>NC_053488.1:10031527-10631527 GCF_015227805.2 Hirundo rustica
TTATGTCTGCTGAATCATTGTCATCAAAAGGGAAAATTAACATTAAATTAACACCCTCTCAAAATGGTCAGGCTACTTTCCTGTCTAGTTCATCATAACAAGATGAACTTTCATCAACTTGAATAGGGGCTTGGTCATCCCATGGACTAGTTAATTAGTAAAATGCTCCAGAAAATGTTTAGGCAACAGGCAGAAAATAAATACAATTGTGAACTTTGATTAATGTGGAACAACTTGCAGTAGACTCAGTAATTGTTATTCTTTACTGGTTGGAGAACAAGTGTTGCTAGCAGAATGAAAGCTGAGGGGGAAAACCCAATCACAAAGCAAGATTACTGCATACTCTACTTTCTCTCAAATACTTACACTTCAGTATCTTTTACATAACCTATTGTATACAAAAATAAATTAAAGGAAATTATTTACTATTTGAAAGAAAAGCACAAATCTGTAATTTCGCAAAGGTGGTATTCTCATGCAGCTCTCACTGAAGAAACATTTGTGTTTAGAAATTAAGCTTCATAAAAGTCAACGTGATCTCTCCACTGGAGGTCCCTTTTCTGCTTCCTGAAATAGTGTCCTTTTTTTAGACCATATACCTACACACGGAAGTCTAAAATCATGCTTTAAAAGAAACTGTCTTTGCTGCTTCAGTACAATACAAGGAACTAGAATTGAGCATCAGCATGAGCCAGAAGCAAGCTTCACAACTTTATTCAGAATCTAAACAAATGCAGACAAATTAACTACTCCATAAGCTATCCAGACAATTTTAATCCCAAAAAATTTAGAGCTCCCACAGCCTTGGAGCAGGATAGTAACAATTTCAATAAGACCCACAGTAAAAGACTGCTTCCCCTCAGCACTGAGATCAAACCCTCTGAAAATTTTCATGTGAGAACAGAATTGGAGCTAATGTCAAACACATTAACTGCAGTGATCATTGAGTGTTCATAAAAATTCCTTCTCTGTAATGAAATTGCACACTATTTTTGTTTAAGGAGCTAGGAATACCTTGCACAACTGACTTTGACTATCACAGGGTTGTATCAAGGGGACACGTGTGGTTTGTTAGAAATGCATTTCATTTGCAGTGTATAATACTCGGCAACCACAAAAAAAAAAAAAAAAAAAAAAAAAAAAAATTGCACTCTGGCAATGAAGTCTTATGGAGTTCCATATAAAACTTCCCTTTGCAATAAAAAATTATAGATCCATTATAAATAGAAAATTAAAGCAGTTTCATTAAATTACTTACTTACATTTAAAAAAATAATCTCTTGGGCTTCCCACTTGACTGAGAGGAATCTGTTTAGGTATTAAAAAAAATGCAAAATTGTTTTTTTGTGGTCACTTTGGACAGGAAAATAAAAATTCAGAGTGAGATTGTGATAATTATACATAATGTCTGCATGTCTTTGTGATTCACTGAAGAATACTTCTCAATTCTATTAGCAATAGAACAGGTTTGCATTACCATAATTTTCTATTTATGTATCCAAGGACTCAACTATGGCATTTTGCACAATGCAATAAAGAGAATCAATTCAACTGAGGGAAATTAGAAGTCCCAACAACTGGAAATGTAGGAACTGTATAAATGTGAGTGAGTCTTACAGAAAAGGGAGCATTCATCTTGACATGCCTCCACTGGATTTCTTCAAAGACCATCCCTGGGAGAAATGACTGCTGGCCAGCTCTTTTAGGGGAATATGCAGATAGTGTTCACTGAAAATGCACAACTGGAACTAGGTGAACTCGGTATGCAACGACATTTCACAGCATAAATTACAAATGGAAGTCTCTGTGGTGAGATTCAGAGCAGTCGTGTTAGCGCCCTCGTATGAGTTTTACACACAGCGCGCTCTCCTGAGACCCCCACACAGATGTGCACAGAATTTGCTGTAACAAGAGGCAGTTCTTCTGCAGAGCACAGCAGGCTACAGTGTGACATCTTGGATGCTACATAGGGGAACACCCACTTCCAGCAGGAGTAGAGACACAGAGGCCTATTTGGAGAACTTGGTCTCTCACCAGCACTGCATGACAGAAGAACACAGCTGTCAGATCAAGGAAATTTGAGAGCAGGTCTTACACAATGTTTTTTATATGTATTTCTATGTAGTGGTAGACAATAATCACCAAAAAAAATGTCATAATTTATAGTAATCACTGCCTCCTTATTTATGAGAAATCATTGCCTCTTTTTAGGATGGGTGATTGAAACACCAGAAACTACAGCCTTAGAGAATGTACTCATCTGGGAAAGAAAAAAAAAAAAAAAAAAAAAAAAAAAAAAAAAAAAAAAAAAAAAAAAAAAAGAGGTCTTTAAAATAGGGTCCTCGATACCATTTATTTAGACCTGTCTGCTGGATCTGAAGAAACCTAAAATGTCCTTCAGCTTTATCAAAATAGCAGCCTTTTGTGTATGCCACATTTCATCGCCCTCCAGTAATACAGCAGCAAAACACTCTACAAAGGGATGTGTAAGTTGCACTTCTGGAAAATCCAATCCATATCTCATTCTGTACCAGGCTTTTAGGATCCTTCCAGGACTGACTTCTGAGCCTACAGGTACCTACAAACACACCACTGCACTTCTTTATGGCTGTACCGTTCTTCATGATAATGGCTTCTGTGGTGGGGAGGGGAAGGGTACGTCACAAAGAAGGAACAGCCACAAGAATTTATACTTGCAGCATAAATTAGTGTGTGACAATCTAACCTCTCTCTAGTTGTAAACTAAAGAATTTAAACTAGAGAGTTTAGATGAAGTTCATCTTAATCAACCGATGGATGTAGATAAGCATCTGTAACTTACCCCAAGTCTTGCCATAACTCCATATTTTTTCAGTTTTTATTTAATTCAAAGGACCAGGTTGTTCTGTTTGTTCCTGACGCCGCTTGTGCTGGTACCAGCAGTAGAGTAATGACCTTCTGACAGTGTGTATCAAAAGGTGGAGAAGGTAGAACTGAAATCTGCTCCAAGCTGTCTTTGTGGTGCCTCCGCACCGTGCAGGGTGTTACTGATGCCTCTCAGAAGTGTCTCAGAGAGCTGATGAGCATCCACCTGAAGCTGCAGTCACACCAACATTGTGAGGGAGCTGATGCAGCACTCGATGCCTGGGTTTGCAGCCCTCATTTGTGTAAGGGCTCAGACACCCACCTCAATAGTCTCTGTGAACACTGAGTGTGCAGCAGCACGGCATGGCAGTGTGGCAGCCTCCTTCCTCTGCTGCCCCTGGCTTATGCTGCAGCCACCCCTGGGGCTGGGATGGCTGCATCCCACTTGCTTTGGGGAACAGCTGGAAATACAGTAGCCAAAGCCTGTCTGGAATTTTCTCCCAGATGTCCTGCACCTGTGCAAATATGACTGTAAATCAGTCCTCTAAACTCTTAAATAGTGGACACCCCAGGGTCCACTGAGCTCTCCTGCATGTAAAGAGCTGCATGCCAGGGTCTCCCCTTGAGAGGGGACACCTCTTGGGGTTATTCCTTGGGGTTGAGTGGTTCCTTGCAGCAGCACATTCTCAGTAAATGATTAACTGCATGCTAAATTGCTTGGTAAGCAATACCAAGGAATAATTGTGCACATGAATCCTTTAGACAGGAACTGTTGACCAAGTCTGAGACTAAGCCTGGAGCCAGCCTCACCTAAACTGATCTCTGAGAAGACATTTAGGACACAAGAGGGTCTTGCCAACATGTCATGACCTGATAGAAGAATCTCCCTGGCAGCTTTGTCAGACTTTCTCCTTTACGCAGTTAACAGTCAAGTACACCTGGCCAAATCTTGTTAATCCATTTTCCATTGAACATTGTAAATTCACTGGTTTATATCAATAAAGTATATTGTTGCTCCTCTCTTGTGAGTAAAGTGCCCCACTCCATCCATGATACATAGAGAATAACAGCTCAGTATCAGGCACCGTCATTTCACACAGGTGGACAAAAGGTGTAAATCATATAGGCACCTATAGTAATTTTTTGCATGGTTGAATCCTGGACATGGGAAGAAAACACTTATTAAGGAAATATAATCTTACTCAGAGGTACTTATGTTTCTTCAGCAACAATGTGGCACAAGTGGGTACACAACAGATGCACAACATATTTATATTATTTGTAATACTAACAATCATTACACTCTGAAAACCAGAAAGCACCAAACATAATGCAGTTCAGGATTCCAGACTGAGAAAGGTAGGCAGACGAGAGCAGCAGCATTTCAAAGACATTTGTAGCCTCTGTGTTATCTGACACGTGTTCAGTTCTTCCCACCTCCTGAAATGTATACTGAAAATTGTTCCTCCTCCTACTCCTTAGAGAAGTGCTCACTCTGGGGTACTTTGTTCCAGATTATTTCGTCTGATTCTTCTGTAGGACACAGAGCAGACCATATAAAATACACAGGCAGCATTATGTTGCACATTCTGTGTTCAGCTCACCCCTTGGCCACAGAGGCAGTAGCCAGAGAATCTAAACCATGTGTCCTGTCTTTAGCCTTATCTTTGTGTTGGAGTCTGGAGCTCAAGAATGGTCTTGGGATTGCAACTGCTGTGCAAAATGGGTCACAGCTGTAGGGGCACTTTAACCGCATACTTCTTATGCACTGCATTGAATTTTTTATTCTTCAGATAAATGCACGCTCTTGACTGTAAGTCTAAAGCAGTGATGAAGACCATGAGCTGAAATGAACCTTACTGAGTATTATAAAGGGATTATTAGGGAGAGAATGGGATGCAGTCATGCATGGCAATCTAAAGCCTTTCAAAATAAAGATCTTTAATTAGGCATAAAAGCCAGAGACTAAAGCTGACTTGATTTGCTCAAATCTTTGAAAAAGAAAATAATAATCTTCAATTTAATCAAAGAATAATCATTATAAACTGAAATAATCACCAATAGGGAAAAAAGCAGGCCACGCTACAAAAGAAAGACTGACTGTAGGGAAGAAAAAAGCTTAGGAAATTTTAAACTGACCATAGAGTTAGATTCTGCTTTTCATAAATCATGACTATCAGCAGAGATATACATTAGAGGAGTACACCTGCTTATTAAGTTCCTGGTGAGAGCACATCCATTGTTAATCTCAAAACAGAAATATTTTACATTTTTAAGTTACAGCATAACATAAGAACATGATACTAGCACTTCAAGCCTATAAACAGCTACTCTTTAGAGCAGGCAAGTGACATCTGCAACAAATGCTGAAAAAAAACAGATATGGTTTTCTCCATCTTGCTTCCCTTAAAGAAGGTAAAATATGTATATATATCATGTACATTAGATACATATATGTAAAATAAATTTAGGTTAAAAAATTGGAGAGGTAATGCTCTATTAAGGAATTTTTTTCTTGTTCTGTCATTCAGTGAACCTGGAATTAAGTAATTTTCAAACAGTACTTAGCCCATGAGTAGCTTGTTACTGATTCCGAAGTACAACTCGTTCTGCCTATAGCAGAGGCCTCTGTACCTGTAGCTTGCCTATGGGTTCTCATGCTATATACAGCTTTATTTACATGAGAAAACTGAAATGGTTCAACTGTTTATATGTTACATCTATGATGGAATAAAAGATAAATAAGTGTGTGAGTTAGAAGTACACACACTGATCAGCACCAGTATCTTCAACCCATTGTTTTATAAAGAAAGGGATTTAAATCAAACTTGAAATCTCGTGTGTCTTTTTCTGCCACTCACAATTGTTTCTCTTATGGCAGCAAACCCCCACCCTGCAGTCAGAATAGCATTTTGCCAACACCATACAAAGAGTGAATAAAATGACCTCAGTGAAATGGGGGCCAAGAAGTGAATGCAGGCTCCTGGAAGAGTACAAGAGAATGATGCACACACCCACGTCCTATGGTGGAAAATCACAGGTTGGTCAGAAAGCACAGAACAACATGATAAAACCGTAGTAGGGCAGCCTGGGCTTGTGTCTCTGAGTGCAGGGTGCCCATAGGGGCTGGCAGCGCAGCAGGAGCTGCTACAGCTGCCACGGTAGGAACAGGGGGAGAGCAACCCACAGCTGGGAACACACCCCACACTGCCAGCCAGCCCCTGCAGAGCTTGGCAATGCGGCTGGAACGCACAGCTCACAGATCCCAGGGAAACCTGCTCCTCAACAAAAGCAGGGAAATTCAACAAAACACATCTCCACTTCAGGATATCAGATTTAAGTGCCCTCTGTGCGAATAGAAATCTCCAGGAAAAGCTTTTGAATATTTTTCTTCCATTGTAAAAGGAGACCAGAGAAATTTTTTAATCTGTTTGAAAACAACATGTTTCTGATAAGCATAGCAGCCAGCTGTTGTTCACAATTTCACAGCCAGGGTTATTTTCCTCACTGTTAGGCTTGACTGCTCACTTCTTGTTTTAAGAAACTCAGGCAAGTTTTAAATGCTCTGCAGAGAATGAACAAAGAGACCATTTCTATAATTTTTTGCACCGGAGTTATGGGAGATAAAAGGAAAAATAGGTAGCAAATATTTCTGAAATATTACATATCCTGCTTGAGCATCCAACAGTGCCCAAGTGACTGTAATCTATAAAAGTTTCTCAATAACTAGAAAATGAAGATTCATCTCAACCCACAAAGAGGAAGCAAACTACAGATTTTTACTGTTGGCTTCTCTTGCTTGTTAGCTATTTCAAGCAATTTGTCATAGGCTGTGTGACCTCAGAAGGTGTTCCCGCCTCACAGTTCCCAATTGCAGGAACACATTTTCCTGTTCAGACTTTCAGATTTTTTTATGGAGGTTTCATTCTTTTTCATCTCACGGTGTCTTCCAGCCATGGAACATATTATCTTTTAGAGTGCAGAACTATGTTTTTATTCTAGGTTGGAGTTCAAATCCTATTGCCACAGGATGATGTTTCCTTCTGCACTTGGCTGACTTCTTTTTCCACTGTGGGTCTATTCCCGTCCTATATCAAAATGAAAATAGCAATGGGTCAGTGCAAATGGAGATATCATCCCATTCCTTTATGTCAAAGTGAAAAAAAGATATAGCATTCAGATTACAGTGGAGGAGAAAAACTTTTCTTAATGCTTTCTGTCTGAAGACTTACAGACCACTACAAAAACAGGACAACTTTCTCAGGGACCTCCATACTAATACTCTGTAGAAATAGATACATAATTGGCTCACCTTGACAATGAACTTACTTGAGAATCCTATTGCCAGCTATGAAGATGGTTAGAAAGCTGGAGAGTTCTTCAGCACAGAGCCTCACGTACCTCCTTCAGTGCAATACGTGAAAGAAGTGCAGCGCACAGCAGGGACACAGATTGTCACTATCATTTCTCCACACAGCACTCCAACAAGTTGCAGGGCCTGCAGCAGGCCTCCCACGCAGCAGGTGAAGGCATTTTTTTATTAGACAAACGTCAGCAAAATAGTTCACTAGCATTCTTCGTGCAAAACATGCAAGAAATGCTTTTGTATGAGCACCTAATATATCCTTAAGAGACTTGGAAATTACCTCCGCACAAAGAGTAAAGCACATGAACAAGAACACAGTAAGCTGGATTCATGTGGCATTACCTTCAGCAGCCACATACATGTTGGCCAGTGCTTGCCCAAGGGACCCAATCAGTCTGTGGTAGAAAGGGATGTGAACTTTTAAACTTTTACAAGATGTTGCCGCCTGAAGATTAATTTCCCCATCAGCTACTTTAATACAAAAGACAAGATAGAATGCGTATTCCCTTCTGTTCCCTTAGGAGATCTCTAACTTTGGATAATGTGTTATTTCATTAATGAGCCAAACAGCATAATATCTACAAGGAGCTAGACAGTCATAAGTTTTCAGATCAGAAAGGCTGATAAGGAACCTTGTCTCTGACAGAGTATTAATTGATAAGTCATCTCTGCATACAAAAGAAAGGCTTGTTTAAGGCTGAAAAGCATATATGCCTCAGGTTGGTGACTCATTACTCCTTCCATTTTGTAACCAGACAGTAAAAGCAGAAGGATGCATAAAGAAATGTTTCCTAGATATAATTTGACTTAGAAAAGTCAGGAGAATGTTGGCAAATAATTGTTAAATAATCTCAACTCTGAAATGCAACTTAAACACAATAATTATTTGCTAAATGTTGCTAAATGTTAAGTATTTGAATATTGATATAGTTGAAGTACACAGTTTGGCTCATATTTGAAGAGCAAAACCACACAGCTAATAAGTTCTGTAATGGTCAGAGTAAAAGCAGTAAAAATCTAGTTCTTCTTATAGAAACTAAATTAAATTTTATACTCTTTGATGAAAACATAATAGAGCCTTTAATGTCCCATCAGGATTGATCTTCAGTTCTGTCAATAAAATTTTTCTCTGAATATACTGTTGTAAAATTACAAGATTCTCCTCAAAAATGTCAAAGACGCCTTAATGGTGAAATTACATTTCTGTCAATAGAAAACCATTTCCAAGCATTTCATATGATAGGCTTTCTTATAGAAGATGGCACCTAAGACTTCCTCTCATACTTCTTTTCTGCTGGAGTTACTTATGTCAGGCGCTTCAGTAGAAGGCAGGGCACTTGTACAACTGTCTCTAGAGAAGGATGCTGTACCATAAAAGAAAAAAATGTCTTCCAGACTCTGTCTGTTGATTAGCTTAGGTCATGAAGCTTTTATCTTCTGTAGCACTAAAAAGATAGTTTCATCTTGAGGAGGAAAATTACCTTATTCCTGGGTTCTATATCTTCAATTTCTTTATGGGAAATATTGAAGATTCCTATTTCTATTACAGCAGGGTACCAAGACGGGCAACTTCTCAGCAGCAGTAAAATCTAAACATGTCTTCTTTAGTACACTGTTTCAACCCATAAAAACACACATCTCAGTTCAGAAACAAGAGCAGTGTAGAGCAAAACTAACATTCATTTTATATGTTCTTCTCCCCAGCCTCTCCTTTTGCAGAAACACAATACTAATGTAATGAGGTTTTCAAACTATTTCTAACATATATGTCATGATATAAGCTATAGGACAATTGGATAATAATCATTGGATAACTTCATAGTTTTGACTCATCACACACAATTAAAGTCTAAGAAATAAAAATAAAAAGAATTAAGCAGAATATAAAAGTTCTTTAAATGACCAAAATTACCCTCTCCTTAAAGTTGTATTTTCATGTTGCTGAGCATCTCCATTCCTTAAAAAAACTCCCTATTAGTTCAAAATTAGAAGAAGAAACTCACTTTCTAAACCAGTAAAACTCATTTATACCTCAGCTCCTGGAAATCTGACCATCCCTACTGTGCAACTTCACCTGATGAGGGCTCTTTAAAACCAGTTGCACCCTGCACTAATAAACAGCTCACAGTGGTCAGTGACATTGCCAGGAGCAGCATCCAGGCCAATGCCATTGCAAGGGACCCATGGATTGGTATGCCTGTGATCATTGATACAGCCAGAAATCAACAGCCTTTCAGCCTCCTATTCTAAAAATCCTTGAGAAGTGAAAAAACCAAAAGCTTCTGAAAAGGCTGATCTTTCCGGTTCCCCATCAATGTACGCAATCTGGAGTGTATCATCCACCTACAATTTCTGCTCCATGCAGAGATCCATGGGATAGAGTAGATAAATTGGCATGTGGGTACTGAAAGAGACTTTGTTTCTTAAGAGCTGCTTGTAGCAAGTGACAGAATGCAAATGTGGCTCATAAAGTGACAGGAATGTAAAATATGACAATAACCGATTCCTATCCTGACCTCAGCACTTAAAACACTCAGTCAGAGTTTCATTATAAAAAATGTGTTAATTGCAAGGCAAGTGCCCTGTGCAGTGTACAGAGAAAGAAGATGGTGGAGGCACTTCAGCCAGGAGGCACTGGTACTGAAAACCATCAGCAGCTGTGTTAAAATGGCTGGTGTTAAAAACTACCACCATGGACATGGTGTCTGCTCACCAGCACCTCTGAAGAGTATTTGAATCCTGTTCTTTGAATAAGTAGCAGGGAGCTGTATCCTTCAATGCTTTACTTGCTGTTTGACATTATCTACATCTGTTCAGAAGATTATTTTGGGAGCAATGCCAGCAACACTGCTGTACTCAGTTGAGGTTGTTCTAAACCAACTCAACCATCACAACTCCACATCTCTAGAGCTGACATAAAATAACATAAAATGTTCTCTCATAAAGTGCAGAGTATGTGTGATGTTTATACTGTTCTGGTGTTTGTACTAGGGTAATACATGTGTGTATACAATGCTGTGGGAAGAAAAGGTCTACAGACACTGTGACTTTTCTCTTTTGCTCTTCTAAATAACTCACTTTTGTTGTATCTGAGCACTTCTGCAACACGATTCGTGAGAATTCCTCAATGTTCTATACTATGGCAAAATCATGTTAGTGTTTAATTCTTTTGTGTCGAACACCAGTCACCCACCAAAGTTGTCCGCTTGCCCTCCCCTGCTACAGCTGGGCAGAGGAGAGGAAAAAAATTCAAATTAAACTGGAAGAAAACACTCCAAGAGAAAAACAGGCTCAACTTAGAGGTACAAAGTGAGTTTATTACAACAAAATCAGAGGAGGAAAAGGAGAAACAGAATAAGCCCTGAAAAGCACCTTTTCTTCCCCCAGACACTACCTCTTTCCCACCAACAGCATAGAGAGACAAGGCGTGGGGATTTGGTCAGTTCATCACCTGTTGTTGTGTATTACTTCAGTTTATATTGTATTTCAATTTTATGTTGGGTTTTATAATGGTTTCTTCTGTACCCCCCTGTTCCCCTGGAAAATGTATGATCCCAAGGTTTGTCCCTGCCCCTTTTCCCCACCCATTCTCCCACGCTAGGATGTAATCCAACCCTATTCCACTCCCACCTTATCCCTGATTGGGAGTGGCTTGTCCCTGTGTTTAGCCCCTTCCCCTGGATATAAGCCAGAAAAGCACGTGGAAATCTCTCTTGGCCGAGGGACGGGGACTGGGTTCCTGACCCAGGCTGGGGCAGGACCATAGGAGAAAGACAGAATAAAGCCCTGGTTTCCTCTGGATCAAGTGCAGACCTTCCTTTGCCACAGGCAGGAACCCGATCTCTCTCTGAAGGAGAAGGTTCACGACTGCTCCTGGGGTCTTTGGGGCCCTGAGGAAAAATCCTTCCAGCTGTGGTTTGTCTCTCAAGCCAGCCAAGGCAAAAATGGAGCCGGGGCTCCAAGAGATAGACTAGCCACAATCAACCAAGGTTTTCTTTTGCTGCTCAGGGAGAGGAATCCTTTCCCTGTGAGACCATGGGGTCCCTCCCAGGGGAGACTGTTCTCTGGGAACTTCCCCAGTGTGGTTCCAATCTCACAAGCAGCACTTTCTAATGTCATGAGCAGCAGTCCTCCCAAAACTGCTGCAATGTGAGTCCTTCCCATGGGCAGACCGTCCACCCAAAACAGCTGTGCGTGGGTGCAGTCCTCCAAGGACAGGCTGCTCCAGCCTGAAAGCAGGGCCCCCTCTCTCTACCAGGTCTTCTGCTGGATCAGAGCCTCCTCCAGACATCCACCTGCTCCATCATGGGCACTCCCCCAAGGGCTGTGGGTGGATCTCTGCATCCCCCATGGATCCCCATGGGCTGTGGGTGGATCTCTACATCCCCTGTGGATCCCCATGGGCTGTGGGTGGATCTCTGCATCCCCATGGATCCCCATGGGCTGTGGGTGGATCTCTGCATCCCCATGGATCCCCAAGGGCTGTGGGTGGATCTCTGCATCCCCCGTGAATCCCCATGGGCTGTGGGTGGATCTCTGCATCCCCATGGATCCCCATGGGCTGTGGGTGTATCTCTGCATCCCCATGGATCCCCAGGGGCTGTGGGTGGATCTCTGCATCCCCTGTGGATCCCCATGGGCTGTGGGTGGATCTCTGCATCCCCTGTGGATCTCCATGGGCTGCAGGGGCACAGCTGTGGATCCCCGTGGTCTCACCATGGTCGGCAGCAGAATCTCGGCTCTGGTGCCTGGAGCAGCTCCCCTGCCTCCTACTCCACAGGCCTTGGTGTCTCCATGTTGCTTCCCTCACATGTTCTCACCTCCTTCTCTTTTCTGGCTAGAAAAAGCTGTGCCCCGCTTTGTTTTGATTTTCTTCTTAATTCTGTTATCACAGAGGCATTACCATCACCTGTAATTGGCCCAGCCTCTAGCAGCATGCCCATCCTTAGAGCCATAGGGACTGACTCTGCCAGACATGGTGGAAACTTCCAGCAGCTTCTCACAGAAGCCTTTGTGTCCCCATCACTACCAAAACCATGCAAAGCCAACACAAATGCCTGCTGAATTAAGAATCCTATCCCAAAATTGGTATAATACATATACAAGCATCCTCACAAGTAATTACAAAGGATTTTATTCTTGTTTGGTTGATTTCTAGGTTGCTTGCTTTGGTTTTTAAACACAGCCAAAGGGAATTAAAGGACTGTTGTATAATAAATTTCAAACCATGAGTATTCAGCAAAGAAATAGATATTTTAAAACATTTATATCCTGGATTAACCAGGGGAAAATCTTACTTCTTTAAAGGACAAGAGTCCTTCTCAAATATTTATCCGCTGCTGCTGGTCAGCAGCAAACTTTTGCAAAGCTTCTAAATTCCTTACTTAGAGAGATAATAACACAAATTTTGTGCTTAAAAGAGAAAAATTATGCTGGTTTAATTACATTGCTTTTAAACATTCATTTTTATTCTTATTGCAATTAAGTGCCTTTTAGGAAGAAAAGCAACTATGGCACATGCAAGATGAGGAGGTGATCTCCAAGACAGCCAGCACAGCCTTTCTACAAGCAGATCGTTCCTGACCAATCTAGTGATGTTTTATGATGGAGTGACTGCAACAGTCTGAAAGGGAATCCTGAGCAACGTCACCTATCTAGACTTCTGTATTGCCTTTGAGAGGGTCCCACATGACATGCCCATCTCCAAATTGGAGGAACATGGATTTAATGATGGACTGTTCGGTGGATAATGAATTGGCTGGATGGATGCAGCCAGAGAGTTGCAGTCAATGGCTCTGTGCCCGGATGGAGGTCAGTAATGAGTGGTGTCCCTCAGGGCTCTCTTGAGACTTGGGCTCTTCGGTATCTTTGTCAGTGACAGAGGCAGTGGGACCAAGTGCACTCTCAGTACATTTGCAGGTGACAGGAAGCTGAGTAGTGCGGGTGACACTACAGAAAGATGGGATGCCATCCAGGGGCACCTGGACAAGCTTGAGAAGTGGACCAGTGGGAGTCTCATGAAATCCCATAAGGCCAAGAAAAATGTTCTTCACCTGGATTAGAGCAATCCCAGCAGATATGAGTACAGGACTAGAGACAAATTCACTGAGAACGCCTTGGAGGTTCTCATGTCTGAAAAGATGGAATTGACCCAGAAATGTACCCTTGCAGCCCAGAGAGCCAAACGTGTCCTGGGCTGCATCCAGAGCAGTGTGGGCAGCAGGGCCAGGGAGGGGATTCTGCCCCTCTGCTCTGCTGAGACCCCACCTGCAGAGCTGCATCAGCTCTGGGGTCACAGCACAGGGAGGACAGGGACCTGCTGGAACACATCCAGAAGAGGCCACAAAGATTATCTAAGGACTGAAGCACCTCTCCTATGAGGACAGGCTGAGACAGCTTTTGTTCAGCCTGGAGAAGAAAAGCCTTTGTAGAGAGACATTATAGCTCCTTTCAGTGCCTAAAGGGCACTTACACAAAGGCTTCTCAAGAGTATAGGGGCAAGTGATGGGACAAGGAAGAATGGCCTTAAGCTGAAGAGGGCTAGCTTTAGATTAGCCATAGGGAAGGAGCTCTTTCCTGTGAGGGTGGTGAGGCACTGGAACAGGTTTCCCAGAGAATCTGTGGGTGCCCCATCATTTGGAGGTTTTCAAGACCAGGTTGGATTGGGCTTTGTGCAACCTGGCCCAATGGGAGATGTTCCTGCCCATGGCAGAGGGATCAGAACCACATGATCTTTAAAGTCCCTTCTAACCAAAACCATTCTAAGTTTCTATGGATTTGACAACTTTCATGTGAAAAAAGCCCTTCTATGATCCAGGAGCTTATGAAATTTCTCTCCTACCCAACTGTGTTTCATATCATAAATATAAGGTTTTCTATAAGCCAAACTAAAGAAAATATTGAACTCTTATTGGGTTTCTTAAATAACTAGTCTGTATGTGCCATCTGCCAGAACATTATTATAGAAGGCTATTCTATAATCTTTGCCAACCAATTTACATTTCTTTCCCTCATGTACCTCTCCCAGACTTTAAATCAAGTAATTCCCTGTTTTAGAAACCGTACCTGCCATCTTCTGTCCTCTCTTCTTTGAAAACCCTTTTCAAAATGCTCTTGCTTAATCAGACCTGGAAATGCTAGCTTGCCCCTGTAAGATATATATGGCCATTTATTTTTGTTAAACCCATAAATAATGGATCCCTCATCTATGCCACAATATGAAGTGGCCACTTTCTCACGTTCTACTAGTAGTAGTTCTAGACTTCTAAATGTTGTTTTTTTAATTCTCTCATTTTTCAGCTGACTTTTATCATGGAATGCCATTCTGTGAAGTTTAATTATACGAAAAAGTGTTTGCTAGAACCAAATATGGGTATGCACAAGACCTGAATAAAATATCGCCTTTGTCAAAAAGAACTAATAGAATACCTCGGATTTTCAAAGACAAATATTTGCAGTATTATGATGTTTAGTCTATGGAAAAGTCCACACATTTTTGTAGTCTTCCATCAGAGCCATTTGAAATTTGCTCTTGTTTCAGATCTGAGGGGGCCCTGCCTGGAAAACAGTTAAGCCATTTTTTTCTAACACTGTCATCAATCTCCAAAGGATTCTCCCTCTCTCAGCAGTCCTGCTTTTCTCATACCTTTATCACAGCATTACCGCAAGACTACCAGTTTAAATACAAAACCGCAAAATTTTAAAAAGAAATTGGAAAGATATAAGATTAAAATATTACTGCCATAGAAGTTTTAACCACACCACATACACATTTTCTGTTCCTTGGTCAAGCTGGCAACTGAACACATTTGCTGCTCATGCACACTTTGTAACACGCCTATGCAAACACCACTACAGCTCTTGACCCTTTATGGGCTTTGTGGCATTTTTATACATTTCTCTGCATTTCTGAACCAAAATCCATGTATAATTTGCTCCTATATAGGTATGCCGGGTTCCTCCAGAAACCTCCATAATAGCCGTTCCAAAAGACTGGGGAGCAGAGACATGCCTATAACCTACTCATCTCTGAGCACCACCTGAGCAGAGCTACTGCATACTCTAGCCCAGAATAAAACTCTCACTCAACGACTTACAAATACTGCAGTAAATGTGTTCATCTCATACAATCAATGACCCACTCAAACCCTGTTGTGGTGCCATGAGCGTTTTTTGGTCTTACTAACACACTGTAAATTATGGTTTAGTTGGAGACTATTTTTGGGGAGGCTAAACCAAACAGGATCCAACATGTACAGTATTGAGGTCACTCACTTCCCAGAAACTACACCTTTAGCATATACAGTTTTCATAATATTGCATGTAATGAAAAGTACAGGAGCACTCCAGACATGACTTCCTGCTTCCCTTGCTATAAAGGACATATTTAGGGAGGATTTACACACACATATGCCTTCAGGACATGTTGAAGACTTTCATACACTAGAGATGATTTCTAGGAGAGAAATAAGACAGAAGAGATAGTGGCAATGATTTGACCCTCATCCACATTTAAAGATCAAAAACATTTTCTTATTCATAAATTTTAACTGCCTTCTTTATAAGTCAATGAAAATGCAAGGACTCAGCCCTTGCTTCAGTCTCCATCTAGTACCCGGAATTCATGGCTGCATATTGGACTACTGTTGGCTTTGTTTTCCTGAGGAAAATCCCGGGTTTTGCCTTTTTTTGGCTCAAACTGAAGATCACAGAAAGCCAGAAATACATTGTTGTAGGAGTAAAAACTAAAACAGACACTGACTCTTTGTGCTTCATAGTATGGCAGGATAATTATTCCTTATTTTATGAATTAGAATCCAGTATATGCCGTGTAACAGAGATTTACATCAAGCTACAATACAATGTAAGGGAAGCTTTGTGGCTCAGTAGTACTTTTCCATTGGCTGTTTTTATATTAAGAGCCACATTCATGCTTGTTGGGGGTTAAGTTTTCCCGTGGAATTTTCCCCCCCCAATAAGTTGCTAGGAGACTAAATACTGATAGTTAAAGGGTGCTTAACCCAGACAAACAGTGTGGATCACTTAGTTTAGGGGGGAGGGGGAGCTGAGGGTGGTGGTCTCTCTGCTCTCGGTTTTCCGGAGGGGACTGTCGGGCGACTGCTAGCTGCGTGGATTCCACGGTTAACGGAGCGGTTCGGTCCTGAGAATTCTATCATCTGGTGGAGCACTCAGGAATTCGGGGGTTTTTTGCCTGCCCTGCTGGATTTTGGGTCAGCCCCGGTCCAGCTGTCGCAGCTTCTCCATCACTGCTCACTTTGCCTGTCGGGACACCCCCTGCCTGCCGGGACACCCCACCCTTTCCAGCCATCAGTCCCGAGTTTCCACTGTTTCGGCTTGGTGCTCTTGGGATCCCAAGGGATCAGACCGCCCGGGACTTGTGAGACAAAGCCCCTCGAGGTTCTTGGTTCTGTTTATTATTACTATTATTGGTGTTGTTGTTTGGCTGTCTTGTTATATTTACTAGTAAAGGACTGTGTGATATATGTGCTAAAGTTAATTCGTGTTATCAAATTATAAAGGGTAAATGTTCGCTGTATAAATATGAGTGTTAAAGATTTGTTCAAACTAATATGGGTAAAAGTAAAATGGAAAAACCAAAATAAAAGAATTTCCTCAACTCGGGAAGCACAGGAGGGACACGAGGAAAGTATGATTGGAATTACCAGAAAGGGGGCCTAGAAACTATCGCTGCCGGGAATCCCTGAAAGGATACAAAGGACAACGGAAAACGGAGATACAAGTCCGGAGACCAAGATAATCACTTCAGATGGATATCGCTACTCGTCTCCGTTGAAAATTAACATATCCACGACACACCCGGGCTCGGCCATCAGCTGCATTGTTCCACCCTACCGGTCTATTCAGACTCCCGATACCGGGACTTGCATGATTAATGAAGACGCCTCGGAGGGAAGACCGTCAGGATCCCGGACTTCACTCCGCGATCCAGTGTATAAAAAGGGGTGGCTGGAGACCGAAGTTGTGAACTTGGGGGGGTAACAGACTGGCAGAGTCTGATATCCGTGTTCACCCAGCGGCGATCCCGGGCTCGACGCTGTCCTTTTAATTGTGGCTTTCTGAGACTGATATTTTGTCTCAAAATAAAATTCTAAATTTCTGATAAATCGAATCTGGTCGATTTTATTTATAACAACTGTTATTCCTTTCCCCATAACTCTGACTGAAAAGGGTTTTTTTTAAAAACTTCCAAATTATAATAATAAGGAGGGAAGGATTGTAATTCCCCATTCCTAGAGAGGCCCACCTCTCCCTAGCAGATACTTGTCTTTGCAAACCAAGACAATGCCACAAAGTTATAAACTAAAATATACTAATAGATTGCAAAATTTTCTGTTCTAGGCTTGGTTCAAAGGTAACACCATTCACACATCCCCTTGCCTCACACAACTGTTACTTCAGCACAGATACACCACACAGAAAATCACACAATTTCATCGTCCAGTCCCCCACATAAGACCTGGCCACTTTGTTGACTTGTGCAGCACTAGTTTAAGCACAGAAAAAGTATTCAGCTTTTGCCAACTAACAGGATAAGTTTCCAGAGCAATTATCCCAAATATCTCCACCTGTTATCTCTGTTGGTTTTCTGACTGTGCTAGTACAAAACAAATGCCACCTCATCAGGGATCATCAATAAAAAAGTAATGTATCAATCGCCAGGCATGATGCGAAGTTTATAAGGTGATAAACTTTATGGTTTCCCTAGCTTTAATCACAAAATTCATAGGCATAATGAAAATGAATAATAATCTTCCACTAATTATCAGAGATCTTATGTGACTGTATTAAAAAAAAAAAAAGCTTGAAAGAGGAAGATTAAGAAAAATTATTTGTAAAACAAAGAACTACAGGAGCAAAAGTATACATGCAAAGCAGGCTATAACTTTACGAAATTAGCAAAATTATAAAAAAACCAAAAAGATCTGCAGGCCACAAGGAAGAAAGAATATAATAGTCTCAAGGAACAGATAAAAATGCAAGCTATCCAAAATGAAGAAAAAAACATGCAAAGTAGCTGCAGAAGGAAGGGGAGAAGTTTATTGGGAAAATTCACAACATTGACTAAAAGACATCCTAAGCCTTGTAGAAGATGAAAAGAAAATCTTCCCATCCTGAGCCTATACAGATGGAGAGAAAAAGGAGCAGATGTGCCTTTTTTGTCTTTAGTACAAAGTTAAATTGTGCAAGATACTGATGAGCATTTTACATTGCTATTTCTGCTTGTGTAGTTTTACATGTTGAGCTTTTGAAACTGGACAGCAATTATTTTCTACTTCCATTTTATAATGAAAAATATGTTTACTGCAATAATGACTAAAACATTACTAGAGTGGCAGTCTCACAAACTGCAATACAGACTAAGAAAAAACACCCTACTCCTTCTGTAGCAACAATGCTGCAGATATCTGGAGAACCTGGTTTTACCGAAAGTTGGTATTCTGCCTGAAGTTATAGAACAGAGTCAGGAGTGTCTATACGTGAGTGACTGGTTATGAGCTTTGCTGACTTTTTCATATAGGCAAGTAAGAAAACAGAAGAGTTAGTATTGATGCATGTGTGTGCCTGATTTTCTGAAAGGCCAGTGCTGGTTCTTGCTACAGAACAGAACATTCTGCTGTTTTCATTGGACACAGAGAACAGTAGGTTCCATAAAGAGGCTATTTGTAAATATATAATTTACACAGGGCTCAATATTTGTAGTACATTTGTAGAAATACACTTCATTGCATAATCCCTTACCATAACTAACATTCCTTAATATTAAAATGCTCTTAAGATAGACCAATCACCATATTAAATAGTTGGGTTTCTTGAATAGTTGTTTTAACCCAAACTGAAAAGGTAGAAACACCCCCTAAAAGTGAAAATTCCATAATATTTCATTAGGAGGACTCCTCAGACATCAAATAAATTTCCTACGCTAACCCTGAGGCACTGTGATCTCTGTTGTTTGACCTGTGACAATGGCTTGCATCCTAATTTATTTTATTTTTTTTATATCAGGCTGAAGTTTGACCCATTCATTGTGTCTGTGCCACCTAGGATATGTTCTCCACCTCCGCAGTCAGCCTCAGGGCATGTGAATTGCAGAAATCTCTTCTGAGACGTTTTGTCCTTTTGGGAGAAAGGAAGACAAGTTTTGTAGCAAGCTGCAGGTCAGATATGACACTTCTGGAAACTTCTTGCTTGTCTCAAATTGTTCAAATGTAGCAAATGGCATTGTGTAACTTCTAAAGAAGCTTTTGACCCTGCCCTGGCTGGCCTGGCCCTCATTTCTAGCCCTTCTGGCACAGGTCACCAACAATTCTGATTACAACAAGAATAGACACTAGTGAGAAGGGAAGCACAGTAAGACACTGAGGAATCAGGTCATCAGGAGCACATTTCAAAGAATGTATCTATTTCCACAGTGCATGCTAACTTCAAAGCTATGCCCATGTACGACAGCTAAATGCTTATGATTTATGCAGCAGATTTAAGGCGTTTTACAACTGAAGTATTTTTAAACTTTATCCTTCCTTCATTAAAGGGATTTAAAATCTGAAATATAAAATTTAGAAGTTCAATATAAAAAGGATTTTGAAAGTTTTTGTGCAGCTTTAGCTAAACAATGTTGTATTCCCTCACGTCAGAAGATTTCTAAAGCAGCCCATAGCAACCAATCCCTCAATTACAAAGAGCTTTGTCAAAGCTGTGCATATCACAAGGTACCTGAGTACTCAGAGATTACGGGGTAATAGCATCTCAGTCCCATGGTAATGAAAAAGAACATGCCTGTTCAGAGGGGGTGTTCAGGCATTGTGCCCTCCAGCAGCAGCAGCTGAACCAGCCAATTCAAGGCACAGAACAAGCAGGCCTGATCTTTCTTATCTCGTTCCTGTACATTCAGCTCACAGCCTGGCTCCCTGCACATACCTGCCTTGGCAAACTCCCAGGGAGCCCATTTGAAACATCTACCCAACCCCCCCATCCCTGCTCAATGCAGTGCTTCTCCCAGAGATTAAGAACCTTTCCAAAAGTTCAGTCTTACATTTTTGAAAGCTCTCCTGAAGATGAGCAGCAGACCCATTTTCAGGCTATGAGGAATGAGCAAAACTAGAGGAGACATAATGAAATGAGAATGAAACAGCCTGGAGACACACCAGGTATGTACCAAGGTGCTAAGAGGTGCCAGAGGGGCATAAACTATTAACCCATCAATTAAGAGTAAATCAAAGCTAGTAAATGCCATATTGGGACCAATAAAGAACAGACAGAAGAGTTGATTCATGCTTCAGCAGAGCTCTGGCACTACAAGTGCTTGTGTTTTTGTCAGGTACCTCTCCAGAGAAAGCTGCTATGACAAAGCATCGTCCACAGTGTTAGCCTCCTCCTCATGTCTGCTGAACCCTCACTCTGTAAAATGAAAGGAAGAGAATAGCCCAAATTAAACAAGCAGGCAGTTCTCCCTTACCAGTTTGAATAAATGACAGCTCTGCCTAGCAGTATCAGAACCCAAATCTATATTAAATTTTTACCAATATCTTTTAGAGCAGCACTTTCATTTACTGAAAAAGAGGGAGGAAATAAAAGAAAAAAATTAATTATAAGGCTGAAAGGTTTGGGTTCCCACTGCAAGGAGCAAAGTACCCCAGCCAAACAGTTGTCAGGCAATGCAGAAGAAACATGGGATGTTGCAAGATAGTTTACAGGTGAAGAATATGGCAGGGCAGCTCAAAATACAACAACCCAACCCCTGCAGATGAAGAGAGGAGTGCGAACTGGACAGTATAAGCAATATGAGGTCAAATGGAAAAGCTTCATAATTTTGTTTTCAATGCTGTCGATTCATCCAGGGACAAGGCCAGTAATCCATGAGTAAGCAGGACTTGTCTGGGGGATATGAAGGCCAAAAAAATGAAAATTCTAAGATAAGTTGAAAAGTGTTTATATTTTGTTCCTAGTACTAAAGGACATGACTCACAACTTGAAAAATTGTCATACTAGATGCAAAACCATGATCCCTGGTATTTCACCTGCTTCAACTCTGTACTAGAACAGAACAGCCAGGCATCTTAGGGCAGGTTTCTACAAACTTCATAAAATTAAGTGTTAGGAAAGTCTGGCCCTTTAAACAGTTGATATATCACTTTTTCACTGACAGTGTTAGCAAATGAAATGTAAAAAATCTTTTTTGAATGAAATGCAAAACAAATATTCAGATCTCTGATGAAATAAAATCATCTGTATTGATTTGAAAGATTTGTTTGAAAGATTTGAAATTATTGTTGAACTTATAAATCTATATTGCCCAGTTTGAAATTAAAATTAAAATATCTTTAGAGTACTTCCATCTTTATCAGTTTTCATAATTTCTTTGCCCACCCTATTATGACGTAATGGTTAGAAACTTTTTTTTCTTTTTTGGTGAATGTTTGCTATCTGTTTTTCATTTTAAGTTTGAGACACTACAGCAAACAAAGGAGGAATGAAGAACCAAATGAAAAAAGGTATATAATTAATAGGTAGCAGCTGGATAACTTTTACAAGACTGAAATAAGATCCTGTAGTGATTACATGCCAGCACAGTGATAGCATGAAAGAAGGCTTTTGTAGACTCAACATCCTTACAATAACAAAAATTAACACTTTACTCAAAATAGAAAATGGAGAAAGCTTCAAAATTTCTTCTTATATTTCAAAATGTTTTTACTTGGAAGTTTCTGTGATTCTCCTAAAAATTCACAAAGCACTACAGTTCAAGTTATGGAATTTAAATAAAATAACATACTTGCCCCAAATCAACCACCCTGTTACCACCTTTATAAGTAACATAAGCTCATCAAAGAACATCCATATTTCTTCAGTATTTTACTCTCTCTTTGTAAGGCATGTAAAGCAAACACATTAGAGAGAAAAGCTCACGTTATTTCTTTTCAGGAAATATTAATTCTAAGAAGTCCAGGAAAAGGGAGAAGAGAAAAATTTTAATTAATTGCAAAATTATTCATCAGAAGCATTTCCAGCTAAGAAAATGCATCTACAGTTTTAAACAATATCAGTCCTACCTGGAAAGTTAGGAAGCAGATACATATGCACATAGTTCTCACCTTTAATGAGATGCAATAGACAACACTGAAAGAGGTGCTATTCCAGATATACTGGCTTATCTATATCACTTATATTTATTACTTCATTCTACTTGAATCTATTTCTCTGACTTTAAAATTGGGTTTATATTTCCCACTGATTTTCAGCAGGGTTTAAGGCAGTGGAAATAATAACTATGATCTGTGTAAGTAACAGTAGGACTTGTTTTCAAGTGACAGGACATACCAGAATGATTTGTGAGAGGGCATATGAAACCAGGCATCTTGTACTAATTGGAGCTATCTTTCCATTTCACTTCTTAACTAAAACTGCCAGAATGTGCTTCCTCTGTCATGGTTTGCTTCTATTCAGCCTCGTAGCACAGATCTACCTTTCCCCTTACTATCCTTATTATATGGGAAAATCATGCTTAATTAGCTATATGACTTAATTTTATATTAAGTTTAAAATTTTGTTTTTGTTAGTATGTGTTGCAACCTTATTGGTGACAAGACTGGATTCTTGTATGGGTTTTTTGCCAGATCACTGTACTGATGACAGATCATCTAATCTTCTCCCTATAATATTTTTTAAGATTATTATTGTATGTGGACTATTTTTTAGTTGGCTACATGACAGAAGACATGACCTTCTGAGAAAACCCCTCAGAGAACCTCTTTTTCTCCTAGGTTTTGTCTTCCTACGTTAAAATTTAAGTAATAGTAAGATAGTTTTTTAGACTGACAGTTCAGCTACAATTACCTATAAACCTGTATTTCAATTTTACATGTGAAAATTTATGCTTTTCCTTATATCAGAAAAATTTTGCTTAAAATGGGTGATTAAACACCTGCTCAGTACCAGCTTCTCACTTATGTCTCTAATGACACCTTTATATTACATTTATCCAGTACATTTATCCATTTTCCAGTGTTTTATATGCAAAGCCATAAAGTAATCCTACCCATTCCAAATTAATGATAAAAATAGATTTGCCTTTTTTTTTTCATAGCTCAAACTAAGAAGTTTCCTGCTGATGATTTCATTCTGCTATTTTCATCCTCTAGCAAAAGAAAAAATCTGAATAGAATTTCAAATAAAAAAAAAAAATACTGGAATTCAATTGAAATATAACATACTGCATTAAAACATGACAAGGGAAGGATCCTGCTAAAAAAAAAAAAAAGCAATTCCCTTGTCTATTTTTTGGTCCCATCTTTCACAGACATCACGGTGGGCCTTCATACTAGCAGCAAGTGAGGAAAACATCGCTAGTTGAAGGGGACCATTTCATCAAAGAGAAGTGCAGAAAGGAGAAAGTGCCCTACCTCAAGACACATGGGCACAGCACACCCTGCTACCTGCAGCACTGGTGACACAACCAGCCCGCTCCACCAGAAGTCCCTTCCTGAAATCCTCCCATCCACCACGCATGGGCCTGCTTCCTTATGTTCGTTTTTCCTCTACGTATTTCAAAAGTCTAGTCACAGAACCTGTGAGTGTAAGTTTTTGAGAAACAGTATGACTTGGACTCAGATATTTTGGGGGATGAAATTAAATATTTATCCTAGTTTCTGAGAAAAAAGCCCCCTAAGCAGGACCTCAGAGGGGTGGCAGCTGAGCTCTCAGTGGCAGGTGCCCCATGAGGATGGTCTTGCCCGTCACTTGGGAAGACAGACCACAGGGCTGAAGGATGGCTCTCCTCCTTCTCCCTAAAAGCTGCAGTTTTTTCCCAGCAGCAACTTGATGCATTGTGGATCCTCGGCTCCACATTCTGCAGAGTTCATTTGGAGAGACAAGGGCTTTGTCTCACCTACAGAGCTCATCCCTCCTGGGCAGCCTTGCTGCATGTGGATAAGGAGCTGAAGGGAGAGCTGGATTGCTCGCAGAGACTGTGTCCCCTAAACTTCAGATATGTTCCCTTGGTTACAACAGATGCTGGTTTTTTTGCACTTCCTTGAAATGGCCTAATAGTCACCAACACAGATATTCAGAATGCATTTTAATAAACAGCAAGAAAATATGTTTGCCATTATTCTCCCCAAGTAGCTTGCCTGTTTTTCCCCTACTGCAGAAGCACACCGTATGGTTCCCTCCAGAGTGGGAGTTATCAGCCAGCCCCATCAACCACCTCCAAAGTCTTGCCATTTCAATTTCCTCTCCTGTTTTCTGATGTACCTTGGCACAGCCACTCAGAGCAACTCTATGTCTGCAGCTTATGTCAGCAGCTGCTGTGTGCAGTGGAGCTCATAAATCTCAGAGCCAATACATCAGATTTAAAAGGAACACATGCACGCACACATGTGAAGCTGAAGCACTTTCCCTATTCCTCTTAATATCAGAGTGGGTGTTACATCTTTCTTTAGCAGCTGGCAGTCCACATTGCTATTTGAGACATCACTGGACAGTGACCACAAATGTCCAAAGGCAGCTGGCCGGTGAGACACATCACTGCACAGCACCAGAAACCTCCACATATCTGGAAAAACAAGTTATTCTACACAAACTCCTGCTTGGTACATCCTACTTGCTTCTTTCCAGCTCCTTCAGAAACATTAGCTGAAGAAGAACAGCATCAAACTCAGTGGGAGATAGGAATAGGAATTATATTAAAACCTTCTGTGTTGAATTTAGGGATATAAAATTACATGTTTCTCATCCACACCACCTTTTTGTAGTGGAGATTTAGTAAAATAAAGTTTCAAAGATTCACTTGTATTTAATCCAGTTGGCTTGTCAGAATAAGTTCAGAATTTATCATTGCTTCATTAGACCATTTTGTCTGTTTTCCCTTGCAAATTAATACTGGACAATGGATGTTTACATTATCATTATCATTACATTATCATTAATGTGTACAAAGATGCAGCTTTACATTATTAAGTAGTCACAGAATAAATAAACACAACAATGCTTCATTTCAACATAATTTTCTTTCCTTGTTTGTGTTTATGGTTTCAATTTTTTTTTTTTTTTTAAATTCTCTGCTGGCCCTTTTGCTTTTCAGAAGAAAATGAGACTATATTGTTATTCTAGTTAAGAGGCTTTTTTTTTTTTTTTTTTTTTTTTTTTTTTTTTTTTTTTTTTCCCCTCCACTTTAGGAACTGCAATAATTAACTACAAAAACAATTCCATCTAGGATTACATCATATGACCATGAAAGATGTTTGGCATATTCTGATTTGTTTATATTCTCAGTGGTTTTCTTGAGTGCCATCCCATGCCCAGAAATTAAGTTAACTCTGAAAACAAGGAGAAATACACTATATCTCATGCTTAATACATGAATAATATTGTATTGGCTATAGATTTTTCAGTGCTTGTGATACTGAAATTTTAGCTGAAACTAATGTACAAAATGGTGTTGCCTTATAGGTAGCTAATTGCTTTATTGAGCCTGACAATGGCTTCCTATCAGCATTAGCTGAGTGTTAATCCCAGTAAGCACATAGTACTCAAGAGCAAGCCAAAGCAGTTAAATATCTTGAACTCATGTGTAGGAGACAAAATCCTAGAAAGCTGAAACACTTATTTACCTTATTTCTGGAAATCACAGCTCTCATGGCTAGCAGGCAGAGGGATATGTTCCATGCAAACTCTGTTTTTCTTGTGGAGCACAAAGTATTTACTGGTCCCTATGTCACCTGCCACACACCTCTACAGGAGGACAGCTCAGTGAGGACTTGCACAGTGATGTGCAAGGAGCAGCAAGTCTCTGTGAAACTGCATAAATGAGTCTGCTCATTTTCTTTGAATAAATTTTATTATCCCTGCTGAATTAATTTCTTTTTTGTGTTTTGGTTTGTGGTTGTGTTTGGTTTTGTTTTGTTGTTTGTTTGTTTATTTTAAAAGGCTTTGGGTTTTTTTTCCTAGTTTTAGCTTAAATAACATCAACAACAGAATGTTCTGTGTTAAAATATCAGAACGTCCTCACTGAACAAGCCTGCTTGTGTTATCAGCATTAGGGGTTGTGACATCTGCCAGCCAAAGAGTTAAATCCTGCCTAGCTGGCACAGGATTTTTTTGTTGCTATTTTTTTGTCCTGATTGCACAGCTATTACCTGCTGTAGCCATATTCTGTATCCCACAAAAATCCATGACAGATTTAAACCAGAACTTTTTGGTCTAAACACAGAAACTCTGCCAGGATCTTTCTTCTAAGATCAGTTCAGGTTGAGTTTAATGTAGCAGAAAGCTGTAGTTTACACTCTATACCAAGAATCAACAGGGAATACAACACAAAAATCAAAAATACCTCCAAAGAGTTTTTGAAAAAGAATAATATAATTATGTATTTTCTGAAAACCTGATTCCATTTTTGAGAATAACAGATATGGTCTGGCCCTGTTTTCTATACACAAGTGCTAATTAGCTCCAGTTTAACTGCACTAAATGTAACTGCACATGGAAAACTGATGCATAATTTTCTTCACAGGTAAAAATGTGAGTATGAAGTATATTAGTAACAGAGTTATAAAAATCTTACCTTAGATTAATGTGATGAAAATCACAGGAACCTGATTTTTTTTCCAAAACCTCTCTACTGGTGTGTCAAAATACTGAAAATCCAACATTTATTGAATTGAAAATTTCAAAAACAATATCTCCCCCGGGGGGGGGAAGTAATAGAAGAATAAATGCTAATTATGAAAAGGTAAACCTGTTCCAAGATATGAGACCTAGAAAATTGAGTAAGGCTTAAATTTTTCTGAAACTCTAGGCATTAAAAGTTCCACATCCAGATTATACTAAAATAACTTATATCTTCCTGTGAATTCAGGTAAATTTGGACAGAGCTCAGGCAATACCAGTTTCTTACAGAGTCAAATTTAAGTCTCTATTTATAACACAATTATTTCTGATACTGTAACTATTAAACTCTGGTATTTATGAATTCTGTTTTAAAGCTGAGTATCTTCAAATGTTATGAATTAATACCATGAGATGTAACAATTACCAAGCAATTGACTCCAATATAACAAGAACACCATTTCCTACAATAAAATTTACTGCAGTTTGACCAAACCAATACCTGCCTTATTTCAGGAACATTTCTATGAAGTTAATAGTAAGATTTTTTACATTAAATCATTATCAGTCTTCTTTTAAGGCTGATAAAACCCATCAGATTACATATTATTGTACTAGGTTATCATGAAGAACTATGAAGAAACCACAGACGGTTTCAATTACCATAAACTCCATCTCACTTTTCAGAATTGAACTCTTTCTTGTCCTGTAGGCTTTTATCAGCTTCTGCTGATAGAAATCAGCTTCTGCTGAAGAACCCCATTTCCCTTTGTATCTTGCTCATGTGTATCATCTCAGAGCTAATGGGTGCTTTGTGAGTCAATACAATAATTGGCCTTGTGAACAAGGTGCAGAGACAGCTGAAGGCAAATATTTAGTTGCACATCCCAAGTTTTATCTCACAAGGTGCCACTGGATTCAAGCACAGTTTGCAGTGATGGAATATTAAGGTCTGTCTGAACTGGACTGAGAATGACATAAAAGCAGTCCTTTGCACTCAAGGCCACAGCATTGCTATTAATCCATCTTTCTGGAAAAACTATGCTAGAGCTAACCTTCTGTTAAATTCCATATTGTCCACCATCTTACTTTATTTCCATCCTTTATCCCTGGCAATGATTAGTGCACACCTGCTGTTGATCACAAATTTCTACCCAGGTACTTTGGCTCAGGCTGGGTAAGGAGTGACAGGACTCATGGCCTTGGGGTGACCTGACAAGCTGGAAAGACCCTGGGTCACATGCAGGGGAATGAAAGTGTCTTGAAACATATTTTGAAAGGTGGTTACTCAAAAGTACAAGATAATCAAAGTACAGAAGAAAACACCAGAGTGAACATGAGGACAACTATTTTGTCTCAGCTCTGTTAATATTACCATCAGGATGGGCCCAGTTTGAGCTCTCCCTGAATTGCAGCTGGACTGCACATCAGGTGACTCACCCTTTGAGCAAGGTGTCTTGGGATATGTAACCAAAATAAAGAAGTGTATTCTATTTCATCTGTTGAAAGCTGTTTTTTGGGAGATGTTTTATACTCCTTATTCCATGGGGGAGGTGGGCAGATGCCTCCTGATAATGGCCCAGCCATTAAATCCAGGTGGGGCAGTGTTTCTTATCTCTTTCACCACCCCTCCATCCTCCAGGGGGACATCTTCTGATAATGGGCCATTAGGGCTCACCAGTGACATGACACATTCCATCATCCCATTGTGAGATGTTCCACACAGTGGGAGAGGAGCCAGCTGTTCCTAGCTAGATAAAAACTGGGACTGAAGGACACAAGGGATCGGGTTTTTCCACTGGATTCCTGGAGGAAGACAGGACCCATCTCATCGCCACTGGATTTTTTTACAGGACCATCTCTACTCCACAGAACCACATCTGTTACTCCAGGAGGATTTATTTAGACTTCCAGCACACTGACCATCAGGGTGTCAGGTTGTATCACTAACTCTTGGCAGGGTTTTTCCAGGATTTTTTGTTTGCTTACTTCCTTGGTTTTTGTACTTCTACATTTGTTTTTGTTTTTTTCCTTTAATATTCCTAGTAAAGAACTGTTCCCTGTTCCCATATCTTTGCCTGAAAGCCCCTAACTGCAAAATTATACTAATTTAGAGGGAGGAGGTTTAGATTCTCCATTCCAAGGGAAGCTCTAGCTTTCCCTAGTAGATAAGTGTCTTTCAAAACCAAGACACAAGGATATTTCGCAAGGTTACAGTTTCTTACCTGAGACTAAAATACTTTTGCTCATTGTGGAGAGATCCTCAGTAAGTTACTGATATTACCCTGAATTAATACTGTAATATTCTAATTCCATGAATCATTCTAACTTGATTCTAACTCAGTTTTTCTTTCTATGTTTCTTCCATAGAGTTAATGATAAGATGAACCTTGCCATAAAGCTTATTAAGTCTTTTCAATCCACTGTTAAAATGTCATAAATGCCATTAAATTTATTGAATTCTATCAAATTGTTGTCTTACCTTCATGAAACACATTGCTTCTTTCTGTGCTGGCTTGAAGGCAAAACCAGCGAGAGACTCCAAGTCAGAAAAAACAATTTAATAGGAGAGGAAAAAAAAGTAAAATAAAATAAAACACATGCAATGGTACAAAAGATTACTGACAGAGTCAGAATACAACCTGAAACCGTGGTGGTGGCAGTCCAGATGAAGTGGTCTTGTTGAAGCAGTGTTCTTGCAGAAAGGTCTGGTAGCTTTTGTCCTCTGGAAATCCAGTGGGTAAGGCTGCCTGTGCTGTCCCAAGGCCCCGATTATATCCAGGTGGGAATGCTTGGCTCCTCCCCCTGGGCGGAGCATCTCACAATGGACTGATATCATTTTATCAGTTTTGCAATGGGTCCTTGATTGCCTATTAAACAGAGATAGCTCCTGGGGAGAGTTATCTATGAGTCATGCAGGGCGGTATTGATGGGCCATTAACAGAAGATAGTCTGGAGGGAGGGGGCAAGGGAAACAGTGGTGCACAACAACATTTCATGTAGATGGTGATAGAATACATACTTTGGGCACATTTTACATTGTAACCTAGGACATAATCCACCCCTTATTCTATGACCATCTACATTATACCTAAATTAATACATTCTTACAGCTAGATAGATAAATATACACATATACAGAATGAAACCCTACACTCAGTTCTCACTTAAAATTAGGTCTCCCTGTGGTACACAACGGGTTTCCCCATCTTTCTGCATTACCCACTAAGTGGAACCAGGTCCTTGAGCAAAAACAATCCCACGGATGGGTCTGCCTTTGCTTGATGTGGGATTAATCCAAACAGTTTTTCCTAAGATGCCTTTCATGTGTACCACAGGGACTTTATCTCCATCCACTGTGTGCAAGGGTTCAGACTGGGCAGGACCAGCTCGATTGATTGACCCTCGAGTGTTGACCATCCAGGTGGCTTTTGCTAAGTTCAGTTCCCAATTTTTGAAAGTCCCCCCACCGAGCGCCTTCAGGGTAGTCTTAAGTAACCCATTGCACCGTTCAACTTTCTCGGCAGCTGGTGCATGATAAGGGATGTGATATATCCATTCAATGCCATGTTCTCTAGCCCAGGTGTTTATAAGGCCGTTCTTGAAATGGGTCCCATTGTCTGACTCGATTCTCTCAGGAGTGCCATGTCTCCACAAGACCTGCTTTTCAAGGCCTAAGATAGTATTCCGAGCAGTAGCATGAGGTACAGGGTAGGTCTCTAACCATCCAGTGGTGGCTTCCACCATAGTTAGCACATAGCGCTTGCCTTGGCGGGTTTGGGGAAGGGTGATGTAGTCAATCTGCCAGGCCTCCCCATACCTGTACTTCAACCATCGTCCACCGTACTACAGAGGCTTTACCCGCTTGGCCTGTTTGATTGCAGCGCAGGTCTCACAGTTGTGGATGACCTGTGAGATGTTGTCCATAGTAAGGTCCACCCCTCGGTCACGGGCCCATCGGTATGTTGCATCTCTCCCCTGATGACCAGACGCATCATGGGCCCAACGGGCTAAGAATACTTCTCCCTTGTGTTGCCAGTCTAGATCCACCTGTGATACTTTCACCTTGGCGGCTTTGTCCACCTGCTCGTTGTTGTGATGCTCTTCATTAGCCTGACTCTTGGACACATGTGCGTCCACGTGTCGAACCTTAACGGTCAGCTTCTCTACTCGGGCGGCGATGTCTTGCCAAATCTCAGCAGCCCAGATGGGTTTCCCTCTGCGCTGCCAATTGGCCTTTTTCCAGCGGTTCAGCCATCCCCACAGAGCATTAGCTACCATCCACGAGTCGGTGTAGAGATAGAGTCTTGGCCACTTCTCTCGTTCGGCAATATCTAAAGCTAACTGGATGGCTTTAAGTTCTGCAATTTGACTTGATCCACCTTGTCTTTCAGTAGCTTGTGCAACTCGTCGTGTGGGGCTCCATACTGCAGCCTTCCATTTCCGGTTAGCGCCTACAATTCGGCAGGAACCATCAGTGAAAAGGGCATATTGTCTTTCAGTCTCCGGTAGCTCGTTATACGGTGGGGCTTCCTCGGCACGTGTCACTTGTTCTTCTTCTTCTTCAAAAGATAATCCAAAAGTCTCACCTTCAGGCCAGTTAGTTATAATTTCTAGAATTCCAGGGCGATTCGGGTTTCCAATACGGGCGCGCTGTGTGATGAGGGCAATCCATTTGCTCCATGTGGTGTCAGTGGCATGATGCGTGGAAGGAACCTTTCCCTTGAACATCTATCCCAGCACTGGTAGTCGAGGTGCCAAAAGCAGCTGCGTTTCAGTGCCAATTACTTCTGAGGCAGCTTGAAGTCCTTCATAGGCGGCTAAGATTTCCTTCTCTGTGGGAGTGTAGTTGGCTTCAGATCCTCTATAGCTTCGGCTCCAGAATCTCAGTGGTCGGCCCCGAGTCTCTCCAGGCACCTTCTGCCAAAGACTCTAAGACAGGCCATTGTTCCCGGCTGCTGAGTAGAGCACGTTCTTCACTTCTGGTCCCGTCCTCACTGGGCCAAGGGCTACCGCATGAGCGATCTCTTGCTTGATCTGGGCAAAGGCTTGTTGCTGTTCAGGGCCTCAGTGGAAATCGTTCTTCTTGCGGGTGACCAGGTAGAGAGGGCTCACAATCTGGCTGTACTCAGGAATGTGCATCCTCCAGAAACTTATGGCGCCTAGGAAAGCTTGTGTCTCCTTCTTGCTGGTCGGTGGGGACATGGCGATGATCTTATTGATGACCTCAGTGGGAATCTGCCGCCGTCCATCTTGCCATTTTACTCCCAGGAACTGGATTTCTTGGGCCGGTCCCTTCACTTTACTTCGCTTAATGGCAAAACCAGCTTTCAGCAGAATCTGGATGATCTTTTCTCCTTTCTCAAAAACTTCCCCTGCTGTGTTCCTCCATACAATGATGTCATCAATGTACTGTAAATGTTCAGGAGCCTCACCTTTTTCCAGTGCAGTCTGGATCAGTCCATGGCAGATGGTGGGGCTGTGTTTCTACCCCTGGGGCAGTCGGTTCCAGGTGTACTGTCCGCCTTTCCAGGTGAAGGCAAACTGGGCCCTGCACTCTGCTGCTAAAGGAATGGAGAAGAAGGCATTGGCAATATCAATGGTCGCATACCACTTTGCTGCCTTGGACTCTAGCTCGTACTGAAGCTCCAACATGTCTGGCACAGCAGCACTTAGTGGTGGGGTGACTTCATTCAGAGCACGGTAATCCACAGTCAGTCTCCATTCTCCACTGGACTTACGCACTGGCCATATAGGGCTGTTGAAAGGTGAACGAGCCTTGCTGACCACTCCTTGGCTCTCCAGTTTCCGAATCATCTCATGGATAGGAGTCACAGAGTCTCTGTCGGTGCGGTATTGCCGTCGGTGTACTGTTGTTGTGGCGATTGGTACCTGTTGTTCTTCAACTCTTAGTAGTCCCACAGCACAGGAGTCATCTGAGAGACCAGGCAAGGTACTCAGTTGTCTGATGTCTTCTGTCTCTACAGCAGCTATCCCAAAAGCCCAGCGATATCCTTTTGGATCTTTGAAGTATCCATTTCTGAGGTAGTCTATGCCAAGGATGCATGGGGCCTCTGGGCCAGTCACGATGGGGTGTTTTTGCCACCCATTCCCGGTTAAACTCACTTCGGCCTCCAATACAGTCAGCTGCTGGGACCCTCCTGTCACTCCAGAAATAGAAATGGATTCTGTTCCTACATACCTTGATGGCATCAGGGTACATTGGGCACCAGTGTCAACCAAAGCCGTATATTTTTGTGGGTCAGATGTGCCAGGCCATCGGATCCACACAGTCCAATAGATCCGATTGTCCCTTTCCTCTACCTGGCTAGAGGCAGGGCCCCCCTATTCCTGGTCATGGTACACGTTGCTTTCTTCCTGTAAATATGTTCCTGAGGTCCCTTCAAGTGGATCAGTCATATCATTCTTCTTATACTGTCTGGGGTTCTGTGCCTTTGAGACTGGAGCAGTGTTGGCTCTAGATGAGCTCTTCATGGTAGGTGTCTCTCTCTTCAGTTCACGTACCCGGGCTGCTAAGGAGGAGGTGGGTTTTCCATCCCAATTCCTCATGTCTTCTCCATGTTCCCGAAGAAAAGACCAGAGGTTACCCCGTGGAGTGTATCCTCTCTCCCTGGCTGGTGGGTACCTGCTCCTAATGGCAGAGACTCTTGTTGGTTCTGGCGAGATGTGGTAAATTTCTTCCTTAAGTTCCTTTTTTAGTTTCTGATGGCCCTCTTCAATCAAGCTCCGGACTTGCTCAGCCAGCCTTGTTTCCACGGATGAGACATGGGTACGAAATGGGGCGGTGACAGTATCCTCGTAAATTCTTAGTTTATTGACCAAGACGCCCACCTTGTCCTCACCTTCCCTCCATTGCAGCGTTGCCAGGTAACGGGAGTACATCTCTGGTCCAAGCCGTGCAAATCTCAACCACATCTGCGATGTGCACTGGACATCATCTGGGCTTTTAGGAAATCTCTCGTCTTCTGAGAAAATGATCTCTAGCACAGCCAATTCCCTCAGGCATCGGGTACCTTGTTCCATTGTGCTCCATTTTCCTTGGTGCACCTGGAGGTCTTCTTTACAAAGGTATCTGTCCCTCACACTTGTTAGCAGTCGCCGCCAGAGGCTGAGAGTTTGTTGGGTTCTCCCGATCCCCTGGTCAATGACCACATCCCGAGACAGCGATCCCAGTTGCCTGGCCTCACTTCCATCCAGAATGGTGTCATTGGCTGCAGCGTCCCAGATGCGGAGCAGCCAGGTCAGGATGGACTCGTTTGTCTGGCGGGTGAATTCCCTCCGCAGGTCACGCAGTTCACCCAGGGATAGAGAGCGGGTGATGATCTCTGGCTCTGTCTCTTCTGCTGAGTGTGAAGGTCCTGCCACATCCTCATCAGTCATTATGCGGACTGATTTGCTCTTTGATTTCTTCTTCTGAACAGGGGCAACTGCCACTGGTTTAGGTTGTTCTGCTTCAGTGACAGTTTGTGTGGAGATGCTGATGGCACCTTTGGTTTCTTTCTCCTCTGTGACAGCTTGTGTAGACACTGACACTGTTGCTTTGTTTTTGGTTCCTTTCTTCTCTGTGATGGTCTGAGTAGATGCAGAAACTGTTGCTTTGTTTTGGTTCCTTTCTCTTCTGTGATGGTCTGAGTAGATGCAGAAACTGTTGCCTTGTTTTTGGTTCTTTTCTCTTCTGTGACAGTCTGCATAGATGCGGTTCCTGTTTCCTCTACGACAGTTTGTGTAGACACGGATGCCGTTGTTTTGCATTTGTTTCTTTTTCCCTCCTCCTCAAGGAGACGCTGCACCACCCCATGTAGTGTTTGATTTCTAAACATGGTGAGCATGGTGCAGGCCGTGCAGAGAAGGCAAAGCAGAACTAACAACAATATTATGCTGTCCTTGGCACCTAGAGAGAACTCAATACTTTTGAAAACTGCTGTGCCATACCTAAAAGACTGGAAAAAATCATTCTTTACCCCTCCCCACAGGGGCTGGGTGCGATTATTGAGAGCCCAGATGTAGCATTCTGGACCAGGACAAGAACACAAAATAGAGTATATACTCCGAATGATGCTCATTGCCTCAGAGGTTATCATACAATAAACATAATAGACCAATACAGCAATTCTGGTACCATACCCTGGTCTACACATGAGCATTAAGACCGGCAAATACTGCCCCATGTGTGGGAAAATGTAGAGAGCTAGGTATAAGATATATGAAAGCATGTTGAGCATCATAGCGGACAGCTGTTTCTTTTTTCCTCACTACAAAATTGTAATTCTGACTTCTCTCAGTACCTCCTGCCCCACGTTGGGCGCCAAAATATATGTGCTGGCTTGAAGGCAAAACCAGCGAGAGACTCCAAGTCAGAAAAAACAATTTAATAGGAGAGGAAAAAAAAGTAAAATAAAATAAAACACATGCAATGGTACAAAAGATTACTGACAGAGTCAGAATACAACCTGAAACCGTGGTGGTGGCAGTCCAGATGAAGTGGTCTTGTTGAAGCAGTGTTCTTGCAGAAAGGTCTGGTAGCTTTTGTCCTCTGGAAATCCAGTGGGTAAGGCTGCCTGTGCTGTCCCAAGGCCCCGATTATATCCAGGTGGGAATGCTTGGCTCCTCCCCCTGGGCGGAGCATCTCACAATGGACTGATATCATTTTATCAGTTTTGCAATGGGTCCTTGATTGCCTATTAAACAGAGATAGCTCCTGGGGAGAGTTATCTATGAGTCATGCAGGGCGGTATTGATGGGCCATTAACAGAAGATAGTCTGGAGGGAGGGGGCAAGGGAAACAGTGGTGCACAACAACATTTCATGTAGATGGTGATAGAATACATACTTTGGGCACATTTTACATTGTAACCTAGGACACTTTCTCTTTTGAGTGAGGTGTATTCCACCTATCTGTAAAACCAGGAAACATGATGTGCCCTGCTTTTAACATATAGTTGAGGCAAAAAATTAGTAATGACTGAAATGTTTGCCCAGCTGAAGCAATTCTGAATTTTGCTCCATTTTTCACTTTACTGAAAACTATAATGGCTGCACCAGTTTTGGAGCTCAGCAAATTGCAGATTAGTCACAATTTTTTTCTTCAGAGACATGTACCTGCACTGTCTTGAGTTGTGATGCTCCTTAGATTCAAGATAATATGCAGCTTTCCTTCCCTTGGCTACAACTTTATGGCATGCAGTGTGTCCTTCAGTATCACATATGACAAACATGTATGCTCATCCCACAGAATCATGCATTTATCTGAAGGCTGACACTTCCCAAACGGTTTTTGAAGACAGAGACCTTACCATTTTTATGTGGTAATGTATGAAAGATAGAAATAATTATCAGCCAACTTAATTTTTTAAAAAATCATGTTATATTTTTATATCATGTTATCTATATACTCTACCAATACCATGTGATACAAAGGTCATGGGACAATTGCTTCATATTTTAATATGTGCATGCTTAAAATCATTTCCACTGTCTGCAGCAAAATTTATTCTGATATTTTCTATCTATGAACATTCTTGATGCACAAAAGAGCTCACAAATACTACTAGGACAGTGAAAAACTCTAGAATTAATTATGCAAATATTAAAAAAAAAATACTAATGGAGATTCAGTTTTTTATTCTAGCTAAAATCCAACTCAGCATGCAATTTCTAAAACCCTAAGCACCAAAGAGATCGTATTGAGTATAAAGAGACAGTTGAGATTCCATTTGAGCTTCACCTTTCCCATTGTAGTGTTGATTTTTCTGATTTGAAATTTAAAATCCTAATTTTCAAAAATGTTTTTCTCAAGTAGTGAACTGCTGAATCCTTCCAAAAGCATACATCAATAAAGCAAAATAAAATTGCAGAGGATTTATTTATTTTTCTAAATCATTAATAAATTTTGACATACATATTTGCTCGTGCACTGCTGCTTTTAAGATCCGGGGTATTTTTAACACATTTCTTCATGTGCATTACCATGTCATACAACAAAACTGCCATGGAAAGGGGCCTTGTTATAAATTTTCTTAGGTTTTTGAAAGCCTTACCTGAGGTACTTAGAAAAAGAATACAAGACACTAATAACTCCATTGTCATACCACTGTAATCCCTAGTCTGAGATTCATCTACTGCGACCACTATGGCACAGCTATTCATCTTGGGCTTAGCTTTATTTAAAAACAATTATTGAGCTGTGATAGGATATAATAAAGATAATGCCAGGCAATATTATGAAACATTTAAAAACCCTTAAAAAAAAAAAAAAAAAAGGCAGAACCTAAGTCAGTATCTCATGGAGTAAATAATAAAATGCAACATAAACAGGATAAAGGAAACATTATGAAGGAAAAAAAAAAACAAAGCTAAAGTGGCAATTAAGCAAGGCTGAGGATCACCATGTTTCAGGATCAAAGGAGGCTGACATATCCTCACCTGACTGGCAATTGTCCAGGACAGCAGAGACCCACTAGGAGACTGTGGGTGGAAGCATTTGCTGTCTTTGCTCCCAGCTGTATCCAGTGCTATCTAGATATTATTTTAAATGCTGACACAAGGTCTCTGGCAGAAATGGTGGTTGTGGTCATTTTCTCTTCCCAGATGGTGATTCTCGTGTCCTTGTCCTTGGTTCAGCTGTAACTATATGCTCTGGGAAAGGTCAGGCTCTGTGAGTGGCAGCTGAAGCTGCTGTTTGTGGAGGATCTGGTCAATGTACTGTGTCAGCATTTGCTGAGGGCAGGTACTCTAAACATCAGCATTGTGCAAAACCCTGAAGGCCTGCTGGATTTTGCCATACATTGGGAGCGGTAGTATGGGCCCAAATATTTGGGGCCTACTTTGTTTTCATGATTTCTGTGGTTTTGTCCTCCCCCTTTTAGATGGGGTCTGTGCATTTCCATCTCCACCATGGGCTGCTGTCCCCCTCCACACACCTGAGGCTGAACATGAGGATGATGCAGTTGTAACATCTGGAATTGAACCCATGTTCAGACCTCCTGCAGATCCAACATGCTTGAGGTTTTCTTGTTCCCCAGGGACATTCTGATGACATTACAAGCTTTTAACCCTCATTTCCACCGATTCCATTAATTGATGAAATGCAAGCAACATCAAGAAGTCTTTTTTTACTCTGTGAAACACTGCAGCATCCACACTCTGACAGGACAATAATGATAAAGCCATGGATAAATCTCATTACATTTGAAATAAGCAAAAGTACCTTACTTCATTTCAGCTGATGGAGAATACAAAGAACCTACCAAATGTTGCAGTGAAATCTGTCAACAACAAAATCTTTCATCACTTGTTTTCTGAACATACCACTCCAAAATAGGAACTTTTGCAAAGATCTATATACTGTCAATATGGGAAATCAAAACACATGGGTAAAATCTTTTCTGGGTTTATATTTTATGACAAATGAGCAAGAAAATATTCTCAGCAAGGAGATTAAGCTATGGATTACCATTGAAGTTAATTTAAAACTCCATGCATCTTCAGATAATATTGCAAAGAAAGTTTTTCTCCAATTGCATGGTAACTTCTCCAATGCAAGGAAAAGGGCAACTGCTATCCAAATCTATTTGAGATTTCTTTACCCCTGTTTATTTTACCCAGAAATACTCTTCTGAAACACTTTTGCACAACTTTTGAATGGGGATGATGAGACAAGATGGTCTTGGCATTAGTTTCTTCTGTCTTGTTTGTGGGAAGATAGGTCCAATCAAGTTCTCTGTTGTTGAATATGCAGGATTTCCTTTTGTCTATATTTCAGTTTTTTCTTAATTTTCTTGAACTAAAACCTAAAATGTTAAGTCTAACAAAATCTCAGAGGTGTCAGCAGGAGCTTTGTCAGTGTAAATACTTCAGCACAGACCTGTGAATTCTTTGCACACATTTTCATCAACACAAAGTTATAAGGCCAGCTTAAGTCTTGAAAACCATCCTACAATAACAAACAAAAGAGACTGCCCATAATGCAGGAAAAAAAAAAAAAAGTGTCAGATGGTATGGTATTCTATAAAACACTTTACCTAAAGTTTTATTATAATATTGATGGCATTCATTTTCTTGTTTCCCTTTACCTGCATACAGATCTGGAAAATCATCACTAAATCCAGTAATATCTACAGCAGGCTGTTAAAATATCTGCATCTGAACTATGAAATTCCTACAGTGATAAACACTACGTGGGCATTGTCACAAATGATGAAATTTAGGAGGCACCTTTCCACACAGACACAACTGTATGTGCCTATGATCCCACTTGAAAAACCTGCACATTTTCTTTTCTATCTTTCCTTCCTCCAAAGCATCTGTGAGCACACCACATGATTCCTGTAAAATTATGTAACTATTTAATTCTGCCATTCACCAAAGATTCAGAATAAACTTTCTGTTTGTTTGGGACTTTAAAAAAAATATACTTCACTATTTCATAGCAAGTTTTCCAATTTTTTGGGGGTAATGTCAGTTCTGGAAAAATCATGTGTCACTCACATGAAGTCATTGTTAACAGTAGGGTAATCAGCTTTCAATTTGCCCCATGCCAAACCTCCTGTTTCAGTTCCCATATCTGTTTAATTGTGACAAGTTTTATATATGTAGATATTAAAAATCTATTTGTAATTTTTTCCTTTGCCATTTTTCCCCAATAGAAAGCCAAATTCCAAAGCTTATAGAACAAGACCAAAAGCTCTTAGTAAAACATTTTAGAAATCTATATAAAATTATTGTTACTCAATCAAGGAATTTTTATGTATATTTCTTGCCTTAGTAATCAAGGATTCTAATTACAAATTTTGTACCAAAAGAGTAACTAAAAGAGAGGTAGATGGGTTTGGGTGGTTGTGGTGCATTTTTACCATGATTAAGGCTGTCATACTTTTTTGGGCTTCTGGTTTTATTGGCAAAAGCAGTCCCTAATGCTCTGATTTCACTGATTAGACTTTTTTACAAGATAATTTTTTTATTTGAAAATGATTGATCACTTCATTGTCACTTTCACTGGTGTTTATAAATTAAACACAAAAATACACTTAAAATAACGACTGTTGTTTTCATTAGGACTTGTACTTCAACTCATTTCCTGCCGGTCGGCACAAAGCAAATCCCATGCTTTGGAGTGAAACAGAATTAATGAGACATTTAGGATCTGATCAAGAGTGATTCCACACATAACATCTCTTTTCCTGGTGTGGAAAGCCAAGCACGTAAAATGTTTTCTATTAATAGAACTGCCCCTTTCCCAGAAGACCACAGCTGCGAGCTGGGGAAGGCAAAGAGTACCAGAGTGCCCAGGGATCACGGTGAGTGGGAGACTGGATTTCAGCTGAAGGCAATACAAAGAGGAGGAGTGGGAAGAGCCCAGGACTCCTGACCATCAGAACACTGATCTTCAGGCTCTCTCCACCATTCTCCATTGCCCTGGGCTCTCTACTAAGAAGTAAAGGCATAGCTCCAGCAGCAATGAGGTTCAAGTGTGCCCAGAGCCTTCCCCACACTGTGATTACATCTCCAGTCATTTTCCCAGCTGCTTCATTTTACCTGCTTCAGGTCTGAACTCCCAGACAGATGCAGCACAAGCATCAAAGCTTTTTTCTCACCAGGATATTTTTCGGGCAACAGTAGAACAAAAGCCCAAACCCTTAAAATCATTAATAGTTTTGTTATATATATACAGGAAGAGATTTGTGAAGAAAACAAGACAATAAATTGAGAAGTGCTCTAAGGTGGCACCATTTCATTCATCTATCACTAACTGATTTTTTTTTTAATAATGAGCTATAATTTTCCCCATTAAAAAGAGAACACAGATGAAATAATGATCTTAATTCCCAGCAGCTCCCTAACGCTTGCTCTCAAATCTTTATTCTCATTTTAAAATCCTAAACCATATTTATGCTGAACACAGAAGCATGTACATTGTTTTCTCTGGCATACATCAGCTGAATTGTAGCTGGATCAAGTCAAGATATCTCAATGTGACAGGAATTTATGTAGTAGAATAACTTACAATATATGATTAATAATAATTTATTTTAGATTCCACTTGTAATCAAACACAGCTAGAAAAGACATCACAAGATAGGTTAACTCAAAAAAACCCTTGAAAAACTACCAGTCCACAACAAGAGCAACTTCAGCTATCCCTTATGCCCAGCTTTTCCACAAAAAAAACCAGGTTCTGTGATGTACCCTTAAGAGTAACTATTTTAATGCCCTGAAAATAAACAAGACACAGGACTGGACGGTGAAGTAGAGATTGCACCTCCTTCTTCTATGCTGTGCTGTATTTACAAATATATGCCATACACTCACTGCTCATGCCATACCAGATAAAAATTAATAGTGATCCTGTACCAAGACAACAGTTTAGAGGACATCAGAACCTCCAGCACGACTTGTCACAAGATCAGCTGTGTTTTTTAGAGTGCATTCGTTACTGTTCACACACTGTGCCCTTTCAAGGTATTAGCCATCATTCTAGGTGCTCTTTTTGGTTAGACAGGACTGTTGCTGACAACTGCATATTTAGCATCAACTGTTTCAGGATTGTAATGCCTGAGCATGGGGATTTAATGAAATCCTGGCATCAATGTAAGTATGACAACGCCCACACTGTCCTAATAACTGTTCTTTAGCATTTTCATTAATTTAAAGGTCAGCTGTAGAATTTTAAGTGAAATTTGAAACAAAATTTAGAAGAAACACTCTATGCACACTGTGACCAAGAGACATTGATTTTAACTTATTTCAGAAGTTAGAGTCTATAGGCATGTATACCTTTAGTAGGTGCAGGGGGCTAACCACCCTTTTAAGCTCTTTCTGATCAATCAGACCCTTTCCAAAGCACAGTGCAAATTGAAGCACGTGAGATGTACATGAAACCTGTGCACATGATTATGCCCAGTGATTCCTAATTCCTGAAAAGAAAGCTTATAACATATTTGTACTGCTGAAATCATGTGAAAAAATTTCAGCTCTCCATGAAAATATATGGACTTAACTCCTAGTGTCCCAGTGTGTTAAATACCATGCACATGTACAACGGCACACAGTCTCCAAAACAAAATTCTTAGTCTAGCAATCTGATCCATGGTAAGGTGTAATGAAGTGTTAGAGGAATGAGGAAAAGATAAAAATTAGAAAAATAGGAGAACACCTAAGCAATTCTGAATAGACAGTGCAGTGTCTGTACTAAATGATGACATCATTGTGAAATGTCATTAGATTCCACCAAAACAGAGATTTTTCCTTGTCATTAAATGCAGCTTTTTCTGTATACTGACTCATATCCTTGGCTTTTGAGGGAAACATGCATTCTGAGACTCTTACAGAGTCTTTCTGCATGTATATCCACCAAAGATATGTTTTCTATTCCTTGAAGAATTCATTGAGTATCATGATGACAGGAGCAACTAGACCATCTTCCGCACCTACAAGTGGAGTTTCAAGGAAAATTTTTTTAAACTTATATATGAACTTTGATAAAAATTTAGGAATGTAATTGCTTTTCCCCTGAAGATGTTCACTGAAAGGTACAGTAATAATTTATTTTAAAAGCAAACACATGGAGATCCATGGAAAAGTAGGGTTTTTTACAATTCTATGAATGTATTTTTATCACTTATGATATTATAATAAGGCTCCTTACCTTCTTCAGAAAAATTAAGAAAGACACATTATTTTCTGGAGTGCAAATCATCTTCTGGAGTGCTGACCACTTCAGCTGTCTACTGATCTCAGCCGCCTTTTAGCTAGCAGTGCCCGGTGTTCACCATGGAAACAACAGCTCTGTTTGCTCAGCAGAGTTCATCCCCTCTCCTTCCCCAAATTTCTCAGGTACCTAAAAGCAAAATGGACTTAAAGAAATTCTATCCTTGAAAAATGGACTTGGGAAATCTCGTTTGGAAGATAAATGCTTTTAAATGAATAATATTTTTTTTAAAAATCTCCAAAAATCGATGACTGAGTTATGCACAAGCTGGAGGCCCAGAGGTGAGCTCCACTGGGCAGTATCTCATCCTAGCACACTGCTCAGTGTCTCAGGTTTAACATTAGAGACTGTATGTGCAGCTGCTGCATGAAGTGAAACTTGTGCCCTCTCAGTTTTTCTTTCACAAAGGTTGGACAGACAGTGATTGCGCTGCTCCATCCACTCTACAAATGATTACTTGGTTTGTTACCATATTATGTTCTGCAGAAAGTATCTGATTTAGCAATCAATTTCAAATTAAAATAAGTGAATTAAATCAAGTATAAATAAAATTGCAAAACTGGAAAGAAAATTACAAAGCTATTTCTTAAAATTTTCTCCTTTATCTCTGCCTGGCTGTACCTGTTGCTGGACAACAGTCAGGTAAGATTTAATCCTCTTTACAAGTGAACCCTGAAGGAATATGATTACACCTAATTTGCAGCAAATTGCAGAACACAGAGCATTAATTTAATCCTGTGTCACAATTTTTGTTCTTTAAAAACCACTTTCCAGGATAATGGTTTTACAGACCTTGGAAAGCAAAGTTACTCACTTAGCCACCACAAAACTTTTTTAGATTTTTAAATTTTTAGGTTTTAGATTTTTAAAAACTTTTCTTACTGGCTGAAAATATCTGGGGGAAGGGAGCTTAAACCTCTTCCTCCAAGCATGGTCCCATCAGAGTCCTGGCAATCCATCAGTTGCACAACACTGCGTGGCTGCAAGTGCATGAAAGCCAGAAAGCAAGGAAAGTATTAAGTTACCCTACAAGCTGATGAAAAAAGCTGATGAATAATTGGCTAGTTGATGAACATGAAAAAACAGCTGTAAGAATATTTCCACTGGTAAACAGGAAATATTTCCTTTCCCCTCAAATACAACGAAGATTGAGCAAAAAGTCATTTTTCCTCAATAAATGTGGTCACGTGTCACATGGCAGTCATGGTATTCCACAGTGTGGAGAACTAAACTCTGAGCCATTCTGCACCAATACAAAATTCTGGAAAAGTACCCATCTAGGACGTCATCATACCAGGCCCATGTGGTTTTTTGTTTGTGAGAGGGTTTTTGTTTGTGTTGGATTTTGGGCTTTTCAGTTGGGGATTGTTGCTTCTCTGTTGTTTTTGTTTTTAATGGGGATAATGCTACTCCAGCAGTTCTGTAGATATCCTTTAGAAAATAGTTAACCTCTATGCTCCTGGCCCTACCAGACCACTACTAAGACAAATTAGGGTTTAGTGACAGAGGCGGTAACACCCTCAGGCTTTAATTTTTTTACTTTACCCAGTGCAGAGGAACTCTCTTAAGGAAAAGAGAACTGACTCAATTTTAGCCAAAAAAAGTGAGGTCGCAGAGGATCAGGTCTTTGAGGACTTAATCACACAGATTTCCAGGATGAAGAAATACTGAAGGTTTACTCCTTTAATTTTCCTTTAGTATACTGCAGTGGTGGCAGATCACTTACCTAATAGTGCTTTTTCCACCAAGAGGCCATGTACCAATTCAGGTTTTAAAAAGTTCCCGTTCCCTTTTTTCATGCCCGATTATTACAATAATCTACCTTAATGTATTCAGCTACCATGTATTTAGGACCCTCATTAAGAGTACTAGTCCATGAAGAGATTTCTATTCAGTGCATAGATCATAAGAAAATGAAACATCACAGATCATTTTCAAAGCAAGCCAAGGTCTTTAATAATACAGCCAAACAATGCTCTATATACACTGGAATAATCTTTGCATTATCTTTGTATGAAGGACACTGACATCTTCTCATTTTTCTCAGTGACATGAATCATAACACAAAAAGATTCTGAAAACTCTCCTTCATATATGCTTGCTTTGATGAAGCATGTCCTTTGAAGTTCTGTTCTGTGAGTGCTTTTGGCTTGTGCTCAATTTGGCATAATTAAACAACATATTATATTTATGTATGCAAATAATCTCACTCAAAGTCAATGAACCAGCTGAAATGTCCTCTGCACTTGGGATCAAACCCCTGATTTGGAAGAGTGGAGGTCATTTTCCTTTTCTTGAGAGGTGCATTTTTGATTGTGAGGTCAGAAGCAATCCCCAAAAGGGTTAGAACTATTACACATATTTTTCTGAAGAGTCTTTACCACAAATAATAACTGTATATTAATAAATTGATTTCTATTTTCTTGTTTTTATTTCTGGAATGAACTTGTTATGCATCTCTTTTTCTCACAACTAGACATTTAGGTGTTCAACTGATCTGCAAGGAATTTTTAATTTGCCTTGCACTTGCATCTGACCCCATTAATTTCAATAAAAGTCTCTAAATCTTAGAAGACTTCCCAGAATGACATTTTAATTAGTTTTTGAGGAAGTTTTTATAATTTTTTTTTTTTTAAACTTACTTACTGACATTTTTAGCAGGGAGAACTAAATAGTTTAATCTGGACTTTACCCTAGAAATTGTTCAAGTTTTGTTTCATTATTGTCATAATTTCAAACATTCCTTGATATGTGCATCTTCCAGCCAGGGATAATCTGAATATCAGTCCAAACAGTTAATAGCCCAAAATTTGTATTATCACGAATAATTGTTCTTCCCTTAAAAAAATTAAAAAGAAGCTGAAATTTATGTCGTATCAATTACCTTTTTCCTTGCATGTCATCCTTGAAATAAAGAAGAATAGGGTATGATTCAAGTAAAGTAAGCAAATAAATAAAACCATAAATAAAATAATTTCACTTTGTAAGTTGTACATATAGTCTCTAAAAGCAATGAGAATTCTTCTCAGCTAATCCGTTTCCATGCTCATCTGCTTCCTGCTTTGTAGTGCAACATTAATGAAGTAAAAACATTGATGCTGATAGATGAATTGGGCATGGAGGAATATTTTTATGCAAAAAAGGTATTCAGTAACAAAGAAATACACTCACTATTAGACAGTTTGGAGATGTGTTGCATGCATTATCTATATTGTATATATACCTATATGTATTAACTGTAGTTTTCAGAGTCATTGCCTGTTGCAGATTTACTTTTAAGATGTAGTGTTGCGTACTTTTTTTGTACAGCATTGTATATTCTGTACAGTTATTTATCAGACACTGTTGCTGCAAATGCTCATCTTAATAATTTTAATTACCATAGGATCAATCTGGCAGTAACTGAACTATTTGGCATTTGCATGCAGGTCCCAAGGGGCATCTTGGTTCCTTAGGAACCAAACTAGCTCTCAAACTTAAGAGATGCTCACTCTGCAAAAAAAGATAAACTATGCATGCGATCATTCACCACTGAAAATCACTTGAGATTTCCTAACCTCTGGTATACTATTACACTGTTATCATAGGTTAGCACAATTTTGTTTTCTAGATACAGAGAAACGTAAAGGGTTGTTTTCCCTGCCCTAACCGTGGCGTAGGTTGGGGGGAGGAGGACAAGGACCTATCAGAAAGCAGGCCGGGATATTGACAGCTAAGTTGACCAATGAGAACTGTCAGTACAACTTTGGAAGGGACATTTAAAACTTATCTGCAGCTGACCGCCCACTTTTGCTTTAGTGACTTGCCGTGAGGTAACGGGGTGGTTGTGGCTGGGCCCCGTCGGGTCGGGCCCTGCTGCCCCTCTGTGCGGCCGGGCCGGGCCGGGCCGGGGCTCTGAGGGCCGCTGCCCGCACGGAGAGAGCCGGGGCCGGCTGAGCCCCTTTCCCTGCTGCGGCAGAGGAGAGAGGCGGCTGCAGCTGGGCAGTGCGGGGCCGTGAGCTCAGACCGCGGCACAAGGGGCCAGAACACGGCCCAGCGTAATCACCGCTGGCAGCGGAGAAAGCAAGCCTGCAGCTCTGTAACAACTCTGAGCTGAGCCGCCCTGGATGAGACCGAGGGGTGGGAAAAAGGACATTTGCTGGTTTCTTTTACCAGTCAGCAAGCGCACCTGGCTTTGCAAGCCCGGGCAAAAAATTTAACCCTTTCTTAGCAATACAGAACTTTTAATGCACAATTCTTCCTTGAGAGAAAGAAGAAAGAAGAAAAGAGAAGGTACGTGGAACAGACACTGCATGAAGACAGATGAGAAGTGAAAGAACTAATAATATTAGAATGGGATTGAAGAAGTGGACATTTTTAACCGGACTTTTCTAAGGTAAATTATGAAGAAATGAACTGTTCTTTGCAGCATTCTTAGTATTATTTTGGGTAGAATGCTATTCTAATCAAAATTAAGGACTGGTGTAATAGAGATTTATTTGGGAACTTTGAAACACCCACTCCTGGGTCAAAAGGAGGTCTCAGCCTTTTGAGACAAAGATAATTTTAGATAAGAAGAAGTATTTGTAAATAATACCCCAGATACACTGAGAAGCTCTGCGGATAGAACATCACAGTCTGCAAAAACTCCGGGCGGCAGCGGATGTGTGTGTAAGCAAACATCTTCATAAAAGATCTTAAAAGGACTCTTCTCCTAAAATAATGTATAGTTATGTCTAAGTAGTGAAACTGACTGAAAATGCTAAGTTGTGTCTTTCTATGTTGTTTAATAAGGAAGTTAATAGTTTGTAAGTGGAAAGAAGCGTGTTTTTAAAGTTTCATTATGTTTTAGGGTTTTTTTTCCTATTCTTTTAGTATGTCTTAATAAAACCATTTTTTGTTCATTTTTAAGCTTCAGCCTGCTTTGTTTATTTGTCTCCTAATCTCTCCCTCCCACAAAAATACTAACACTAACACCCCTATATTAATAAGGGTTTCTGCCCCGTTTTATTAAATTAAAAACACTACAATTGTCAATTTTGAACTAAACTTAAGATTTTTACACTGATGAGAGCACAATTTAAAATATTCCCCCATAGTGTAACACACAGATGAAAAGCAAGCCATATCAAGAGGCTGTGCAAAAAAAAAAAGAAGGGCAACATTTTTCCAGGAACATGAAAAAAAACCCAGCCACAGAAAATCTATTTTTTCATAAGAGTGGTATGATAAAAGTTCATTCCTTTTTTGTGTGATCAAAGACAGAAACTCAGAGAGACCAGTGCAGAGATTTTAGCCTCTCATGAAGACCAAGGGAATTACTTAGCCATAATTCTTTCTGGGAAAGAAACCTCTCTGGCCTCGATTTATGTGGATACTATGTGGGAGTGGGTTGCATCCTTGTAGGAGTTTCTACTGAAAATTCCTGGAGGGGGGATTAAAGTTAACCAGTCCATTCTCTTTCAATAAGATAGGGTAGAAAGTTTCTTGGGAAATAATTTTTTTTTAATCTCCTATACAAAGGAACACCAAAATAAGTAATTTTAAGGGGTTTTTTTTTGTTGTTGTTTTTGTTTGTTTGTTTGTTTTAATATTATTACTGGCCACATCTACAGAGTAGACACAGCTTGGTTTCTTTAGGCCTCAATCAAAAAACTCATTTGCCGAATGCTCCATATGAAAAACTCATATGAAAGGTTTGGGATTCCATACCTGTTATACAAAAGCAAATGTTTTAAAACAGCTCGAAGGGGATTTTTTTGCTGTGTGTCATCATTCTTCAAAGCATGATAGAGCCCAGAACTGTGATCATGATGCATTTAATAGAAATCTATCAATAGTAAATATAGATGGATTATTGAGTTGGTCACATTACAAGTCATGCTTAGCTTTTTAAACAAACCCTTCACGCAAGCAAATTTCTTTTCATTTACGTTACGCGAAAGTGCAAAGATTTTTGTATACCAGCATAGGGAGCATATGAACAAACAAACAAAAAACCTGTTCTGCTGAACATATGTTTCCTACATCAATTTAGACAAGGCACATGCTATGGACTGTGGCAGGAATATTTCACACTTTATTCAGAAAGAAGCCAGAGGATCATGCAACTGAAAAGCTGCTTAAGAGGAGCTATGGAGAAGAAACATGAGTTCAAACATCTGACATGTTTCTTAGATGCCTTTTTTTTTTTTTTTTTTTTTTTTTTTTTTTTTTTTTTTTTTTTTAAAGCAGCAGAAGAATAATCAGAAAGACATGGACACGGTCCATGCCAGCATGGCAGTATCACTCTTTATAAAATGTCTCAAAGCTTGACGTGGACCTTTGCCAGAGTACACTTCATGCACAAATATTATGACCCACATTGGAAGGTTTGGCACTCAAACTAAATATTAACATTTTCTTTGTTTCCCTTTGGGATAAATAGCTTTCATCCCTTAAATAAACCAACTCTTTACACAATTTACATAAATGGGAGAAGAGCAGTCTGGATTATAGCCTCTGCAGTAGTTTTGCCACCTGGCTCAGTCCCAGGCAGGCTTAGATATCACTGTTCAATGTAATTATGCACTCAGATAAAGTCAATTTGGTTTACCCTGCTACAAAGTCTGGCAGCAGGAAAGTTAGGGGTATCATTCCATATAACATTGCTACTAATACATCCATTCTGAAATGGGATCAGGAGAATATACAGGTACTGGCTTTTTCCTCTGGACACAGGTGGATATCCTACTGGGCTGTTGAAAGGAAGAAGCTCACTTGCCACAAACAGCCTCAGTGAAGTGGTCAGAGACCAAGAATTGCAGTCAGATGCTGTGTCAAGTTGCAGTGTTACGTGGCCCCTCTCACAACCCAAGCAATGATACAAACCCAATATTGCTAACTTTTTTAGCAAAGAACTGACAAGGTACACAGATACCCGAGTATATAGCATGAGTTTGTGCTAATATTGACAGACCTACTTACTCAAATAAGTCATCTTGCAGTGTTCCTCTGGAAGCATTTGTACAGGAACGCTGATATTTGCCAAATAATCCAGTCACAGGAAACCACAATAAACTTTATTACCCATTATCAAATGCTGATTCTTCATTAAAACTGTTTAGTGATTGAAATATGACACGTTCATTGTCAGAGTCCCAAGCACTTAGTGGTCGTTATTGGAGAACCAAACATCTCAGAAAATTTCATCATTTTCTCAGTGATAATCCATTGGTTTTGTCATCCAGCTAAATATCAGCAGCCTGTTTCTACAAGTCAGGTTTCTTAACTGAAATGGAAATGTAAGTTTCTGAACAAAAGTATTCCCACCGGAAAAAAACAAAAACAAAAACAAAACAAAACAAACAAAACCCCCCCCCCCAAAACAAAAAAAACCCAACCAAACAAACAAAAACCCCCAAACAAAAAAAAACCAAACCAAAACAAAACACATTTATTTATGTTTCACCCTGTATTTTTTTTTCAAGTAACTAATGATTTGTTGATTTTTTGTTGTTGTTGTTATTATAAAGAAATTAATTCAAAGGTGGAATAAAACAGCTATACTAAATTACTAAAAAAGATCTTTGACAATAAAGTGGCATGATAGACAAGTATTATACATTTCATAATTTGATTAAGTTGAAGTGAATATGATAGCACAAAACCTTTTATTTTCCACTAGTAAAAAAGACCAGAGCAAGAATCAAAATTATGACCTGACAGACCACAAAGAATTGGAATAACAAGAATCAAGATGGGCCCTACTTTGGTGTGAACTTTCAGTTGCTAATTTAGAGCACTTGCTGTTTGGAATTTAAGCAATGATGAAAGCAGTTCTGCTTTAACTGAATACGATAAGGTTGACATAATTTACTAATAATGAATGTTAACATTACTTAATGTTCCTTTCTAATTTCAAGTGTTTATTTCAGTTCTTCTGGACTGTAAGATTTCTTACTTTCTCTGTTTTTTTCTTTAAATTCAGAGAGGTCAAGTATCTAGAGAAATATATCTCTGAAAAGGCAACTATATTTCTGGAAAAACACAAAACTAGAAGCCATAAAGCTTTTTCTTTGTTCACAATCTCAACAGCCATCAATCTCTGATTACTATTTGAACATCTCTGTAGGTCTATACTTCTTCTGAACAGCCTCTGCTGAGACCAAACTTTTAGGACCCTTTATAAATAGTGTAGCTGTGTAATTTTATTTCATTTCCAATAAAAACCCAACCACCTTCAGCTGACTCCCAGGACATAGAGTATAGACATCAGTTAAAAAAACTACATGCCCCGCTACAATGTCTGGAATGGATAGTTTGATGCTGAGAATGACTGGCTAAGTGGGAATAAATTATTTAGTAGCCAGTGTACAAAATGAAATGGCTGTGATTCATTCCTGTCTTGGGAATGTGAAGAATATATTTGAACAAGAGTGCATTGGGGCAATAGCAAATGGAAATTACATGTCAAATCTGCATGCTTCTTTCTGGTGGTAGCCTTTGAGCCCAGGGACTTTGTCTTTGCATTAGCATTAAAGAAAAAAAAGATGTATTTGGCCTTAAGAATAAGCAGCCATAATCCCCCTGTATTACCCAGTGTTGTAGACTAAAGTACTGCATCAAACACCCAGTTAACAGCTTACTCCCCCTACAATTTTCCAGTTTCCAACAAGACTAGGAATTCCATAGAAACTTTTGCTTGTCTTACATAACTTTTACGTAAGGAAAATCTAATTGTCTATAATACACAAGTGTTTAGGACTGAGGAAATTGGGAATAGGGAAGTAAGCTTTCATGACCTAGAAACCAAAACACCTGTAGCAGCAGGTGTGATCATCCAGGATGCCAGTAATGCTAAAGCAATTGGCATTCAGGAAAGGAGTCTTGGAAAGGAATTTAAAATTATACGTGAGATAACAACTTTTCAACTGAAAACACACCTCCTTTGTGCTGTTCACTTTTTAATAGCTGCACATTTTAAATCCACAAAGTCAAAAATATCTCTGTTTAAATTAAGAAAGTAACCCATTCGTTTAAGAGGATTTTTCCTAGGCCATATCTCTATCCCTTGCTTTGTTTGTTTGTTTTTTGTTGTTCTGGGGGATTTTTTTTGGTTGGGTTAGGGGTTTTGTTTGTCTTGGGGGGTTTCAGTTGCTTGCTTCGTTGGTTTAGCTTGGTTATGTGATAGTAATTTTTTATTGGTATTATTAGCAGTTGTTGGGTTTCTCCTTGATTTGGTTTTTTTGTTTGTTTGTTTGTTTGTTTGTTTGTTTTTTGTTTTGGTTTTTTTTTCTTGTTGTTTTGGATTTTTTTTAAAATAATCTAACTTGGTGAAATTTGTGGTAACAATATGAATAGGAATTCTTTACTTGTCAGTTTTCCCTTCAGTCTTTCCCTTTGTAAAACACCTCATCTCAGTGTTTCAGTGAGGCAGGTCAGATTTGGGGCTCCTTCTGCTGAAAGCTGCCTTTGTTGTGCCTCAGCCTCCACTTTGCAGCTGTCCTTCCAGCTGCCCGGCACTCACTCATCTGGTGCTGGAATAACGAGGTGTAAAGTGAGCCCAGAGCACTCACATCCAGAAACGACCCTTCAGCAGAGTCCAGGAGTAATATAAAGCTGTGACATGTACAAAAAGAAAATTTGACAATGTTTCTTAAAAAGACTGGTCAGAGGACTTCTGAAAAACCATTAGTAACTTCTGATATCTCAAATGCAAACTTTCTTACACATGACAGCATATTCTGAAAATACAAGGCTCTCGAGATTACTCCTATTTATACCACTGCTGTCCAGCCCAACTAAAGGGCTGTAAGGTCAAAATATTATGAATACAGTAACACATGAAGAATAATTATTTGATATAAATTTACTATCATAACAACTTCCAGTAAAAAAGGTCTTAAACGTGTAAAGAAACTCCAAGATGCAGCTTTCCCTACAAAATATATTTTTCTAAACTAAAAAGTGAGTCTCTTGTACATAATAGAAGAGGCCCAGCTCTTTAAGAAAACCCAAACACCAAGCTGGAATAGTTTAAAATTACAAATAGCTGATCCACAGATAGCCAAGCTAAAAAGGCTTGGAAAGGTTTGGTTTTCCTCAGGAAAGACTGAGGAATACATACAGCTATACATACCTGGGCTCTAAGAAAATTTTCCATTTAAAGATGATTTTTTATGTTCTAATCCCTTAAAACACCTGCTTTCAAAACAGCATAGGAGTCTTTTCAGAGAAGCTAATGTTCCCTAAGTTGACCTCCTCCTATATAGGTCTAGAAGTTTCACCTTTTGAGAATTTTGTAGCATCTGTAGTTTCTGAATTCTTAAAAGTTAATTAGAAAACACTACCACTTTGGTAGTATTTTTGTTCTGATTTTTATTCTTCAACTGGTGAGCACAAAAACACAGAAAAATAGCTCTCTTATTTGAACTGGTTTGAAGCATGTTGAGAAAAAGTCCTTCACCCAGAGGATGGTTGAGCCCTGAAACAGGCTCCCCAGGGCAGTGGTGACAGCACCAGCCTGGCAGAGCTCAGGGAGCATTTGGACAAAGCTCCTGGGCATATGGTCTGATTTTTGTAGCATTCTGAGCAGATCCAGGAGTTGGACTCAATAAGTCTGGTAGGTCCCTTCCAACTCAGAATATTCTGTGACGTGATCAAGACCATCAAAGTTGCTGCTTTCTGAATTACTTGTAGCACTAATTCTTCTTCAAAGTAGGTGTTCTACCTGTAATTACTACACTAAATTTTTCAGAAATGGTTCTACAATATTTTGTTGATACATTCAGTCAACTTAAGTCTGTAAATGGTATGTGTAATGCCATGAATCTACATGTAGGTACATGCTCCTTAAAACCTACTATTAAAAGAATAAATAATAATAGTTGAAAGATACACCCACAATGAAACCAAAATGAGTTAGAGAAAGCCCTTTTCATTCTAGCTCTTCAGAGTGGCCAAGCTGGCCAGCATGTAGGCAAAGCAAGCAGACAGCCAGTGAATGATTTCTAAGGGCACGTTAAACATCACCCCTTCTTCTCAACCAATCATTGTGAAAGTGTAGGTGAACATCACCTCTATCCACAACTGACATCCTGTTCAGTATTCAAACAAAATTTATAGTACATATTGGCAGAGCTGGATCAGTACACCAAGCCTGATTTCTTACCAGAGAAAAGCATTTAGCTGAAGATATTCACAAAAAGACAGATGGTCCTGCAAACTCTGCCAAGCCAATGGGTCTTACTATTAATAAATCAAGTACAGAAGTGATGAAAATTAATTTACATACTGATAATTTTATCTCTTTTAAAGGTGAAGTCTCATTGAGTGCTAATAAATCCACTTAAACCCAGAGATTTTGTGTTTGATGGGAAGTCCCAAACAGTGAAAACAAGTGCTGTATTTCAAAAACTCCCTATGTAATGAAGGTCCAGAGTGATTCAAAAGAACATCAAATTAAATACATGAAGCAGTGGCATTTTTAAACAGTGTCCATACAGCACAATTTTGAAATTAGGTCTGTATTTGAAGAACTTGCATTGAAGACACATGTGCAGAGTAAATCAAGACAAACAGATGTACAAAACTCTTTAGTATTTATTCTAAGCATAGTCACTACAAAGCACAGTCCCTTTGACCCCTACAGGCAGGTTACACAAGGCAAGGACAGACTTCAGCTGCTGTGCCTCACAAAATCTGCTGTGCTGATGAACATTCATGGCTCTGGCAGCTGCTAGACAGAGGAGAGCACAGACCTGTGCTGGCTGGCTGTAGGGAGATGTCAAGCTCAGTCTTCTCAGCACCACCTTTATGATCTACAATTGGCAAGGGGTCAATAACAGAGGAACATAATATTTAGGTGTTGCACAACAGTGTCTTGGTTGCAAGATCTAAGTAAAAGTATGTATTCTATTACTGTCTGTTGGAACCAACTGGGGAGGTGATTTTCTTTTCTATGACCCATTCCTCACGACTCCAGGGCAGAGGGAGCAGGTGCCTTCTGTTAATGGCCAGCTGTTAAAACCAGGTGGAGCAATGTCCCTTATCTCTTCCACAACCCATCTTCCCTCTGGGGGATATCTTCTGTTAATGGGCCATTAAGGCTCACTGCATGACTGATGAAATTACATCACCCCGGTGTGAGATGCTCCAGCCAGTGGGAGGAGACAAACATTCCTACTTGGATAAAAGCCGCAATTCAGAACACCAGGACAGCCTGTTTTTCCAGTGGATTCCCAGAGGAAGACTGGACCCATCTCACCACCACTGGACCTTCAGAGAAAAACAACACCCTTCTACAGGATCGTCTCTGCTCTAACAGAACCACATCTGTCACTCCAAGAGGACTTAATTGGACTGCTACCAGCACCCTGACCAAGTGTGTGTCAGGTTGTATTATGACTCTGTCAGTGTCTTCATTTTTTGTTTGTTTGCTTCCTTTTTTGTACTTTTTTTTTTTTTTTTTAATTCTCCTAGAAAAGACTGTTATTCCTGCTGCCATATTTTTTACCTGAAAGCCCCTTAATTTCAAAATTATAATAATTTGGCGGGAGGGGTTTACATCTCCATTCCAAGGGAGGCTCCGGCTTTTTCTCTGGCAGACACCTGTCTTTTCAAACCAAGACAAACAGAAAGGTGTATGAGCAAGTAGGTTTATAAGAGAAACAACGATCTGCAGTTCCCTCAATGGCTGTAGAAAAAAACCCGGAAGATTAAATCTGGCACTTTGAAAATCAGAAGACCAAATTTTGGCCAAATTTTCTTTGGGTACTGCAGTATTTTACCACCAGAGTCCCTATTTAATTACCAGGGCAGTGTACAGTCCATGAAGATAGCATTGTTTTCACTTCTCTTTTCTGCAGAAATAATTTTCAGCTGCTCTGAATTTAATTCTTTTTAATAAATTCTAAAGGTCAGAAAATATTTATGCACCATAGTATTGACTGAGGAGTTGAAAAATTTATGATTTTCCTATCTGGAAGAATTATTTTTAAACTTTTGTATTTTGGTATTTTAAGTGAGATAATTTCCTGCTCTAGATGCTGAAAAAGCTGGTATTTCCAAGCATTACTTCTATGACTTTAAGTTAAAAAAGGCTATAAATAGGAAGAAAGGCTCTGGTAAGTTTAATATCAGCTGAAGAAGAACGGTAGCTGACTTCTTTAATAATAGTCAGAGCAGATGAAAAATTATTTGCAAAAGATGAAAAAATAAGGGTCTCAAAATCTAACAAGCTAATTTTTTTTTCAGTTTATATACCTCCAGAGCTTATACTATGTATCTCTAAAGAATGGTGTCAAAAATGGGCTTAATATCTTGCAGCTGAATAATTCCTGGTTGTGTCATATTAGATATTTGGTTTTTTCTCTCTTCCTGATATAAGCTTGTTCAATTCATAGATGCCATAGACTTTGGATAGAAAATCTCAAACAAAAACATTTGTATTTTGGTAATATCAAGGATATAAGTGCACAGTGTAGAACATGCTATTATTCATTTGAGATAGATTTTAGGGGAAGGTCTGAAAAGCTGCTTTCCCTGGGGGTTTTTAAATGATATGTAGATGCGTCACTTAGGGACACCGTTTAGAGGGGAATACGATGATGCTGCATTAATGATTGGACTTGAGGGTCTCAGAAATCTTTTCCAAAAGATTCTATTTTATGATTCAAGAACAGCAGAAGCCAGAGGGCTACAGGCTCTCAATCCTTCCATCTCTCCCTACCTTCTCCATCAAGGCAGTGGCTTAGCTCCCAATGCCACCTTTTCCCGACCAACATCTCCTCCCTTTTTTCATTCCTCTTTCCCATCAGAGCAAAGCCTAAGCTGGGTCTTGCCTTAAAGCAGGAAACTAACAGTGTTGGATCAATCCTTGCACAAGAACTCTCCAAGCACATCTGGATCATAATGAAGTTTTACCACTAAAATCCCAGCACTATGACAGTAATATCGATCAATAGTTTTAGTAAATGGGAGCAGAACTTTTAAATAACCTTGTCTTCATCACAGCTGAAGAACTGCTGATGGTTGTCAGGACAGACTTATTTCCTTAGGTATACAGTATGGACTATCTCTCAGGTACCTTATCTATTTTCTTAAGTTACAAGCTTTTCCCATATGATTGTATAGCTACAAAAAAGCAAAGCAAAATAAAACAAAAACAAAAACAAACAAACAAAAAAACAAAAACAAACCAAAACAAAAAAAACCCCAAAACCAAAACAAACAACCCCCCAAAAACAACAAAAAACCCCATCCCAAACATAAAAACTACAAAAAGTAAAAAACCCCAAACAAAACCAAAAACCAAAACACAAAAAACAAGACGCAAAACATAACACAAAAACAACAAAAAAAACCAAAACCCAAACAAACAAACAAAAAACAAATAAAAAATTTCTAAACTAATATATGTTTACCGAATATTCTACCATAACATCCACTCAGCCTAATTAATCACTTTAGTTCACTTGCATCAAGTCTTATTTGTATTTATGTTTTGCAGTGTTAAACATTCAGTCAATCCTGCTAATGCAAATGAAATTATGGTAGTAAGGGCTGCCAGTGACACATATCTCAGTATTTACACCCACTACACACAGTAGGATGGCCTGGGAAAATGTGTTCCTTACCACAAGGCAAGGACCCCAGTAGAGCTGCTCAGGGATAGGCAGGGTGAACTCAGAATTTAAGAATACTATTAGAAGTAGAGAATAAGAAGTTAGCCCTTTACACCCCAAGTTCATTAATGGAGAGAAAGGCATCATGTCAAGGAAGCAGAGTCATTACACTTTTGTAGAGGGTAATATGGGAACAGCTGATGGACGCATTGAAACAAAGCATCATCACAAACTAGTGAACAAATCTTTCCTCTCCAAACTAAGCCAAGTCACCCTTTCAAAACCATGAAGTCATTCCCTTCAGCCATGATGAATCATAGAACCACAGAATATTTGGGGTTTTAAGGGATGTCTGGAGATCATCTCATCCAAACTACTGCCAAGGCAAGGTCACCTCTAGCAGGTGACACAGGTACATGTCCAGCTGAGTTTTGAATTTCTCAAGAGAGGGAGACTCCACAACCTCCCTGGGCAGCCTGCTCCCATGCTTTGCCATCCTCATCATAGAGAAGTTATTCCCTATGTTGAGGTGAACTTGTTATGACCACTGCTCCTTGTCTAGTGTTTGGGCACCACTGAAAAGAGTCTGGCACCATCCTCTTGGCACCCACCTTTGAGATATTTATATGCATTGATGAGATCCCCTCTCAGTCTTCTCCAGACTAAACAGGCCCAGCTCCCTCAGTCTCTCTTCAAAAGAGAGGTGCTCCAGACCCCTCATCATCTTTGTGGCCCTTTGCTGGACACTCTCCAGGAGCTCCTTGTCTCTCTGGTATGGAGGAGCCCAGAACTGGACACAGAACTCCAGATGTGGCCTCACCAGGGCCCAGCAGAGGGGGAGGATCAGCTCCCCTGACCTGCTGGCCACACTCTTCCCAGTGCAGCCCAGGATCCCACTGGGCCTCCTGGCCACAAGGGCACACTGCTGGCTCACTGTCACCTTGAGATCCACCAAGACTCCCAGGTCCTTCTCTGCAGAGCTGCCCTTCAGTGGGGCAGCCCCAGCCTGTGCTGGTGCTTGGGGTTATTCCTCCCCAGGTGCAGGACCCTGCACTTGCCCTTGTTGAACCTCATCAGGGGTCTCTCTGTCCAACTCTCCAGCCTACCAAGGTCCAGATGAAAGGCAGCGGAGCCTTCAGGTGTATCAGCCACTCCCCCAGTTTGTATCATCAGTATGAAATCAACCTTGGCTAAAAGTGAAAAAAATCAAAGAAAACTGAGAAACCTCTATGCACATACATGGACACAAACAACATAAATATATATATCTTGCCAGTAAAAGATGGTCAAGTGATAAATCAATTCCAGTTAGCACATGCAAGAAGTTAGATATTGGTGTGATTAAATCATGTTTAACTAAATATAAAATTCATTTAGCCCAGTTCTCACAGTTGAAAACTGATCATCACAAAGAAAAATGCATACTTATGAGCATATCTGAAAAATGGATATGCAAATTTAAGATTTTATGCTCATAGCTTTATAAAAATCAAATATTACTCCAGACATACCTTTCAATCATACTGGTTCTTCAAGCACAGCCCAGAGTTACCACTAATGGGTAATCTAACAACAGTGCTTGTAGTCAGCAATTACTTACTCGTCCTGCTGAGACAGATGAGTGAAGAACACATTTGTGAGCAGAGAGAGTTCAAGAAATGCCAGGCTTCTAAACCAAATAGCTCATTCCAAATTTGGTAGCAAAGCAACAGCAGCCAAAAGTCCACAGTCACAGAGATTGGAGCTATAATGCCCTATTCACTCATTCCAGCTAATTCCCCTGAAAACTCAATATCCTTGCTCACACTTTGCACCATTACCCTCACTGCTTTTACTGTTCAGGTCTTTTCTTCACCTTTGAGGTCAGAGGCACACTGAGGAGAAATGACTTGGAATAGTGAAAACTATTTGTACTTTATCTGTAAAGAACTATCTGCTTTCCCTTATAATCAAAATCTCAGTTTATCAAAAAAATGGTGAGGAAAGCACAGGTCATAGACTCAGAACATTTTAATTTTTTAGAATTATTACTATTGTTTATATTATTTATATGGTTTACATTTTGAGCTGAACAAAAAAAAATAATCAAAGTCCTTTTGAGTGAACTTGACTTGTTCCATGCTGATGCTTTCTGACCTCTAAACTAGTAATCTGAAAAAAAGATAAGGTGTATTTTCAGACATTTCTTTCTGTAAGTTGTTGAGATCTGTGGTTTATCTATTTAATTTTATTTTAATTTATAAATAACTTACCCTGTATATAAATGATAAAGAAAAAAGATGGTAAGTTACATCAGCCAAAATGTACCTTAAAAATAAAGGAGCCTGGTGACCTAAAATACCTAACAAATTCATTATTCAGACAACGCAGGTACCTTAAAATTATAGAAAACTAAACTGAATGTACAGCCTGTTAAGGCAGGTATCACAATATTAAGAATTCCCTAGTGGGAAATTTCTAGCTTTGATCTGAATCAGTCCTCATAGGAACAAAATTCAATTCTCAGAGAAAACAAAGGACAAAATCCTAAGCTTAATTTTGCATTTCAAAAGAGTCTTCTTTAAAGTCAATGTAACATTTGAAATGCTTAATGAATGCTTCATTTCTGAGAGAGAGTTAGAACGGGCAGGTGGGGGTACAATGAAGGACCGCTGCTCCATGGGTTGAAATACAAGCTCAATTAGCCCACAGACAAACGCTGAACACACGCTACTCAGTGCATCTGAAACGCGTTAAATTTCACACTCACAACCAAAAACATTTGTCTCTAACAAAAGTTGCTTGTTACCTCTCTCCAAAAGCAATGGCACAAAGGAATGAAAGCTGTTGTTCTCTAGGGGGCTCTTTTGTGCAACAGAAGTCAAGGTTTGTTGCACCTAAATTCTTCAAGCACAACACGTATTTCGGATGTGCCAATAGTCAGATGTGTGGAAAATGAACCAATCTTTGCAACAGGCAGCTTTTCTGAATGTATTTGGAAGCAAAAGCGAGGACAGGGAGAGCAAAGGACTATTCCAGGATAGAGGAACAGAGACAGTTTCAGCCCTAAAAGAGAAATTGCCTTTTAGAAGTGACTAGCTGTAAGCGGTGTTTTTCTCTCTCTGTGTACCCAGCACAGCAGCCTCCCAACTACCTCACGGTGAGAGCAAAACTGTGCATGGTAATAGTAAGGCAGGAAAAGCCCTGTTCAGTCTGCATTTTTGGACAAGCACTGCCTCACAGGTGTGGTTTCAGCACCAGAGGATGCTCCTCTGCTGATCACAGCCACCCATCCAGAAGCCGAGATTGCCCTCACTCACTTCTGAGCCAGCCGCTCTGGGAGCTCTCCCTGGCACCAAAGCCATCACTCCTCACTGCTCCATGGACAGGAGCACAGCACCTGGGAGGAGGGAACTCAGTCTGGAATATCAGCTATCTCAGCAGGAACAGGAAACCCTCCACATCTTGGGAGTGTTCCTTAAGCCATGCCAACCCACAGAGGAAAATTTAGAAGGGATATTAAAAGCACAGGGACAACAAACCACAGCTGACATCTGTCCCACCCCACCCTCTCCTGCTCCCTCCTTTGTACCAGCAGCACTGTAGGAGCAAAGACGTTTGCAAAAAACCCCCACGAACCACAGAACAATTAAATGAGATTTCAGCCGAATCAGGGTGGCGGTATGGGGGCACAGGCAGCATGACAGGACCAGCCTGACACTTTTTCCCTGCTTTCCAGCTTTACAATCTGTTTCCTAGACAACTGCATTGTCGCCTTGACACTTTCTACCTCCGTGCACAGCCCCCTCTTCAACAAAAAGAAGTCAAAGTGTTTGTAAGGAGGTGTACCATCTGCAGCGCTAGTTTCTGCAACATCTAGATTTAGTTTGGCAGTCTCACACCTACCCATTCCCTGCCAGCTGCAAACTAAGTGGGTTTGACAAAATAGAACCAGAACTCAGCAGCACAAATGAATACAGCGGAAAACAGAGAACACAGTACCAGCTTGTACAATTCTTGTTCCTAATATTCCTCCTATATGATGTTGTGTCATCAAATAAACTAGATAGCAGAAAAGCATTCAATCTCTGTAATTACTTTTTAAATATACCTTTGACTCATAGAAATTTTTAAAATCAAGACAATTAGAGAGAGAGAAATGTATATATATTTCTCTATTTATAACTCAACCAACTAAAATGCTTCTTGGTCTGGCTCTAGGGAGTATGAAAACAATTTCTTCAGCCTTAAACTTCAAGGCATTATTTGGTATGTGAAGGCATTATAAGAGAATAACATTTTATTCAGGCAAAAGTATTACAGAGTAAAGAAGTAACCATGAATGGAAGTTACCCCACATCATAAAAGGCAGTGAGAGTAATTTTTATTTTAGAAAAAAATTTAGGAGAAACCACACTTATGCATATTTTGTGGCTTCCTTGGAAAGTTTTGGTACTAAATCCGGAGTCCTGGTGACCTAAACTGGTTTGTCACAGAGGCAAATGTTAATCACTCAGCTTCCATATTTCAAAAAACACAAGGTTTTACTTAGTAAGTTTTAAGTGGCTTAGGAGATGAACCCAGACATAAATCAGAAAGTCTGGATGATTACTTAAAATTTAATGCAACCATACAGTCTGGAAAAGCAGGACCCAAATCCTGATAAAATTTGCTATAAGAAAAATTATTTTTTCCATCTCTTTACTCAGACACAACTAAAAAAAAAAAAAAAAAAAAATCTGCTTTCTTCTATTCCATGTTACCTAGAGCAATAGGACATGTAAAATTTTTATCTCCATTTTAATATCCTCTTTCTCCCTTCAGAAACCTGCCCTACAGATAGAATACAAAATTACATCATAACTTCTCTTACCTGTATTTATCTTTTACTATTTATCAGCCCAGCTCCATTTTTTTCTCAGTGTGAACATAAAATTCAACAACAGAGCTCATTCTCATTCCTTCAGACCTTGTATTGCCTTCTGAAATTTAGTGATCCCTGAAATCCTTTAGTCAAAAGGAGGCTATTTTAAAACAGCACCATCAGCAGTAACTAAATTAATCTCAGAACATGATATAAACTGTGCAGTCATTAATGCCTTTCCCTAGACACTGCAGATGATGAATAGGAGTATCCTGAAGTTTGATGACCAAAAATAGCACCAAGACCCAGTTTATTAAGGCTCCATGCCTCCTGCTCTTACCTGCATAACACAAAAACTTTCAGAACAAAGCAAAGGCACAGAAAAGGGTTTAGAGACTTTCAGAACTACCTCCAGCAAATAAATGAAATGTTATAAAAATAGGAGTATTCATAATAGGTAATTGAGGAACAGCTATGAACCTCCCACTCAACATATGCACAAAATGACACTGTAATTATAGAAAAGTTGCAAGTGGTAGGAAGACTAAACTTTACAAAGTTTTTTTAAAGGATTGACCCTTGATAAGAATGATCCTATGAAAAGGTGCCAGAGCACCACAAGGGCTGAACTTCCAAATCTCCAAAAATGGTCTTGTTCATAATTTTTTAAGAATTATATTAATATACTGGCCCAAATAAATAACTGATGGTGAAATCCACCATCTCAAGTACAATTTCCTATTGTTATCTATTTTTTCTTTTGCTTTTAAAAAGCATATTTTATTTCTGTCTTTTCTTTGTTCATAAGCACATTTAAACTTCAACATTCCCAACAAAGTACTGCATCGTCATTGTATATTCACAAATCCTTTGTATTCAGCTTTGTCATCATTACACAGGTCTCCTGTAACACTATCATATTCTCATCAAAAGCCTATTAAAAAACCTCCCAGTTACTACACATGAAGATCAGTTTTTGGTCTCTGAAGAAGATTAAATTTGGTTTTGAGACCCCTGAAACCCTTCATGCCATTAGATCTGCCACCTGCATACAGATTATTTTTCTCATTTTTACAATACAGTGCCTTGAAAAAAACAGGATTCAAGGCAAAGGAAAGCGAAGAGAAAAAGAAAATAATGTGAGGCAGACAAGGTATAGTAAAGTTGCTCCAGTAATCTCTCTATGCTAACAGGTACTGGGTGGGGGGTTAAGCCTCACGTTTGGCTCAGCAATCAAATACATTTCCTCAGTGTGAGGTGAATGCCTTAAGGTTTTCACAGGTTTCAGGGATGCTGGCCCCAGGAAATTCCAGCTTCCGCGTGACAGAACATTAGGTCAACTCAAAACACATTTGTGCTAATGAAGAGAAACTATCACCTTTGGATCTGATTGATTTGAATTATTTCAAACTGTCCCTTTCTGGGGACCTCAGATGACCAACTCTGATGTATGCACATCTACTCTACAGGCTCACAAGGCTCACTTCACTCTTTGTGCCTCTAATAACAATTTTGCAATTTCACAGGTAACTATTGGAAACTATTCACATTTGAAAACACTGACCAGGTAAGTCATCGCCAAAAATCAAATAAACCAAGACAATTCTTGATTTAATACTGTTAAACTTATGATGGAAAAAATACTATGCAAAATAAAACTCTTTACTGACATGCCATGTATTGGCACTAAAGCTGTACAAATACACACATGTAGTCCCAGGATTCGCAGTCGTGAGTCTCTAAAAATGCAAATCAACTCATTGTCCTTTGCAGCAACCTTTTCCTCTCCCCCAGCTGTCATGAACTCCTGAGTGCATGGAGTGACAGGGGAGCAAAACACCTGACATCTTGGTCTAAAGGGACCTAATGAACACCATCCCTTTGATCTGTGACAGCTGTAGGCTTAACAGGCATCCAGCCTTCATCCAGGGTTTATCAACAAGGCTGCACAAAATAGATCGCCATGAACAGTGCAGAGACTCCTGAATGTCCCCTGTATTCTGTGGGATGCTATCTTCTATTTTCAGGTCATTGTTTTTAAGTACATTTTTCAAAAGCACATGCAGGTAGTAAAAAGCTTCATTCACCTTGCCTAATGTTTTCTCTGACAAAAATATTTTCCCCGGAGAAAAATATATCCTATTCCACCCAAGACAGGGCTTTATATTTATCTCAAATGTATCACCAGAATTACCAAGATTTGTTCTCTACCTAGTTACTGCCTCATTAATGCTCAGAGGACTGACATGTGCAAGCAGCCTAAGGAAAGTGTTGAAATATTTCAAAAATTCAGAGATGCATTTTCACTGTGTGTAGAAAAATCTTCTACCATTACAGAAGACAGCTCAGTCTCTTTAGCATGGTTTTCATAGTTTTTACACACTGTGTGCAAATAGGTGGGGCGACTCAGTGAGACGGGAAATCCTTGATGACGGGAACTAAAGATTAAAAATGAGATTTTTAAATATACCAAGGATTTTGAAAGTTACTATCAAGAACAACTGAACGTTCTTTGTATATTCTGTCCAAAGTTCTGGGATAAACAAAGACCCTTCAGTAATTCAGGCACTGGAGGAGACTTGGAGCAAAGGCAGTATTAAACTTAGAAACTTAAGTTGCATTTTAATTCAGTTGAATCATAGAATGGTCTGGGTTGGAATAAGCTTTAAAAATCATCTATTTCCAAACCCCCTTCCATGGGCAGGGACATCTTCCCCTGGACCAGGTTGCTCAGAGCCCCATCCAACCTGGCCCTGAGCACTGCCAGGGATGGGGCACCCACAGCTTCCCTGGGCAACCTGTTCCAGTGCCTCACCACCCTCCTGCAGTAAAGAACTTCTTCCTAACATCTAATCTAAGCCTGTCCTTTTTTAGTTGAAAGCTACTGTGCCTGGTCCTGTCTCTGCCTGCCCATATTAAAAGCCTCTTCCCAGCTTTTTGTAGCCTGCCTTAGGTATAGAAAGACTGCTAGAAGGTTTCCCCAGAGCCTTTGTTTTTTCTCTGATTACGACTCATCCTGCCTCAGGTAATACAGCGGTGTTGCAAACATATGTATGCTATAGCATGTATGTGTAGCTATATCTCTGCAATCCTTCTCTCACTGCTAACAGCAGGTGCGTGTTAATGCATGTAAGTCCAGTCCAAGGACACATGCTGAACTCACACAATTCAGTCTTGAAAGAGGCACAAATATAAAACTGAGTGTTGTGCCATTTGTTAGAAATTAAAAACCCAAATTATGATACTTCAAGTGAAACACAGATCTTGCTTTTTGTCCCAAAATATCAATTCCTAAGGTCATTATATCACTACAGAAAGAAAAGGAACAACAGAAACCCCAGATGGAACACTTGAACAGTTGAAGTTATATCATCTAATATATCTGACCTTCTAAAAAAAACCCTAAACCAATTACATATATTCTGCAATATAAGTTGCATAATACTTGCCTTTTCCAGATATTTAATTCCAGAAAAAGCAGTTGTTTCAATACTTACAGAGCCAAACCAAACCCCTACCCATGAAATCTTCATGACACAATTTTTCATCATGTACTTTCCCCATATACGAATAAATTACTTAATTATGACACAAAATATTAGAGAAAGTATGTATAGGTTTCTGATATTAATGCTTTTCAGGGGCTGGTGATGTGTTTGTTTAATTAGCAGAACTTCAGCTCTGCCAACAGCTTCTGTATTACTGCAGAAGCACCACAGCAGTAGTGCAGTGGAACACATGATATGATGGATTGATGATATTTGAGGTTAATGGAATTGACCATATTCAGCTGCAGAGTTGAATAACGAGGCCTGGTAAAGCCTGCTAAGGTAAGCAAATCCATAAGATTTATCCTCTTTCCTCCTTTCTGAGCACCAAAGCAATAATCTCTCAGGTAAAATTGTTATTTTGTATTTGGAAAGATTCCACCTGATAAAAGAGCATTTATCAGTTACATAGACAGAAAACCATATCATGCTGTTAGGGTGTACATTCATCTGTTGTGATAATTATATTTAATACAGGATTATACCTTCTCCTCCTGTGTACTACCCTTAAAAACTACCATTATCTCATTTATACTGCTTTTTTTCTCTTTTCTTCTTCAGGTCCCTTAGCATAAAGCTTTGCTCAAGTGAGGCATTCTTGCCAAAAGAGAGGGTGTTCTCTGCTTATGCACTGTGTCAGTAGGCAAACATATGTTTTCAGCAAATTGTACAGCATCCAGCTAAATCCAGGACAAATGCATATGTCACCCCTTAAATCAAACACTCTTTCTTTAATTTACAGTCTGCTCCAAATTATAGCAATTCAACTAAAAGAGGAATTTGCCTTAGTACTTCTGGGCTTTTGGATAGACATAATTAGTGCCAAATCATTTAATAGTTTGAGTTAACACACTCCAGTTCATTTTTGCTTGTCAGTTTAATGTGATAATAAGCTAATCTGTTGTGAAGCAACTGAGTAATCTGGTTTTGCTTATCCTGTAGAAGAGAAGGCTCAGGAAAGACCTTATTGCCCTCCACGACAGCCTGAAATGAGGGTGTAGCCAGGTGGGGCTCTTCTCCCAGGTAACAAGAGCCAGGATGAAAGGAAATAGCCTCAAGTTACACCAGAGGATGTTTAGACTGGATATTTGGAAAAATTCCTTCACAGAAAGTGTTGTCAAGCATTGCAGAGGGAAGGGGGCCCTGGAAGTGTTCAAAAAAACCCATGTGGATGTGGCACATGGGGACATGGTTTGGTGTTGCCATATTATGTGAGCTTTTGTGAGATGTTTATAGCTCTGACTGAATTTTCCCTCAGCTTTCTGATGCAAACATCTTGTTTTACACATTCCTTTCTGATTATATTCAACTGATGGACTTCTAGCCTGGCCAGTGGGATGGAGAGGTGGTAGCCTTGTTCTCCATTCCCTGGTCATTCTTTGAAACTTATAAAAGTGAGGTCTTTGTAAACAATAAAATTCTTCCTTCTTCAGCCTTCATCTTGTGGAGTCAAATCTGTGAGTGTTTATTCGAGCCCACTAGCAACAGTTTGGTGGTGACACAATGATGACGTAGTTGGACTTGATTATCTTAGAGGCATTTTCCAACTTCAAGGATTCTGTGATTCTATGAAAGCAAGAAGCATCATGAAATAAGTCTCATAGTTTTAGTTAGGCTATTTTTCTTGAACATTAACAGCCCTTACTATGAAGTATGACACATGGAAGCACTGAGTATAGCATTCCCAGGAGTAGCTATGAGGTCCAAGAAGAATCTGAAGCCAAGTAAGAAGATGAGGAGAGCAGCATTTCTGTCTGCTTAACACCTTAACCACCACCCTAACCACTACCTCTGTCACCACAGCAAGGATAATGCACACGGTGCATTGTGTCAGGGCCCTGCAGCTGCCTCAGACAGCCGTGCCTAGCATATGCCTTTCCTCAGAGCAGCAGCAATGAGTAAAATACTAATATATATATATTTAACTATATATATATATATCTATATATCCACACAGCACTAGTATGAGTGAGCATGAAACAGCATTCTAATTCTCTGCCCTGTCCATCCAACCCACACTGCTTGTGTTTCTCCAGGAAGGGTGTCCCACCTTAGGAGCTGAGTCATGGTTGCTCTTCACAGATCTCCTGCTCAGCTCAACATCAACAAGCAGCCACAGTACAGAGCTGGTCTTCTAAATTTCAGCTTTTTGGGGAAAAAAACAGATCCAAAACAGAATTGGGCAGACTACAGATAAAGGGACTATACTACATATTATCTGTATTATATTACTGTGCCCTACAAGTGCCGGTTAATTGTGGACAAGTTAGATTCCTCAAGGTGCTTTTAATTGGGTTTTGATGCTGTTGAGACACCACTGAGACATTCAGGCTGTAGGTTAGGAAGGCAACAGATAAACACCCTAATTGCCATGCTGTTGATTGAACTTGGTTTGGCAAAGGCTTGTTAGCTAGTGGACAAATTTGAGCATAGTTTATAAATTACAGGCCAATTCAGACAGGTAAGTGTGGCTGCTGCATGAGTGCTATGAGGAGCCATAACCAACAGAGCTTGTCTGAGCCTGTGCAAGCAGATCCAAACATGGTGTTTCTGGCCACCTTTCTTCACTTGAGAATGCTGCGTGCAACAGCACAAGGGTATTCGTAGCAAAGCCACCTCTGGTGCCACACATACCATCAGAGTTAATTTTGGAAGAGTCAGTTAGCATGAGCAAAGTTCTGGGAAGGCACAAAGCAGTGGAGATTGTGTCCAACAGAGACACGGAGATTGCAGAATTCCAGAAATCAAGCCCTAGAAGGATACTACAGTTCTGCAGAAGAAAGAACAACAGCTTTGACTAGGAGCCTTAACACCCTGCTAAAGCTCCATCTGGTATAAACAACACCTCTGCACCATTTCTTACTATGTTCTCCAATAGTAAAATTATCCAAGCAGTAAAGAACAATTATTCTGCTGTATGGGGCCCCTAAACAACTTAATGGGGAAAAAATCAAATCCTCCCATCTCTTACCCCAAGAACACACAATTTGTCTATTCTTGACCTATGCTTTGTAATTTTATATCATAAAAGACTGGAGAGGAATGGATGCCCTGCGTTAGATATAATCTGCTTCTACTACAGTCCTTAAAAATGTCTTAGAGTAAGAGTGTATGCTAGCTTATTAATGTCACAGCCTTTTCACTTTAAATTGTGTCTCTAGAGCCTCAACTAAAATGTATCATATTCATGGGCACTAAAGCTTATATAAGTTACTTTATCCAAATTTTCTGCAAAATGAAGTTGAGTTAGAACTTCAATTTAACCTGAAGCTGCACATAAGAGTCCTTTGTACTTGCTTGAACTTCAGATTGCTTAGGATTTTATTGCTGTAAGATTTTATAGACTTTGAAGTGCAAACATCACTGTGGGCAAAGGGAAATAATATAGATTTTAATATAATTTCTACTGGAAGAAGTGTATAAGTAATAACTTTGAGCAAAATTAGTCTTTGGTAGACTGACAACTCCAGAGATAAGTTTACACAAAAACCCCAACTCTCTGAAGAGAAGGCAAATGTACTTCTGGGATTTGTTTGTTTGTCTTTTGTTTGTTTGTTTGTTTGTCTTTTCTTAATCATAACTTCAAAGTCACATTTTTCATTGGTGGTGCCTACAGTAAGGCTTAACATCTATATTTTGGGTGTGCAAAAATGATCAGGAACAATTGTGTTTTTGCCACTTGGTGACTTCCCATTGATGTGCTGCTGTTAAGCTCCGAAGCTCATCCTGCCCATCTTTATTATGAATTCATGGTATTTTAAGCAAATGCATTGTGTCTCATTTAAAACAGGAGGACAACTTACACCAATAGCATACCAACTCTGCCATGATTTCTATTACTACTCTAAAATATGGCTGCGAGAAACAAATAGATTTTTGCTCCAAAATAGAAGTTCTAGCAAATTTGAATGCCCGAGATGCAAGCTTCAAGAGCCTAATTCACTGGTCAAACTCTGAGAAATATGATAATCCTGGTAACAGTGACAGAAACACAGGTCAGTGCATACATACCAAACTGAACATTATTACCCTGACACTGTTAGGTGTTTTCCATCCTTTTTGGTGTTTTCTGTCCTTTTGCATTTATCATTTTCATACTTTAGTATCATTCACTTCTTATGTTTGTTCCCATGTCAAGTCTTATCACCTTCCCCCTTCCTTTTCCTTTCCTCTACAGTTTTTCTCCTAAACACAATTTTTCTATCCTCTTCCTCCCTAAGGCAGTCCATTTCTCTTTGGCTCCTGCTGAGGAAATCTTGTACTCACCTGTTTTCTGTAAGCAGGCAGTTAAAACTGTCCTACCCTAAAGCTACAAAGAGAAATCACACAGCAGACAATACAAACAGGTTGTGGTCAAAATCTTCATAGCTTTGGGGTAAGACAGGCCAGGGATATTTAGTTCAAAATACAGTAAATACAAAGGTGAACCTGAAGTCTTAGAGCCATAGAATCATAGAATGGCTTGGGTTGGAAGGGACATGAAAAATCATCAATTTCCAACCCCCTTCCATGGGCACAGACACCATTAGACCTGGTTGTTCAAAGTTCCATCCAGACTGGCCTTGAACTCTTCCATGGGTGGGGCATCCACAGCTCCTCTGAGCAACCTGTGTCACCCTCCTCACAGCAAAGAATTTCTTCCTAATATCTAATCTGAACATACCCTATTTTAATTTGAGCATATTTTCCCATGTCTTTTGACTACTTGCCCATGTAAAATGTCTCTCTCCATCTCTCCTGTAGGCTTCCTTTAGGTACTGGAAAACTCCAGTTAGGTCATGCTGGAGACTTCTCCTTTCCTGTCTGAAAAATCCAAATCCTTTCCTCACAGGAGAGGTTCTCCATTCCTCAATCAACTTGGTGTCCCTCCTCTGGACCTCCTCCAGTGGGTCCATGTCCTCCCTGTGCTGGGACCCCAGAGCTGATGCAGCTCTGCAGGCGGGGTCTCAGCAGAGCAGAGGGGCAGAATCCCCTCCCTGGCCCTGCTGCCCACACTGCTCTGGATGCAGCCCAGGACACGTTTGGCTCTCTGGGCTGGGAGTGCCCATGGCTGGGTCATGTCCAGCCTCTCACCCTGCAGCACCCCCAGGTCCTCCTGGGCAGGGCTGCTCCGGGTCTGTTCACCCCCAGCCTGGATTGATACCAGGGTTTGCTCTGACCCAGGGGCAGCAGCAGCACTTGGTCTTGTTAAACTGTGTGAGGTTCTCATGAAACACTTCTCCAGCTTCTCCAGGTCCCTCTGGATGTCATCCCATCCTTCAGGAATGTCAGCTGTAGCACTCAGCTTGGGACCATCTACAAATCTGCTGAGGGTACACTTGACCCCTCTATGTCATTAAAGAAGATATTATATAACACTTGTCCTAATACGAACCTCTGATAGTCGCCACTTTTCACTGATGTCCTTTGGGACTGAGCAGCTGACCACGACCCACTGGACGTTACCATCCAACCACTTTTATATCCACCAAACACCCCTCCTACTGAATTCTTCTCTCACCAGCTTAGAGAGAAAGATGTTGTGGAGGACTGTGCGAAAGGCTTTATGGAAGTCCAGATAAATTACATCCACAGACTCCATCGCAGAAGGGCATTGGGTTGGGTCAGGAAGGACTTGGCCCTGGCGAAGCTAAGCTGGGTGTCCTGAATCACCTCTCTGTTCCCCACATGCCTTAGTACAGCTTCCAGGAGGATCTGTTCCATGATCCTCCCAGGCACACAAATGAGGCTGACAGGTTGGCAGGTCCCAGGGTCTTCCTTTCTATCCTTTTCTAGGATTGGTCCATGTTTCTGTTTTTCCAGTCACCTGGGACTTCACCTGACTGCCATCACTATCTTCCTCAAGTGTCAGTTGTAGCAAACAGAGTATTTCTGAAAACCTGAGAAAGCCTTCTCAATTTCTACCTACCAGTTCAAAGTCTCCCAAGATTTAGGGGCAGCAGAATTCCCTAATGCCACTGAGTTTTATTTAGTTGCAGCTTGTGACTAATTTGCATATTCTGTATGCCAGTAAAGGAAACGCAGCACATTAACAATGGCCTAAGAACTACACATTGAAGGTAACTCTGTTTAAGGAAAAAAAGGTCTTGAATCCAGTAAATAAAATAGGAAAATGCCTAACATAGTGGTCAATTAGGAGCAGCGTCCTGGAATCCTCCACAATAAAGAGTAAAAGAGGTTAAAAATCGAATACAGAAAAAGAATAGCCTCTGACATGGTCTGATAGGTCTACAGGATCGGTACTACTCCAGTGTTATTTAAAAACTGTGAAGAAGTGACTCAATACAGCAAAACTGCTAAGTTTCTAAAGCCAGTTTCTGTCATTATTTTTCTATTTACAAACTGATTTAACAAAAAGTGCAAATTAGGATAATTCCCCTCAATGCCTGTGAGCAATAAGACACTAAAGACTTCATTATGTCTTTGTTGCTTAACTCCCACTTATATGCTTATATATTAAAACAAGAGCCTTGAACTCCAGAGATCATGCTGTCATGAAAAATAGTCCACATTGCCATCACAAATTAAGGTAAATATCTTCCTTGCTGTTTTACAAATGGGCCAAGACAACATTGCTGGTTTTTGTAGTGATGAAAGATGCCCATGGCTGGGCATATGTGATGCCTCCAAACTCCAAATTCAGGGTTCATCTGTCCCTAGTTGTGCAAGTTCACCTTAAAAAAATGGGATAAAATTATTCTTTTCTTCATTCTTCAATTTCAGGGCAGATTTTTGTGAGCAAATTCAATGTTTGACATTACAAGATCGGACCACTCCTTCCGTAATTAACTTGCCAGCTGTAAATGTCAAGGCAGAAAGTCTTGTCTTTTCAACTTCTGCCTTTCCCCAGATTAGTCCTCACTTTACAAAAAAATCAAAATAAAACACAATCTAATCTCTCCTGAAGAGATCCTCACCTCCTTCTGGTCTTGCTTCTGACATAACCTCTTCGTGAAGGTTCAGATATTTCTATTTCCTCGTGACAAAGTACCTGTAAGACCCCTCCAGTCTGTGGAAATTTACACCCTCTTGTTATTATGGGTCCATACAGTCTCCAGCCCAAACACTGACCAATACTCTTCTCCAGCCCATGAACAATCCTGTTTCTTTCCTGCGCCAAGTAACATTAGGATCCACTGAGTTCCATCATTTTATCTTCCTTGGGAGAATCTTTCCCCCAAACCCACTCTGCAGAGAGGGTCAAATCTTGAGGGATCTTAGCAGTATGTATAAATACCCAACAAGAGAGACAAAGAAAAGAGAGCTGAATTTTTCTTGGGGATGCTCACTGACAGCACAAGAAGCAATGGACAGAAACTGAAATGTGTTTGAACTCAAGATGTGAGCGTGGTCAAAGAGGCGGCTCAGCGGGCTGTGGAGCCCTCATCAGTGGACACACTCAAGAACCAACTGGATGAGGAGGACGAGGGTAAACTAAATGACCTCAAGAGAATATTCCAACATGGACGATTCTGTGAGATCTCATTTCCAGCTGTGTGAGCTTCTTTAAATTCTCTCCCTCCACACTGAGACCCTCTAGATTTCCATTTCACAAGCCCCAAGCAAAACTTGATATACAAGGGACGCTGGACTTTCTGTCACAAGGCAGATCAGCATTTTCTAGCTCTAGAACTTCATCAGTCTTTGCGCTGCTACTTGTGTTGGTTTTGCATAGCCTGGTTTTATGGTAGCAGGGGGCTCACGGAAGTGGCCTCTGTGAGAAACAGCCAGAAGCTTCCATCATGTCCAGAAGAGCCAGTCCCTGATGGCTCTGAGGATGGACATGCTGCTGGACAACCCAGGGCCAATCAGAGATGATGGCAACACCTCTATGATAACATATTTAAGAAGAAAGCAAAACAAGATTAGTGGTACAATTGTAATTCCAACCAAAGAGGAGAAGGAAGCAGGAACATGTGAGGGAAACAACATGGAGACACCAAGGTCAGTGGAGAAGGAGGCGGGGGAGCTGCTCCAGGCACCAGAGCCGAGATTCTGCTGCAGGCTGTTGTGAGACCATGATGCCACAGCTGTGCCCCTGCAGCCCATGGGGATCCACGGGGATGCAGAGATCCACCCACAGCCCTTGGGGGGAGTGCCCATGATGAGTGGGTGGATGCCTGGAAGAGGCTGTGATCCAGCAGGAGACCCAGTAGAGAGAGGGGGCCCTGCTTCCAGGCTGGAGCAGCCTGTCCTTGGAGGACTGCACCCTATGGAAGAGTGTCCCACGCCACAGCAGTTTTGGGTGGACTCTCTGCCCATGGGAGGGACTCACACTGCAGCAGTTTTGGGAGGACTGCTGAGGTTCATGAGATTAGAAAGTGGTTGTGAGATTGGAACCACACTGGGGAGATTCCCAGAGAACATGGGAGGGCCCCCATGGTCTCACAGGGAAAGGACTCCTCTCCCTGAGCAGTAAAGAAAACCTTGGGTGATGAACTGACCAAACCCCCACGCCTTGTCTCTCTGTGTTGTCGGTGGGAAGGAGGGAGTGGTTGGGGGAATAAAAGGTGTTTTTTAGGGCTTATTCTATTTCTCGTGATCTTCCTCTGATTTTGTTGTAATAAACTCACTTGGTACCTCTCAGCTGAGCCTGTTTTTCCCTTGGAGTGTTTTCTCCTGGTCCTTATCTCAACCCATGAAGCCTTCACTAAATTCTAAATTTTCCTCTCTTCTGCCCAGCTGTGGCAGTTTGGCCAGTGTCAAACCGCAACACCACTCCACCAACCGCTCAGTTGCCTTCTTTGCCATTTCTATTTCACTGGCAGATTTTTTTCATCAGTGCTCCTAAACCATCCATAAAGTTTGATAAAACTCCGTCCTTATACAGAAGCTTTGTGGACTCTTTCTTCAGTCAGGTTGAAAACTGCTTATTCACTCTCTAGATTTCTGCCTGTTACTTAGATGTTAGCATTTCATGTTTGACTGCACCACCACCCAGCCTCCCCAGGAGCCTCTCTGCTGCAGCCTTCCGAAAGACCAACTCCTCTCATTCAGCCATGCATTTGACACCGCGCTTGCCGAATCTCAAGGAGGCTGAGATAAATTTGTTGATTTCTTCACAAGTACTTCAGGAGGACGACAAAAAGGAACTTCTGCAGAGCAGAACAATTCTGCTTGCAGCACTCTCAGATGGATCTCAAGAAAGAGACAATAATACATCAAAATGCTTCAACAAATGAGTACAGCTAGCAGCAAAAACCTAGGCGAGGACTCCTGGGATCCAGGGTCTACCCACACATGAGGCATTACAGTATCATTGAATAAAATGCTTAAATAGCTTTAAAGCCAGATAGAAGAATATGGAACTCTCACCACTTTCTTCACCCACAGCTGTTGGACAAACCAATCTGCATCTTTTATTCCTCTCCAGAGTGCTTGATGGCCAGCATACGAGGATTTCATTTAAGTATTTGAGAACTGAAAAACACAAGTGTTTGTGAAACAGCAGGCACTTGTTATAGATGTAGTAAGCCAAAAAAGCTACACCTAGTAGTGTAAAGTTTGGGAAAATACAGGGCAGAGCATTTCAACAGCTGAACAAGGGGAAAACCTGTGCATGTAGTTTATGCCTGTAAGCTTCCTGAACACCTGCCTGATTAAAGTTGGGTTGGTGAAACATCAGGGTGAAGTTTTTAAGTATCTATTCCCTTGAAAACTCAGATAGTGAGTCAGGAGTCATTCCCACAATCCACATGTATGAGAATTACTAGTTTTTCTCAGTATCCTATAAAAATATCTGCAAAATATCTGTCATTTTAGGGTTTTTTTTGTTTGTTTTTTGGGTTTTTTTAATCAAATTGTAACAATTAATAAATAGATTATTTGCCATTAAAATAAAGACGACTTGGTTTAAAATACTTTTGAAATCACTCATGGTGTGTTTTCAAGCACTGCCATGCAACACAATAACAAAGTGTACACTTTCTCTGGTCAGAATTTAGCTATCAGCAATTTCCAGTTTCTCAAGGTGGGAAGTTACTGGGTATTTGTCTATATTGTATGACTGACCCAATTATTTCCTGAATAACTAAGGAAACATTCCTAGTTTAAACCACAACCACCGTCTATCAGACAGGCCCCACAATGTTTTGTTACTTTCCCTGATTAACATCAAAGTTTGCGCTGGTGCAACTATTAGAAAAACAAATGTAACTTCTGGGTCAAACATTTTCCGACTGTTTTTAAATGCTGTTTTAGTAATCATTTTTGCTGGTTAAAATTCCAGTGGGAGGGGATGAAAACCTGCAATCACAGTCAACATGACTAATTTTTTGTCATCTTTTAAAGCAGTATCTCTTTATTAGCACTACACTCCATTATAGAATTGTACAAACTTTCAAGAGATAATGTAACAACTGAAAACTGAAAACTTTCATACTACCTAAACCAATATGCACATTCAGCAAATAGTTTTATCTATTTGTTGTGAACATTTCGGACTTTTCACAGGTTTAGAAGTTAACAGCTTGACTTCAAAAATAGCTTGTATTTTATTAAAAGCAGGTACAGAAGTCTTAGAAAAGAGAGAAATACACCATTAAACTTTAGGTCAAGTAATACACTTCTGTTGAGCATTTTCCCTTCTTAAGAAAGGGAATGAAAAGTCAACTGCTTGCACAACTCCAGGCCAGATGAACTTTGCCACCTGCCAACAACCACTGCTTACTCCAGAAATGACACACACCTTGATGTGGGTTGATTTTATTCCCTATAACCAACTTGTGATAGGCATTCTCTAGTTCCATTTATGTATTGCTGGTGGAATTTGCATGTTTGCAGATCATTCTTTTAATCCTTTTTGTGACAGCTGTAGCTGGTCTGTAAGCTGCAGAGACGAACGAGGCACAACTGACACCAGCTCGAACAGCCTGGCGCCTTAGAGAGTGGAAGAAAAGAAATTCCCGGGTATGGTAATGATAGGTCAGATTCAAGCCCCAAAACAGGACCCCAGCCAATCCCATTCAACCATGAATGCAGACATATCATTGGCCAGTGAGCTGGGCGGTGCTAAGACCCCAACCAATCACGTGTGCAAGCACGGGAAATCTGAAGCCCCTATAAAAGGGGGCGCCCAACAACAAACTTCAGCTGTTGTCACATGAATGTCGGTGGGTTGTGCTGTATGCCTGTCTCCAACATAGTGACACCTTTCCACTTCATTTTAGACCAAAACTGATCACACGTTCCATGTAAATTTGAGAACTAACTCCTTCACCATCAGTATTTTCAAGCATGCCGTATGCACTAGTTAGTGCAATAGTACACACAGTCTAACACTGCTGCCTGGTCACTGTGAGGAGCAGAGGATGTACCATTTGTAAGCACTCCTTAAGAATACTCAATTAAAATTTTAAGGGGGTTGTCACCACTTAATTTGATTTCACTTTCCCAAGAGCCAGCGAAATGTGTTATGAACAAGCCATTGAACCTTATGAAATGTTTTTACAGAACTAGTCAAATCTGACTACCTGGCAATTAGTCATCATTATTAATCACAGTTGGCAGTAAGATGGAAATTGTGAACATTTTACAATTAATAATCATTTATTTTTTGAAGCAGCAGCACTGAAGCAAGACAAGTAAATGAGTCTGAAGATCCTTCAAAATGTGTGTCTTAGTTACCAAGGTGCTGTTTCTGCTAAATGAGTATGTGGCATGCTCACTGTTCCAACACTGTGAGCTGCAATTTAGGAGCTAGAATTTGGAACTGAACAAAAACTAAGGAAAAAAGTCAAGCATACTAAACAATATTGAATATTAGTTGCAAACCTTGTATCTGTGTTAATATGATGTAAAGAAATGATTTTACCACTGCTGAATTATCAGAGAAAAGACCATATCTGTTACAATTGGCAGTTACGAGCTGTGATTCTGCTTAGGACTTTGGCCTTCATTCCAGATATCCTGGGAGAACATGTCTGAACACCTGAGTTTCCCTCCTGCAAATCCTCTAAGGCTTAGAATCATGGAATCATAGAATGGTTTGGATTGGAAGGGACCTTAAAACCATCTAGTTCCAACCCTACTGCCGTAGGCTGACACTTCCAGAGTGCTCAGAGTCCCATCTGAAACAGTCTTAGCAATTTACAGAAAATACACTGGAAAAAGCTGATGTGTTATTTGTGTATGCAAAGATCCTGAGGAGAAAGTAGATGTGAATGGCTTGCATGGTGTGTTCATTCGTGGAACTGTGGAACCCCTTCTCAGTGAAGGCACAGTGGGCAGAACACTCTCTGCCAATCTGCCAGCAGTGCCACAAGCAGTCACTTCCCTGGCAAGGTTCTCTCCAGGAGCCTGGCCACGAGGGCTGCTGGGACAGGCACCTCACACTCTCTCTGCCCCTCCTGGGACATGACCATGGCTGAGGTCTCCAGCACACAGCCTGACCCTGGCACTTAATCACAAATGATGCAAAATCCCCCACCACTTCACTGCAGGGAGAGTGGGAGGCCACGGCCTCACGGCTGGTAAGACAAAGAGCACTGCAAGAACACAAGAACCCTGCCCACAGGTTATCTAACCAGAAAACATCCTTAGAAGTTATTCAACTTGTATTTTTTATGAGACAAACACCTCAACTATTTAATAGAAATAAGTCATAGCTTGGATTTAGTTTCTAAAGCTGAAAAAGATTTAACAGATTAAAGTGATCACCTGAGTTATTAACACTTCAATTAGGCCAGGACCTAAAAATGGTCATCACTGATATATCAAAGCTAAAGTTTCGAAGAGGGAAGCAGTGGAACTGTTCTTCTCAAATATCTCTTATCAGAAGCAGAAAGTTTGCCTTCACCTTAATCATTGGTTTTTCTGAAAAGTAAACTGATAGCAGTTTTAAGTATTCAGTTGTGCCATAAGAAAAAAAATAAGCCAATTTAAATTACTTTTGTCTTGAAAACCAAAGCCTAGAGAACATGAGAATCCAAGATCCTTCCTCACGAGAATTTCAGAAACTGTATTTTACTGCTTTGGTGTCAGGCTAATTGCTGCATTTGGTTTCCATTCTTTCCCTAGAGACAAAAGTTAAAAATTTCACCATCAAATTCAAAAAGGTCTGTAGCTTGCTGCAGTCCTAATCCATACTCTTCCTGTGAAAATTTAATCTTACGTATAGAGCTTAATATATAATGACAGTTTGTAAGAGTTTTTCTGCTGTTACAAGCTGAAATTTCTCCACTTTGAGTACTGGATTGCTGCTGGCTGCAGCTGGACACTTGTTTGGCATTGTGCTCATTGTCAATGCTTGTCATACAAACAGCTATGAAAATGATGATTGTTTTTAATTATAGTCCAAGCCTCAGAGTAAAACCTTCCAAGATCACAGGCCGAACACCTAGTAACAAATCTGGCTTCTACCCTAATGCATATGAAAATGAACACATGCAGTTATTCAGAGACTTTACTCAGAAAGTCAATCACAGCTTACTATGCTGTTATTAGCTGAAAGTATGTCCATCATTCTTGGCAGGGTCTCTGCCACCATCAAGCACTAACATAAACTACAGCTAACACTCCACCACATGAGGGGATGGAGCTGCTCTGAGAATGATGCAGGCAGGCAGGCCTGTCTTGGTGACAGATCTGGCCTGTGAGATGCTGCACGGGGAGCTGGGTGGCTTGGCCACACAGCAGAGAGCAGCCTTTAGGCCAGTGCTGGACAACAGCCTCTGAAATTCAGGGAGCTCCATTTGGCACTGCACAAGGGGTGTTGCAGAATGGTGGAAGGACAGTACTTGCTTCCTGCCAGGATGTGTTTCTGTATGCCAGGAGGTCATGCCAGGTGGGGTTAAAGCCAGCAAGGGTGACCAGATCTGCACAGATTTTACACTGAGCTGAAAGCTTAGGGTGTCTGCAGACGAACTGTGCAACAAATCCAAACTTAGTCAAAAGCCACCGGGTTCTGTAATTGTGGTTCACAGCTGAATGGGACCATCAGCACGCTGAGTCTCCTCCCTCTCAAGTACCAAATGTAACCAGATAAACCTCTTAATTATGAGATGATGAGGGTGGTGGATGATTGAGGAAATGACATATACATAACACACAAGCTAATAGTAGCAGTTCTTCTGGCAACTCCCTGTGCCAAGGTAAAATGCAGGAAACAATGAGTTGAGTTCTCACGCAACTTCTGACAGATGCTGGCAGCAGGTGACAGGGGAGGTGTTGCATTCAGAACTGTGAGAGCCCCAACAGCCTCTGACACTAATGCCAAAGGAGGAGAGAAGGGTGAACCTTCCTTTGGAAACAGAGGGAAGGTTTCTAAAAAATGAGTCCCCAAAATAGGCTCATATTTTTAAAAACATCTGGTAATCTGGTAAGATTGTCAAAAGCTTGTAGGTGTCTTTAAACAGCTAATCCCCTCTGGAAAAAAAATCTGATTTCATAGCTGAATCATCCCTTAGTGAGGCAAAGTTAATTTCAGCTTTGAAGGTGGAAGATCAGTACTTAAAAGGAAAAACCTGAAAATGGAAATCAGCATTTTCTTCCCACTTCCACCTGCAAGGTATAAAAGACAAAGGCACGTAGAAAGGAGCAGCTTTACCCTGAAGGTAACTAATAAATAATTAAACGTAAGCCCCATATTTGTAAGTAATTGTTTTAACTGTGACCATTTGGATTTAAATGTTTTACGAACAATTCTGAAGTATCCCCATGACAAGTCTTTGATGAAAAAACAAAGAATTGAGATACTGTGCACAGTAATTTTAAGTAGTCCAGGTATGGCCACAAAAGAATTAGAATTAATTACTCATCTACTTCTGGTGAGTTTCTCTCTGTTATGACAGCTAAAAGTGAAATAGAGGGAACTCAAGAAATTAATTTTTTTGGTAACAGAAATAAAGAAAACGTGGTAATAAAAATGAAAACTCACATCTTCAGATAGAAATATACAATGATGCTCTCTAACAATTCAAATACAATTAAAGAGTTACAATCAAAGTTTCTTTTTCTCAAATGGGAATTATCTTTCTCTCACGAAGGAATATTTCTGTTCACAGTCTTACTGCTTTCCTAAATCCTTGTTTGTAAGGTGGAACATACAGTCTAAAAAGAGCAACAGAAAGGGAGAAAGTTACAGATCTACAGTATAAAGGAAGCAGATCCTGATACTGAATTATAGTATTGAATTAAAAGATGCTTCCCATTAATATACATTAGTAAGTTCCTTCAGATTTCTGACTTTATGACATACTTTTGTGAACCAAAAACATGGTCAAGGGTACCAAAAAAATGGTGCCATCCCTCGGGCAGCATATACCATATTAGGAATCATGGAAAGGTTAGCTTAATGACAAAATCTTTAATTAACCCTTCATTATTAAGAAAACCAAAAGAGCATAGTTTAAGAGCAACAGCAGAAACTTATTTTTATTCCTTTGCCACAAGTTGTTTTCACCTTTCATTAGACTCATCCATACAAGACAGAAGGCTAGAGTTCTTTCATATTTTTGAAATAAAAATTTGACATAAAAAAAATCTTTTTTCTGCGTATTTAGAAGCCTTGTAAAAATTCTTGTAGCTGGGCAACTATTTCTGTATCCACGGTTTCCATAAGGGCATGAAAACCTTGTTCTCCCAGTAATTCCTGCTGTGCCTTTAACTTCTCATAGATGAACTGCTGCAGTGACACAGTGTGTACTGGATCTTTCAGTGCAAGCTGTGGAAAACATGTAAAAGAAAAATATATAACAATGCAATAAAAAATACTCTATGACTTACGCATTTGGATTATAACCTCAACTCAAGGAAAAAAATCTGCTTTTATTTTCTTTGTACATACTTGAGAAACAAGAAGAAACATTTGTGCAAAACAAAAATCAAATTAATTATTATTAAGGCAAATATCAGTTTAAAACTATGTGAAACAGTGTCAAATCATGAACCTTACACTTTGCCCTAAGGTTTTAGGCTTCTACAAGATAAAACAATTTCAAAGCTGCTTTATTACTTATTTGTTACTGCTGAATGAGGTTCCTGTAACTCCTAAAATTCACATCAGATCTTACCAAGGACTTGAGTGATGGCATGCACTATGGCCAGTTTCATTTTATTAGGAAGAAATCCAAACACTGAAAAAGTTGAACTTGTTTAGAATACATAATAATCAAAATAAACTGTCCATATGTATAAAGAATAGACACACTTCAGCACTGATAACTGTAAACCTCATAAATCTAGCTGGATTATACAATTTTCTTTTGGGCATGGAAGGACAGGATATTTGTCACTATTTTCCCACATTAGCTGCCCTTTAATGAAAGCAAAAATAGATAAAAGAAGAGGCTACATTGACTGAGGATATATTGCTGATTTTAGTGTCAGCAGACACAAGGGCAGGCTCAGGGCATTGACAGTCATGCCACACTTGCCCCTCAGTCCACCAGGCTGGACGTGAGGGGATGGGAGATGGGGACACCTGGCACTTGCTGCATCATAAGGAAGTAGGATGTTGAAATCAATGGCAATTAATGCAGACCTGTGATCTCTTCATCTTCGTGTCAAACCCAAACGACACTACTGTTTATACTGGAAGGTCAGGAAACTATTTTGCTATTTCAAGGTGAGACTTGATCATTTTATTACCTACTATTACACTCTTTAGAAAGGGGAAGCAATTGCATTAACAGTTGGGTACTTTGTAGGAGGTTTTTTATTTCAGTAAATTAAATTTAAATCTCTAGAATACAGTAGAGTCTTCTAATGGAATTTCTAAACCATAACTACTCTAATCAGTATTTGCCAAAGTTAGTGGCCTTCCTGCCCTGCCATACAAAGGATCTACCAGTTTCTGAATGATTTGCATTTGTTCACCTAAAACTATAATTTGGGACATATAATGCATTTATAGTTAGTTTCTGTAAATTTATAGCTCTGAATAATCATGTATAAAATTACCTTAGGGAATTCTGCACAGTAAAACAGGTATTTAAATAGAAGTGTTCTCATCCCTGTGACCCTGACCACAGCTACTCAACCATACCCTCCACAACTGGGACAGGGGAGAGAAAATACAATGAAAGGCTTATGGGCTGAGGTAAGAACAGGGAGAGATCACTCACCAGTTTCTCACATGATCAAAACAGATTTGACTCAGAGAAATTATTCTACCACCAAACAGATCAGAGCAGGGTAATGAGAAATGAAACAATCTTAAAATACCTTCCTCCCACCCCTTCCTTATTCCTGGGCTCAGCTTTAACCCTAAATTCTCTACCTCCTGGAGCAGCTTGAGAGACAGGGGAATGGGGACTGCAGTCAGTTTATCACATGTTGTCTGTGGTGCTCCTTCCTCCTCACACTCTTACCCTGCTCCATCATGGGGCCCCGCCCACAGGAGACAATACTCCATGAACTTCTCCCACATGAGTGCATCCATGAGCTGCAGTCCTTCACTAACTCTTCCAGTGTGGATCTCTTTTTTCCATATGGTGCAGTCCTTCAGGAACAAGCTGCTACAGCATGGGCTCCTGTCTCCATAAGGCTGGCCACAGGTCCTGACAGGAACCTGCTCCAGTGTGGGCTTCCCACAGGGTCAGACTCCTTTGGGCTTCCACCTACTCCACCATGGGCTGCAGGTGGATCTCTGCATCCCCAGGGACCTCCACGGGCTTCAGGGGCACAGCTGCCCCACTATGGTCCGCACCACGGGCTGCAGGGGAACCTCAGCTCTGACACCTGAAGCACCTTCTCCCCTTCCTTTCTCACTGACCTTGATGTCTGCGGATTTATTTCTCTGACATACCTCACTGCTCCCTGGCTGCCTCACCATTCAAAGCAGTAGCACTCGAAGCCATTAGAGACTTCTGCAGTATGATTAATGCTTGCTTCTAGAAGCATCATCTACCATCTGTAAGTCAAATGCGACTTAAGATTCTTCAGACTTAATTAAGGAGTTAATACACTAACTTGTTTTCATTCACATCAAAAGTATTTCAAGTAAATGAAGGAGTTTTCTGCAACAAGAAGTCGATTTTTTTTGCTCTACTTTTTTGGAACTTGTATTCAGAACTAACAAAACAAATAAAATAGTTTGATATAATGAGTTTGTCAACAATGTTCAACAGACAGCTGCAGCCTTCACTGACTAAGCAAACAAAATCTTATGTCTGGAAGAACAGTAAGCACAGTTGGTAAAGGAATATATATAAAGTATGTATGCTGAGTTCCTAGGTGTGTAGCCACAGCTGTTTTATTGAAATGTGCCTGATTCTGATAAGGCAAGACAAATCTGTTTTCCAGTTAAAAAAAACCCACTAGTAAATTCCAACAGCTTCTTAGTCAAAACAGCTACAGAGAGGAAACAAAAATTTGGCCAGTAACTACACATGATTGAAATGTGATTTATGCTGCTCAGTGAAAACCTGGATATGACTAGTTTTTCAATCTCCTTACTTTACAAATTATCTTGGAACTGAATACAGGTGCCCACCTTGGGGCTGGAGTGAAGAAGCTAATCTTCCACAGCACTGGCTGTAAATACTGGCTTGAAGTAGACAAACAGTTAGAGGTTTTGCTGATTCCCTTTAGGTTGTTCTCGATTTTCTTATCACATTATATATTTACTCCCCCTCTTACGTTACGAGTGGTATCACCTACTATAGTTTTCTAAGTTTCATGTGAGTGTGTGCACTGGTGCTCCTACAGAGAGGAAGAAACTCCATCACACATAGGTGGGAATGGACCCAGGTAATGTTTTGTTTTTAATCCAGTTTCTAAAATAAAAAGCTAGGTGTGCTTTCGAAGCCATGATTAACAATTTTGATTGTTTTCTGACACTTCTGCTACTAGTGACCTACCCAAAGGACCCGTACAGTTTTGAAATAAATAGCCAAATGTCAAGTCTCAATTTCTGCACCATCTGAAAAGCAATATATATGAAGCTATTTCAGCTGAAATAGAGAATTAATTTATAGAAAACATTCATAACAACTACAGTTCACTTGCTTTTGCGACGCAAGACATTACATTAAAAAGGGTAAGAATACAGTGTAAACTAAAGTTAGCTGAATAAATGACAGCGTAGAAGGTTTAAATCAGAAATATATCAGGAAAAATTAACTAAATATAACAATGAGAACACTAAAGTAGACAGCTATTCTTAAAAAGAAGGCTTGAAAGGAGAAAAAACAAATGATTTCCATAATGCTTAGGAATCTATAAAACACAGCAACCATGGAAATAGTTAAATTTAGACTAGGAGATTCAAAACAAAAATGAAGCTTTGATGTTCACATATGGTAATTTATTCTCTGTAAACTTTCCAAGAAAATAAAGCCTGAAAATTAGTTTAAGCTTAATGTTAAAGAGCAGATGATGAACAAATCTCAAGCAATCCCTTAGAGAAAAAAGGGAAGTGATATGCAAAGGAAGATATACATAAGGGAAGATACATGCAAGGGAATTAAAGCAAGACCTTTGATGTGGTGTTATTAGTTTGGTGAAGCTCCTCCTTATCAAAACACATTTATCTTTACTCAAATGACCATTGGTATGTGACCCCAGAACAGTTCCCTCACTTATACCTGTGTTCATCAGCAACATATTGGTGTGCTGCATCATTTAATGATATAGGATAATTCAATCTGCCCTGCTTTTCATTTTGTCTGACATATCCACACTGTATGTAGTCCGTTACAAATCTAACAAGTCTAAATTCCTCAACATATATCCAAACTATTTAAGTTAACCTGCAACAGAAAAATTAAAGCCTGACACAAAGTAGTCTGAGTATACTCAAAACGAAGAACATAAAAGCATTGTAGATTTAAATTTACTTTGCCTTTTAAATCTGATTAACAAGCAAAACATATCTCTCTCCCTGCTGACATACAGACATATCAATCCCTGTTGATGATATATACGTATGTACCTATATTGAGAGATTATACAAAACAACTATGAATCAATACTATCACTCCTCAACAAACAGCTAGAAATCAAGCCCACAAGCAAGAAGGAAATTTAACAGAGTCTAGAGATGCTTTTAAGAGTAACAATTATAGAATTGTGTAATACATTTTTAAGGAAAATTGTATTTCAGCATTTTGTTTAAATCGGAAATTGCAAGACAATAGGAATTTCTCTCCAGGCATTTCTAATCACAGAAGAATATGGAAAGGGTTTTGCCTTTTTTTTTTTTTTTTTTTTAAAGACATATATTATATTGCTTTTATAAATATATTCCTATATATTTATTAGTATTTAAAAGAAAAATTAAACAAGTGTACACTGGCTTCTTTTTAAGAGTTCTTTACACTAGAAAAAAATTCTATGCAGGCAAATCCATTCTTTTAAATATGAGAAATTTGGCCTGCCGTGATATTTCAATAAAGTTCAGCTGTCTGCTTTTCTTCAGTAAATTCCTTCTATATTGTGTTAGTATTGTAATGCCCAGATATTGTGAAGAGATGATGTTTATTTTGATAACAGTTACCAAGATGCAAAAGGCAAGCAGAAGCGTCAACCAAACCTAAAAGGAATTTAGTGTGACAGAAGTGAAACACATAATCAGGTCTATGACTGAATAACAGATCGAAAACTTACAATTTTTTTCCTTTTGTCTTGTTCTGTGGGAGGTTCCTCATCTTCTGTAGCCTTGGGCTCTTCAAAATGAGACATTAACATGCAGCTAAAAATGGGAATAAGAACAGTTTTAACATACATTATCATCAAAAATTATTTTAAAGCACTTTTGAAAACACAGAACAGATATGGAATTTGCTGAAAGTCAGGCAATCTGATCACAAGTAATTTTTTTTTTCTGAGAACAGTGAATGTAATGAAGCCTGAATACATGTTCTCTGTCACCTCTACACATGTAACAATCTCAGTTTCCTCCATATTTTAGCTCAGGTTGTGGGTTAAAATGCATTTGCGCATATAGAAAACAGACTACTTGGCTTAAAAAAAAAAAAATAGAAAATCCTACTGTTCCTTACAAAAATTTTCCACTCTTTTCAAGGAAGCACAATACAAGCACTATGTATTAAGTCAAAGTGGCACATATACAAAGAGCGCAAAGATGTCTCATGGCATTAATGTTTTTCTGTGAGATCTTTGACAAAAGGACCTGAAAATTAAAAAGGGCAGTGCTAATGTTCTACAATAAAATCTGCAAGATACTGAACAAAGGCTTTAAACTCATTTTTTGTTTTGCTGAAACTCACAACTGGCACGTACCCATGCGTGCAAGTATCAGCCAGACTGTACCTTTTAAAGTAAGTATAAAACCAGAAAATATGAAGGAAAAAAAAAACAGTTTACAAGTCAGAGGTTTTCCTGTCTGCTGAAATGGTTTGAATTGACTTTATAAAAACATTGATGAAAGCTATCCTATAGAAAACATGTCTTTCATTCACTTTACATGCTTTGTGCTGAAACAATAGACAAATATTCCACCACTTTATCAAATATTTTCCTGGAATTTCTGCCTTAAAAACCAAAAGTATATTAAAAACACTCAGGTGATGACAACTTGCCGCCACGTATCAGGTATGATTTAAGACATGAAGGACATGTAACTCGCACATTACTAAGCACAAAGACAGATACAGATTATTGTTCATTTTCAGTCCTGCACTACTGGGCATTTTTAATTGCTGCATTCCACTAGCATGTGAAGTGCTCCATCAACTAAGATGAATAACCTATTTTAATGTTACTAAAATGAAAATAAAGGTTGTGATTTTATGTGTTCATATATGATCTTATATGAAAATGTCCAGACTTATTCTGTTTACATATTTAGTTTTCTATTAGCATGTGTTTAGACCTGTATGAAACACTTGCTAAACAGCATGGCAAGCAGGGTCAGATACTAACACAGAAGCCATTTTTAATAAAGGGATTAGTTATTTCAAAATAATACAGCAAAAATTGCACATCTCATCTGCTCACAAATGGCTGCTTGCATCTCAAGTTTATTAAAGGAAAAGGAGACAAAAATGTCAATTGTCAAAACATACAAGATTGAATTAACTTTTTCAGACCTTCATAAATTTTAAGTACCACAAAATTCTAAACACAAGGAGAGGAGACAATAAAAGAAGAGATGGTGATAAAACTGGGAAAAAATCTGAATATTGGTGAAACAAGTCTAGAGTAATGGAGTGCTCCCCTTTCCAGAAAATCTGAGGTTTGTAAAGCTCTCTCATAATTATCAATGTGAAATATGAACTCTAGGAAACCTGGCTGAGTGTAATCCCTTTGCATTGTAAGACAGCATAAACATTTCCACAACCTGAATAAAAGCCATTACAAATCTAAAAAACAACAAGGCTTTTACTGCTTTCAAAATCTCACTGCACTAACTACAACAGTTTCTTTAAAATCCCAGTTTAAATGCATTCATTTAAAGTGATTAAGCCACTTAAGCCATGGGCATTGTTTAACATTCACAATTTTCCCTGTACATGTTTACCCTCTCTTCATCCTTCAGTGGCTGAAGTTCTACAGTCTTTCAGCCTTGATTTTCCTGTGTTAAACACACACATAATTTTATTTCCTGCACTACAATAATTAGCTAATATGATAATCAGTGGACTGCACATTATCTTTTGTCTGAACCAGCTCAAGCTTAAGCCATTCTTCTTCAGTCTGGAGAGCCAAAACAATGCAAACAATTTCAGATGACTGCTCCCATTTTAGTTCCAGATGATGTCAAAATATATTATGCAAATGTCAAAATCTTTCAAACAACTCTTTCAGAACCTGCCAACATAAATATGCCCTTGGTTCAGTTTAGCTACATTTTATGAAGTAAAAGCAATGCCCCAGGTTTGGAAAAGTAGTGACAAGTTCTACAGTCTTTCAGGCTTAAAATATGAAATGAACTAGGATAAAGTTTATTTATTTCTCAGTAAGAACTGTTTTCAGGAAGTGCTGGCAAAGCAAAGCATTTAGAAATTGAAGGGCTCTGCAACGTTGTCTCCAACAGTAAACAAAACACAGTGCCACACATTGTACATATTCCCAGACTTTGGAGCTACATCTTTTTTACTGAGAGTTTGGTGGAAGGTATTTTGGCAAACAATTCTTAGGCATAGTTCAGGCTCAGTGTGAGTGAGGACTGTTCTCAACATACAGTTGTGTGCCAACCACCTGTTTTAAGTGGAGAGGAACTTACTAGATTGCATTCTGGCTGTTCTGTGCTGCCTAGTTTCAGCGGCAGCAAACATCCCCTTAAGCAGTTAATTAATTAGCTCAGATACAGTCTGTTCCACCACCATGTAGTGAAATAAATAAATTCTGTTATTAGCACGTAGTGTTTGTAAGAATATCCTGCAGAGCACCTGTTTTTAACATCTTACAACTCTCCATTCTGAAAGTAAGCAATCGTTACAGAGATAAAAATGACACTAAGATATCTGTCCAAAAAATTTCTTACTATTCATTATGCTGTTTTTCCCCCCCCCCAACTTTCATGGACTACAACCATTAATCAGGGAGCTATCAGGAGATGAATGAGTGTGGTGCTGGGTGGCAGCACACTCCAGACACCTCCAACATTCCTGTCACAAGCAAGCTCTTGCTCCCAGCTCTGGAAGCTGTCTTTTGAGATATATCCTTTAGCAGAACATGTGGTACATGGAACAACTGGAGAACTGTCCTTTTGGGATATGCTTTCAAGTTCTCCAGGCTGTGAAATACTGCACACTAGGTAAACTCACATGAGGTTCATGTCATACTCAAAGAAACTGAGTTACTTCTGAGTTAGAGTGGTACTTAGCACACAAGCTTCTTGTATTAAAACTTTAGATATGACAGTCAAGTAAACAAAAAAGCAATGTTTTAAGACATCATTTAGTAGATAACTTGATGAACAATGTAAAATTATACTGTCATTTGAAGCCCTCCTTCTCCACTGCAATCATTTTCTTTTAAGACCAGAAGCTTCCTGTCTTCCTAAAACACTCACTCTTGAGAAAACAGAACTGTAACAAGCATGTCTTCATTGCCTACAGAATTTTCAAATGAAAACACTTCATATAAAACAGTACTGCTACTGTTAAACCCAGTTTAAATTAGATTTTCTGCTTACTCTTTGTATGTTCCCGTTTCAGAATCTTCAGTCATAACATCGTGCAGTCCTTCCACTGAAACATTGATGATACCACAAAATTTATCTTGGATAACACTGTAAAAGAACAAAATTTATTTTGGATAACACTGGAAAAGAACAGGAAAGTGACTTAGCTAAAGGAACTGCACAGGAAATTTGTTCAGTTGTAGAGTACACTTACTGTGAGATATTTTCCTTGCTTACTGCTTAGCTGAGCATGCAATCAAGCATCTAATTCAACATACAAGCAACATTATTTTTTAATATTATAAAACTTAATGTGCCACTGAAAACCTAGAAGTAATTGCAAATGGAATAGAAGAAAATACACATTAGCACAGTAGTCAAGAACTGAGTGGGAATGGCATGCTCCTGCCAGCCAGGAAGAAAGTAGTGGATTCTATTCCCCGTACATTTTCACCTTTTGATTGTAGCTGATCATTGTTTTAACACAGACATATCTATTTCCTGATATTCTTTCATTTCCTTTTCTTATTTGGGATGAAAACTGAAGACATGGATGAACTGTAGCTCCTTATACAATAGCAACTTCTTTTGTAAAACTTCTTTTCAGACACACAACAAAATTTTATACATATGACAAACAGTTAAATAGCAATAGATGCCTTGGAAAAAATGCTATCAAGTCAGAATACTAAGCATAGAAAATATTTCTTTTGTATTTGTTTTGATAACATTACAATTTAAGTCAAGATGCTGTTTCAAAGGGATTAGTTTTCGTTCCTTTTTTTCAGTTCAGCTATGGTTGTACGCCAGAATCTGAAGTGTATTTTGTATCATCAGACTTGAAACTCCTGAATTCCACAAAATGAAAACTGACATAACTTTCACTGCCTGATTGCCAGCTATGTATTTTAAAAGACACTTATTCCTTTGCCAAAAGGCTTTCCCATCACATTCAGAACAGCAAAGCATTACATGTTGTGAGACTGAATCTCTGTGAGGCTCTGCAGAGAGCAAGCAAACAACCTACTGACCTCACAGCATAGCTGAGAGAGTGAACAGGGCCTCAGCACTTGCACAATGAGCCCTCTGAGACAGAGCAGGTTTCTTCACCAAGTCAGAGGTCCTGCCTAGCACACCTCCATTAAGACTCATTTGCCTCACCCTTGTTTTTGAAACACAACTCTAGGAAAAATGCCATTAACACGGTTAATATTTTCCAACAAGCTGCCCTCAGATTCATGTCAACAGTAGACATGGGGCATTCAGTGGAGAACAAATGTCAACATTTTGAGCCCTGGAGGAAGTAAACTATGCCCTGTTCATACACACAAATTAATAATACAGGATACTGTCCAATGGCTGTGTTATTCCTTCCTTCCAAGTTGCACTAATCCCAGAATGGTTTAGGTTGGAAGGGATCTCAAACGTCACTTAGTTCTGAAACTCCTGCCATAGGCAGGTCACCCTTCCAATGGACCAGGCTGCTCAAAGCCCCATCCAGCCTGGCCCTGAACACTTCCAGGGATGGAGGTCTTCTGGGCAACCCAGTGCCTCACCACCCTCACAGTAAAGAATTTCTTCCTGACATCTAATCACAACCTGCTCTCAGTTTTAAGCCACCTTGTCCTATCCTGACAGTTTCTGATGAACAGTCCCACTCTGGCTTCCCTGCAGGCCCTTTCAGATACTGGAAAGTTGCAATCAGGTCTCCACAAAACATTCTCTTCTCCAGGCTAAACAGCCACAACTTTCTCAGCCCATCTTCATAGTGGAGGTGCTCCACTCCTCTTATCAACCTTGTGGCCCCTGGACTTCCTCCAGAAGTATCAGGTCCTTCGTATATTGAGGGCCTCAGAGCTGGATGCAGCAGTCCAGCTGCAGTCAGCACAGAGAGGCAAAAACGTTGTTCCTGATAGTTACTGCAAAAGCACACAGGGAAATCATTAATTTCTTGGAAAGGATAGTCTTACTTTATGACATAAATGAGAAATAGTATTTCACTTCTTTCTTTAGTCAAAGATTCATGAGAGTTTTTGGGTTTTTTTTTTTAAGGAAAACAAAAAAAGTAAACACCTTTCAAAATGCAATTTGCCTGCCGCTTACAGTAATACCTTTTCTTTTTTCCCCTTTCTTTTTTTTTTTCCCTTTTAAATGGGACATACAATTTCTGTCTACCAAAGACCCACTAAAATTTTACCAAGTATGGAGTCATTAAACAGCGCAATTCTTTCTAGAACACAAGACACATGCTGGTGAAAAATAAAGATACTACAGACTCATGCTTTAAAAAAAGAAACCTCAAAGTGGTGGCAATATAAAATGCATCAGGCCTTATTTTCATAGATGAGAAGGCAAGCATGCCACTTAATGTAATATCTTTTCAAAGATACTAAAATTAGCTTGCTTATTTCAAGAAATTATTAGAGAAGGCATATGAGCGGATTCAGAGACAAATGCTGTATTCAGATGAGTTTTCAAAGCAGAACAGTTAATACATGGTACGCAGCAAAAGCAAAAGATGCACAACTAGGACCTAAAACACTCCATCACCCAGCTTCAAAGGCATAATGACTACGTTTTTTTTATTACAGAAATGATATTTTATGCTGCCTGTTAATAAAGTTCACCTTACCAATAAAGAAAACAAAATTTAGCATTCAAGGCAGCTTCCATATGAATAATCTCAAAACTTCTATTTAAAAGTTTGCCTAAGTTTTTAGATAAAAGAATAAAAGCTTTGCAAAGGACAAAAACCACATCTTTTTTGAAAATAAAAAGGTGGGTTTTCTTTTTCATTCTATCTATAATTTCTACTGCACAAATCTATGGATACAAGTTATTATCCTGAGGTTTTATGTGAAAATTCACAGCTTTTACTTCAATTATATAGCCAACTACTGTCAACAAACCTCTGTCATCATGTTAAAACATGCCTTGACATATTTTCAGTGGTGCTTAAATAAAATGGACCCCATCTCTACTTTGCAAATCTCTCAGAGTGGGAGGAAAAAAATCTATATGAGAAAAAATACTTTTTCAGAGATTAAAAGAAAAACATTTTTTACTTTTCTACATTCAACAGGATAAAGCAATGAACACCAAGAAGAGCTTGTTTTCATACACTTACTATTGTACATATTGAGAAAGCTTAATTAGCTCTTTCTTCTTATCTCATTAGCCAAGGAAAGAGGTGGAATGGGACAAATAGAGGTTACTTTGCACATACTGTAAGTGACGTAAATGATTATTACACACACACCCCCTCCCCTTGGGAGCAGCACAGTTGTAGCAAGCTCCTAAAGCACTGAAGTAGCGGCTAAGACTATCCAGAGGAGTCCCATGACTGATCATAAACCTGATCTTCAGAAAGCACCACTTTGCTTCATGAGGGCAGACTCAACTAAGGCTTCTAATGTTATTTCCTAATGATTTTAATAGACATGAACCATACACGTACATTAAAGGGTTGGTTACCTGGTGTGAACATTTAAGTACAAATACTGACTACTGAAGAAAGGCACTTCCCCCACAACTGGATAATAAATCTCTCAGTGCCCTGTATGTCTAATCCCTGTGTTGGCAAGCTGGATATTAGAGGATGTCTGCACTCCAAAGGATACCTTTCAACTGCTCTCTCTGCTGCACAAACAGCTGCAACACTAGGTTTCCTTTCATGTTCCACCACTACAGATGGTGAGGCTCATACCTGGCAAACAACTCCCACAGCAGCTTGTCAGTGATAAAGATACAGAGAGAATCTCTCATGCCTTTCTGTATAGAGCAGCTGTGGAAACCAGAGCCTAAAATAACAGAGCTGCTCCCTGCCTGACTTCTTTGAGAACTGAGAGTTAGGTTCATTCCGTTTTTAACCTCTGTGCACTACCAAAACTCCTCTGTAACAGAGGTGTAGCAGCATTTCTAGCAGAAAACAAAAAAAAAATATTTAGTTTCTACTGCATTTATAAGTCATTATTTCTGAAGGTGTCCATGTAAAATTAAAAAATTAGAAATACAGCACATAAAATTGCTGAACTTACTACAGTGCAATCACTGATTGTGCAGTTGCTACTAAGTGAAAACACAATATTTATCACAAGGCACTATGTAGGAGAGATAGAAAGTAACAAAAATGGGTTAAAGAGGAAGAGACTGCAGTGAATTAGCCTCTGGAAAAAAGTGCATCAATTACAGTCAGTGTTCTCCCTTCTTAAAAGCATTTGCCCATTATATTTAACATCTGATCTTAAGATAGAAAAATATTTTAAAAAATAGTTTCTACTCAAACAATAGTAAACACTAAGTTTTTGTCCAAGAAGCTGAATTGTGTGTTCCCTAGAACTATCTGTTCTATGATACAGTAAATTACAGTCAAACACAGCATTATTTCATTACACTAATAACAACAATAAAGTCACACTTGCACATTCACACCCACTCAGCGCAGTCAAGATTTATCTATGTCCTGGTAGCAGATAATGGATTCTTTCCTTCTGGAAAAGAACTGCAGATGGACAAACAGGATGACCGGGAACTGCACAGGTCGGATATGCATGGGATTTACACCAGCAGGAAAGAGAGGGGATAGAACAAGAACACTGAGAGCAGCTCTGGCTCAGCTGGAAACTGACACAGGCTGGAGCCTGGAACAGCAACCTACTTCTACACAATTTAAATCAACACCATGGAGGAAAGTGTATCAAAGCATTGTTCCCCACTTTTCCTTGAGGAAAATAGTCTAACTAAAACCTGTGTAACTTATAAACAACACAGCAGAAATCCCTAGGGCACAGGCCTGTAGAAGACAAACAGTATCTACAAGACTAAGACTGGTTGAAAATTTTACAATATTGGATGATTTGGAACATAGTGTTATGACTTTCAATTCCTGAATGAAGTTTGAATTATTGAAGTAACAAACAGAAAACCAAACATCATAGAAATTCAGGTTGAAAATAAAGTCACAACATACTAGACATAACCTGACAACAACAGAACACCAACATTTGAAATAGAAATAAAAAGTTAAATGCAAACTATATTGGAATCCCTATTTTGAAGATGAAGCTTTCACTAAGAACGTGTATCTTGACCTGACACCTCCATATTAAACCAAATATGTAAATGTTTTGAGCCATTAATTTAGCATTACGTATTTATGGTGTAGTGTATTTCTTCAATTTGTATCTCTTACCTAGCTAAGAAGTCCCTCAAAATATTACTACATAGATGACATAGGTGATGATCTTTTACTGATAATCATTAACCAGCTCTTACCTTAAAAATAATAAATTTGGTCATTAAACTTTGGTAAATTTCAACAAATTTAGTTTTTCTGAACTCCAATTTGGGGTATTTAATGAAATGATACAGATAACACACTAATAAAAAAAGTCACTTTAATATATTCTTTATACAGACTTTATACACAGCTTTGTATATTACAATGTTATAGACATGAACAGAATTTGTATAGTTTGAAATTTTTCTCTTACTCAAGAGTTTGAACATGCTAGCTGTAAATGCGTTTTGTTCCACTGTGCTTTATTTAATAGAGGAAGAGTAGAAACTCTATTACAAAAAACACATGAAACACCGTTTTCTGATTCCCCAAGATTTCTTGGCATTGTGATTCTACTGGGAGAAGAACTAAGAACTGATGTTTTGCTTGCTCCACAACACCTATGAAATTTCTATAGGAACTTACATCATTAAGAACTGCAAAATAAATTAAAGTGTACTGTGTACTGCATGTATACTTTAGTTTAGGTGAACAATTACTACAAATAGGGACTGAGGTTAATAAACCTATCCACGTTAGACTGAAATGACATAATGAAATAATAAAATTCAAAACATTCAGTAAGCACATGGTGATACAGAACCTAAATTGAGCCAATTCTATTAAGCAGCTGATTTCAGTCGGTGTGGGGTATTTTCACAGAAGTGAGTTCTTGATTTCTTCACCTTTTGTATCACCGTTAACACCAAACCAAATGAGAGAATTTACAATGATGAATGTTCAAACAAGATGACCTGTGCCTGACTTTCTGATGCTGTTCGCTTGAGCAGCCTTATTTGGTCCAGTTCTGAATGTTCCACTGATTTCCGAGTTAGAGACTGCACTGAGTCAGTTATGTTGTATCTGCCAGGCTGATAAAAGCCATAATATTCTATACTCTTTTCCCCTGAGTTTTCCAGCACCTTTAGTTTCTGCCTAAACTGAATAATTTTACAGGTTAAAAACAGGATAACAGCACAAGCCAGAATGAAAAAGGCTAGTAAAATATCAAAAGCTTGATTCAGCTTTTCGACCTGTTGTGTACAAATCAGGGTAGTTTTTAATGACACAGGAGCAGGATCTGTTGTAAACAACCGTCCTTCTTCTACATTTCTATTAGTAGGTGTAGTTTCTCCTAGTATTTGCACTGTTACTGTTGGTGACACTGTAGCTGCCTGTGATGGCATTTCAACAGCATATTCCTCATAAAGCAATGGGGTAGAAGACGTAACTGTAGTTCCTTCCCAGAAAGCAATATACTTAGTTTCTGCAGTGACGGACTGTTCCAATGTGTAGTGTCTGCTCCCTTTATGCCAGGCCATCAGCAGAGTGGTAGCGCTGCGACGCACCCCGAGGGATCCCCAGCTCAGGGCAGAGCCCGGGCTGGCAGCGCGGCCAGTGCAGTTTGAAAACCAAGCCCACTTCACAGAATGCAAAGGTCTACCACGCATACTCTGGGGATTCTGACAGTGGATTTTTGCAGAAACAGAAGATGATGCTAGCCAATTAAGTAACGCAAGCATTTTGCAGCTGCAGTTCCAAGGATTAGAATGTACCTGCAGATGAGTTAAAGATACCAAGGGTTTGAGCACTTCAGGTTGTAACTCTGTGATATTATTAAATGCTAAACTGAGTACTTTAAGTGACTGTCCCATTTTTTCAAAGGTACCGTCGCCAATACTGGCTATTTTATTTCTGTCCAGCTGTAGATACATCAGATTGTTCAATAAAGTAAAAGTGCTGGAATTTATATTTTCTAAATCATTATAACTTAAGATTAGCTGGCTAAGGTTGTTTAATCCAAAAAATCCATTTACAGAAACACATTTTAGCTTGACATTTTTCAAAGACAGATATCTAAGCTTGTTAAGTCCTTTAAATGCAAAAGGCTGAATTGATCCAATGGGATTGTGAGACAAAGAAAGTCTTTCAAGATTTTTGAGCCTTCCAATAGCATTTGATGGCACAAGTGTTAAGTTGTTACCTTCAAGAAACAAATATGCAAGATTTTCAAGATGATGAAATGCTGAATCTGATATCCGTGAAATCTTATTATTTGCCAAGTTTAGTGTTTGGAGACTTATCATTCCCCAGAAAGTCCCACTTCCAAGTACATTGAGACGATTTCTTTGAAGTGTTAAATATCTAACAGAAGGAAGATCGGTAAATAATCCTCTGGGAAGAAAAGCTATTTGATTATTCTGAAGGTATAAACAACGAAGATTGGAAAGGCCTTCAAAGATTCCTGGATCCAGGCGTTTAATATTATTGCTATTTAGATGCAAGTAGCACAGTTTGGGGAGTTCCACAAAAGCTTTTGGGTGTACATACAAAATACTGGAATTATCCATGTAGAGTGCAGCAAGCTTCTGAAGGCCTCTTAGATCATTTGGAGTGACATGGGATATATTATTTCCACTGAGGTAAACAAGAATTGTTGTTTTTGGAAGATTCCAAGGGATGCTCGAAAGCCCTGCATTACGACAGCTAACTTGTCTCCCTGTGCAGAGCTGACAAGCAGATGGACAGCCAAAAACCTCCTTCTGGAGCAGCAACAAAAGAAAACAATTAAATATATACAGGAATGCTCCTGGGCAGGGTGGAGAACTTTGCAGAACACACATATCCCTGTCTTTGGCCTTCTTACTCATCTCTGACTTCACTAGTAGAGATAAAAAGAAGTATATAAATATTATTAATTTCAAGTATATTCATTATATAGATATTAATTATTAGTAATTATTTGAATCTATCTATGAATAGATAGATTCTATCTATGAATGTGAAATCTTAAAATTATTAGCATTGCTCTCAAGATTAGTATTTTTCATATTATTCTTTCATGCTAAACAAGCAGTTTAAAACTCCAACTTACTAATTGGACTACACTGCAAAAATTTTTTCGAAGTAAATATACTGCTAACATAGCCAGAAAAAAATGTAACTGGCTGTAGCATAAAAGCATCTAAGTTGCCAAAATAACAGCTTCTATTAAATTAAAAATACTATCTATTATGTACTTATAGTTAACCATCAGTAAGAAACGTTTCAAAAGCATTCAAGCAGAAATGCCAACTGTAAACAAGTTACGTTTTACTGGCAGCTCACCTACAATTTGAATTTTATTTTTATAAAGCTGAGTTACATTTAAAATAAATGGAAGCATTTACTTACCGCAAATCTGAAGTTCATTATTTCTGTTACTTTGCTGTTTGCAGTCCGCTGGACTATGTTATAAGCTGACCAACCACACTCATCTGTGAAACCTTTGTAAAGGCAGTACTGCTGTGTACTACAACACTCACATTTTTGCCCCAGGGTTAGCAACAGATTGCTCAGGAAACTAAGAAAGAAGTGCCTGAAGTCAGGTTGCCATGGATACAGGAAACCCTGGGACAGGAAGCCATTTTATCTGTGCTTCAGAAGTATTGTTGGAAAGGAAATCTCAATGATTTGTTTCTAGAAAACCAAGAACTATCTTAGTCTGTAACTGCTGGGTTTTGTTGTTTTTTGGAGGGGTTTTTTTGCTTGTTTGTTTGCTTGTTTTTGGTTTTTTTTTTAATCTACTGATGTAACTAAGAGACCTCAAAAGAGTTTTATCTTAGTTAGGTGTAACTTTCAGAATAAAGTACAACTAATTTGTAACAGCACTACTGCATTACCTGTAACTCCCTTATCTTTCAGCCAGAATCTGAAATGCTTTATTAAGTTGGTAGCAACACATAACACTGTTCTCTGTCTACAGCGCCAAAATGCTGCCACATGCTCAAATATTCCAGTGGGCTGGACGAGAGGGAAAAGACACATGCTCTGGAGGGAAGAGCCCAGTGTCTCCTGCCCTCTGGAAAGGCACAACCTGCCTGCAATCCCAGAGAAACCTGTGAAATCTTAGGACATGAGACACACATGATATGGCACCAAGCTGCTATGCACTTGTGATTCTGACCTGACCCAAGCACTTTGCCAAGTCTCACTTCAGGCCACCCTCTAAAAACCAAATTTATCTGCAGAGGGTTATGAGATGGTTTCTGCTTCTGAGAGCCACACCTCTCATGAACAGCTTTTGTTTCCTGCAGTGTCCCCTGTGCAGAAAAACACTACATGGGTTATAAATATCCCTCTTGCTTAAGGACCGGAGATTACACCCTCAGTTTATCCCTCACAGGGAAGAAATATTTTCAAAGCTCAGTCACATCATAGAAGGGGGAAAGGGGAGATTAAATCTACAAATAGCAACATAACTAAAACTCCATGACTTTACAGCAATGAAACTTTCTGCTCAGCAGAAGAAAGATCACAAAGCCCATCAGTAGCCACAGCCAAAAAAAGAGGTGCAACAGCAGAAGAATTAAGTCCCTTCAGCTACAGTGATCTCACAAAGGAAGCATGAGTTCACGTAAGGGGTGAAATGTAACCCAAGTGTCTCTCTATATAATCCAAACTGAAATGCAGGACACACATGAGAAAGGGAAGCAGAACAGACAATGGCATGATTTTGAAGAAGCTTTCTTCCAAACATCTAGTCTAAAATTAGAAATCAAGTAAGTAAAACTGGTCCGTGGACCATTTTAGACAAAGCCTGCATCAGTTACAACCCAGAATTAGAACTGCATTTGTTTTTTTCCTGAGACCAACAGATCAATAGGAAAATTAATTCATCTTCATATTTGAATATTTATTTTCACGCTTATATTTTTTCACAGTATTTAACATTAATTGTTGATACAGAAAACAGTAAAATAAAATGTCATGTCATTTAATTGAGAGGAAAACACTGTATAGTTCACAGGAAGATTGGTGAAGTATCCTGGATGTGAGGAACAGAACACTAAGAGTAATGGAAAATAGAGTCAGATGTGGGGAAAATCAGAGACTGGCTAAGAATGGAAAGCTACTTCAAACAAAAAAGGAAATTATCTTCTACCTAAACTTCACTACCTATAGTATCTTTGTATTGAAACCCTTATGTTTAACAAAAAAGAATTATTCTTCCAAGGTGCGCTGTATGAAACAACCCTTTACAGCTACAAGAAGTAAGACAAATTTAAAAACCAAAAAGTTTTAAAAGGCAAATGTTCATAGAGCTGTCTTTTTGTAAGATGTCAGAAGCAACACATTTTTAAAAACCAGAGTAATTAATGAAGCTCTACGGTGTATCAGCATGAAAATTTAGAGGAGCCAGTAGAGCAGCGGTCAGATAAAAGGAAGCTGATGACCAGCAAGTAGCTGAATGTCTCTGTGGTCTTGCTCTGAAAGTACCTTACAAATATTCACAAAATTTTTGCTTGAACTATAGCTCCATTGCGGCTCTGAGCACACTGAGGATTGTTCTGATAGTTCAATCCCAGCCCAAAATGGAGGAAAAAAAAAAAGTGTTAGTCCAGATCATGGCTCCTTCCATTCTGCACTAGGAAATCTAGATAAAGTCCTGTTTTACACTTTGTAAAAACTGCACCTGAAGGTGTGAAAATCTGATTGCAATGTAATTTAGAGTTATTATGCCATTAATACTACATATTGTCAAAGTTTCTGAAAGTCGTTATCTGTTAAGAAAAAGACACAACATTATGTGCCACATAACTGATACCATTTTGGGGAAAACCATAAAAAGGACTGGCTGAGATACATGCATAACTTGGATCTGCATTTCTCAAACTGGCTTGTACTTGAACAATAAAATCCCTTACTTTTTGAAAACTGTACCAAAATAACTAGGAAACACTAACAAGCTTAGGCAGCTTTCATATTTTATTCACTGCAAATTTTCTTCTGCAGTGAGAGAACTACTAGGTTTGTACCTGGATACAGCTTCACACAGCCATAGAGAAAATTATTTTTGAACCCACAAGTGAATTTTATCTTAATATACTAATATTGACGAAGTTACTAATGCTACTTGCTTTTTAACATTAAAATCTAGTTCAACAGTGATTCTTGTAAATACAAGCTTGAAGTCTGAGTAATAGCAATTTCTCAAACTGTACATAAAATGACAGGTATAAGTAATTGAAAGAACATACAAGCACTGCACCCATGTTATATTACAGCCAATATAATGAATATTAGGTGGCACAAACTAGTCATCCAAATTGATTCCACATATGTCCAGCAGAAAACATGCAGGAAGTTCAAAAACAGGGTGTCAAGTCAATTTTTGAGAAGGGATTTCATTCTCATAATCACTACAAATTATGATAAAGCCTACAGAAGAAGACAACCAATTTTTAGCACTGTATTCTTTTAAGCTTGCATGAGTGAAACTATTTATTGGCCTCCCATTGTGTATTTAGCAACCAATTGCTCTTGCAGGGATTCCTTCTACTTTTATTCTCTACAAGTAGGCTATTGTACAACTTTATTTTTTCAAATACCTACTTCCTTCTGCCCACATCATCTCTAGATATGGACACAAATAAAAGCAATTCAGGAATTAAACTACTGCTTAGGCAGCAGAGACATCAACATTTAATTAACATCCAGTAGGCAGGTTGACACCTTATTAACTTATCAGATCCCAAAACACTGTTCTGTTTTTCTCATTATCTAGTTTACCTAAACATTTCTGATTGTCTCAAATATTGCAGATTCCTTCTAGTATTTAATATTTCTGTTTCAGTAAGAATCCTGACTTTATGGTCCAAAATTTCTCACTTCCACAGCGTGAAAACTACAAAATTATTTTTTCCAAAGAGGATATGAAAATAAGTTTTCATTCTATAAACCTAATCTGATTTTAGACTCCAGTGAAATAATATGACAGAAAGCTCTCACAAAACTAAAAGCTCACTTTGAGAAATTGTTAGAATTAGTTTCTTCTTCTTATTCAGAAATCTAAGTCTTCTATGGACCAACCACTAAGTTTGTGAACAAAATAGTAACATAAAAAAGGCTGGCCATGAATGCAAGGCACAGATGTGATATGCTGACCCTAACACAACAGCTTTAGCCTTTACTTTTCACTGCAATATTTAGCAATTCTGTTCAAACTATGAAAGTATTAATGTACTCAATATGAATGCAATTCAACCCAAAAGGTCCAAAGAACTCAAATTAATTTTCCAAATTTCAACTCCTAGAAATTTAATCAAAACTCAATTGCAAAACCACAGACCGCCTGACAGTTTAGGAGACAGGATGGTTATACACTTGGCATTAGCAACTGATAGCTCCAAATATTTAGCAGAAAGAAAAAATGTCAACTGTTCCTAACAAATACTACAGATAATACCCACAAAAAAGAAATACAAAATTTATTTCTTAAAAATACCTATTTTCTTTATACTTAGGCTCTTTTTAATATCAAAACTTGATGTTCTGTTTTAAACACTCACTTTCTCATTAAATTGTTTGGATATGAAACATTATTTTTCAAGATAGTACTTATTTGCAGAAAGTCTTGTAATTACATGGGTCATGGTATTTATCACTTCTGGTATCTTATCATAGTAGTCTATCACTGTTAAAGAAAGTCACTGAATAATCTGAGCTACTCTCTGGCACTCTCAAATTTCACAGAGTATAGCACTACAGAGAGAGAAGCAGATGTACCAAAATAGCTCAAACAAACCCAGGTGCAGAAACAGCTGTAAACCTATGTTTTGTGTGGGTTTTTTTGTTTTCTTTGATTTTATTTTTTTACTTTTGTTACAGTCTTGTGATTTTTACAGATTTTTAGTAATACGCTATACTCTAGTCACTATGTATTCAGTATCTAACTTACTAACATGTAAGTCATACATTGCAAAGAGTTTAAAGGAAGCCAGTTAGTATTATCTTTTGCTGTCTTTTATATAATTAAAATCTTAAAATTTAGGGTAAATTGCAATTAGAATAGTTTAAAGAAAGACTTCTGAAATATTTTATATAGGCCATAAACAAAAGTAAGATATCAGTAACCAGACCCTTATAACTGCAGTTTGTTTTTTTGCAGCGGTTTAGCAGCAATTAGTGACATAATTCGTTGCTATCACTTGGTACCTTTTTCCTTGAAATCAAGGCTTAAGAGTCTTAGGGGAAAAGATAATATGCTCGTGACCAGTCCATGCTAGCAGTCAAGTGCAGGAGAAAAACTGATGGAGACTTGTGAACAAGGAAAGTTTAATAAGTGCATCCTTTTACCAATGCCATAATGTGACATGCAGTTACAAAAGTTGGCAGTGCTCTGTGTAACCTTCTGAATTATGCAGACTCTGATAGACTAAGACCAAAGCCACATTTTTCAGTCTTATCATTAAAACTGCACTTTTACCTGTCATTCAAGCTAAATAAATCCAAGGCCAAACACTGATAACAACTGCAAAATCATAATTTAAAGAGCTTCTTTAAATGCTAATAGTCTATTAGAGGCGTGTGTGAGCATACCTTCAACTAGAGGGATTAAAAAAATGGAGGGGAAGATAAAATAGATTCAGAGTATCATCCCTAAAAAGAAAGGAGGATGTACAAGTAATTACGTAAGAAATTTTGACTTTATAAATGAGGATGTAACTATCCTGAGGAGAACATGACATTCTATTAGGCACTTTCTTGCCATTTACTAACATTACATATAGACAACTTTTTGAGAGGAAAATTAAAATTTCTAACTAAGTTATTTTAACAAACGACAGAGGCAAAACTCTGTAACAAACTAATGAAGATTTAAAATTGCATACTGTAAGTACTTACAAAATACCAATTATATAGCTGGCAGAATGCATACTGACTGATTTATCAGACTTGATACACAGTGAGAAAAAGCAGACATTAATTTGCAGAATGATTAGAAACCTGGAGAACCTCTTAACCCTTTCCCCACAATACATAAACATATTTGACTCAAAGGAGTAAAATGAAAACTACTCATGTACCAGAACCCAAAATTTAGAAAGATAAATTAAAATACTTCATATTTTAAGCTCAGTAGAGTCTCCCCTGCTTTAGAAGAGTACCACTCTACACACGTAGGTCCACCAAAAAAGAGCCTATCCTCAAGGACCACAATTAGTGACCTGTTTTGGAAAGCACTGACTTTGAGGAAAAGTAAACTTGGCAATCTCCCATTCAAAAGTGACAGACATAGCAGAAATAACACTCACTTGCAGAAGGGGAGCACTTTGCATTCCACAAGGTGTCAAATGCTACCGGCGGGCACAGTTAGGTACCACCCCAAACTAGGCTGATCATTGACACTATAATCTTTCCAAAATCTTTTTCCATTTCCTTATTAGAGAATAAATATTCCTATCACTCTTTAGCATCTTTCAGTGTTGTTTGTGTTCTACTAAAATACACACAATTGTAGGATTAAAAAAGGTATCTACTCTGGTAAATAAATCATTAGAAGTTTTCAATATCACCAAAGAAGGACATTCCGAAATGCTGTAATACTGACATTATACTGCAGTAAGTAAGCTAATTATTTCCAGACAGATATATAAATAGATAGATAAGGGTAGGAGAAGGGGACATAGTACTATTTTAGCCACTTTGGCATCAGAAACTACAAAGGATGCTGAAGAGCTCAAAATGCAGAACTGTAGATAGTGGTGGAGGCCCACACGTTTTCCATAACAAATAAGAGGCAAGAATGCTGTTACTGACCATGTTCACTAGGGACTAATTCACTATTTTAGGGACCAAGGGCACATCCAATAAAACTCAACTCAGTCTTGAAGAGTACTCCTGCAGTTGTATATTTACAAGCAAGCTGTTAAGGTTATAGACAAGTGTAAATAAAATTACAACAGTAGGAAAATCATGACATTTGTGAATTTACTCATCCAGGTTGCTGTCATATCTCATGTCTCACACTCCAGCTCAAATAAAATGTTCCTCCAAAAAAATTCAACTCAAGCATGTTTTTCAAAAAGCCATTCCTGTTAGAGCTGCTGTGTGTCTATCCATACTTTCCTCATGTACTGAACATGGAGACATTGTAACTCCCCAAGTGCATCCTTACAGTCTGAATGTTACTGGTCCCCACTGTTACATACAACAGTTTAAAGACAGAAGTCTTTAACCTCTTTTGTGAAATACTAAGATTTTTTTAATAAATTAAGAAAATGCACATGGATGGATGAGTGATAAATAGGCAGTAAGAATAAAAAATACAGAAAAAATTGCCAAATGCAAATACCGGTCAAACACAAAAAAATTGCTAACATTAACTGACCACACTTGGATAGCAAAAGCAGATAATTTATATAGCAATTAATTTGGGCAAACCCCTAATACCAGGAAATTACTCTTCCGTGAAAAGGTGCTGCAACACACTAATCAGGAAAGCAGCAGTTATTGTTCTTTTTTTGATATGAATTTCTAACCACTAACAGATGTGCAGCTGTGGGAAGATAAACAGGATGCTAGATTGAAGGACATGCATACATGATTAAAATGCAGCACGACTGCTGATACCAAAAGCATGTCATTTTGTCTAACTCTGGATGGTACTGTCTGGATGAGAAAATTAAAGTGTGGCTAACAATTTGTCACTTTACAACCTGCTTACTCACACTAGTCAGCCCAAGAGCCACTGTGAACAACTGCTCTGCAGTGAATCCTGTCTTATCTGCTCTAAAATCCTCCACCCATGACACTGCCAAAGGTGCTGTACTTGAAAGAGAAAATTATTTGCGTCAAACTGATTTTAAATTAATAATGATGGAAGTTTTACCTTCTCCTAAAATGCACAAAGTCCTGAGTTCCAGATAGTTGTAATTATAAACCTGATCACTAACTAGAGAAACACTTAAAATCTATTAATACTTCAGAGTTTACAGGGAGAATAAAAAAGGTCACTGTTTAATACGTTCCCCAACATTTTATCCATTTATCAACTATGAGGGAAGAAATGAGAATACATGTTATCTGCATTTTCCCCCCACTACTTTTGTCTACTCCTTCTTTTTCCTCTCTAAAATAAACCAGCGCTTCAGCTATAGGAAGCTAGAGGAAGCAACTGCCAAAAGGCAAAAAATTCTCAGAAAGTGTAAGACACAGCACAGATGCCTGTTTTCTTTACAGCAGAACCTTGAAAATCTGAGCTTGCTACTGGTACCAATCCTGACCACCACAGAGCAGCAAGCTGAGGGAAGAATCTCACCCCCACCTAGACCTTCCCAAGACAGCCCATCAACCATTCACAGACAAAAAAAAATAATGTTCTGCCTCTGCATTTGAGAAATCTTGAACTTACCTTGGATATCCAAACAAAAATCTAATCAGGAAACCAGTTAGTGAAGCATTCCAACAGGAAAAATTACTTCAGCTTTTCTTGAAAACACTTAAAATAATCAAAGTGTTTTGTTTAGACACTGTATTATATTTAAAACCTTTTTTGCTTCAACTATGCAAGCGGACTTGCACAAGAAGCCTACAGATACAGGATGCAGCAAGCATGTGTAGTATAATCCCTGAGATTATACTGAGATAGCAAAACCAGGGTGACTTACATGGTTCTAGTACAAGAAACAATCAATTGACAGAATCCATTTCACACACTCCGTCTGAAGGTAAATTTGGCAGTCTATCAACTGCATAAGTTAAATTTTCATAGCTTTGATATAAATATGTCCACTGAAGAGAGGCTGTTTATTTGAAAAGCAGCTTTCTTAAATGGTATGAGTAACTGAAAAATAAAGCTGTCATTTGCAGAAGGTTTTATTATGTTAAGGACTGCCAGAAATAATTGGCTTTTACAGCAGGAAATCTGGAGCAGCTGAACATAGTTCAAAATAACATGGTTATCTAAAGGAATTTATTTTTTTTTCCTTCCTCTCTTTAACAAACTTCACAGGAAGACAGATGTAGTTCAGCACCTTAAATTTTAGCTAACACCTCTCTAAAAACACTTCAAATATACTTATAAACAATATAGCACTGTTACATTTACTAGGAAAAACCTCTCATAAAGCAGCTGCTTGGTTCACCTTTAGCTAGATGGTTATCCTGACTATCCATCAGACTAAAAAAGGGAACATTTTTCTGCACATAAAAAGCAATGAAGCCTCTAAATTACACCGACAGTGTTCCTTGATTTTTTTTTTAGATAGTGACTATATAGTCTACAGCTTTGACAGATACTACATATTCTACAGATACTAACATAGTTTTTAGGATTTGGGAACAACATCTAATTTCCCAACAGACAAAACTTAAAGACTGTTTAGGAAACCCAGCAGACTAAATATAAACTCAGGCAGTCTTGTCTTCCTGAATGTCAAACAGATAGAAATAATCTGAAGGTAACCACGTACTGAACTCTCACCTAAACATGTTATATGTGACTTCTAGTATTGACAGCTTAGAAGTCAATACACTTATTCAGCATTTTCATTTAAAACTTTCTTTTCCTATGTACATCCAGTAATGATGATGGCTACTGAAGGGATCATAGTAAAATCTGCTTGCTATAAACTTATAGTGCAAAAACTGCTCCACAGTAACAACACAGACTTTCACAGCAAGTCTTTCTTCCATTTAATGTCGTAAAGGAGAAAACCAGGATGAAAGTTCAGATCACCCACAACAGGAAAAAAACTGAACACTGTTCCCTGGAAGGGACACCAAAATAGTAACACGTCAACTAAAGCAACTACTAATCACAGATGAAAAAAGCAGATAGTTCTAAGCTAATATGAGAATCAACAATAAAATCTGCAGTGCTAGCTCTTCACTTCTACAAAATGACATTTCCTATAAAATGGAAGAAAGGTTACAGTAATACTATGATGCCAAATAAGTTTATATAATGTAGCATGAAAGTTCTACCTCTTTAAAGTTTCTCTTGGGGGTGAAAAACCAAATTCTTATATTGGAATATTTAGCTGCAGAACTGTGAAATATTTCAAAAACAATTCCAAGGGCCTTTGAAGCATTCTTATTTAAGGTATTGTATGTTTGCTTACCTATTCAATGATGGAAGGAGAGAAAGCAATGCCAAAGCAGAAAGTTTTCTTCTTTCTGGTTGAGTGATGTTATCCATCCTATCAACCCACATTTCAATCATGTTACCAAGAATTTGGTCCAGCTGCATGGGAAACATAATGTTCCTTTTCAGTTATGAGTGCATCAGTGTGTTTAGAAAATAACTTATTTTAATTTTTCTAGCAACTGAATACATTATTTAATCTTGGAAAGACACTACACAGTTGTATACCCTACAGAAGAAACAAGCAACAGTTACTTTTCAAATTTTCTACAACAATTCTTCCAGGCCCTGAACCCTCCATACCATTAGCTGTAACCCAGATGTTTGAAATTAATTTCATTTCTGGAGAGGGAACTAATTCAGGACAGCAAGTTATTCAGTTTTCATCCTAACAGCCTCATAGAAACAAAGCACATGGATTTACTCTCTTATCTACACAGTGACAAATTTAAAGAAGAAAAAAAAAATACAAAGAAAATAAAAAGACTTGCCATTATCTGTTTGAAAACTGTATTATACCCCAGAAAAGCAAATGACTTCAATTTCACTTAAAGACAGAACAGAGTACTTGTAGCAAAAGTCCCTCAGTAACTTCACGAGTGGAACTGAAGCACACTGAACCTGATACTCTAGAAACTCAGGGGAGAATGATTTGATCATTCCCCATCCTGCAAGACCCATCAAGACAGCACAGGGAAATAAATTCTCACCCTACAAATGCATGTGAACTAAGGGGGCTTACATGGCCAATTGTGGGATGCAACAGGAAGAGAATTTAGGGACTATATAAAAATTTTAATGAAATGTTTTAAGTAATTGTGGGAATATGTAAAAGTTGTTACAAGGTATTCAGGGAAAGGAGAAAAAGAGGGGAAAGAGCATATTTTCAAGTTGAACTGGGCAGAAACAAGCATGCATAATGGAAGAGTTTCTTCAGGTCAAAAGAAAGCAAGACTTCCCTATGTAATAAAAGCTGAAATACAAAGACACCAAAAAAAGGACAAAAAAGAACAATAAACCTTACCTCCTGACCTAATTCACATGCCATCTGGCTCAAAAGTAATGAAAAAAACCTTGCATTTTGTAGTAGAACTCTACCCATGATCCCCAGGTAAGTAGACATCACCACTGGATATCTCTGAAACAAAAATAAACCAAAATAAAAGGTGCTTAGTTTAAGTAAAAGAAAAATATTTGACAGTCACAGCAGCAATACCTGGAAAATACCTGTATACATTCCTTATGTCTTTTACTAAATTTTAAATTATAAATTGCAATTTAAGAGCCTCTAGAACAGAAGACTGAGCAAGCAATCATTACCAGAGTTCTCAGTTCCTACATATGAAAACTATGGCAATTTCAAAGTCAATTTTGTCCAAACAGCCAAGACAACCTGCAACGTGATTTTACTTTAAATTTTAAAAGATGCACCTTAAGGAATTGACAGTTTATTGTACTGTTAAAAAATTATTTTCAAAGTTGATCTTGGTTCAAAGTAGCTGCTTACTATTTCAGTAACATTAAGAACACTTAGTATTTCTGAAGCTTCGACTTTCTTCAGGTAGAAACTATAATACATTTGCCCATAACTAATATGTAGGTGTCTCAGAATTAACTGGATACAGCAATAGGTTCATTAGTTTATTATATCTGGTTATTACTTTTAAAAGAAGCTATAGGTTTTTTGTATTAAATTCAGCACATAGCAATATAACTGTATTTTGTAAAATAGCCTACTTCAAAAACAGAATGCCAACATTTACCTGAAAATGCTAACCCAGATTAATACATTCTGAATAGGGTACAATGAATTCATTAACCTTAAATCAAAAGACATTTTAATAATCCACTCTCTATCTTTGTGCTTTGAACAGCAAAAAGTACTTTGCTCTACAGTATTACTTGGCTTAAGTTTGGAAGCCTTACTCAACTCAGTAATTGGAGCCACATATTGATATTTTAGTGTCTTCAACTGAAATAAGCAAAGGTTGTGATCAAAGTAGTCAAAAAACTTGAAGAATTCCACCCACTGATTCCTACTAGAACTGAAAGGTTCAACACATAGTTAAAGCATATTTGATTTTACTCATTTTCATCCATCATACTAGTTTGTTGAATACAAAGAGAGAAAAGCAAGAAGGCAAGGCATACAAGCCAGCAAAATATTAAAGACTCTATCTCACAAAAACCATTCTCACACCCTTCAGCTCTTCATATTAGATACGCCAATTAGGAAAAGAAGGTCAAGCTGATCTCCTGGTTCAGTTTGCTTTTCTCTGGTCCAGGTACCATTAAAAAGGAATAGTATGTGTCTTCAAAAAAAAAAAAAAAAACCAACAAAAAACACCAATACCGACTAAGGATTAAACTAGACCTAATGTTCTGTCTCTTAAAAGCGTTAATAGTGAAGGAACAGTGGAACAGTAGAGTAAAATTTGTGCTGTTTTATTAAAACAAACACTACACGATGAAACAAGTGACATATATGTTGTGTTTTTCTTGTGCTACTGTGTTACTTTTAGAGACTTTTAAACTAGATGTCAAAAATCTCTCAGATGCTCTTAAAACAAGAGAAAATACAACAACAATACAAAAAAACTGGAGATAATGGAAGGCATTGTCATCTTCCAAAGAACAAGTAGAGAGTAGTTAAAGTAACTCTTACCTCCCCATCTATAATCCCCCTGAATACCGATGGCAGAAGAGGTTGAAACATTTGAGGACCCAACACAGGGTTGACTTTTAGGACATTTTCTACAACCTTAAGAACAAAAGCAAATTATACTGTTATTAAAGTATATTCATAAATCTTAATTGAAGCTTTAAAACCACGTGTACTGGTGTACACATATAAAGTGCTGATAGGATGCTTACCATTAAATATCAGCAAACCCCAGACTGCTGAAACTATAAACTAGTAAAATAGTCTGCAAACCTGATATGCATAAGTGCACCTGGTGAACGTTTACAGGCCAATGAAACACACCTAGCCAAGCACCTCACAAGCCTCCCCATGGCCCAGGCAAACTTGATGAGGTAGTTTGGAAAAAAGGGCTTTATTATGGTTCCAGGAAAAGCAGCAGACTGTGGTTGGTAGGGTGAAGCACCAGCAGTTCAGGGCATATCTCTATAGCTTTGTCATGTCCCTTTTTTGAGAAACCACTGCTTAGAACCTACCAGCTCTTTGCAGGTGTGCTCTCAGAGGTGCTATTCTGGGTACCTTGCTTTGGCTCCCAATATTTAAACACTTCACCTTCTGTTTTTCAGCTCCTTTCCCCTCACCATGTGCTGTTCCCTGAAGTAACTTGTTTTCCTGCCTTCTTCAGTTTTTCTTTTGCCCAAAAGTTTGTGCTCTACCCTTGTACCAAGAGAGATGGGAAGAGGCTGTAAAAATAATGGGCTGAGGGCTCCTCACTCCTACTGCCAGGCAAAGACAGTGACACCACAGGCATCTGAACACACCGATGGGCTTATAAAGGACATAAAGGTATCATAAAGGTACCTCACTTAAAACACTCAGTCTCCTTTTACTTCCCTCTCAGAGGAACTTCAACAAGGGTCAACTCTTCTGTGCTCTTGAGCATTCTCCCCTAAGTGTTTTTTCTCCTTTTTGAACCTTGTTCCCAATAGTTTCATTTAATACTCTATTGTTTTGCATTGAGAAAAGTGTTAGGCAGTTGACCTTTCTCAATACCTCTCCATTTTGTAGGCCTTTAATATGCAGAGGCATAGAAGAGGCTTTTTACATACACAGGTAAACTTAACTCTTCCCCCACTCATCTTTCTGGGTACCGGAAGTTTTGGCCAACTCCTTTGTTCCTTGCACAGTCTTTTTAAAACTTTTCTTGTCTGTGTCAGATAATTAGAAAATCAAGTTGCATTAAACCTCAGCAATCATGCAACTAATCTTCTTATCAGTCCAAATTAGTATTTTTTGACCTTATTTATTTACTCTTCTATTTACAATCCAAACAAAGCTGTTTGCAGGAAACACCCCTGGGTGTTTATGTTCCCAATGCTTATCTAGTTTCGGGGGGGTGGGGCGTGTTTAAACAAGTCAGAATAGTGAAGTATGACAAAACTTCAGCTTTTTCTAAAAATATTTACAAGGGTGATAGCTCAGTTATCCCTCTGGAATCAAGAGGGCATACTAGGAAAGTGTTACAAATATACAGGACAAATCTCGCAGCTAATGCAAGGCCACAGAGGGACCAAAGTGAATAAATGATTCTGTATTAGCAGCATAATTCCATTTTAGAAATCTGATTAAAAGCTGCTGCATTAAACATTTGCCCAGCTGCAGATTTTAAATAGTATCCCTGATAGACTGGAATTGACATTTTACATTTCAGAACTAGAAGTCTTAAGCTCCTCACAAGCAGTAACTACAAACAGGAAAGACTATCAACTTCACCAGTTGTTTTCTGTCCTGGATTCTGGAAGCAGTTGTGTGATCCACCAAAGAGACAGGTGGGATCCAATTTATATCCTCCATCACATTTAGAATTAATTGAATTCAAGTCCAAGTTTTCATAAGCAACACAGGTTGCCCTGTTTGTGTAACCACTGGAAATGTTAGTAGTAGCACACTACAGCTACTGCTCAGTTATCTTTCAATGTATATTCCAACTTTATTTCCTGAAATTCTTCAGAAGACATGTTCAAATTATTGCTATTAATATTTCAAAAGCCTACAAGTCCCACAGCACCATTTGAAGGCTGTGTGAAAACAATTTTCTGGTGCTTTGAAAAACCTTTAGCAGCTTTATTTAAGCAGTTATGGCCATTACAACAGCAACTTATGCCAAAGGCAAACAAAAACTGTTTGAGCTCTGTGTCTGGTACAAATGGAAGTATGGAACACAAAGGAATTTCATGAAGACCACATACATATAACATTCAATAAATATTGGAAAAGTTTGCTCTACACTCACTAGGTCTCTACATGCATGCACAGCCTTCAAATAAGTAGTTAAACCACCACTGATGGTTTAACTCCAATGTCAAATTCTGCTGAACACACTGGTTTCCTCTAAATGTTCTAAATTCTGCGTGAAAACACTACATCTACAGAGCTGATCCTCTGGATATTATTTTCATTATACTCCACCTTTAAAACTTGAACTTGACCTTCAGTAGTTATGTCCTTCAAAAGCTCACAAAATGACCGACATAAGTCAGCAGCATACATCTGAAATTAAAAAAAAAGGTATTATGCAATGTACTTTATATTTTTGTATATATTTAAAAATTCAATTCCTTAGGGTTTATATATGCCTAAAAATCCAGTTTCTCTTCAAAGATCATATCTGCTAAAATGTTAATAATTATATAATAATTAAAATATAAATTAAGCATTTTATTGCTTTTTTGACATCGCAGGCCATTTAAACAGTCAATCTCAAAGAATTTTCTAATAAAGAAGGTGTGACAACAAGACACAGTATCTCTAGTTCAACTCTTGCTAGAACATATATTCACAATTTTAATCTGATAGGATAATTAAAGTAACTATTACTACCCAACAGAGGACCTTTTCAGATATCAAACTACAAAATCAATCCACAAAGAATTAATTCTAAATAATAATATTTCTCAGAGTGCCCACCATGCACCATAAAGTGCATTAGAACAGTATGTTTGTATACACATAAATGAATGAGAGTATAAATGATTGCGCTTATGTCTGTGCCAAGACAAGAGAAAAAAAGTTTTCCAGTAAGGAACTGATGTGCTGTATGGATCTTTATGTAATGGGAACATACCTGCAAAAATTCAGATGATGATAAGAAAATATAAGCATTGATGATCTTAAAGCAATTTTTGAGGTTTTCTGAGCTCAGCTCTGGAAAAAAATAGAAATCACAATTCAGAACCTGATCACCAAACTGAAGTACAACCAAGATGGTTTGATTCAAGAAGTCTTTTTTCTCTCACATCTTGTAGTGCCAGATGTCAACAAGTAGAAAAAAGATCTTTGATCCAATGCCAATTAAGGCTCTCTCTCCCTGTAGAGAAAATTACAGAAGTGGGATGGCAGCTCTTGTGCTCAAATGGAAGCACAAGAAATCCTATAACCTCAAAAGCCAGTGTTAACTAAAAACAAAAAACAAACAGAGGTCATGTTTTGGATATAATACTGGGTTAAGAAGATATTAAAGAGAGAATAAAAGAAACATGTACTTTAGAGATTTGCAATTACTGATAAATGATCCCTCTCACACTGAGTCAGTAAATGCTGAGCAGAAAGAATGAAATAAAGATTGCATCTTCTGAGCCAGATGCCGTATCAAATGGCATTGAGCTGACACACACTGAGCTGTAGTGCATAGCTGGAGTATTTCAGTCAAGAGAGCACACCCGTCTAAGATACAGATACAGAGGATGATACACGGCAGCAGCTTGAAGAGAGAAAAAAAAGATATATCCTCAGGCACTACCTGTAAGACTGTTTAAGAAAAAAAAAAAATCACTCTGTATAAACAAAACTCAAAGCAAAAGGAAAAGTTTCAAAGTTTCACATGGATGTTCAAACTAGTGCAGAAAGTCCATATTGTATAAAAACAAGGCAAAATACCAAAAAGCCTGAAAGGGATAAATTTCCTTAAAACCATTTTGGGAGACAAACTAATTTTAGTAAAAGAATTGGACCTCAGATCCATCACCTTTAAAACATCTAATAAAATCATCATGGAGAGACAACAGGAAAATACTTTTACATGCATTTTAAAAATTCCTCTACCAGATGGAACAAGCATATGGCTAAGACTTCATATGTCTCCCATGGCTTAGATGTAAGCAGCCATACCGAAGTGTGGCTTACACCTAGTGATATTTTATAGAAAAGCTTCTATCAAAAACAGTTCTCACCGTGACCATGGCTGCTTTTCCATTATAACATCTGTATAGCTCTGGGGAGGTTCAACAGATTTTTTTTTTTTTTTTCCCACGCATTAGTTAGAACACTAATGTTCTTCCATTTGATATGGCCATAGGACAGCTTTGCATTCATGAGTACATTCATTTGTCAGTACTCAGATCATATCTTGTAATCATTTATAATGAGTATTTTTTGTCTCTTGACTTGAAAAGAGATCAACTATCAATACAATATCAATCCAATCATTTGATATCAAAAGATTCCAAGACATCAAGTTTAGCTTTAGTAGCATATTATTAGAGCTATACATTGAGTTATCCTTAGAGGTATGCATTTGTTTTCTTCACTGGATACAATCATATTTGAAGTTTCAGACACTGAAGCAAATAGACAAATGCTAAACAAACAGTCATACAAACATGAAGTTTTCCATAACTTTCCATTCTGTGATCCTGTGATAACTGATAAAAGGTAATAAAATGCGTGTAGCAAAAATTGTACTTCAGGCCAAAATGAAAACTGAGGTATGACAGATGCAATGGAAATGATGGAAATTCTATCACTCATCTACAGCTCAGCGTTTACCAAAATTTTCTAGAAAGATCTTGTGTACAACTAACTACATCTAGAAACTAATTATACATCAATTCTCTTGCCAGGTTTTCCTAAATCAAACTTTTTTCTCTGAATTCGTAAATGTGCTCCTTTGAATTTTGTTTGGATCAGAGGAGTTAGTCCAATTTCAGTAACCTGGTTTATGCCTGTACCTTAAGAAATACAGCACATGCACATTACACTTGATGCTTCTTGGAACAGGTATGTCTAGATTTTAACCATATCCCCAGCCTGAAATTTTATCAGATTCAACTGTCATTTTAAGCAGCCTCAGTGCAGAAATGCTTCCATCCTCAGGCAATTAATTATTTCTCCATTCCACATTATTCAATACATTCGAAGAGATATATTAAAGAGATTGTGCAATCCCTCTACAGGGCAATAACATTTCAATGGCGTTTAAACAGTAGCAGCAGTGCTGAACTGAAAATCAAGTATGACAATTATGCTGTGAATAATTATTGCACATCAGTGATAGCACCATAATCTTTGAAGGTCGGCCACTTATGCAAGTGAAACCAAGCCCTCATATCAAATGCAACTTTCTGCTCCTGAAGGCAAAATTAATTGACTTGTATAACTCCTCTGACATCCACTTCCAACAACAGTAGTATACTGAAATGGGTACAAAAAGATTTTTTCATAAGGACAATTGTCACCGAGACACGCAAAGCAATCACACGCAGACAAGAGATTTTTGCAGAGGTTCCTCTGATCCAGCTCCCAGGTGAAAGAGCGGAGAGAAGAAACCCCTTTGTTTATTCTTTTACTTTTATACATTTGTGGGTCTAGCAGAAGATTGGCTTTTTGGGGTTTCCACCCCTCAGCCTCAGTGGCCAGACGAATTGTCAGTTACAATTGTTTTCAGGTTAGAAATATGCAAACAAAGGACAAAGAATGAAAAACAAAGGGTTTGTTTATATTACTTCTGTGGGAAAGGTAGAAAAACTGCTCTAATATTCTACAGTAACTAAAAGATCTGACTCCATTTATGAAAATCAAAAGGCTAATAAAAAACTCAGAAAAACCAGGGTAACAGACAATTTTATCTGGAAGGGAACAATCACATATTATTTTCAGATTAGTTAAAAAAGGAAAATCAAAACCACACATACATATGTATGTGTGAGTATATAAATATATATATACACACACACACATTTCCTTTTCATGTTCAAAAATCTCACATATGAATTCTTCTCTCCTTGCCCTCTAGCTCTTTTGCTCTTTTAATTTATCCATGCTGACCTCTGACATTTTCTGAATTACTTACATGCTGATGAAGAAGCTAAACATACCAGGAAAATAGTTACATTACCTGTATATAACAGTAATTCCAGTCAGTAAAAAGAAATTCAGAACAAAAGGTCAGGAGGTTAATACTCCTCACATAGTATCTTCAAGAACTAATTTTCTGGAGCATTCTCTCTGCTAGTTTTCCACCCCACTACAAAAGACATAAGCATGGTAGTTACCTATTCAGAACCTCCCTTCAACTCATCTGTCCTTTGACTTCTACTTTGATGACTTCAGACTGAACTGAAAACTAGTCTTGGGGAGATTATATTTTTTGACTTATCTCAGACAGTTAAGGAACACAAGACTTTGCAATTTTGACTTCTCAGTTAAAACACCTTTTTCTCACAGCTACATCACCATGCTAAGAAGGATAGAAGGGTCTGACTAAGTGCTGGAAGTTTCAGCTGAATACTGCTACTGGTGTACTGGAAAAACTCTGCTACAGGTTTAAGGCTGAAGAGTTATTTAATTAACTGGCACAACTGACCATCCCTGATCAGTACATTTTCTTTTGCAAGATGCTGCACTTTAAACTGTACTGCTGCACTTGATTTCAGTGAAGAAGCTCTTTTTCGAGTGTCCTGAATGAAGTAGCTCCCTGAGGGGTAGCAGATGACAGTACTGTACTGGTTTTCCAACTACCATGTTTTAAAATAAAGTTAGCAATAATCCAAAATTCCAGATGCTATTTAAGCATCATAATACCATGGCCGTGTCATGTGGAAACTGTCTAGTCAGACTTTCTTGATATACACAGATAGAATTTGTAGGCAAAGAGCATACCAGAATGGTTTCCACTTCCTGGCAAAACATGCATCATTTTGCATCAATCAAAATTTTTGACAAACATGACACTCAAAAACCAGTTTCTCAAAAACGCTCAGGAAGTAAAGTAGTACAGAAGCCTACAGGACAAAATCACTCTGATTACACATCAGCTGCTGTGTTTTTGCCACTCACTCCCAACCCTGATAAGAAAAAAAGTTTGACATAAGCATGTTTGAAGGCTCATCCTAAGGAAACCCTACCCAGCTTAACGGTACTATTTACTCTACTAGCATCATACAGCTTTCATTTTTTCAGAATAAATAATTTCTCTTGGGAATGTATTTATTTTACAAACGAGAGCATCACTGTTCTCCAGGATTCATTCATAAAACGAGGAAATCATTACAAGTATAGAATATTCCAGAATACTTTCACCTTTTCTAAGAAGAGTTTGCCAAGGTTTCCATTTCCACTCATCTCTACTCTGAAAAGTATCATGTGTTGACTGGGCTCAGTTTCTGCTACTGAGAAAACATCAGTAGCAAACAAACAAGCCACAAACGCAGAGTATTTCTGAATTTAACTCAAGCAGATTAGCAGCATGACAAACCATGAAAATCACAGCCATTCATTCAGTGCAGGCTTCCTGCAGCATACACCACCTCCGACTGACACAGAACAGAAGGCAGAAGGGTAGGTGCGCAGTCATGGACAATGACAACAGTAAGGACTCAGCAGATACAGAATTTTAGGGGTAGCTGCGGAGTATTTAACCATAAAGCCACTACTATACAGAGCAGTTTTGTCATTAGAGATCTTGTACACAGGGAGAAATAACAGAAGACATCACCTTGAACCTACCCATACCATGATATAACTCTCTACTGACCAGCAGAAATAGAATAAAATATTAAGTCCTGAAAACAATTATCAATTAAAAAGCTAACACTTCTGTCATTCTGTGAACACATTATCTGTAAAAAAATTAACCCATTTGCTGTATTAGTGTTGAAGCCTCAAAAGCACAGCTAAAGATCTGAACAGAAACATATTAACATAAAATTAGACAACAGAATTTTCACACTCCCTTTAATTATGAAGCAAAAGCATTTGAAATACCAGTATTTCCTAACCATTGACACCTAATTGTCATTATTAAGTTTATATTTTGCAAACAAACTGCTGTTTTTAATTTCAGTGCTTGACCCAAATGTTTACAGACATATTTAGGTAGTTTGAAATCATCGTACATTGCTATTATCTGAATCAGGGAAAAACTAATAACTTCATTCTGGTTTTAAGCAGAACAGGCAAGTATTCCACATAAACAATATCAATAACGCTCGGCATATTTGGTGTTAAATTCCAGAACCCTCTTAAAATAAACCTCTGAAATGATAAACTGAAATTTGTCTTATCTTTCATGCACAGCAGCTCCAATTTATTAAAAAAGAGAACTTGGGTAAGTAGGTCATAAATATTAAAAAAGATGAGAAAGTCTGACAATAAGAACCTGTTCCTCAATTTTTTCATAATTTTGCAAGCTCCCTCAGTACTTGCAGCCACAGGAGCATTGCTTAGTGCATGAAAAAAGCAGCAGGAAAAAAACCCTGAAATTTTATTAGTAAAAGACTTACCAAGAAGGGCAGACATATTCTGAAATATTCTCAGGAGTTCTGGTGTAAGACATGGACTATTCTCCAATGTCACTAACCTAAGAACAGATTAAGCAAAATATTTCAGATGATGTCTAAGTAACATTGAGCAATCATTTTGACAGATGTAAACATTTTAACTTCCAGTAGCCATCTATATTATCAACAATGTGTAACAATTACCAGAAGCATACTTCAGGCAGAGCAAAAGTCCTTACAACAAACTCATCAGTACAGCCACAGGTTGTGACAAGGTAGGAAAACAAAGAAAAACATGTTACTGTCTTTTTATAAAGACAACATAAGCTCTGAAATGTAACAGTGAGAATGTCTATGTAGCCAGCCAGGGAACCTAGAGAAGGTGGGTAGAGAGGGATATTTACAGAGCAAGGACAACACACATTGTGTTATAAACCTCAAAGGATGTCTATAAACCTCACCAAAACTGTGATGGACCGGCTCACAAATTTACATTTTTTTTTAATTCTGAAATGGTACATTGATTATCACACACTGTTTATAACAATTTAAAATGCCTGAGATTTGAAAACAGGAGTGATAAATTAAGTTTGTATTTAAAGCCACAGCAACAAATTCCATTTTGTTTCCTAGATCTTAGGCACAGGACTACCATATTTAAATAATACATCTGGTTATGTGAAATATCTTAGTTGTTTTCCTGCTCTTGGTTCAAGGAGCCCTTGGAGTCCTAACTGTCTCTGCAAGCTCTCCGTATTTCTCTGATGCTCTAGGACATCTTAAAACGTCATTCTTCTGCACAGACATCAAAAGAGCAACCTCAAGATCAGTATTAAGAAGACATAAGTTCCGAACTGATACATGTAGACAGCCTCTATGCTAAATTTTGAGAAGCTCTTGCACTTTGACTAGATGCCACCAGCATTATAAATCTCAGTTTTGCTGTATACAGAACAGTTCATTTGTAGTTTAAGTATTTGTAATTCAAATGCTTATTTACAATTTAGATCAAAGGAATTGTTCACTATTTTATGAGAAACTCTATGTATTCCTATTCTTCAGAATCTGGTCCAGGTAACCATTCTCCCTTCTTAATAGCATCAGCTGCACCAGAAACAAGTAAATCAGGCTCATGGCAAACTGAACACTGTGTCACTTCTTGTTTTACGTTCAGTCACCAAACAGCCTGAGATACAGAAAGTAATTTCTACATTTTATCCTTGTAATCATCTCTTCCTGCATCCAGCTCTGATCTGCTGGCTCACTGTTCTCCAAAAGTCAAGCACACCTAATTGTTAAATTAAGACATACATTATAGTGAGTCTAGACTTTTTGTCTTGCTGTTCATTATCACTACAGAATGGTATCTTCAGTATAAACTGCTTGAAAATGAATAATAGAAGAAACACAACTAAAACCAGCTGAGTATATAAATTTCCTAACCTCCTGTCTTCTGAGATAAGGTGTGATATAGGTGATGTCAAGGTAAGGTAACAAGAACATACCAAATTTAATATTCAAAGCTTTTTACAACTTTTTTTCCTCCGGGGGTACAGAAATAACTGTTTTAAAATTAGAAACAGAAAGAAAATATTCTTACCACAGCTCTAAACCATCTTCCAGAAGATAGACATGTGGAGGCTGAGAAACATCTGTACTTAGTTGGATAACTGGAAGTAGAAAAGGGTAGAGATTTTTGCTGTCTGCTCCTAATCCCTGTAAAACAAGTAAGAAATGTAAAATACGTCAAAAGCCTTAAACCAAGCATTTCAAAAATAGCATGGAAAAGATCTATACTGCTGTTAAATTCATATATAAACATGTGTTCAAGAAATCAAAGGTTGAACTTGCTTCCATTTCATACAACAATAAAATAGTCTGATATTCCTAATTTTTCCCTCAACATGTCTTGAAAAGGTTATGTTTTTTGAAAACAATCCACTTATCAATAGTCTGATAGAAAAAATGATAAAGAACATACACTCCCAAAAACATTCACTGGTCATTCTCTTTCTTGGAGGAGTCATGAGTCTAACAAATGCCAAATGACTAAAAGCTGAATGTTTTATAGGTCAAGAAACGAATTACTCTTTGGTTCTTATCATTTACAAAATCATTTGACATAATCTAATATTCAGGAGAAGGGTTTGCTTTTATAGCTACACAAAGACTGCCAGACTGATGACAGTGATTCAGTTTTTAAATTATCCATAAAACTTTAGAACAATGAAGAGTAAATTGGGAACTAATGCCAATTACTGAAGAGCACTACAAAATATTGTAATATTACTATTTAAGAGAACTGAGGTTAGCGGAATGCTGAATTTGCAGAATTCCTGCATTTAGATAATGGAAAATTTAAAATTATTTGATATTTCTACATTGCAGCTTCTTTGTGGATTATCTACGTACTTAAGCAAGCATACCTTAAAAGAAAAAGATTCTTCTACAAATCTGTCTCATCTTTTTGTATCTATCTACACCAAGAGATACACCTTTTGCAAAAAAAACCCCTCATATTTTAGTTTCCATATGGGACAGAAAGAAGAATTTCCACTATTTGCTTATGGAAAAATATCTATTTCCTCTTCATTTGAAATTATTCAACTTTGGAAAGAAGCTTTAAGTTCTCCTTCTATATTAATAGTTGTCATTTCATTTCCAATTTCTCACCACTGTTAACCTCTACAATGCCATCCTTTTAAGTCATGCATTTCCACAAGTTCAAGACTGCCTGTATATTAAGTCTGTTCCTGTACAGACACTGTCTTAGGAGCATCTGTCTTGGTCTCTGCTAGCCCTATTACACTTCCTTTGAGATGCAGCAGGGGTTGGAGGTGGTGTGGCATACAGGCTGTACTGAAGAACTACGTAATACCACAGGTTCTGCAGGCAGTTTAACCATGTACTGTTTTTATCATCAAGAAAAAACTTAGGAGGTACCGACAACGTTTATGTGACTCAGATTCCTTACCTGGACGAGATGGATTAGGGTGGTTAGAATGGCACATCGTAGCATATTGTGCTCCTCGCTCTGCTTCCAAAGGAGCGGTAAATACTGAACCAAACATCCTACATATGGTCGAATCTAAAGTTCAGAACACAAAATTGCTTTCTTAGTATGTGAAACAAGATCAATAATTTATCCCAAGCAAAGTTCCTGGAAAATATAGGAGCTGATTTTGTCCCAGTAAAAATACAGTTTGGTTAAATCTTTCTAAAACACCGTATTCCTTACTCTGTGACTGAAGTCACTTCTGATTGCAGAGTAGTTTGAAAAAAACCACACTACTTATGGTGAGATTTGTGTACAGCAATCAAGCTTATCTAGTAAACAGGTCACAAAAAATATTTAAAACTTGATACACAGAGATACTTTCATATCAATTTTCATATACTTCACTTAGACAGGATTCCCAAACAACAGTATTCTTTAAGACCAGAAACAGTCCCAGGGAGGGAAAAAAAAAAAAGTGTTGAATAATCTCTGGAGTCACCCAGCCTTTGAGAAGGAGACAAGACTATGTAACTTTCAGAGATTTGTTTTAGACTATATTTTTTTTCTGTAATGGTCTTCAACACTAAAAGGTTAATCAATTTGTCTTTAAAAGGATTAATTAGGAATTTACCTAAACATATTCAAGGGTCCTTTCTCAATTTGTTTTTAATGCTGCTTCTCTAAACTGCAGGGAAATCTGCTGTCAGGTTGACTTTTTCCATAAGGGACAATTATGAAAGCTTCATCTGGCTCTCAGACAAGATTACTCATAGAAAGATGAGATAACTCAAAGACATGTATTATCTCTGTCCTTAATACAGTAAAACAAACAAAATCCACCACAACAAAACCTGAGACAAAAGCAGTCAACTATTCATTGTTTAATTCTGCAAAACCATCTTCAAAACCTTTTTGTAAAAGCTGAAGCACATACTTTAACACTGAAGTACTGGGAATTCATAATGTGAATTTGAAACCTGTCATGTAGTTAAGAAGAGTGCTATAGAGGCAACTCTGATCCATATCAGTATCAACAAGAAATTACAGATTTAACTGCACATTCCCTATGAGTGCAAAGCATTTTTTCCCAAAACTGTCTTTTTAAATATGTAATATAGATTAAAATACTAGTTCAGATTCAAGAGAATTAGAATAAATCACAACTAAAAAAAAAATTCCAAGAAATGTCATAAGATTTAAAAATCCTTCAGTACACTAAAAGCTGACTCAATAGAAAAACTACACAATAACTTAAGAAAAGTAAGTTAACATTTACACAAAAGATAAATGAGAATTGGAAAGAGGACCAAGTAATGCCAACAGTGCACACATCTCTGACAACAACCACCAGTCTATTAATTGATGACATTTTCCTTCCACTACAAGTCCTTCTCTGTTTCAGCTAAAACTGAAATATATATTAAAAAAATACCTGCATATTGACTCTCTCAATCACACAGGACAGAACATGAAGAACGTGCATTTTGGTATCACACTGTGTTACTTCCTGAAGCAGCTGAAAGAGCAGTGTAAACATGGACTCCAGGTACTAAAAGAAAAATAAAGAACTACAGATTAGACCATCAAAAATGTAACTGGTCACATGAAGTGGTAATTTTTCTGTATGCTTAAAAATCTAAGATATATATAAACTTTGAGAAACACTTACGAAGTGTGCAAAATATTACTCTTTCACTTGGAAAAAAGCACATTACCCCATCATTGCCTAAGCGAGGTAAAAAAATTTAGATATACTCCTACATACCAGTTCAAACATGACCAATTTGAATGTATGCCATTTTCAAGTTTTGTAAGTGTAAATATGATTTCACATATTTAGGCAAAAGAAGCTGTCTCCCCAGAAGGAGCACTTTGTTAAGAGTCAAATCAAAGGTACAGTCTTCCAGCTTTTGGTCTAGTAGATAAAAGTTAAATATTGAACTGAAAAAGACATCTTAGAAAATTCCAGTGTTTACAGTCTAGATGCACTCTGCATTTTTGGTTTGTTTGTTCTCAAGTTAGTTGAAATTAATATGGAAGTCAAAATGAAATGAGAAAAAACACCTGCTAAGTTTGAGTGACCAAAATAAAACTTTGTTGTACTTATGTCTTTCCACTGTTTACTTAATGACAACAGTAATGACCATGGTATAGAAAACAAATATACGAGAACCAGAAAGTAGAGCCTTTTAAAAGGCACTACTATAATGACACACTTGTATGTAATACTTCCAAGAAGCAGCAAGTTGGAAAGCACTGCGTGAAACAGGCGTGTGGGAAAGCCACAGTGGTGGAGATGTATTTGTTAGATACAGTTTTATTATTTTCTTATCATAAAGAAACTCATTATCTGGCAACACACAGAGCCAGAGCTCTGTATTATAGAGTTATATAGCACTGAACACACTGCTATGAAGTTGTAAAAGCATAATACTAAAATGTATCTACACTAGCAACCTTAACAGCAGCAGTGTGAGGATATATTTTGGTCTGTGAAGACTGAACATACAATACAAACACGCACATCAATTATTAAACAATGTCGTTCAAAATGAAATTGGAAAATATTTTTTCCTGCTTTTCTTCATGGATTTATCTACTACTCAGAATATATAAATGCTCTTACTGGTAAGAACTGGTCAGTTCTGAACTCGAAATCATCTACAGGTAAATAAACATTAAGGAAAAATAAAATACAGACTGCAGACAGATAGCAAGACTCAAATGAGCAAGTATTTCATGGACACTCCAAAAATACAACATGAAGAATTTGGTAGTAAATATAAAGTTGATTGTTTTCCAGTAACTCAGAATTAAGAGCTAATCGAACAGCTTTTCAGAGAAGGATATTTAACTTCAGTGTCGTAGCTGTCTCAATACGGACCTGAAAGACAAAAGTCAAGAAGCATCATGCATGCATCCATTAAATGTTTTGATCACCCACAGAATACCCGAAAATATGAAATCACTTGATGTTTTAGCAATTGAATAATTCTCTGTGTTCTATCATCCTCTAATAAATGTAGTTAGTTCATTTTCATTCACTTTCATTTTAGTATCCTTTACATTTTATTTGTCATTGCTAAAGTAATAGAAATTGAAAAAGCTACTCAGGCAAAACCTTCAAGGATAAGAAATAATTAAACAAGAAGGTATCTATCTAGACTGTGATAAAAACTCTCACAATAGAGGAGGAGTTTTACTTGGAATTATCTCATAGCTTACTGTCAGCTGAGAAGATCAGAATCAAATAAGCTCAACAAGTCAGACTGTTCTCCCTGCAGATACTTAGAATGCATTAAATAAAAACAGCTGACAGAGAAACATACCCTGCTCTGCTAAAGCTGTCTGGAATCACAGAAATTATTATTATGACTGGCAGATACTAATATGTACCTACCAAACTAGCAAATTGTATTTATTGGGCTTTTTTGTGGGCTGATATCCAGTTTATTTTAAAATAAAAACAAAATAAACAATAGTAAAACCAGCATCTCAGCTCCATCTCACCTGATGGTAAACTGAAATTTTAGCTTAAAACAATAGATTTGTACTCAAGCAGTTTAGCAACCAATGCCATTTATCATATCCTGTTAGCAGGTTACTTTAATGCCTAAATAATCATAAAATCACAGAATCATTATGGATGTAAAAGACCTTTCAGACCATCTAGTCTAACTGTCAAACCAGCACCACCATTACTAAACCATGTCCCCAGCTGCCACATCCACACATTATCGAAACATTTCCTGGTGATTCCACCTGTTCCAATGCCTGACATCTCCTTCCATGCATAAATTTTTCTCAATGTCCAACCTGAACCTCACTTGGTACAGTTTGAGGCCTATTCTTCTGATTCTGTCACTGGCTGCCAAGGAGAAGAGACAGCCAGTGACAGAACAAGAGCCTCCTTCCAGGTATCTGTAGAGAGTGACAAGGTCACCCCTGAGCCTCCTTTTCTCCAGGCTTAACACCCCCAGCTCCCTCAGCTGCTCCTCACAGCACTGGTGCTCCAGACCCTTCCCCAGCTCCGCTGCCCTTCTCTGCACTCACTCCACACCTCAGTGTCTTTCTTGCACTGAGGGCCCAGACCTGGACACAGCGCTCGAGGTGTGGCCTCACCAGTGCCCAGCACAGGGGGACAATCCCTGCCCTGCTCCTGCTGGCCACACCATTGCTGATCCAGGCCAGGATGCCATTGCCCTTCTTGGCCCCCTGGGCACACCCTGGCTCACGCTCAGCTGCTGGCACCAGCACCCCCAGGTCCTTTCCAGCCACTCTGTCCCAGCCTGTGGAGCTGCCTGGGGCTGCTGTGACCCAAGGGCAGGACCCGGCCCTGGGCCTTGTTGAACCTCACACCATCGGCCTCAGCCCATGGATCCAGCCTGGGCAGATCCCTCTGCAGAGCCTGCCTGAACTCCAGCAGATCAACACTCCCACCCTGCAAACTCGCTTGATCAATGCTGTATAGTAAAGGGACTAGTCACAAAATAACTCTGTTCTATCTACACAAAGTATCCATTAATTTATAAATGACTGTAAGACATTTCATAGTTTATTCCTGTAAAAAACAGATTGTTGCTCTCGGAATTCATATTCCCACCAAAGTCATCACTTAATGAACATCTTTAGGCTCCATTTAATGTCTTACAGTACAGTAATGACATTACTGTTCAGCATCTCCACAATTAAACATCAAATCTTCCCAAGGATTTATCTTTTGCAAGACACAACAGACTTCAAAGCATGATGTTACAAAATTCTCAATCAAGTCTACACTAATTGAAGTATTTCCATTTCATCTGCGGTTACAACAAACGTGTAGTCCAAAAGATTAGTTATTTACACTTACCACTAAGTCACGGTCTTGAAGCAAGTTACGAATTGCTTCATATAGAACAGGTCTCAAGTCTGATTTGAATTTTACAGAAATCCACTGTCCAATCAGCCATATTACTCGTCGGCGTATTGGTTTATACCTTTAAAAGTAGGAGGAAAAAAAATGCACTTGTTAACTCATTACACTAATTGTAACAGAATGAAAAAGAAAGGCAAGAATCATGATGAAAATATTACTGACCAAAAAAATTAAAATATTTAGTTTGTCAAGAGCAAAAACCTTTTCCCTTAAAATTCTTCACAAGGAGGCTCAGGAAAAAACAGCTAGTCTGAAAAAGATAATTTTCACCCTAAATGACTGAATCTTGAATGTCTCCCTAGAGATATAGTTCATTCTGCACACAGCACACCAATTTCAAAAAAGAAAAAAGGAAAAAAAAAAGTTGCATTTATTACTGCAATCATGGTATCTACTGTTTTCATTATAGTTCCCAGCAAGTCCCTGGACATTCTGTTTATGCCCAAAACATTTAAGTCAGATACAATTTAAAAACACAAACTTAAGGACTGCACTACAGCAACTGTCAGAGTAATTCACCTCATCAGCCCAAAACTATTCTAAAACAGACATTACCTAATCTTGTGCTAGTGCCACGACAAGGGTACAAATCAAACAGCTTTAGAGTTGATGGGAAGAACAAACCAGAACAATGATTGGGAAAAGCATTTGACAGAACTGCTATTTCTTTCCACTGTCCAGATAACTCAGATTTCTATGTTTAATTTACAGACGTATAAAGTTAAGAAAAATTAACCATATTTAGAGAATTTTAACTAATATATTGTTATCATAAATGTATTTTTTACTTGATGAATTACTGCCTTGTAAGCCTTCAAGAAGCCATTTAAACTGAAGTTATTGAGGTTTCTCCGCATTTAATAATTATGTTTTATTAAAGATTCCCATAACTATAAGACTATAAACAAAGAACATCTTCAGAGAACATGAATGTTGTGGAAATGGCATATATAAAGCAATTCATTAGTTTGGAATATGTATCTAATGAGGAATAACAGTCCAGTGTTGCTTGATGTTTACTGAGTGACAGTGAAGCAGGAATAATGTATGCTGAAGCACGACTTACACCAAACATTGACTTATTAATGCACCCTTTGATTTGTTCAAGAAGCTGTGAAGATACAACATTTTCTACTCTTAGAAGGCCTGTATCGGACATTTAACCTGGTAAACATCAGAGTTATTTAAAAAACTACGTGATTTTCTTGAAATTTGAGTTGGGTAGTTTTCAAACCAGTATCACATAAAGAAAAGTTTTAAATGACATGACATAAGTACATAACTGTCTGCTGAAAGCAAAGATTTTCAGGTCTGGTGGTATCTATTATTCAAGACGTACATCCTATCTCTGCATCTCTGTATCATTTTTCTCTCTCTCCATGGCAGAGAAAATACAGCATGTTATTGAGATTTTTTGGGGTAGGTGCGTGTTTGGGTTTTGTCTGGGTTGGGTTTTTTAATCGGAAGTTTCTCACAGATCCTCATTTTTGAGGTCCTACTTTTTCTACATCCACAACTTCTGGGAAAAGCTCACCTCAGAAGATTAGCTTTTCAAAAAAGGGCATACAGTGACTGAGCATAGCTTCACCACTGAGCCTAGTGGACCAAAATCTCACACGGGAAAAGTGACCATATTCCAAAATAAGGCAACCATTGCTGCTTTAGTCATAGGACAGTACCCTTAAGCAGTCTGGTATGCACCAGATATTCAAGTCAAAAGTATCTTACTTTTTCTCTCAGCAGGAAGTGTTGCTTTACTAATGAGTTATTGCCAAAAAAAAAAAAAAAGTATTCAGTACTACTTTCATATTATGGAAAAGTTTCTCATTAATCAGTACAAAACTAAGCATCATGGCAAGTGATAAATTTGGCAGTGCACTATTTCTAGAAGTCTTTTAGAACTTTTTAAATTAATTCCTCTATTGCTATGGTCATGGTTGATGGGTTTACTGCCAACAGGTAACGAAACTTTCAGAGAAAACAAAGCACTGCAAACTCCAGGCACACTGCTGAGCAACACATAGGTTTGTGTTTGCAAACATCAGCCAGTTCTGAACAGGCATACTAGTCAGCATGGGACATTCTGTGGGACATCAGAGGATACCCTCCAACCCACTTTACCTGAACTGCACACGTATTCCCAAAGCTGCTGTTAAAGCGGCACTTCATTCAAGCCACTAACACTGCCTTCCCTTACTGGGACCTGGTGATCGCCAATGACGAAGACAGTAAAAGCAGTTCAAGAAAACAGGGCTTCAAAATTCCAGACAACTTCTACTGCAAGCTTCTGTCCCCACAGGAATTTCATCCTGGGGTATCATGTCAACCAAATGGTTAGATCAGGTGTCTTCCTGAATGTAATACAATTGTATCAACAACACAAAACTTGTCAGTTTTACTTAAGCTATAGGGGCGAATAGCATAAAAAATGCCAGAGCCAGGATGTGATGGGAAGATCATGGCAGCTTTATTTAGAAACTGCTGCTGGTGGAGCACAACAGCAAATTCACAATCCTATACAAAATCGCCCTTTTTTTTCCTGCTTTTCTGACATTTAGCCTAATCATTAGAATACTTGGCCACTTGTAAATAGTAAGTGAAATCTTAGTAAAAAATAGTCTAATGAGAAGAAGAATAAAAACATTAGGAGACAGCAGGTAAACAACTCTGGCAATCATTCTCTGACACTAACATAAGGTTATACATCCAAAAGTAATTAATTTTTTCAAAGCCCACTGTAGTGGAAAGAAGCATTTTTCTATTTTAATTTCCACTCTACAGGAAACTGAACTCTCTTTGTAAATAGAGCATTTGGAAATAAATGAGCTAACTAGTGACCCACTATGGGAAATAATTTACAATTTATAGTAGCTCCTAAGGGTGTAAGGAAACAAATTAGTTCATGTTTCCCATAAAAATTGCCACTAGTAAGATGAATTGCAAATGTACAAGAAAAACACAGTAACAGTCTTCAAAGGACACTGAGGTCACTGCTAATGACTGTTGAGAAAAAAAGAACATACTTATTTACAGTCAACTGCTGATTTGAACTTGTCTGATAAGGATTAGCATGCACAACAGTGGTCACTGTCCTTCCCCTGGGGAAAGAGTGTGCTTGAGGGAAAGGGAGGAACAGTGTCTTCCAGATATTTATGAAGAGCGACAGCTCAGTCTGTACTGAGATGCCAAAAATGATCTTTCAAAATACCCCATGATATCCCCACTAAAAAATAGGAGGTACTCATGTGAAGGCCATCCAAGTGAGAGGGACCTTGGTGAGAAGGAAACATCACAGCAGACGGACTGTGTAAAATTCTTCATGTAGAACAAGCTGCAATCATTGACACTTTACAATACAAACCAAAGCCTTACTTCCCCTCTTTATTGCAGCAAAATGACAGAATTACAGACAGCTTGTTATTTAAACTTAAAAAGAAGTACAAATCACTGTCTTGGCTAAACTAGAGTTTTACAGGGACGGATTTCCATAGATTTCAGTTGGACTTTGTTGCCTAGAGGACTCCAGGGTCTCTGGAGACCTAAATATCTTTTTTTAAATGAGCAAAGGTGGTTATCCTGAGAAGGTTTAGTCAACTCTAATGTATGCAAGAAGTCAGATAATGCACTTTTACCGAACCCTGGAAGTACTCACCACACAGTAATTTACACATGAACTGTCAAGAAGACTGTCACTTCTGTGAGTGCTATCAGTTATCTGTATGCATTTCATACTCCTCCTTATTTAGTGGGTATGTTTCAAGGCCGAGTATTTTTCAACTTGGCGATTACTAGGCATTATATCTTATCAGATTTGTACCAGCAGTTTGTATTTAAATGATGAAGGCATAACAAACCGAAGTGTTTACCTGTCATGAGAAACCTGTAGTTCTGCTAATAGTTGATTTTTAAACCATTGATCAAAATCCACACTATCAAATAGTTCATAAGCAGCCAGTCCAACCGCATTATACACTGGGGAAAAACAATAGTTATGCTTACTGTTTGCTTAAATGTTATTTTTTTGATACTAAATAATCAGATTAATTTTATATTCAAACCACATTTTTGTAACCTGAACATAACAAAGAAAACAAAACTAAAGCATATCTTTCTTTAAAAAGTTTTATCAGATCATCGTGAAAGGAACTCTTGTGGAAATTATTAGTAAAAGAAAGACACTACAGAAGAAAGATTAAATTCTTGAAAATAGCCAAAAGAACAATGAGGATTTTATTCTATCATCAAGGACAGTTCCATAAGAAACAATTATTTTCTTCTGCCATAAAATCTCCTCACTTGTAAAACTGACTGAGTATCTCCATGAGAAATACTGAAGGTCATTTACTTGGCACGGTAGAAAGAACAAGACAGTAAAGAAGATTGCTTGTTTCAGAAAAAAAGCCAAAAACCAGTGTATATTTGCATAAACATTTCCAAAAGTGAAGGCCAACATCAGTGAAAGGAGAATTCAGACTTAGGTCCCGCTTTACAAATGACTTTAAAAAAATCTTGCAAATTCTTCATGCAATTTTTAAGAAGTAAAATAAAACACATAGACAAAATAGGCTCTGTTATTTCAAAAATAAAGTAAAACTTAACTTACCAGCGTCTTTAATCAGTATAGCATTGGTATTTTCCATGTTGGTAGATCCTACAAGCCAAAGTAAAAATAAATAAAAATGTGTCATTAAAAATGAAATGCAAGCAACTTTGCACTTAAATGTTTTACGAAAGGAAGACATGAATTAAGACAGCTTCCAGTGCTTTTAGTCAATTTACAAGTTCAATCATTTCAGGTTTTATACTTTGTCCAGTGAATATATCAAAATCAAATCTCTGCTTTAACACCCTGTTTCTGACTTACTTCTTTGGATATGAACATTTTTAACAACATATACATAAATCAGAAGCCAGTATTTTAAATGAGCAGACTCAAAACCTGCCAACTGCTGACAACCACACAGTACACATCAAAAAGGGTCCTAGACCTACTTCCCTCATTTTTTTATATATGCGTGCCTAAAAGTAAATATTTTCTGAAGTTTTTAGAATTAATGGATTCTTCATATCATTTAGTACTTCAACAGTGAATCTCAATTTGAAAACATGAAGAGCAGACGAAAATTGCTATGGGCCCCAGTAGAATTAAAAAAGTACAGATAAACTTTTTAACATCATAGTATTAACTTCAGTAATTTTTAGAAAACAAAAACACATTAACTGTTAACCCTATTATTATAAGGAATCATTTACTACTCCCCATACCACAAGCCATCCCAAAACACACACACATGAAGTACTGTATGAACAGATTTTGTGAAGTCAGAAACCACTCTCAGAAAATAAGTATTTATTTTTAATAGAATGTAATGTTCCTTTCTGCTATGTTCAAATACAAAGTATTGTAACTAATATTATCAACTAAGACAACTGAGGAAATCAACCTGAGCTGAAATGATTGGGGAAAAAAATGCCACTCTCACTTATTATCCTTCCTAGCCATTATAAAACTTAGTTTGGGGGCAAAGAATCATAAAATAAAACAAAGAAAATATGAATCACTCCTTAACCTATTAATAACTCAGTGATCTTACAGAAAATCCATAAATTTTTAAAGAATTCTTCAGATTTGGAAAGTCATCTAGACTCTCCAAAATGACAGCGTAACTTAAACTTTTTCTTTTAAAGTTTTTTCTCCCTCCAAGATTTTGGCAGAGACACAGCATAAACTGCCTTGCAACTTTTGAACAATAAGTGTCCAACTCAAAACAACCCAAAGAATTCATTAAGCTTGTGGACCACTCCCAAGAAAGCCTGAAACCACATGAAATTAGAATTGCTACAACATTTGTCAATCATCTAGAATAGTTACAACGAAAACCAAAGAGCCTTTAGGACTTCCTCCTCCTAGATACACAACGCACTCCATTATGGGAGGTTTAGAAAAAATTTTAGCATATTAACATGTCCTTTCAAAAATACAGACAGAATGCACTATATAAAATTACATGTTACAAGGTCAAATTGCTTAATAGTTGACAAGAGTATGTTATGAATGTAAACAATTCTGCATTTTATACTTCCTTGATTTTTTAAACAACATACCTTGCAGACTGTGAACCATTTCTAAAAGAACTGGCGTAAGAGTCTGATTATATTCATGAAAAATATCAATAAAAAGAACTTCTGTGCATGGCTGAAAAATTAAAACATCTGGTTAGAATCTATTAAAATAAAGGCAATTAAAATACATTTTATGCTAAATCATATTGAAGTTCACAATTTAAAACACAATATATAGTAGCAAAATTAATATTGTAAGAGATACCACTCTTTCTACTTCACATTGTGCTTAACTCTAGCACACTTGATGGTTTTATCTACGTCAACCATTTCTGGGGCAGAAGGACAATGAATCTGTGGAGTGAAACAGCTGGTGACCACACTGTAGGTATGTCACAGGTTGTTTTTGCATTGGCTAATTGGCTCTAGGTCAGGGACTTGGATTGAACACCCTTTTACAACCAGAACATCCTATACGCACCACGCTGGCTGTTTTAGTTTTATATAATAAAAGTAATCCATCAAATAAACTTTGAGATCTCTCTGCAAAGCAAACCACAGCAGTTACAATTGGGAGATACACTACAACAGCAGACCTCTGATCTGAACTAAATTAAGTAATATAATAACTAATTAATGAATATAATTAACTAATAAAGATGCATCTGGAACTTGCTTCACTCATCATGTCTGCTAACAAAGCCGTATGTGGTCACATCAGTTATCAGTTTAAAAAAGAGACAGCTTCTGCTGGCTTTAACCGGATGCTACATAACTCAAATGCAGAAGCAAACTCATTTTCCCCCTAAAATATGAAGTGCATAGATTTCTGTGTATTTCGGTAAGTTTGAACACTGATAATGAATGAAGTTAAACTTTACTAAATCTGAAGAAACATAAGGACTTTTTTTTCAAATATTATCCATCTCGGTTATAAAACAGTCAAGAATTGCATTCAGGATTTTTTAATGGTTTTCTTTCAAATTTAACACTTACTCTGAGACTGTACTTCCAAGAATCTCCTCCAGTCTCTTCTACAGCTATTATTTCACAAAGAAAAGAAAAAAGTATTATTTCAACTATGGTACAAACAAAGTTTAGAGTTAGGATAAAGAGGATACCACAGACTACTGAGAAATCTTTTATTACAAAAAGAGTGTCTGTAGGGAGTATTTGTCCATGTAAGAAGACTGCAAGAAATAAAATGGCCAATATTACAGTAGGCAACTTGTAGAAACAATGTGAATATGAAGTACTTATACAAATATCTAATTACACTACAAACAACTATATAGCACATTTCTTACTGAAGCTCTCTGGATCCTCTTCCCACATGGTCAATTCTTCCTTCGTCAGCAGGAAATAGTGAGTGACTAATCTCCGACATATTTCCGTTAGTGTTGGGTATGTGAAAAAAGCTGTCTTTATCTTATGTGCTTCAAGAGTTTCAGGACTGCTGTCTGAAATGAAACATTAATATTTCAGATTACAATGAAGTGGCTTAATGATCAAAGACTAGTCTAGTAAAATTAGAAGGAAGTCAATAAACAAAAAAGCTCTTATCCTCTGAGAGAAACAGGAAAAAATGCATTTTCATGGCAGACTGACTTTCAGCTCGTAAGATAGGTTTTTAAGCAAGTAATCTATTTTGACATATACCAGTACCAGTATTTTAAATTTTTTTTCAAATTCATAGAGAATGCTAATCGTTATCTAGTCACTGCCACATGTAAAACTTATGTGAAGGGTTGAAGTATTTTAATTCACACATACAGCAGTGTATGAAGTTTCAAAATTAAACACAGTCCCACAAAGCAAAACATATGAACTCCTTTATATCCATCTGCATCTCCAATCCATTGTGTTTCTGTATTTCATTGTACTGGTATTAGTTAATTACAGAAAATGCACCATTTTATCAAACATATCTCATGGGAAAGATGCAACAAACTAGTCGATGAAAATAAACCAAACTCTTTATCTCGGAATTTTTTCAAATTAGTTCAATGGAAACTAAAACAATCAAAAAAGAAAATGTATTTGTGCTCCTTTTGCATTTAAAATTACTTCGGAATGTCATTCTCTATATACATTAATACTTTAAAAGTTAAAATAACAATTATCAACATAGAGGCAGAACCATACATATTTCAATAATTATTAAAACATTATTAAAGGACTTTAACTGTTGAGAATAGCTAGCAAAATGTTCCTCAAGATATAAAAAAACTATTTTAGTAAAAAGTAACAGTACCTTCAATATTTTTGGATGGCTTGTATGCATAATTTTTGACAATCATCTTGATGAGATTCATGCATTGTACAATAAACTGCTCAAATACAACTCCTTCACCAGCTTCTGTGAAAACATAGCTTACAGAGAACTCCAGTGATCTCTGAATCAAAGCAGTGAATGAGAAAGGATGCTGATCCAAGAAGTCCAAAAGCTTAAAAAAAAGGAAGTAGAAAAAGAGGAAATTAAAACACTTTTAGTGAAGTCTTATTAAATGCTTTAGTAAACTAGATATCAAAAACAGGTTATAATTTATATAAAATAGAAAACTGAACATGGACAGAAAATTAGGAAGAGATCAGTATCAATTGTTAATGAAGCACTATTCTTGATTTGGGTTCAAAATTACTTTTTTTTTCTAAGTATGAAGAACAATACCCATTTTCAAATGGACCAGCTTGCTAATAGTAATTAGAACAGATCAGCCATACTTAAAACAGTGAGTATTTCAGCAGATAATTCATCCCTACTAGAATCAGTATAAATAAAAGAGGTATGAGGGATATATAACTTCCCCTGCAACACCACCACTGCAGTACAAGCACTTCCTCAACTTAGCTTTTCCAATTAATGATCTAAAATAAACAGGTGGCTCCCTTTTATCTCTTTTAGCGCTGCAAAACCACCAAAACCTATATTCTTGCATGTGAATTTCTACAGGTGGTACATTACCTATCAAGTTTACTTTCTCTTCAGATCTGTGAAAAAAGTTGCACATTTGCAATCTAAGAACTATGACAAAGACCAAAAATAATGTGTCATATAATCTGTAACTCAATTCTGGTGAAGCTGATAGGTGCTTTTTACTTCTGATAACTAGGCTGAATATTTAAAATAGACCCATGGCCTCTAGACAGAATCTGAAAACAATGGGAACGCTGTAGGTGTTGCAACTTTAAAAAACAAAAACAAAACAAAACAAAAAAAAACCCAAAAAACCCCAAAAAACAAAAAAAACCCCAAACAAACAAAAAACAACAACAAAAACCCAAACACCAAAACAAAAAAACCCACAAAACCACAAACAAAAAACAAAAAATCCAAACAAACAAACAAAACCCCACAACCACCAAAAAAACCCCAAACAACAACAAAAAACCCCCAGACCAAGCGTCTGTATCAAAATTATCTTCCACACAATATGCATTTAACATTTACACAAAATCAGCTGACAAGTCCAAGTGTATCCCACAATACAAGCCTCAGAAGGCAAGAGAGTATGCTGTTCATTTTCTTTTGATTAATCAGTGTGGCCAGTAATTCCACAGAACAAAGCTATAGAAACAGTGATCTAACTAGCTATAAAAGACAAGATGAAAAGCCAATCTCTTCTTTATTCCTTAACACCACTACCATTATTTTACCAATGCTTCCAGAACTCTTCTTTAAACAAATCCTAGCTAATTAATTCACTTACAGAATGCACTTAATTTTGTTTGAGCTAAGAAAATGTATTCTCCACTGCCACAACTTACATCAGCATGAGTAAACAGACACCCTTTTGTTCAAAATACATCTCATAACAAAGAAGTTTTAAATTGCAGTACCTTTCATTTCTTTGAAAGGTCTAAAACAGATTCACTTTAAGGCACATACATGTCTGGATGGGGACTGCTCCTCCAGAACTATAAACCATACAATAACTGAAAGGAAATTTTACTTACCACTTTAGTGAACAGAATTATGGTCTTTTCTAGACGATCTCTGCATATGCTTTCTGCTCTTATACTTCTACCTGGTAAATCAGACATTTCATGACTATCATTTTTAGACTTTCATTTTCGTTCTGGATAGCCAAGTTTTAAATAATTAACACTGGAGAAGAACTTATTTTTACTGTAGTTAAGAGATAAGTTGAGACTGAAAAAAGTTCTAGGGCAAAATAAATTCCAAGTCAAATTCGAGGTAATGAGTACTGGGAAGAAGAAATCTTAAACTGTTTCTCTCAACAGCAGTGAAATTCACTGCACTTGGTCAGACTATAATAATTGTGACATCATTACAAGAAAATTCAATGATAAAAGGTAGTGAAAATAATGCAAATAAATGCCAGCATAGACAAAAAATTTATGCATTGAATATATAAAGATGTCTTTTTAATAAAACTATTGCTGCATACTATTATGTGCTTTTTTAGAAAAAAACCTCCACCTTAAAGAATAATTTATTATGGACCCTAGAAAACATTCTGAATTAGGGAAAAAAAAAAAAAAAAACAACCTGACAAAACTTTTATTAAAAACAGGAAAAACCAGAAAGGGCCATCTTGAAGGCATACAGGCAGAAACACAACATAATATAAACACTAATCTTGCTTTTGCAAAACAATTTACTGATTAGAAAAGTGGAAAAGGGAAGGTTCAGCTCAGTTCTTGTTTTAGAACAGAGAAACCCTAGTACTCTAGGGGACTACAACAAACAGCAAACTTCAGTATGGGATGGTCTTAAATTCCTTCTATTCAACTCTGCACCTTTCTTCTTAAAAATGAAAGAAGACCCAGAAGAAGCCTTACTGTAGTATAGTTGAAGTGGCAAATGGGGGCAGGTTCCATCTCTTCTAAAAATGAGGCTCAAAGCCCAGGTCAGCCCTTTTACCAAAGTACAGGCTCCTGAACCCATGAACTTCATCAAAATATCAAAATTACATATAACTTATTTTTAAAAAATTCTTCCTATTCAGTTTAGATATCTACTCTAGTAAAAATTGTTGTTGAAATATGACACCAAATACAATTTTGGTGTGATTTTAGTCTATTGATAAAAAAAAAACTTTTACTGAATTCCTCTTTGATAGTTTCAGCAGCATTTAAAGAAATAGTTTTGACTTATACAAAAATACCTTGCATCTAAATGATTATTGTTGATACACTAGCCTGTATATTTTCATGCAGCTTCTAATATTTAAGAAAGAATACAAAGAAAAATAGTCAGGTACTTACTACACTGCAGAAACTGTTTCAGCCGTTCAAATATGGCGTGTAGAAACCCCTGAAAAAAAAAATGTCTTTGAAAAATGAAGCTTATCCTGCACTGTACAATGAGAATTATGTCAGACTGAAGTCATGTGTTACCAGCTCAGACATGACCTCAGAACGTTTAAGTGAACTCTGCTTATTCTGAACAATTTCTTCAAGAAATTAACGATTAGCTAGGAAGCAGACCGCATAGACGATATCCTTATTCAGTTCTACCCTGTTCTCAACTTCCTAGTGTAGGCTGTAGGTCATAGGTACTCAATTCAGCACTGGAGGTTAAGGAAGGTACTTGGGTTTCTTTGTCCGATGCTACCCTCTCCCTGGGCTGCAGAGCACAGACTTTTACCTCACACAAATGTGATATGACAAGCATGGCATCAAATTCATCACTAAATGAAATGTTTTTAATGGGGGAGAGCAGAGCGCATGTAAGACATCTTTCAGGAAGCAACAAGTGCCACCATCATGCGGTGCATAAATTGGAAAGGGCGTCTTTTCTTTTTTTAAACATGACTCCATTAGTGTCATAGTGTTTACAATCCATAGAGGATTTGAGAGTTCTTGACTGATGGGAGGATAACTTTGAGAGAATGTTGTTTCATCTTCCTTTGCATAATACAAATGTGTGCCTTTCAACAATTTTCAAACGCAACTCTAACAACACGTGAAATCATCACAAAAGACTTACTAACCTAGAACTAGAAACACACTTACCATCACTTCTGCATTCCAATGAGGTTCTACAAAGCCATGGACCGTTAGCTTCCGAAGCACTAGGAAAAAAAAATTACTTGTGTAGCTATTCATTAGCTACTGTTTCAACAAATTTCAGAATACAATTCCACTTCCCATGCCTTTCTTTCAACCCAATGCTTTAAAAAATATACATAATTTTAGGTCCCAGATGCCTAATCCATACCTAACATTCACCTTCTTGAAATTTCTTTAAAATACATCTTTTGTAAAATAATGAAGAGAACTCCAAGAATCACTCAATCAGGAAAAATTCTACCAAAACTCTAAAATATTCAACTCCTGAAAGATTCTGGAGTAGGGAAAGGGCCAAGTACAGTCTAGTAAGGCCCATAAGCCACTTATAAATTCTCTCAGGTTTATCCCTGATAGTAACCCAAAAAAGAAACAATTCAGGACATGTATTATCTACATTGAAAACACTGTTTTTTATCATGTATTTTCTACATGTGTTATCTACAGTGAAAACACTGATTTTACAAAAATCTCAGTTGTTCAAAGCAGCAAATTATCAGGATATGCGTTTACTCCACTCACAAGCCTCTGAGCATCAACCTAAAACATAAAACTAACTTCTAAGGCTAGCTTTTGCCTGGACACAGGATGAATTTAATGGAATGAAACCTGTAGCTCAGCTTCCTCAATCAAGTGTTAAAGAAATGCAAACCTAAATTAAAAGACACATATGAAAACCTCCTGTTTTGCCACCGACTTTCCAACCTCCTAGACAATGACTTCTTACAACATGCACACTGGAATGCAGTTTCTCAAACTGAGAAACAAGAGTACTCTCCCCCGCTTCTGAATGAACAATCCTCCTTCTGCCTTGCTAACACTAGAGGTAAAATAAACCAAGAATAAAGTTATTCCCAATGGGCATGGCTTCATTAGAGAGTGGGAACTATTTACCAAGTAAGTTCTACGCATTCCCTGCGAAGAAAGTTATTTGATTCCTCACCCTTAACGTCACTCTATATTATTACCTTTCAATGACAACAAGGTCCTTTCAAGTGAATTTGCAGCAGCAGCTTCATCCCCGGTACAAATGTGCTGTAGGAATGTATCTGTATGATGATTCCACAAGGAACATGCAAAGCTATAAATACTTGATGTAAGCTGCAAAAGGAAGACCCAAAATGTATTTTGTTTCCGGAATTTTGCTACACCATAATAAATCCCTGAATTTTAAAGGCTGGTTTAGACTCTTAAATATTTAATCCAGCTTCGTGTATGTATCACAGGCCACAATGTTTAATTTGCTTCATTGTTGTAATGAGTTGCTCTAATCTAAAAATATTTTTCAGAAAAATTATTTGACGATGTTAGTATAGGCTCACCGGTTTCCCTGACTACTTGGGTCTATGACTCTCACCTTAAAGAAAACTATATAGGGCTCTTTTCTTACCTGATTTTCAGTAAAAACAGCTGCTGGTGTTTAATACGGTATGATGCTGCAAAGAATTATCAGGTTTCCTCATCACCTCCTCTCCCACAAAGACAAGCTGCCCATCTTACAGTTAAATTAATGTCTGAACCAGCTTACTCTGGGAAACACAGCCCTTACAGATGCAATAATATTGAACAATGCCTGCTCCAAAACTAACTTTTCTTTGATGGTAGCTACAAACACTGACTTTTTCTCTCAGATTTTTTTAAAACACAGTATGACCAATAATTTCTAATCAGCAGAACTGAACAAAATTCAAACTTAATTCACATTACAGTTCACACACAGTGCTTAACAGATAAAGATATCTGAATTGCAAACAGAAGATAAAGGTTTTCTCAATCAGTTATGGTAGCACTTGAAAGCTTCCTAATTACAGAAATCTGCAATTAGTCTGCTACACCTTATAGCAATGGAGTCAAAAGCACATGACCTGTTTATTTAGTTGCTTCGACTGAGTAAAGGTTAGTAAAGGTTCTATTTACAAGTCAGTCTTCAATGCATCAGATTTCTGATGGTTAAAACTTCATCTAATTGATTATATAGACAGAAATTTCTACATAGCTAAATAAACAGCCTTCATTTTCAGTGCTCTCTCCTTTAAAATGACGGAATAAATGAAAACTTCAAAAATTCAAGAGTAACATGTTTGGAAAAAATGTTTAACTCACAAAATTCAGTTAACTGTATTACATTGTTGGCCAACTCCAAATGGGTTTGGAGATGCATGGCCTAGAGCCAAAGTTACATCTGCGTTCTAATCCGTGGATTTTTACAGCAGAGAATGCAAGCTAAATGACACAAGATTTGTCATTTGCATTCACATCTTGCCATTTAATTAACCTAAAGAGATGGCGTGGAAAAACCTCAAACACATTCCTGCTGATGATAAAAAAAAATAAAATATGGTAGTATGGAAGTCTAAAACCCAGTATTTCTCAAAGACTATACTGACTTAAGAATTCGGAACACACTTCCAAAAAAACTCTCTAAATTCCTAGAAAAGTATGATCATGTACATCATATGGCTGATATGCAGATCAGATACTGTTCTGTAGATGAAGCTCTGTTTCTTTACACAAATTAAGAGACCATTCAAACTGCATGCAAAATTAATGAAGGTCTCAAACATCTCACTCAGAAACAGACTTTCAGTTATTCTGTAGTATGCAGTTACCCACAACGTAAGAGCACTTCTGTTTCACAGGACAGATATTAAAGTCCACAGATGTGCCATTAATGCCCTGCCAGCTAAATTCAGGAAGAATCAAGCCATGTACAATACACAGTTTGCATGCTTTAAAATACTGCATCACGCTACTTACATCATAGAAAAGCTTCCTGTCTGCAGCAAGCCGTTTGGATGCCAGGGTCTTTGTAACATGGTAAAATGTAAGTAGTGCCCTGTGTTGTTGAAGATCATCCTGCACCTTCACAGATTCTACAAGAGTGGGTATAAGTTCTGGCCATTGCCTTGGGCAGTCCACTCTGGCAACTTTGGCAATCAGTACAGAGATCTGAGTCGCTATCTGCAAAAAAAAAAAAAACCAAAAAACCACAGACACCACTAAGCAAAAGGGCATTTAGGAAATGAATAATGATGAGATCCACAGCCAAATAAAACCTGAACCAAAAAAGACTAGTATGGATTGCAAGATTTTTGTGTGCTTTTCCTTGTTTAAATTTTATATGAAGACCAGTAACTATATTTATTCTAGAAATCACCTAAATGAAGAAACAAATATTTGGGAACCACTTTTTACTTATTGATCTTTTATCACTTTCTACAACCATACACATATTACCCTCAATTCTGCTCTACCTAACTTTTAGATAGAGCCATTCCCAGCCCCAGGCACACTTATGTGTAAGCTTAAGCCCCATCCCAGTAACTGGAACTGAGACTCTCTCTTGCTCCTGATCTCCAGAACCACAGGCCAGGGGCACCTGCACCACTCATACCATCTGAGTTTGGCTGCTGGACCCAAATCCCACTCGTGCCAGTCTTGCCAGCAGCTGGAACATGGTCCTTGCAGCACACATGCAGGATGAGCAGTGAGACTACCCAGTAAGATGGGTAAGAGATGCAATCAGAACACAGGACAGGCAGTAGTCATCAGGCACAGGGTTTGTTTAGACACAGGTACAGACCACTCATGGTTTATACATGACTGGCCCTTCTTACGCCCTCTGTCTAGTCTACACTTGGCTGCTGTGCAACTCCGTTCCCCTAAACATTCCTTAACATATTTTGTATGGCCCCTCAAAACCCTGCCTCAAATACCCAAAAATTTCACATTCTTGTTTTCCCTGTCCTTATCCCATTCTAATTGAAAAGGTCCTTGACTGAATTAGTGAAGCAGACACTCTCTCCTTCAACACACTAGAACAACCACACTGCCAGCCTGGGGAAGAAGTCACCCTCATAGGCTATCAGAAGGAATCCAAGCAATTTACAGCCCTACGAAGGATAGAGCTATGCTCTTCTCCTTATTCAGTGCTTCCTGAGCTGTTTCATCTGGAGTCTGACAACCCCACCAAGTTTTCTGCAGTATTTATTCCTACCATGCTGTTTAGTGATAAGAATTGCTTCAGGAAAATGACGTCAACATTCTCAAGGAAGAGGTGGGAGTCCTACTCAATACCAGATCAAACTGGGGATCAGAGAGAGCAAATAAATTCTTCTCCTTATGTGATACATAGGCAACCTCCCTCCCAGGAAGGCCAAAGGTACTTCTATCTTGAGGACTGGCTTTTTAAATGGGGAGAAAGAAGAAAGAGAATTTGCTGTCATACATCTGAAGAAGTACTTTGTTCCACTGTTCCCTCCATATGCTAAGTGTCTTCAGAGGGCATGGAAATTATGCTCTCAGCAGATGGTATGTTCTCTTTTTCCTCTCCACCTCCCCTGGAAGTCAAGTTGTATCATCACATCTCCATACTATGCCTATTTCTCACTTTTTTCTGTTGTTTTTCTTTCTATACAAGAGTCATAATTTTTTCTGCCTTCACTGATGCAAAGAGCACAAGAAGATAGCAACTGTGTTATGAACTATCTGTGACTGGAAAAATGCAGTTATCAGGAACACAGGATATCAAAACTCAGATGTATCAAACAGGCTGGGAAATAAACAAAATATTCCTCTGAAAGGACACCTCAGGATACCTACAACACAGACTGAGAAGCAAGGGGAAAGAAAGGGATATGGACTCTGTAAACATATTTCAGTATCGCACATAATTTTTCATGCCATTATCTAGACTGCTGCCATAAAAACAAACAGAAGTCTCCACGTGTTACAAAATGACATCACAAAGAAGTCATAAGGACACAAAAATCAAAACATGAAGCCAATAGCCTTTAAAATGTCAGTTAAAAAGGTTCCAATCTAAACTGCAATTACGGTCAGAGAACTCCAGAACTGTTCAGCAGCAGCGGCATTTTTAACTACAAAACACGCTATACGATCATCTTAGCAGGCAACCTGATGAAATTAAAGAATATATGGAAAAGGTATTGATAAAAAGTTTTAGTTGCTTTACAAACAATGTAGTTAATATTAGAGTTTTATAATTAATTTGCCTATTTAAACATGAAAAAAACCATACCAACTTCAAAATTAAACATGTGATAAATTATATGCTACCGAATAGAAGCATAAATGACAGGCACTATGGTTCACCTTGACATACTTCATTGTTCTTTTTGGTTAAAAGACAGAAACAAGGAACATTTGGTCATACTGTTTATATTGAAACTATACCTCCCAAACAAATTTTAAATTCTTTAGATGCTATTTAAAAAATTGCATTTGAAATGAAAATTCTTAACTCTAGTCAAAATTGTCATTTGACAATGGGCTTCTACAAAGACTAAATTACCCTAATTTTGATAAACTGCTCTAATCCTAGAAGTCACATTAATCCTGTCAAGAAATCCCAAAAAGTTAAAACTGAACTGTCTGCAGAACAGAAGTTTATTTCCAATGTGTCTTCCTCTTAATCTTTACCTTATGCCTATCATTTCTCTATTTTCTTGACAAAGTTATTTAGGATGTAGCTCAAAATATTAGGAAATACTTCCTTGCAGAATCTTACATGATAAAGAAGTTAGCAGAAGATTGATTCATCCAGTATGGACAAATTCTGTGCCCCTAACATTAAACCTATACTCGACACAATACCAAATTCTTATTCTGATCAAAATAATAGCTTAGAATTAGTCACTTTATGTAACAAAAGACGTTATCACACTGAAGATTTATTAAGCTTACTTAAATTTACTAATGCTTACTTAAATTTACTAATGGTTATGTAACTAGACATGTGACAGCAACACTGCTTAGGTGGGTTTACACAGCAGCAATCTCAACAGCTCACTGCTGCTATGCCACTGCCACACTTCCTTGTATGGCCACACTGGGAGTCAGGTAAGAGAACAGACACAGCCGAAAAAAACAAAAAAATCACTCAAGGAAAGGTTATTCTTGAGCTACATCCATTCCCTGAGCCATTTCACCAAATGGTTCCATAAACAGCAAGGGACAACAAACGGCTACTGCAACACCAAAAGAAACAAACCAGAGAAAAAAGACATTGTTTCCAACCAAAGTGTCTCTACAATTCAATGAATTATGATGTATGGTAAAAGATCTCATTTCAAGATCTGTCTGAAAAGCAATATGTAAAGTACAACTTCGTTATTATAATTAAATACTTGGTAAAGAAAGAAACCAAGCTATCTATCAATACAAGCATTTCTTGAGAGAGTAATAAACAATCACCACTAACCTGATTCACTGGCTCATTAAAGTTGGTGATTAGTCCAGCACGCAATGTAGTTTTTTCTTCTTCAGAAAGAGCGCTGCCAAGATATATTTATTAAAATATTATTTCTTTTCAATTTAAAAGATGTATGTAATTATCAAAAATACTATCAAACCTAACAACAAAATAACATAATTTGCTCTTCCACTATCTCAATTATCTTTAAAAAGAGAGGGAACGGTGAAAAGAATACTTACAAGGCATTTTAGTCTCACATTTTGAGACCTGAAGTGACTTTTTTAAAGATAAATGGCAAAAGAAGTTGACAGAGTGAAATGCAAAAATACATATTGAAAAAATGCAAAACTGTACAAAATACAAATGAATTACTCATAGACAATTGTTATACAATTATTACTGCCAGAATTAAGGATTTGAACATGACTTTGCCCATGTATACTAACGGACAATGGCCAAAAAATGTCCAGAATAAAGCAATCACCATATCAGAGGACATCTCTTTTTGTAAAAGCAGTAAGTCTTTTCTATTATAAATCCTTTTTTACAAGCAAGTAATACATTTACCTTAAAAGTACAGATCCTTTGAAAATTATATCCTTGTGTGAAAAGTATGTTGATAAATTCTCCATAAAACACAGAGGAAAATAGTGAGCAGGGAAAATTCTAAGCCATAAAGGTTCATTTTCCTTCAAGCGCAACACTGTGGTATCTTAATACTTCATTTTAAGTGACCTTTTTCAGTTTAAGACTACAAGTTACAGTATGATACCACTCCCGTATTACTTCAGGAGTATTACTTTACATGATTCATGAAATTTTCTTATAATTTCTAGTCAGGAAACACAACACACTAATTTAAAAAAGGTTTTGTTGGTATTTATAGATAATATTATTGGGAAAAAAGAAAACCAAAACCAAACAAAAAAGTCCAACACATTTTCATTTACTGATAGCACCTAGAAGGCTGTTTCTTCTTCATAAAAGGCCTGCAAGTTATCACCCAAGATTGCTCAGATGAAATTTTCACCAAACATTGCAATGACTTAGAAGCATGCATGCAAATATCACATCTCAGTGAAGACTAGTGGCTGGAAATTAAGAAGATTAAACACACCAACACAACCACTTCCCCTTGTCTGACCTCAGGCACAGATATTAAACACCTAGTTTTATATACTGAGGTTTAAAATTATGTCTAAAGCTCCCTAAAGCATAGGTTTTACACTAATCTAGACAAATACTAAATATTATTATCAAAATAATAAAAAGATAGAGGCAGGAATTTCCATAAGAACAAACATCTGCAAAAATAGTCCAGTTTTCACCTTCTCTTCCCCCCCTCACAAAACACAAATACTCACCACTTCCTAGATCAAAAACTTATCATTTGAAGTATAGTACAAAAGGGGGACAATTCACTGTTTCACTGGTGACACAAAACTGCACACTAAGTCTTATTTTCCAAGGTGGTAGTTACAGCATTCAAGAGCCACAATTTTATGTTTTATTTTTTAAATCAAGATGTAGGCTTTAACATTTTTTCCTGCATAAAAGTACATTAGGCCTAAAAACATTTTGGTGAAAAATTTACAGGGATTTCAGCAATAGTGAAAGCTTTTGTGCACGTAACTATTTAATTTATTAATCTAAAGTCATGAGATTACATTCCAGGAAAATAATTTTTTGTGGATTTTTCTTTTATAATATGAAAATGCAGGATATAATTTCCATACATACAGGCATCCTCGAGGTGCTTTCTAAAATTTAAAAGTGTTTATTAATAAAATTTAAAAATCTATTCTCATTTAAATGTAGATTGTATAATAACTCGGTTTCAGAGACAACAGAAAGCACCTAAAGCCTGCTTTATATAAAAAAATAAAAACCCCTGATTTGCTATATTACTTTATTTACTTTGTGGGCTCATGAGACCCCTGGCCTTAAACACTTTTTCATAATTATATTAAACTTATCATATGCACAATCTTAAGACCAGCAAGAATTCAGTTCATTACTTACTGTAAACAAAAATGCTGTAATTAAGCTTTTGCCAATGCAGACAAAACAAAGGAAAGAAAACAAAGAGATTCATGAGGATGAATGCCTCAAATACACAAGCTTGTGATAAGCAAAACTGGAAAACGGTGATGAATAATAAAAATAATAAAAAAAAAATCTAAGAAATCAATGTCGTTGCAAGTGTGACAGAGTCCATCAAGGTTTGCCCGAGCTAGGGTGGAGGAATTCACTGTCGAACGGCACGGGTGACATCTGCTGGAGAACAGGGACACCCTCAGCCCCTGAAGGACACACACAGACCGTGGGCACCACTGCCCACAGCCTCCCCCTGCGCCTTGCAAGAAAGCCAGTTCCACTGTTCCAGCTGTAAAAGTTACAGGCGGGCGAGAAGCTAGGGAGAATATGCCTCACTGAGCCAGCTATTTCCCTTCAGCATTGAATTAATTAAAACAACTTAAACTACACATGAACTTCTATACTACGCTGCAGTCATTCACAATTTGCAAGTTCAACACTACTTTGATCTTTCTCTGTGGTTGTGGTATGCAATATACATCCAAATATTTAAAATATTATTTTGGAGCTTCTTTAAAAAAAAAAGACTGATATTTTGGATTTGGATTTCTTGTGAGGACTTATCACACAAGTAAAAACATATTTTCAAATTGCTAACTTGGCACCCAAATAAGAGAACAAAGTCCACAAGAGACAGGATACACAAGTAATTGTCGGTAAAATCAAAAACAGGTCCAATTCTTGAGTTTAAGACAAGACATTTCTGAAAAAATTAAAAACCGCATACAAAATCATCCCATAAGATCAGCTTTTGAGGAGGCTGACAAAAAAATTTTTAAAAAGAGGCCAAATTGTGCCTGAAAAGAGGCTATGACAACCCTAGGCTCTTCCCCACAGCTATATGAAAAGCTGCCTGAAAAAGCAGGAGGCAGGAAGTTCATGGGCTCATCTTCAAAATCACTCTCACTGGAAAATGCGGTTTTAAGCCTGATTTGTACATCAAAATACGCTCTGATGTACTACTATGGACGGAGAGGGGACGGCTGCTGAAGTGAGACACGAGAAGAAAGACAAGATATTTGCAAAGACAACAAAAATGCAGCCTCTACAATGAAGCCTTCAAAAAATCGTGACATTCAAAGCGTGATTGGCTCACAAAATAACGTACAGGGAATTTTGTTTAAGTCAGGATTTCTCAAAATGACCTCAACATATACTAAGAGAAATGTGGTTTGGGTGAGTGCTGACAAAATGTCAAATCTAACAAATTAGAAAGAAAACCAGTTGGACACAGACTAAAAATTTAGTGTGCATTACTCCACTGAGTCCCTAACAGCAGCCAACAATTTTTAAAATTTATTTTATGCTTTAATTGCATTAAACTAGTGGCAGAAGACTTAGAAATGGGGAAAAATGGGGTTGCACTGGAAATTTAATACAGATTTAACCCATGGAATCTTTGAAGCCAAGAAAAAATTATTTTAAAATTATATTTACTTTAAAACTACAGGAAAACTACATTAAAATATTTTTATTTAATTTTTTCTTCAAACAGTAAAATTCTAGTCTTTAGTTCTGCAAGAAATAAACTATGCTTTTTTTACCAGAAATGCTAGAATGTCTAAAAATATTAACAAATTGAAAGCAAAATCCTGTTAACCAGAAATGTGAGATATAGAGATATATATATATATATATATGCGCGCCACCTTTCATGAAAAATATGGTATTTTCCTTTCATACAAAAAAGAACCCAAATGCTTGCGGATATTTTGCAATCATATACTAATTCACACATAGAAATACTCAAGTGCTCTATGCAATAATGAAGGAGTACTACACTGCTTAAAATGTGCTGTGGATACAGAATTTTATAGTTTTTCCCTCTTTTGGTAGGTCTTTGGATTGGCTTACGATGCAAGCCAAAATACATTGAACTATCTTGAACAATAAACAATGAAAATCATACTTTTTTGAACAATAAACAATGAAAAATCATACTTTTTATTGTAAAATTACCTTAGACGTGTGACCCAGAAAAACTATCTAGAATTCCACCTAATACCCTACATCTGACAGTGACAGTCCCACCTATTACTAGCACTTAAGAGAGACTGAACACTTGCAAGCCCTTATGAGTTCTGGAATTGAAGCTCTTTGTGAAATCACACCTGTTTTTAAAGGAAAAATAAGCACTTCAAACAAGAGACTGGGAAGCATATAATTCTACAGGTTAGATATTAAAATGGCACTTTTTGTAATTTTTAAGTAAATTACATGGTGCTCATGGAAAGTACTTATCTTCTTTGTCATGCATTATCAGAACAACAAAGAATGAACACCTGAACTTTTAGTACGATAACTACTGCCTCTTTCCCATGTACACACTCAATACAAATCAGCTCAAGCAAAATGAAATGTCTCTCTCACTCTCCAAGAGACTGCCTTTCACTTCTGCCACTATCAGCAAATCCAGGCGTTAATGTTGTAACACTTAACTGCATCACTTCAAAACCTATTATCTACGAAACAGCCTTCTAATTCAGTTCTCAAAAGTAAATCATGAACAGAGTCATAAGAAGCAATATAAAGACATGTTTGAAGTTGTCAGTTTGAAGCAGACAAGTTTGAAGCATGTTTGAAGTTGTCAGTTTCACCACAAATTCTAAAGTAACTTTTATGAACTAAGGATCTGCTGGTTTTCCAGTCTGGCAACCATAACAAAGCCAACTCTAAAATGGTTAAATGGAAGAACTCAAAACTTACTGTGGTGCGACACGTCTCCAGTACCGATCAATTCCATTTTTAAAGTACAGCACAGCTAGCCATCTTACATTCACATCCAGGCTATGATTTGTAAAGATATTCTGTTTACAAAAAAAAAAAAAAAGAAGTCAAAAACTGCTCAAGACACCACAAGCAAGACAGAAATTGTGTCAACACATGCCCGGGTTTACATAGAAATACCTCTGTGATATGTGTGTACATAAAAAGCCTTAATCATCACTTGACAGAAATGTGAAAACACTGTGCTAAACATACATTTTTAGAGATGAAAAAACGTTTATCATTAGCCCAAATTCTGATTTATTTTAAAAAAAATATATATAAGGCAAATGTATTGTTAATCTTACTAGATTAACAATACTAGAATTACTAGAATCCAACAATTTTTATATTCTTTAATGATACAGCTCTCAGAAGTTTGTGCCACTGCAGAATACAAGACAATTCCTTATTCTAGTCAGAATCCAGTCTTCAGGCTATTTATTCATTATGTTGTCATATGCCAAGAACTATCGTTTCTACCAATACCGCTTGTAAAACAGCGACCTGGTAGGTCTGAAATTCTCAAATTCAACCATGCTTATCCTAGGAAACTAGTTTCTACCAATAAAAAGCTATATATCTATAGATACATACATACATATGTGTATGTACACACAGACAAGCACAGATGATTTATTTTGAACGGTAAAGTTGTAAAATTAACCAACCAAGAGAAACTAAAATAAAGGCAAGCTATTGAATCTCAGCATGGGTACTTTTTGCAGTGCATTATTTGGGTTTATATTGCATTTCATTTTTATATTGGGTTTTGTAATGGTTTCTTCTGTACCATCACATATCACGAGGTTTGTCCCTGCTCCTCCTCCCTGCCCATCCTCCCATACTGGAACATAACCCAACTCTGTTCCACTCCCACCTTGTCCCTGATTGGGTAGTGGATTGTCCCTGCCTCTGTGCCCTGCCCCCTGGGTAAAAGCCCTGGGAGAAAGTGGAAAAATCTCCCTTGCTCTTGGGATGGGGACAGGGACAGGAACTGGACTGGGCTCCTGACCCTGCGGGGGCAGGAGCAGAGACTGAATAAAGCGGTGATTCCCCCTGGACCAAGGACAGACTCTTTCCTTTTGTCATCAACAGATGCCTGCTCTCTCTAAAGGAAAAGGTTTGTAGCTTCTCTGGGACGTTTTGGGACCCTGAAGGGAAAATTCCTTCTGGTGCGGTTTCTCTCTCAAGCTAGCCCAGGCAAAAATGGAGAACGGGGGAGAGAGAGAAACTTCAGGTACTACTCTGAATGGCAGCTCTCTGCACGTTTTTTACTGCATCAGATGGATCCTTCTCAAGGGGTGAGACATCATTGCTCCCTCCTTTGAAGAGCAAGCATGTGTGAGCTAAGTGTTCTTACTATACAGCACACAGCAGAAAGAGTGCACCGCTTGTATTCATTGCTTTTAGAAATCCAGTATGAAGGGACCTGAAAAATGCAGGGATTCTGGTCAAAAGCATCTGCTACTTTTGGACACCATGCCTGCAAACCTGTAAACAAACCTTTCAAATAACTCAACTGTAGAAACCTAGGACCTCATTTTCAATATGGATCCAAAACCTAACTTTTTCTCAGAATCTATTTCTATTAATGGGAACATCTTTCTAGAGGTAATAGCCAGCACCCCTCCCCCCCCCAAAAAAAACCCTAACACACTCCAATCACTAGAAAGTAAACAGACTTACATGCCAACAATGATACCGACTTCAAAACTAGCAGGCTGTAGAAAAGTATCAGAAAGGTGGTAGCCCACCAATAAATACACATAACATAAAAATGATCCATATGTACTATGGCCTCCTTCCTCAAAGCTCATTTAGGAAGACAGACTGAATCTCTACAAGACTTGACCTTTCCCAAATGCAACTTAAGCATATTAAAATACAAACAGGTAACTTTAAACACCACTTCCATATCATAAAAAAAAAAAAAAATTCAAAATAAATAAACATGGAAAACGTAAACTATTTGTACTGAAACTTCCACTGATCTTACGAACAATTATTCCTCTCCTTGCTAAAATATTTAGCAGAAGCAAAACCTCCACACATAAAAAACACCTTAAAACTAGACCAGGCCTAGATAAAAAATAATAAAAAAAGACCAAAGAATCTACACAAAAATAAGTAAAACTTGTCTTTATACTGTGTATCTTCATAGGAACTTCCTAAAACATGAAGTATTTAATGTAACAGTAATGCTGTCATAGAAATAACAGGAATTAAGCTAACATACAAACTGATATAACTGATATTCTTTTCAAAACCACCCAATCTATCGCTGAAACAAAAGAGATATGTAATACCTTCAAAAGAGAAACACAGAAAACTAATTATAACAACTCCGCTAGGAACTAAAAATGTAGGATCAAGGATGCATGTCCCACACTTCTGTATGATCTCCTCTACTCTGATTGTCCCAGAAGCAAGTGTATCTTCCAGTAATTGTGTTACCTGCCACATCCCAGCGATATCGGCTGTCTTCCCCACTCTCCATTTACATTTACCTGTTACCCAGCACCCTTTTCTGCTCCATCAAGAAGGTGCCAACTATTTTCCCTCTCAGACAGCCTATCTGTAATGACCGTGTTAAACAAAGAAGTAGACACTTTACTTGTTTAGTCTGGAAGACTACGTTGATATTTCATACTTAAAGAAAGACTGATGTGGCCCCAACAAATCCACCTAGCCATGTAGAAGGAATTATCAGCATTTGATCCTCTTTGATAAGCATCTAAACCCCTGAATTTTTAGCCCTTATATTTAAAATTAACTCTCATCTGTTCCAGTTACACTTGTGAGTGCTCAACTTGTCTACATCTTGAGGTGTAAGGTCTCAAAGCAAACATCCAGAGAAAAAAAAGTCACTACTCAGCAGCAATTTCTACTGTTTTCTATCAAGATCATTTACCACAGAGCTACGCTATGGCAAAGGCAGTGCATAAAAGGAAATAAGACAGCTTCAAGTATCGTCTTCTACTCCTTTCCCTAAATCTTCAGGCTTGCCTTCAACTTTCCAAACAAATGAGAGGTCTACAAAGAACAGAACAGATATTTGTAGTAAAAACATTTTACTTATGTTTTTAAGACTATTACAAGCATGCATAAATATCTGAGAATTTTCAAGTGTCTTTGCTGAAATAGATTTATTTCCTTTTTTACTGTGTTGTCATCACTTTGACGACACTAATGCATCCATTTTACCAATGGTCATAAGTACTTTCAGGAGTATTCACTTCCCCCATTCCAGGATCTTACTACCACAGCCAGGTCAGCTAATCTCCCTGTGAGTCTCCCTCCACTAACATGAAAGCAGACCCAGAGAGGTATCACACAATGCAAGGGAAAGCATGAGAGAACTTCAATTAAAATGTTCATGAAGTATCACCCCCACAAAAACGAAAAGGTTATTACTGCCTTGGTATATAAAAGGGTCCCTTCCTCTTGAGGTCGTAAAGGAAATTCTTTTACAAGGGCTCTCTTGGCCTGCTACTGTCAGAGTCCAGGGCATTCCTTTGGTCGTCCTGGAAGGTCTGAAGACCTGGACAGGGGGGTCTGGGAGCCTGGCACAGAGCCCAGGGAGACACTGGCTTTGATCCCAGCCCATGGGAAAGGCTTCCTACACTGCAAGATGAATTACAGGCCACAAGGGTGTGAAAGATAGTAGTTTAGCTTATCACAGGGTGAAAAATCGTAGTTTTGGGTTCTTTAGTATGGAAGTGGATGGGAGCAAGATGGAGGATTTTGGGCATTGTCCCATGCTTCTTCCTTCTTCTTCATTCACTCCATTTTCTGTAGTAATGGTGGCACAAAGTAATTTAAGGAGATTGGGTCAGAATAGAGGTGACTTGTTTAGTATAAGTGGTAGGTATTGGCAAATAACGATAAATAAAGAACATGTAACAATTAGTGTAAGAGGCAGCGACAGCCCAGTGCGGGGGGAGTCATCAGATGCCCGAGCAGCTGCACAGATCTTAGCTGGGCACACAAAGATTTGCAAGGTAAGAAATAATGAACAAATGGTGCAGCCTTGAGAAATCAGAACCTGAAGACTCCATCTCCTTCTTGCGTCTGGCTCAGGGCTTTTCAGAAGGCAAAGGACTCCAAAATCACCAGAATCTCGGGAGAAACACCCAAGATTCTACCACCTACAATTCACAACAGGGCAGTAAAAGATTTAGCACTACAACAGAGCTAGTCGTAATCCAGCTAGAGGCTGGATTTCCACCTTCTGAACGGCTAGGAAGAGAGCTGACTTTGAGACAGGGGTGACAGTACCTATCATTGTCATATCCCACCTACCACCTTCTTCAGCATAAGGATTCTAGTGGATAGACCATGACAACTCCGGGCTTCTCTCAGCCAGAGGTCATGGTTCAACTGTATGCTAGAGATCAGTACTCAAAATTATTCAGAGTTTGCTTAATAGCACTTTTCCACTGTATCTTACCAACAAGACTGAATAAAAACCTGGCTGTGTCTCCCACTGCTTCAGCTGTTCCTCAGCTGGCTTCAGCACTGCAGTATCTTGGCTAGTAGCCTGTGTCAAGACTTGCAAAACAACAGTGCTAGCACTGTTGAGATCCATGAAAATCTGAAAACATTAAAAAGGAGAAAAAACACTTAAGGAGAAAAAAAATAGCAAATATAGACAGGTATTTTCCATTCATATTATCCAAACACCCCACACTCATTTTTCATTATACTACAATGAGTAAAGATAGCATGACACCCACTCACAGGCAGTTTTGGTACAGTGATAGAATTATTTGCTTTCAGAAATCTCTCAGCAGAAAGAGCAAGCATTAAATCTATCATTAACAGCATATTTGCTAGATTTGAGGAACTGCATGAAATATTTTGATTGCAAAACACTTACCTCTCTTGTGAAGCACAGCAGCTAAGAGCAAAACTGCAACTAGAGATGATTATTCAGCTGTAACTGGAGTAAACCATGAGGTTGTCTGAAAGAGGCAAAGATGCAGATTATTAACATTTTTTAATTTTATTTTCCTTCAAGAGAGAAAATGACACATTCATACAGTTAAATTCTATAACTCAAATCCATCAAAACAGTTCATATTAAAAAAGAAAGCATTAAGTCTCACAATTATATAAAACAGAATTTTCCTCAATATATTTGGTTTCCTTAGTATTTAGCACACAAATGCTAAATGCATAACCAGCTGAACTATGAATGTATTGTCAAATTTCCAATGTAAATACAACCTTATGGAGCCATGTACTCTATGAAGGCAAAACAAAACACGGCCCTCCAGATGACAGAGATCACATTTATAATGACCACACAAACAACATTACAAGAAGAAAAAAACACATATATGAAAACCTGTGAAGTCTGTTTTCTGCTTATTAAAAAAAGATTGGTTAAAGCCCAAGTCAACTTCTAGTAACACATACAACAGTTAAATATTCATACACTTAGGTTTGTAAATAAACAACAAATAACAGTTTCTCTTCAAAGAAGAGAGAGGAGGAGGTTCATGTGGGGCATCGGGAGGAATTTCTTCACAGAAAGATTGTTAAGCATTGGAATGGGATGCCCAGAGAAGGCACAGAGTTGTCATCCCTGGAGTTGGTCAAATGACTGGAATTAGTGCATTTAGCACATAATTTGGCATTTAATGCAGTGGTGTAGCTGACATGGTGATTTCCAGCTGTAATGACTCTGATTTGCTTCTGTTTAATGGGAAAAAAGGTTTATTTTTCCACCCTCAGGAAAAAAATCAAGATTAAAATTGTTGTGGTAATGGTAAGCAAGTGGGAAAACGAAATTTATTCTGACATTGGCTTAAATTTTTGATTTTTTTCAGAAAAGTCACCTTAACAGCAAAACTAGCCACAATACTGATGACCTTTTATACCAGTAATAGCACTGCACAACTGAAAAAAAAAAAAAAATTTACACCCTTAAAAACAAAAGTTCTTCATCTCCAAATCTCCAATCCTCAACAAAAGCTGACAAAAATTTGAAGGTCCTAAGGTCAAAGAAAAGCTACTTTCAAACCCATGAAACAAAATTACATCTCACTTTACAGCAGTAATTGAACAGGTGACTCCATCTCTGCTTTGCACTTCCCATGTGAAGAATCTTCCCATCTTTGTGCTTTAACCAGCTGTGCACAAGGTAGCAGAAGGGGGGTTACCAACAGGGGTGTCTTCTGTGAAAAGCTGCAAGAAGCTTTCCCATGTGTGACAGGGGCAGTGCCAGGGGGCTCCAAGACACACCTGCCACTGGCCAAGGCTGAACCCACCAGCAACAGCGGTAGCACCCCCAGGATAACATATTTAAGAAGGGGGAAGAAAAACCTGATGGCTTTTGCTTCTAATGGAAATTCATATACTTCATCTAGAACAGTTCTCATTAGAAGACATACTTATTTAACTTAGCAAAATGCAAGCACGAAAAACAGGTTACTTTTTTTTTTCAGTTTCTTAGTTCAGAACAATTAGCTGGTAGTTCTAAATACAACAAAAAAATCCACAAAAATCAAAGTGAAATATTTGCCTTTTTTTAAAATAATGTTTCTCATTCTCGAAAAGGTTTGTATTTCCGTATAAAAACTGGAGCTACTGTTTGAGCTACTGCTCAAAAAAAAACTGCATGAAAAATCAAACTAAGCTTAGTGGGTCAGAACAAAAATTTATTTAACCCAATGTTCTTTCTCTGTCAAAACCACAGCAGATACCCACATCAGCACATTTCTAAATAATGCTGGTCCGTCATCCATAAAACTCTGGTTCAAGGATTTTCTATTAAGAGGCAGGGAATTTAACAGCCCTCAAGATTTAGTCTCCAATGAATCTGCAGAGCAGCTTCTTGATCTCATGTAAAGAACAGTCCTCACACAATATTGGATGAGGCTGTCACAAGCCAAAAAGCAAAAATGAATTAAAATATAATAATCTCCCTTGAAGATGGGTCAACTTTTTGATAAGGTTTATAAATACTGTAAAAAATTTAAGGAAGTGTTATATTCTGCGTGATTTCAATAGCAAAAAATTAACTGGAATTAAATTAATACATCTATTAAATGTAGAGCAAATACAAATGGCAAAGATGCAAAAAAGCTGTCTATTGCTACTACCTTTTAAAAATTCCTCTGAACAGTTTCTGTTTTCTTCTAGTAAGTGACTAGTCTTACTTATATTAATTTCTACTTAAAAAAAAAAAACCCAAACAGAAAGAAAATAAAAAGAAATAAAAAATTTTCAACAACAAGAATCAATCCTTACCACATAAAACTCAAATGTGCAGTTTAAGTTAGCTACAAATAAGTTAAGCTAAAACAAAGAGCTACAGTCACCAAAATAAATTGTAAAACCCTCTCCTTCTCCCTGAACCCCTTAAATACCCAAAGATGAAAGAAGCAGGAAAAATGCAGGTTTTGGGTTGGATTAAGTTTTCCAATCATTTTCATACCACATTGCTAGACAGGTAAATGTGCTAGGTATAAAAAGGCAGACAGAACAGCAAGCCATCTTTATTTCATACTCTTGTCAAAATGTAATATAAGCTTAGAACAAACTTACAAATTGTGACTGAGCCACAACTGCCCACCAAAAGGCAAAAAGGGTGGGATGCTGGGGGCACACACAACAAAAAAACCCAAACAAGCCAAAAAGTCAAGCCATCTAAGCACACTGTCCCACAGAGGACACTGCAGGATCATGGAGGAACATGTGACTTCCAACAGTGTCAAGCCATTACAGGCTCAAGTCCTAGCATACAATTTCAACTCTGACAAAGTTAGAGTCCCTACCTTCCCTTCTCACCAACAAGATTTCTATGGGGAACTTATTCTCTGCATGCCCCTTGTAAAGACAATTTACTCAGGGAGGGCACCAGCTCCTATCTTAGTGGAATCTGCTCAAAATACAGTTTTAATTACTGCCATTACAGACGCTCATGTGTAAGTTATTCCTGCAGACAGACACAGCTGTACTTGGGGAGTTTTAACCCAGATCTCTCCCAGTCTTAGTTTGTTGTGATGCTTTCACACTGCCCTCTTTTTTTTTTTTTTTTTTCTTTTTTGATTGATGAACCAAGGCTCCTCAGACCCTAATATACACAGTGGATATACAGATGCTCTTAACCACACAGAACTGCAAAGGCTACGAACATTGGCTCTAATACTATGGGATAAAGGCAATCTTCACCTCTTACATAATCCGACTTCACTGTTGCATGGGAAAGGCAAAAAGGGACACAGGCTACCCCAGAGATTGATTAAATCACAGGGACAAGGACTTTCTTCATAGCTCATGAGACTTCTACAGCTTTACTCACTGCTGAGCTTTTTCTACAAGACTGTTCTAGAGATGAAACTCAGGAGGTGAGTATTAAATATTGTCTTTTGGGTACTTTCAGAAACATGAGGCACATGTAGAAATTTTGGCAGTCTGTCAACCTGATAAGCAACACATTCCTAAAAGGAAGGCAAGGTCTCCATTTGTGTCACAACAGCCAGAATTTCCAGGTTTGATTGCTGAGTAAGGGTGTAATTTCCCTTTCTTACTTACTAGTGACAGTCTGTGCCTTCACATTAAACACTGAGCAGCATCAGGAATGGTGTGTTGCTTTCTCCTGCTTTTCTGCGGTCCACACCCATTGCTATCACTACCAAACTGCACACAAACATTTTGCAAGAAGGGAAAGAAATCCCTTTCACTTAAAAGTGTTCAATGCTGTCAACGGCAAGCCCAAGCATGACTCTTACTGCCATGCCAGAATTCTGTCTTGCAAAAGGAAAAAGAGACTATTTGTGCCCCACAAGAAAAAGCTGCTCTCCAAGATCCCACTGGATATGACAATACTGAACTTGACAATAGCATATTCTCAATTCTCAGCTGGCAGGAAAAAAAAGCAAGTGCAGTTACATCTAGAATAAAGACAACACATCAAATGCCACCCCTTAGCACATGGGGTTAGTGTCTTCAGAGACCACAAATACCAACATCAGTTCCTCATCGTTGCGTCTGGTTGTGTCCCCGCTCCGGGTGGGAGCTGACCCCCAGCTAGCTCGGGTCAACACAGACACAAAGTTTCCAGTTCGTTTTGGCTTCTCGGCTTAGCAGCTGGACCCAAAGGTGATAGTCAACAGCAGCAGAAGAGAAAAGGCTGGCTCTCAGCTTAGCAGGTTAAAGGATGTTTATTAGCAGAGATCTCCAAGCTCCGAGGCGAGCGGCTCGGAGGTTCCAGGCTGAGAACCCAGCAGCTGAGAGCTTCCAGGCTGAGAACCCGGCGGCTGAGAGCTTCCAGGCTGAGAACCCAGTGGCTGAGAGAGCTTCCTCCTCCCTCCTACCCCCTATAAGCGGGGGAGGGTCCCAGGGAGGATACAAAAAGACAACATATCAGGGGTTTCAGGGGGTAACAAGGTGTGCCCACCCCCAAGCTTCAGACCACTAAAATCCAGAGCCAAAGGAATTTCCCCCAGGCTACCTATCACCTGAAGCCCTCTCCCGGAGATTTCACAATCGGGGAGGGACCCCGGGAGTGACAGACAATCTGCCCCAGAGAAGGGGGTTGGGGCAGAAGGGATGTTACATATCATGTGAGGTATGGGATGATTGACACAAAATACCTTATTATACAGACAACACAAAAGGGATACAGAATTGGGGATACAGTGAAACGAACCATAACATAAACTTCTTACAAAAAACTAATAAAACAGTTCTGCACCACCACACATCGTTATCACCCAGTGTCCTGTACTTCCATTCCCACTTTCAAACTCCTTCATCATCTTTAAGTAGCAAAAATCCAAGTCTCGCTTCTGTTCTATTCTTTACTCTATAATTCCCTTGCTATGGGAGTATCTACAAACACATTTTACCTTTCAAGACTATTCCAAGTATCTTAAACGCTCTAGCTCTATACTAGACATACCAGTTTAATGATTTTCCTGAACAGAAAATGCTTCCAATATAGACAAAAGGCATCTAGGTACTTTTCCCATCACACTAAAATCCTAATTTTTAAATCACATCAGCTATAAAAAGAAATTGGTGACTGGTAAACATCTGAAGTGGTACAAAATGAAGGATTCATTACTACACACATCCTTACTTCACTTTCTCCGAGAGAATGCAGTGTAACAACTCTGTCATATCCAGACAATTAATTCTGAGAATTTTTGTTCTCTTTTGTTAAGAATTCGATTAATTCTTTCCCACTGTAAGAAGGCACAAGAATAAATTCAGTTAAGATTTTATGAAATGAGAAGACAAGCCACAAACCTATGACACAAAATAGAGTGTGCTCTCACTGATCATAGTGCAAATACATTCTGGATTACTTCACGAGCACAAGTGGCCCTGTGGATGTAGTTATCGTTCTTAACATGTCTCTGTGCCTGAGACAGCCTCTAGGACATCACTTCCAGTTTGGTTCTCATAGTACTCCCTTTCCTCAGCTCAAGAAGCAACAAACTGGAGAGAGGCCAGAGCTACTAGAGAGTCTGTTGTCAAAACCAAATCATCTGTGAAGAGAGTTTGAGGACTTGCTTAAGACAGTGGAACCTAAGGAAGACTTTGAAGACACTTAAAACTTTAACTCCCTGAAGAGTGCTAACAAAGAGGACTTGCTGCTTCTTATCAGCAGACTGTACAACTAATGAACAACTACAAAGTTACACCCTGCAGCTCAGAAGGTACAAGTAGAAACTTAGGACTGCCTTTTACAGCACATTTGCTTCAAGGAAAACAGGAAAAACAAAGTTTCCATGCTGAAAAGCCACAAGAACTCCTGAAATAAGTAACACAAATGCTGGTGTTCAGTCATATAGATATGATACATTAGCAAGGATACTATCACCTTCAGGAAGTGTCAGTAGTTACAGTGATGTCTTTCCAGCCTTCTGCAAACTTTTCCATGAATCTCTTTTCTAGCATTGCAGAATTGATTGTCAATCAAGTCACATGCTAGTAGTCCTACTAAGGAATGCACCCAAAAGAACTAAAACTCTCCTGGTTATTGAAGGTACTAGTTAAACTCAGTAGTAACTACAGCAATCACCAAAACAAACACAACTACTAACTTTAAGCATTACTAAGATTTTTCAAAACATATTAATTTTTCTTTATGCAATTGAACGAAGCTATCTATAGTTTGCCCAATTTAAGCCACAGTAAAGAAGTCAAATAAAAATATCTGAGCAGGAAAGAGTCCTGCTCCTCCAGGAGTAGAATCTCCAAAATTTCATCTTTACAAAAATTTAACACTGAAACTAAAACCTAGGTCTGAAAAAAGCATGCAGAAGACACGAAGGATACAAGAACTAAGAACAATGAGGACTACAGAAATAAAGGACAGCAACAAACAAGGCTGATAACAACGTTAAGGAAAGTAAATCAGATTATATTAGAAACTTGTATGAGAAGAATAACCTTTCACATTAAACAGAAACCACCAAAGTGACCAAAAATTCCCAACAGAAAAAACAGGGAGTAAAGAAATGAGTGAGACAATTCCAAGGATTAACTCAAAAAATTACGCTGTTACAGGGTTCAGTACTGATGACATAGGAAAAGCCAAATGGATACAGAGACAATGTAATAATACTTTTAACATTAAATAGTAAATTTCTAGGATGACTGATGCCTTAAGTTTTAGCTTTCATGTTTTTCAGATTCTGTGCTGCCTAGGGATGTAGTTCAGAGCCTCATATGGCGTCAGTCAGCCCTCTTCACAGAGTGGGCAGACAAAACAAATCCTTATCCTGCTGAAGACCAAGGACAACTTGGAGCCCAGCAGCATAAACAATGGTGGACTGAAGAGCGAAAACAAGACAGATGAGACCTCACAACCTAAAGCTGTAATTGGACAATTAAGCCCCAGCACACAAATGGACCAAAACTTACAAAAGTGTAAGACCTTGTGACCTGTCAGCCATTTTGTGACCATACTTAGTCCACCCTGGGTGTAGCCCTGATCAGGCTCTTGTACTGTCCAAGTTGTACCCTTTAAGGCCTTTCAAAAATATCTACTTTATTCTCTAGCTCTGTCCAGTCTCTGTTCCAGGTCAGCCTTCCCGAGGCATCATGACCAATACTACAAGGTCAATCTCATTCCTTTGACTTCCTCCTAATTTACCCAGTATAATGGATTTTCAAGAAGACCGGACAGACCGCTTAAGAACAAACTAGTGCCAAACTGCTGAGACGGAAATTCAAGTTTCAGTCAGCTCTCATGCTCTGGAACAAATTTAGATCCTTTCGTTTTAACTTAATAATTTAACTTATTTATATTATTAACTGCAATTTAACACAATTCATTTAACGACAACAAATCCCACTTCTGAGATACAGTTTTGAAATGTTATATGCAAAGCAAGGGTAACAAAAACCTTTATAATTTATACACATGATAGTAAATGTCCTTGATGAGAACAACACAATGAAAGAATGAGCAAAGGAAAACAGAAAACAGTGACAAATTTCATGTTGCCATGAAGTTTCAAGAAACCAAACTCCATAAGGAACATGCCATTTGCAAAAGCTCAGGTATACCTTATGTACTATGAATATAATTTGAATTTGGCTGTGTTTTGCTGATGTGCTCTGTGGGCTAATTTAAAAACCATGTCAAATATATTACAGAAATGAATTCATGTATGAGACATGGGAAGCAAGGCACATGGAAACGTAAGAGAGAAGCAGCATCACTATTGCACTTAGGGTCTTGTTCTTGTATTCTACACACGCTGCTGTCTTCTGCAGTAACAAACTGGAGAAATAACTCACCACTGCTGCACTGAGCCTGTCTCTGATTAAGGGAAGACTCTGCTCTGAAGAAAAACTGTTGCTCTTCAGCCTGCAGAAAGAAAACAACCATCTAGAATAAAGGCCAGTATGCACACCTTCACGCACAAAACAAGTTCTGTCAGGTTAACACCTCATCTCCCTCCCATGCCTTCCCAATAATTCTATCCTGACTAAAAACTGATTCAAGGAAAGAGCGGGAAACTGTTCCCTGGAATTAGGTAACAGTTATTTCCTTCCATCTCCAAGCAGGCCCTTTGCAGCTGCCAGTATAATAGGCAAGGAAGGCCCCGCTGCCTGAGCCCCGCGGGCGGTGCCCCGGATCCGGCACCCCGGAGCGGGCACTCCACGCCGGAGCCGCGCCGGCTCGGGCAGCGCAAACGGGGGCACAGCCGGCGGAGCAGCAGCCGAAGCGATGGCGCAGGAGCCAGCCCCAGGAATCCGTGCCGCGAGCGCTGCCTGGCCAGAAGCCGCCGGCGCCTTTCCCCCCCCTCTCCCCGTCCCCTCCCGGCCTCCCACGAACCGGGAGCAGGGAATGCCGCGGCGGCACCACCGCCTCCCCGGCGCGCGGCCCTGACGTCACTGCCGCGCGACCCCAGAGCGGAGCCCGCGCCGCTTCGCCGGCAAAGGCGGGGCGGGGGCGGGGCCCGCCGCGGCGGGGGCGCGCACAGGAGCGCGCTGCCCGTGACGTCAGGCGGCGGCGGCGGCGGCGCGCACACGGGCGCGACGGAAGCGTGGCGGGCGCGGGGAGTTCCGCTGCGCTCCGCTGATCTGCTCCGGGACAGTCCTGGGCGGCTGCAGCGCCGCGGCGGACATGCGTGGTGTTTGTGTCAGAATGTAACGCTAAAAATATATACATGAGAAAGTAAAGCAAAAAATGCAGAAAGTATATTTATTGGTGTGCCAGCGCCTGGGAATGACGGCATCGGCGCCGCGACTCCGGGCCATGGGCGGATAGGCGCTTTCTGCAGTCGGGGTTAAAGCGCCGTGTTACCTTATTGGCAGAAACTGATGTGGGTCGCCCTGCAATATCCGTTTATTTTCTTTCTTTTTTTCTTTTTTTTTTTTCTTTTTTTTCTTTTTTTTCTTTTTTTTCTTTCTTTCTCTCTCTCTTTCTCTCTCTTCCTCTTTTTCCTCTCCCTCCTTCTTTCGCTCTCCCTTTTTCTTTCTCTCCCTTTCTCCCTCTCTGTCCCCCTCTTTCATTCATCAGTCATTTTCCCTTTTCCTTTCCACCCTGCCCCTCTACCCACAATCCACTCGCCGTGTGCTCAGGCACTAGGCCAGCACACCAAACACACCTATTTTCCCGCCGTCTGTCATTCACTAACAACCCCTGGAAAGCTCTCGTGGCGCCGCTGGCTTCCGCCGCCCCGCTGACCGCTGTCAGGCAGGGCTCACGGCCGCTCCGTCCCGCCGAGGCTGGGACGTGCCGCGGGGCTCGCTGCGGGCGGGGCGGACCCGCTCCTCCCGGAGGACCGAGCGCGGGCCGGGTCCGCCGCTCCGCCGGGGGGCGCTGCACCGCCCGGCTGCCGCGCTCGGGGCCGCTCGCCAGCTGCGGAACCGCGCGGCACGTGGGGCGCAGGGCCGGGGCGAGCCGAGCGGCGCCGAGCCCGACCGAGAGGGCCCGAGCCGAGCCGAGCCGAGCCGAGCCGGACCGAGCGGGCCTGGAGGGATCCGAGCGGAGTCGCTGCGATGCCCAAAGCGCGGGCCGGGAAGCGGGCGGAGCGCCGGGAGGGCCGCGCCGGCGGTGAGTGTGGACCGGACCGGGCGGGCTGGATCCCGAGAGCCGAGGCCGGGCCGGCGCTCGCACCCGAGCTGCGTGCCGGCGGGTCGCGGCTGCCCACGGTAACACGGTGGTCTCTGCCCTAGGCATCCTGTTCAACACTGGGGCCGGGCAGCACATCCTGAAGAACCCCCTCGTGGTGAACAGCATCATCGATAAGGTGGGAGCGCCGGCGGGACGTGCCGGGAAAGCGCGGCCGGTGCGCGGGCCCCGCTGCTGAACCGCGGCCGGGGCCGTCACGGAGCCTGTTCGTGTGCGTGCGTGTGCGCGTGCGTGCGTGTGCGCGTGTGTGTGTGCGCGTGTGTGTGCGCGTGTGTGCGTGCGTGTGTGTGCGCGTGTGTGTGTGCGCGTGTTTGTGTGTGTGTGCGCTTGTGCGTGTGTGTGTTTCTGTGCGTGTTTGTGTGTGTGTGCGCTTGTGCGTGTTTGTGTGTGTGCGTGTGTGTGCATGTGTGTGTGCGTGTGTGTGCGTGCGTGTTTGTGTGCGTTTGTGTGTATATGTGTATATGTGTGTGTGTGCGTGTGTCTGTATGTGTGTTTGTGCATGTGTGCGTTTGTGTGTGTGCGTGTGCATGTCTGTGTGAGTGTGTGTGCGCGTGTTTGTGTGTGTGCATGTGTGCACGTGTCTGTGTGCGTGTGTATGTGTGTGTCTGTGTGTGTGTGCGCGTGTGCGTTTTTGTGTGTGTTTGTGTCTGTGTGTGCGTGTGTGTCTCTGTGTAAGTGTGTGTGTGCGTGTTTGTGTGTGTGCGTGTGTGTTTGTGCGTGTTTGTGTGTGCGTGTGTGGCGGCTTGTGTGTTCTTTTTTCTCGTTACGTGGCTGCTCGCTGGTTCTTTACACGTGGCCAGCGATGCGGCATAAACCAGCGCCAGGACTTCCTTGTTCTCCCCGTTTTCCACACGTTCCTTAATAAACGCTCCCTTGATACGCAGTTCCAACTTTTTACTGTGTAAAAAGCGCTTGCTTTCATTCTGAAGTCAAATGATTGCGCGAAATCGGTATTAGGGAGGCGCTCAAAATGCTGTTTGTCCTTAGGCTGCCCTGCGACGCACGGATGTCATTCTGGAAGTGGGCCCCGGAACTGGAAACCTGACAGTAAAAATGCTGGAGAAAGTAAAAAAGGTAAGTGCAAGTTCCCTTGCATACTTTCCGTTCTCGAGCTCTGACTATGCTGTGGCTTAGACTGTGGCAAACAGGAGGGTCTTCACAGGCGTGGTGCACATAAGTAGAATTACTCCATTGATGTTTTTCTTATCATTTAAATAATTCCAATGGGTTTTTAGCTGATCATGTAAATTTTGTATGGTTTTATGAAACTACATTGCTGTTACCCGTTTATATGGTAAAGCTTGCATGTGTTTGGAGAGCTAGGAAAGTGCATAGCCTCGTAGGGATATTTTCCTAGTAGGGACTAGAATCCCTAGTAGGGATTCTTTAAATCCATAGCAACAGATACGGGGTTGGGGGTTTTATCATTAAATTCCAATTAGCAGCTGCAAATATGTACTTTTTTTTTTTCAGGTTATTGCATGTGAAATTGACCCTAGACTTGTTGGTGAGCTTCAGAAGAGAGTCCAGGGCACGTAGGTATCAGTTATGGAAACAGGGAGCATTTTAAGCAGGGGAGCTACTTTGCTACAAATTTTGGCAACATGCTAATCTGAGGATAGCCTCATCTTTTCCCACAGGTGTCTAGCAAACAAACTTGAAATCAAGGTTGGAGATATTTTGAAAACAGACTTACCATTCTTTGATGCATGTGTGGCTAATTTGCCTTACCAGGTAGGGGCCAAACAACATAGCATAAAACAGCATTAAAAAATTTTTTTTAAATGCTAATTTCCCAGAAATTATACTAACTTTTTTTTTCCCCCTCAGATTTCTTCACCTTTTGTTTTCAAGTTGTTGCTTCATAGACCTTTTTTCAGGTATGTGGTACAATAGAGCTCTCTATTACATGGGAAGAAGGAAAATAATTTTTGAAATAATTTCAAATCCAGTATTTTTTTAGTTCCTAAAATAGCAGTTTGATGGATCAGCGCTGCACTAAGTTTTTTCTGTAATACATAGCCTGACAGTGCCTGGAAATGAAGTTTATGTTGATGTAATGAGCATGAGGAGAAAATTTAAACTTGGCTACAGTGAGTGCCCAGCAGATAAAACAGAAGTTACACCTTCTTATTATTACAACTAAGTATTATTCCAGGGATAAAGAGGGTATCATGGCATTTCAAATACCTTCCTACCTAAGTTAGACTGGAAAGGGTAGAATCAATGCCAAGTCACTTTCTTCTTGTCTGACCTAAAAATGTAGCTGCCCTGTCTGTGTCAGACATCAGCCCTTGATTCCTCTCAGAGGAACGTTGGCAACGTTACCAGTCAATTTTTGGAAAGCTTGGATTTGAAGGACTCAGCATAGAGTTATTCAAAATTATTTATTACAGTTAGGCAACTCTGAGACTAGACTGTCTCTTTGATCCCGATCCATTTAGCAGTATGAATAATCAAATTATGTAACAGCTTTAAGGAGACTTAGGTGGTTTCACCAAGTTCTGTCGTGGGTTTGGGGTTTTTGTCAACACACTAATGAAGGCAGAGTTATTTATTATGGACTTTTACTCTTCTGAGTGCTGAGGCAAATCTTGTGTTATCCAAGTGTGTTAGTTGGCTTCTGGCATAAAAATTGATTACTAAGGACTGATTTTCTCATTTCTCTTACTCTCAGGTGTGCAATCCTTATGTTTCAAAGGGAATTTGCACTTCGTTTGGTTGCAAAACCAGGAAGTAAACTGTACTGCAGACTCTCTATTAATACTCAGTTATTGGCTCGAGTGGACCATCTGATGAAGGTATGTCATTCTGCATTTAGGTAGCTGTCCTAGGTTACAATGTAAGATGTGCCCAGAGTATGTGTTCTATCACCATCTACATGAGCTGTTGAAACTAAGTGGTGCACCACTGTTTCCCGTGCCCCCTCCCTCCAGACTATCTTCTGTTAATGGCCCATCAACGCCCTGCTGCATGACTCATAGGTAACTCCCTCCAGGAGCTATCTCTGTTTAATGGGCAATCAAGGACCCACTGCAAGACTGATAAAATGATATCAGCCCATTGTGAGATGCTCCACCCAGGGGGAGGAGCCAAGCATTCCCATCTGGATATAATCTGGGATTTGGGACAGCACAGGCAGCCTTACCCACTGGATTCCCAGAGGACAAGAGCTACCAGACCTTTCTGTGGGATCACTGCTTCAACAAGACCACTTCATCTGGACTGCTACCATCACCCTAAGAGGGTATCAGGCTGTATTCTGACTCTGTCAGTGATCTTTTGTACTATTGCATGTGTTTTATTTTATTTTACCTTATTTTTTCCTCCTATTAAATCGTTTTTTTCTGATTTGGAGTCCTTTGCTAGTTTTGCTTTCAAGCCAGCGCAGTAGCTTAGCTATCAAACACAGAAGAAGAGTGTTGCAAGTGATGTGAGGCATTTGCTTCTTATTCACACATCTGCTTGACTGATCTTAACTAACAGGTTGGAAAGAACAACTTCAGGCCTCCTCCCAAAGTTGAATCCAGTGTTGTCAGAATAGAGCCAAAGAACCCACCACCACCTATCAACTTCCAGGTGAGCAGTCATACTCAGTATAAGATGCTAGTGATAATACTTAATTTCATTTTTCTTTCCACTTACTACTCAGTTCTGTGTGCTGATTCTAGTACAAACTACCAGCTATTTATTTGAGTTTCCAAAATGCTTATTTCTGTGTTGATCAGGTTTGTGTTAAGACAGTAACAGAACATGCCACCGTCAACTGGGTGCAACTTTGTGTACAGTATTTCTCATAAGACCAAGTTCGGTTGGAGAACTGCTAGTTACAGTGTCCCTTTCATCATGGTTTATGTCTCCCAGAAGTGTTTCTGGCTGATGATTTTGCAGATTTTGATAAAAGGAATATATGAGATTTATCTTCAAATGAGTATGTGAAATCTCAGAAGACAAAAGTTACAGAAGAGTATTCTTAATTTTTGAAACACTTAAAGACCATTTCAGCCTTGCTCAAGGTTAGCCAGATTTTAAGTTCCTTCCTTCTCTGCAGGCAGTAGCACCTAGGCATGAAAAAGTACAGTGCAAAGGGTTTGGGGTGTGAAGTATTTTCTTCTCCATTTCTATTGCTTTGTCCAAGACACAGCTGGTTTTGTGCTGTTTAGAAGGACATTTTCATGAAGGATTTTCCTTTGTGTTCAGTATTGTTCTGAAGTTGCCAGTAGACTGTTCTTGTTTGTAAAAGCTGTATGTGATTTCCTAAAATTCTGAAATTTTTAATTTCAGGAGTGGGATGGTCTGGTAAGGATAGCCTTTGTTAGGAAAAACAAGACACTATCTGCAGCATTTAAGTAAGTAACTTCTATCAAAGGAAATCTTTTTGAAGTTTGAAAACCTATCCAGTTAAAATATTTCTTTTGTGCAAATGCATAGCAGTGTTACATAGTGATAAACCATGGTGGAAGATTTACACTGATGCCACAAGCTTTTTATTCTAGGAGTTTTTTTGTAGCAGACATTAACAACTAATCAAGTGAATAATAGTTACAGCTCAGTTTTCATGCTAAACATGTATTTGTTTCAGATCAAGTGCTGTAGAGCAGTTGCTGGATCATAATTACCGAATTCATTGTTCCTTACATAATACAGTAAGTTCCTTCTTAATCTGCTATATTCTATTTCTGTGTACTGTGACCTACACACTGACTTTTATAAGAGTAAAAAAAATTAACATTGAAAAGCTTAACACATCAAGGGTTTTCCAAAAAAGTTTGGAGGTGGGAGCAACTTGCCTCTTTTCTTAGCGAAAAATATAAAAGGGTCATTAAATCATATTGAAAAAGCTTAAAATCAAGTATGTTACTACAATACTGTCCATATATGTTTGTTTCAAGGTCTTTTACTAATTTAGTAAAACATTTCATGTCTGCTTTTCAATACTGCTGTGGTTCATATATAACGAACTGAGATACAAAAATTCAGATAAAATAGAACAATACAATAATTCATAAAAGAAAAAGTATAACTTTTTATCACATGAAACAGGAACTGTTCTAAAAACAGGAAAGAATTAGATTATTTAAATGAACCTTTTTCTGGGTTATGAGTAGAAAATAAATTCTATCCCATTTTTCATTGACAGGAAATCCCTGAAAACTTCAAAATTGCAGAGAAAATACAGACAGTTCTAAAAGATACAGGTTACTCTGAAAAACGAGCCCGTTCAATGGATATAGATGATTTCATTCGGTATTCTTTTTTTTTTTTTTTTTTCTTTATGTCTTCCTTTTAAGCTTCTTTAAATTCTGTCTGCCTCTGTACCTGTGTAGCACAGATCAGTATTAGATTGCACAGGAATAGCAGGGATTCCCACTCAGTACCAGACACACCTTGCATCCAGTCCTGAACATGAGCAAACACTCAAGGCCAACTTATGTATTTTATATGCTGTTTATAATATTGAGGAGCAGTTAGCTAAGGATCCCTATTTCAGGTGTTTGTGTACTAGACCCTTCTGTGTCTCCTTTAAAAATGGCCAGAGTGTAAATTGATGATTAAAGTTTCCCTGGAGTCTTATACAGCCTTTCTCTGCCTTGAGGATTAGGCCATAGTCTATAGCATAATTTTAAATATGAGTAATTTACTGCTGTATTTCACTCTTACTCCCGGTGGCATCATGAATCCTCTCCTAATTCAAGATAAAAGTTCTAGCTGTTTGTCGTTTGGAGAACTAAGACAGGTAAGCTCTCTGAAGAAACACAGTGAACCTGATAGGATCCAACATAAGTAACTGCATTGAAAATAAACCTGCATCTCTAAAATGCAAAATTTGCTAATAACTTCTAGTTTCATGTTTGTAAGAATTCTGTCTGTGCAGTTGATCAGTGATGGCTGCTTTCATGCTATTTTCTTTGCACATCTTAAAAACGCCTCAAGCTGAAGTTTAAATTGTTAGAATTGTAATACACATATTTCACTCTTTCAGATTGCTACATGGCTTCAATTCAGAAGGCATCCATTTTTCATAGGTACTGCCAGAAGAATGAAAGATGCTGTATTTTTTCACCAAAGTTTTACCCGGGCCAGATTGAGTGCAATGGGACAAACTCCTCATAAAAGCAATGAACAGAATACGGCGTATATGCTTGGACTCAAAATAAAATGTTAGATATGGTTTTATCACAGACAGTAGGCAAGAAGCTGCTGCTCAGTATTTTAAAAGCAGTAAATTCTTTCAGAGCTGAAGTGAGGTGCTGGGCTACCTCATGACTGTGTTATTCTCTAAATATCCAAAACATGGATTGATGATAATTGTAATCTGTGTTCTCTGATCATGGACTTCACCTCAGCATATTCATGCACAGTACTCAAAAGCAGAACACATAAGGGGTCTGTACAACAAAAAGAATGTTGCGGTAATTGTTGCAGTAATTTTTTTTTTTTTTTTAATCAATAGTTTCTGTGTTTGTTTTAAAGTATATTTAAATCCACCCTTTTGATTTGATTTGAGATGCCTGTCCCTCTCATCCCTCTTGTAACTATGAGCGCTCCAAGCCTGTTAGTAATCTTCTGCTCTTAGAGAATCCAAGTGAGTGTTTCTCAGAAAACAAAAGAATTTACCTTCTGGGTTTGATTTACAGAATTGCCTTTACCCCTTCCTCCTGTGTAGGAATTGGAAAAAAACCTACCAATGGGCCAGGGCTCATAAGTACAGTGGGGATACAAGCAGCTGTTTTTTAAGGTAACTACTTCACTGTTAAGACAGGGAAAAGTTTGAGCACAGATCATAGCTTTCAGTGAGGTTAAGAGCAATGCATGCAAATTAGCAAAACCTCCTCTAAGAAAAACTTTATTTATACACATCATGAAATCATTAAGGTTGGAAGAGGCGTCCTAAGACTTGAGTCCAGCTAGCAGCCCCATTGACGTCCTGTTTTTTAAGTCATTGATTCAGAGGCATGTATAAAAATAGGCAATCAAATTTACAGGCATCCTGAAGCATTGACTTCAAAAGCTGAATTGCACGTTGATTTCAAAATTTAATAATTCAGTAATTCTAGTGCTGCTTCACTTTGGTTCATGCAGAACCAAATGATGAGTGAGGTAAATAGCCACAAGGAATAGTGGTTGGACTAATACAGAAGGAAGAGTGCTGAAGATACGTGTCAGCTTCCTTAATGCTTTTGTTTTACTGAAAAGGAATCAAGGATAAGCTTGTCCAAATTGTGTTCAAGTAATTTCAGTCCATTATGGCAATGGGCTGCAGAAACTCGAGTGCCACAACCAGCCCTATCAATTTTTCTCAATTCTAACTGCTTCAGTATCAGTGTAGGTCTGGCTAAGCAGGCTCTAGCACAAAGACTGGCAGTAGACACAGTTTCTGCTTGCGTGTGCTACTTGACAGGACACATGTAATTTACAGGGCTTTGTAAAAAGGTGCTGAAAGCTAACTGGTTTTTTTTGTACCCACAGTAAGACACAGCCTCGTTGTGGTGCTAGGCTTGCTTGCATGGAGGAATTGTATAGAAGTCACTGTTACGTCTGTAGGATGCCGCAGTCTTCAGAAGCTTTTTAGAAAGTAAGAAATGTCTAGAGCAGCTTCAGGGAAAGCCTCTGATATTATATAACATACTAGCCACCTGCTAACAGAAGCTATTGCTTTCCATTCCATTGTTTTTTTCTTTTAGCTGTGATGGGTGATGATCTTAAAAAAAAGTTCAGAAAGAGGTGTGATTTTTTTTTTTTTTTTTTTTTCAAGATGTGCAAAACTAAAGTCAGGAGAGTGGTCTGGGGAACTTCTTTTTATATACCTTATACAGAAGAGTTGGCTTTATTTTGAAATAAGAGGCCTTTTCAAAAATGTAACTGATGTGTTTATAAATTCAAACCCTTCCCAAAGCATAACAAATTTTCAGATGTAATTCATTTAATAGCTTAATTTATTAAACACATTATGTAAAATCTACATTGTTTCAGTTTGCATGTTTACACACAGGAGGATTTTTTATTTTTAACCATGATGCGACAAGAGCTTCCCATAGCCTACCTTTCTATGGGACATACAAACATTAAACACTACAAGAAGTTCTGGCTCATTTAACTCTCCTTTCATTGCCTTCCCTTTATTCCCCTCCCCCAGGTCTGGCACAAACAACAGGCTTGTGTTCCAAAAGTAATTTTTAAACATTTCCAAGCGAAAGTCTGCTGATAACAAACTCCTGGAAAGAGGGAGAACTCCTACAAAGGTCTACAGTTCTTCATTTGACAAGTTCTTACATGAAAGGTCAATCTTTTTTGGATACTGACTTGCAAAAATAACTTGAGTGCCACCACCTAAAAAGTGCTGATACACATGGCGCCATTTGTGAGAATTCAGGTACTTGTGGGATTTCTATGAGCGCTAGGTAGAGGTATTGTGCAAAATCGTCAAATGATGCAATTTTACCCCACTTTTCAGCTGCTGGCACTGTACAAAGGGAAAAATAGGTATTAGCTACTTCTTAAAGCAACAGAACTACTCAAGCTACCTGCAAACTACAGTTAATGTACATGTAACTTTGTCATGCATCAAAATCCAAGTTTTTAAAACAGTATGTGAAAGGCCAGTATGGACATATTTATCCCCAAAGTTTGATAGTTAACTTATCCATACATAGCATTATCACACCATACCACATATCATATTATCTGCATTATCCTAAGATACAACTCTCTCAGTACTTAAAACATTACCTTTTAATATACATCAACTAATTTATATTTTTGTGGGTTTTTGTCGATTTTTTTTTTGTTTTTTTGGCTTTTTTTTTAATTGTTACAGATAAAATGTTAGAATTATATTACCATTCTTTATGGTATTCAACTAAGACAAGATTCCAGATTTTTACAAGAAAAATGGAATGTCCAGCTGTTCATCCACTCTCAACAGCCTGCAGTTCCTCTTAAAATGATATGGCACATCCTGTGAAATGAAACTAGCCACCAAAAAATAGGTCTTCTTGAAACACACCAAGAATGTACACACGCTAAAGTAATTCATATTGAGAAGTAAGGAATGTATTTTTTAAGGCTGTGCTTCAGAAAAAGGATGTTTAGGGTTAAGTAGCCTTCATCAAGGCACAGAATGGGAAAAGTTAAGCACAGCTGTCTGTGGAAGAGAAGTTAGGTAAAACCACTAATGAGGTGTGCATGCACGCCACAATTTTAAACTGCACAGCTGGTCTTTGTCATAAAACTGAACATGGTCAGAAGGAAGTGCTGTGACATTTTAATGTCCACAGTTTTACTTTATTAAAAATATGGCAAGTATCTCCAAACGTTTCACTATTTGAATAAATGAAATATTTAAAACAAAGTGCTTCACAGATCTGAACCCTGCATGGTTGTGCTGTCTGGTCTAGAAGCATTTTGTAGACATCATAGAGGCATTTCACATAAAACTGAAAATGTCATCCAAGTGAATAAGAAACGGGACATTTTCACAAATATTTCTAATGTTTTTACTTTCAAGTAGTTGAGTTCTCTCGGTCACTAGGTTTTGTAACAAATGTGTGCTACAGCAGTACGGGTTCATGAATTCCTTTAGCAGCAGAGGCCCTTTTCAAAGGGCACGTGGTCTTTTCGGGTTGATCTGTTTACTGGCCTGTTCCTCTTCTTGTAGAGCTGCCCGGAAAGATTTCACTTTGTCTTTAAGGAAAAAACAAAAGAATGAGTATTGATGTGCCTGTGCTCAACAGATGTTGAAACTAAGCCTTGATCTTCCACATCCCAGCCCTAACAAACAACAGGGAACATTCCTCCACAAAAATAGCTGACACTACAAACTACAAGTGGTTTGAGCTAAGCTAGCATTCAAAACCGTACAAACAAGTTGCTTAGCAACTTAGTCTCTTCTTGGATACTACCCCTGTCTCTAGGCAGGATAGGTTTAGTAAATGGCACAATTGTATTCCCATCTTGTAGTGTGTTCACACTTCCATTCTCCTTCTATCTTAGAGACTCTAGGGAGATACACACCACCTATATCCTTTTCCTTCCCAGTACCTTCCAAACCACTCTTATGAACATACAAAATCATATTTAGTGTACAGTCTAGAACCCAGAAGAGTAAATTCTAGTCCCCTCTGTTTTCTTATGAATGTGAAAAACATTTGTGAATAAGTTTTGGAACTTACTCACTGTAAATAATTAAATGCATCATTCACTGGTTTCATGGTAATTCAGTAAGAATACGAGAAACCTAAGGAAGGGTGGCATCCTCATTTTTCTATTCCTGTCCCTTCTATTTCCCAGTAATACGCCCAAGAATGGGAAGAAGGAAGCCAAAAAAATGGCAAAAATATGTCAGTCCCACAGTGACAGAAGTAAAGGATGAACCATTCAGTGACCACTATGTGCCATGAGCAGAACACAGATGATACCAAGACAGCATTTTCGCCTTGATACAAGTTATCTCCTGTAAAACTACAGTTATATTAACCTGGCTGTAAAGATGCAAGATCTCGTAGCATTTTACCTACAGTAGCCTTTTGAAAAACAGAATCTGCTAAGTTTTTGAAGAACAGATAGTCACCTAAACTGCATTTTTTCACTGCTGGTGTCTCAAATTGCCATCTTCTGAAGAAAAAGCCATCATCCATAAAAGCAAAAGGAAACTCCAGCTCCTAGCAAAAGTTTAACTGGCATTCTCAGGAGGCAAGCAGGCCACAACTGATCTGCTTTTTGTATTCCAAGCAGATACTCAGACTGAGTAAAAAGTGAGATTTTAACTTACAATTTTTTAACATAGATCAAGCAAACGGTTCCATCAGCCCTAAAAACCACCCCTGAGCTTTTGCCAGTGTAGCAGTATGTTTCCTGGAGTCTAAAGAGTTAACAAAAAATGAAAAGGAAAATTTATCTCCAGGACATACCAAACTGACAAGCTGATTTTAGAAGACAAGTGGAAGAGTTAATTTTGGGCACTATGAATTAGCTTCAGTTTGTTTTTCAACAGACAGGCTGACAAAATTCAAACAAAAGCTGTTAAAAAAAAAAGTAAACAACTAAAATACTCAGAGTCTGATGGCACTCTCAAGCACAGTCTTAAAAATGAGAGCAGGCTCCCTGCTACACTGCACAACACACAGCAAGGGAGTTCCTATTGCTTTTTCCTTAATGCATAGCCTTCTGTTCTTTTTCATACAGTTGGTTTGGATTTTCTTACCTTCCTTTAGTGTTTTGGAAAAAAAAGTTGCGAGACTTAGTTTGTACTTCCTGGAGGTAAAGCATAGACTCTTCCTTTATATTAGAATGAACTCATCATAGATGTGAACTTTTTCTTAGACTGCAGAATAAATGTTCCTTCCACTGGTGGCCAGCATAAGCAGTAACAAAAGACTTTAGAATATATCCACTTTTTTTTTTTTTTTTTTTTTTTTTTTTTTTTCCCCTTGTTTTTATTTCAAGTCTCCACGGCATATGCTAATAATGCACAGAGAAGAGATTAAAAGAAACTTACCTCTAAGTTCAGTCAGAATATCAATTTTTTGCTCTAGAATTGCTTCAAGTTGGGTAGCATAAGAATCCACGTCATAGTCTACTTCTTCTGTCATCTCAAGAAGTAGTTTTTCAACTTCCAACCATCTAATGGATTCCTAGATAAAAGTTTAAAAATATAAAAAACCACAAAAATCAGCAAAGTGTCAAGACCAAGAGCCGATTATGACTCTTTTGCACAATGGCCACACATTTTACTGCCTAGTCACTTCAATAAAATAGATTTCAATTCAAAAATGAAACCTTATTCCTAATTCAGCAAAATGCACTTTTTCTACATTATTTTTTAATTTCAGTGGCCACATCATGACAGGTAAGCCCCAGCTACCCAGTTCTCTTCAAATTCAGAACATTAGACAGTTGTGAAGCTGAGAAATTTACGGAACAGAACTTTGTCATGTTCCTGTCCCCTTAGGCAAGAGTCAAACTTTGAAGTCAGGCTTTAAGTATGGGCTGCTTACCACTACATAATTACACAGTTGTTACTACGTTCAAGGAGCCAAGATAATTCTACCCTGTTTTGAGAGAAGCTGTATAAAAGGATACCTGTTTTAAACTCTATTATTTGACCTAAATCCACACACAGGAATACAATAAACGTTGGTTAAAAAAGCTCATCTTTGCACTCTGAACATTGGGGAAAAAAAAAAAACCTAACGACAACAACAACAACAACAACAACAACAACAAAAAAAAAACCAACCACAACAAAAAAAAAAAAAAAAAAAAAGGGGAAAGAAAAGCTTGTAGCAAAGAAGCATGCGGCCAGGAGTTTAAATGTTAAAGAACCATGCAAAATTGTGATCAGAAGAACTGAGCCCAGTTGGAAATGCTTGGGTTTCAAGAAAAGAAAGCAGCTGACAGTTCTAGGCATACTAGAAAGCTTGGTTTGACATACTAAGTATTTCCCTCTGTGCTCCGCAGCCCAAGCAAAACTGAAAATGTAGTCCAAACTAGTTTGGTTTTTGGGTTTCAGGAGAGATGGAGCTTACTCTCGGTTAAGATTCATCTCATCTAACATAATCTTGTACATTGAAGACACAGACTCCTGAACACGTAGAGCAGAGTTAGTTGCACTGGTGTATTTTAGCTGTTTTTGTCAGGAAAGGATGCTGTGTATCAGCTGCTTTCAGGAGAACACTGACAGATGATGACTGGTACAGCTGTCATATTTTGTGTCGGTGCAGCCCACCTACATACACAGCATAAACTAACAAGCCATGCTTGAACAAAGGGACCTGAGGCTTGGACACATTTCCTCCCAGGGACTGCCAGAAGGAGCAGTAATCTCTAGCAGAAGGCCAGATGGACAGACAGAGGCAATTACATCTTAAACTAATGCAGCTTGTCTCTCCAGAAGTCACATTAGGACATGACTTTCACACTTCTGTTATGTTTTACTTCAGAGCTAATGTTCCATAGTAACTAGATAACTCCACCCACTGTAAGATGTTTTATTTAGCATCTTGCTTTATTATGAACACACATCAATGTTCCATTAAGCTAGATACCTGAGCTGATAATGTGTATTCCCTACAGGTTTGATGGTCTGCTGTTCTCCAGGAACAGATGTGCCAAACAGACAACTTGCCTGAAGGCTTTAAGGTTATGAACAGAAGCAACCCGCATTTCCTTCTGAAAACAAGTAACTCATTGTCACGATTTTGTGCGTGTAAAAGGTTCCACAGCACTGACCAGCACTACATGGGCAGTATTCCTTCCAAAAGCTCTGACTAACAGCAAGTGAAATCTTTACATAGCTGTGAAGATTGAAAGCAAATAGGCAGTCTGAAATACATTTGTCTCCTCTGGAGAGGGAGATGTCACAAAAGAATACACAGATTCAGACACAATACTTGGAGGGAGATGACCAAACAGAAATGGTGCTGACAGAGATTAGCAAAGCCCAGCAAAGGAAAATTTTACTAAATTTCAATGCAATTTCTTGCAATGACCAAGAAATGTACTTCTCCTTAATCATGGGGACTAAGATCAGGTGTTATGGAATCTGTTCCTATTTGTTTGTTCCAATCAGCTTAACATAATAAATCAGTTTAGGAACCTTTGACAGACAGAAAGGCTACAGATCAGATGCTCCTCCATCTTCAAAAGTATGCACTTTCATTGGGAAAACATAAATTCCTGAATTAGGATAAAACAAAGTGGAACTCCATCTTTTACCTGGAAGACAGTCCTGTGGTCTTCTACCACTTGCTCTTCCATTTCTACCATTTGGGACACAGCTTCATGGAAACTAAACAACTGTGGAGAAACTTCTTCTTCCTAAAAACAATAGTTAACCTTGTTAGCCTGGAAAGAACTGTGGCTGCAGAAAAATGTTGAATGTGACCCATTTCATCACAGAACATGGAAAAAAAAATGCAGAAGGCAAAGCCTGTCAAAAAATAGAACTCAATACTTCTAAGAAGTATTAAGAAAATCTCCAGGAATTAATAGAAGGGGCAATAAATCCCAAATGTTTACAGAGTTAAATTTAATTAATATTTACCAAAAATTTCCAGTCGCTAATCCTAGCAAATACTGGAAATCAGAATATTCCACACTAAAATAACAAGTTAAAATAATGCGAAGATGAAGTCTCAAGGGAATAATTATCATTTCTAATAGATTTTAATGCCCACAGAAAACTTTGGGTCTCTGTCAGGGCTTTTTGTTGTGTATGCTGAAACAGGCAGGAAAAAAAATTCAAAAAAAGAGAAGAGTAATTACATTCACTGAATTTCAGGAAATCAAAATTAAATCAAACCTTTGGGAAAAAAAGTTAAATAAATATGAAGGGAGTAATCTAAAATGTACATAGTGATTGATAAATTAGAAGATGCACACACAGATTTACAAACTGGGACAAAGAAGGCTTCTTTAAAAATGAATAGTCAACAATAGAAGAGAGAAGTACTGTAGGCTGTAATTAATGTTTAGCAAGACAGTGTAGATTCCTTAAACAATGCCTTTGAAATATTTTTTAAAACATTAAGTAAAGCTTAAATTCATTCAACATGAGCAATGAACAAGTGATATAATAGGATATCTAGTTGGAAGGAACATCCAATGGGAAGCTCTAGGAATCACTACCATGTTCTTATGAAACAGAGTCCTGGAAAAGAAGTCATTTACTGAAGTGAGATAGACTGCAGATATCACAAAGAGATGTCTAACAAGACTGAGAGTCTTGTGAAAAATGTTAGGATTGTAAGGATTTTTCTTTTCTATTTCTCAAGGACATTTTCACAAATAGAGTTTTAATCCCTTTTGAATATTTAAGGACCAGGACTAAAGCTGTAAACTAGCAATGAGGAAGAATGCCATTTAGAAGACATCTCTCCGCTCTCTACTCCTCCAGCCCAGGGAGGCATACTGGGAACATCGTGTAGCTGACTTTGCAAACAATGCACTGGGGTTTCACCCTAGGAAAACCAGGATGCTAGGAGGAGGAATGATGGGTAGCCAGATTTCTATATGCAGGGAAAGGCAAACTCAATTGAAGGTTTGCATGCAGGGAAAATAATGCTCAAAACCACAAAGGGTGTTAAATAAAACAGATGAGTTTTAGGATAGTTCCCACTGCCTAAAAGAATGTGATTATAGATCATCACCACAGCCTGCCTAGACATTAAAAGCCTTAATCAGCAAGGAAGATAAAGAAACCCTTCAAGAAACATTTTTGGGTTTGGTTTTTCTTTTGTAGAGAAATGAGCTTAATACCATAAAGAGAAAAGGTGAAGAGATATATTGTATGCATTTAAGATCTTACTAACAGGCTATCCACCTGGATTTGTTCTGCCCTCTGTATGTCATCATCTCTTTCCATGTAATTCTGTAAACCACTCACATTTTGTTCACAAAGCAGTTTGAGATCATCTCTCTGAGGAGAGCTTCCCACACCCCACTGTGTCTCCAAGTCATCCATCTGATTGGGAGTATGGTGTATAATGGAACGGATATCTCCTGCAGCACTAGGATCAACCGTCAGCTCCTTCACCCTATGGGCAGAAAATGTTTCATTTGAGAATTAGTAACCTCCTGTGCAAAAGAGTAACAACCAAAAATAAAGCTCTATGGGTTTATGTACAATCAATTAATTTAATAAGGAAGATGATGATGTCAGCTTCACAAATTTAATGTACTTTCAGTGACAAAAAGATGTTAGTCCAGGTCCTAAAATCACGGACCCTTGCATTTTTACAACTTGCATGTGGATTACAGTAATCTAGCAAGAAGTATTTTCTGACTGAAATCTTACCACTTGTTAACAATTAGGAGGGCAAAAATTTCAAGCCCCTCAACATTAACTCTTTGACAATGGGTGGTATTTCAAAGAAAAGGTTATTTAGCACCTTAGACATCACAATGTTTCTTTTTCTGCATAGACAGTTGGGCTCTAAAAAAGTTAAGTCAATCAGCTCTGCACTAGCTGTTATAAGCAAGTGAACATAGAAATCTGAAGAAAAAAATAACTTGCAATCAAATATTTCAGAGAACAAGTAGATCCTTTCATTAACTTCAAAGATAAAAATATTTTAATAAAATGGTAGGCTCTTGCAGCATGTAAGTAATTTAAAGATTGATCACAATTCTGTCACAAAAAAGGCTTTTTAAAAGCAAACCTATGGAAGATGCATGAAAGTCTGAAAGCAATTTTTAGAACATATTCCTAGTTTCTTTAATCTTTCAAATAGCACTTATTTACTACAATGGAAGATATTTTACATTTATCTTCAGAGCACTGAAAAACTTTCAATAACATATATATATATATATACACACACACGCACATATACACATATATATATATATATATATACACACACACACATAAGTAAGAAAATTTTCAGAGATATTCAAATTACCCTAACAGAATTGTTAGATTTGGTCCACTAAATGTACAAAGGTGACATCACCATTTCTATTTTTTTTAAATGTATGAAGGAAACTAGCAAGCCTGGATACAGAATGTGGATGTTTAAGGAGGGTAAACAAAATACTGGGAAGATGATTGCATATCATGCAGAACCATCACCTGCCAAACCAAAATAAAAACAAAGTATGTTTTCAAGGCAAGGGGACTAATGAAAGGTTGGTCTGTAAAATTACAAAGCCAAAAAGAAAACTTAAAAATAACGTTCCATGTATAGAATGAAGTAGACCTGGTGTTTGAAGGAGAAAAGTCGTCATACTCATAGGAAGGAGAGAGATCAGAGCGACTGCCACTACCCTGTGAGAAGGGAATGTCCGAAGGACTAATTCCAAATTCCTTTACTCTGCAGCAGCAAAATACAGTGGCAAATTAAAAGAAAATGTTCTCATAAACACAGTTAAAATGACAACTCTTTGTTTAGCATACTTCTTTAATTGTTTAACTACAAAATTATTTTTATAAAACAAGTGTTTTGACATATTTAAACTCTCTGCAAACAGTTCAGATCACTAACAAAACTGAACAAAACTGAACAAAACCAGTGCTGCTAATTTGCAGGAGACTATAACAGCAGGGTTTTGAAAAGAGTAATTCCAGATTTCAGCTTATACAGTTTATATGATTTGGTCTACCTTCAATATTCCACTAAATGACTCCTTTTAAAATATCAAATCATTACAGCTACAAAAGTGTAAACTCTCTTTCACCTCCTCTTGTCACTGCCCACACACTAGTGTCCAGCACCTAAAACTAACTACTATGAAAATGATGTATTGTTAGGAAAAAGTAAACTATACAAAACACATGAAGCAACGTCACAGTGACAAGTATATACTCCATAACACCATGCAACTTTAACAGTGAGGGGAGGAAATAGTTTCAGCATTAACTATTTAGTACACTAGAAAGAGGTGCTTTATTCATTTTGTAGTGACTTTTTATGGAGTCACTTCAGCAACATAAGCTCTGTAAGGAGTACAAGTTCCAACAACTCTTGAATGTGCAAGGTCCTGCATCATGTTACTCTAAGCAGAGGAGTAGATGCTTCTTTCTCTTCAGGGAGGAAATGACACAGACTGGTCCAAGCCAGGCAGGTTTACTACTAGCTCCATTAACCTAGACACAGGGACGCTTGGAGATTGAGAGAAGCAGGCAGTAAGCCTTCCTAGCAGGCCTTTGTGCCTAGCCAAGGAGAAGCAGTTGTGGTTCTGTCTGACCTCTCACTGGGGCAAACAGACCCCCAGATGGTGGTCTCTTCTGGCAAAGATGATGGGTTTCTGATGGCCCAGAGGCTGTCTGCCACCTTTGTCCTTTGCAGCCAAGTGTGGGGCACTTCTTGAGTCACAGGTCTGGCTGCAGGGACACACAGGACCTGACTGCATCATCTCCATAGATTTTAAATCCATAGATTTTAAACAGAGGAGAACTGCAGCAGGTGAGGGCTCCTTTCACAGTCACTGGAAAGAGTTGAACACTTTCTCAGAGGAGTACAGGTCTCAAGTGATGCATCTGCCTCTCACGGTGCTAATTTCTCTACAGTGATTATAAAGACTGTTGATTTTATGCCTTTTTAAGCATTTACTAAAGGTCCTCAAATATTTGCCTGAATTTGGGAAGCATGAAATTTTATATGTATATATAATACAGACTGCCTATATAATACAGACTGGCAACTGCACACTCTTCCACCAAAGGGATCGAAAATAAATCACATCACAGAAAGGTTTCTTAGCCAACACCCTAGGGAACTGTCACGAACACCAACTATCCCTAATGCAAGAGATGGTCTTTTCAATGCAAGGGCAAAACTAATGGCAGCATGTCCCACATACCTTGTAATCCACATTATTCATCTCTGAATAATGGCATAGATACAGTTTTAATAGATTTGATTGTAATGGTTGTACAAAGTGACAATTTAAATGAAATGTGAGCCTGGATCAGTAATCTGGTTTTAATCTTATTAAGAAACACAACTACCATTGAATTATTCAAGTAGCTAAAATTATCACACATCATGGAACAACACTATTTCAAATGTCTGTCATCAACAGTCAGTATAGCTTTAAGAAATAACATTTTTCATACCTATTTGCGTATCTCAATGTATTTAGAGTGTTTTCACATGATGCCATCCCTGGAGAAATAGTAGCAATCTGGAGAAAACAGGCCACAAGTTAGTAAATCACTTTGTACAATTTAAATGCGTATATTTCTTAATCTCCAGTTTCATTTCTGATCTTCTACAAAAAATATCTTCTATGTACAGTTGTACTTATACAACAACATTTCAGGGACACATGTCCAGTCAAAGCTTCAATTTAATTCTTTTAACCTTACAAGGAATATCAAGAATTCACAGAAATTCAATTTCCCCAACCATCCTGGTAACATATTTTGTAAATGTGAAATTGTAACTTAAAAAATGCACTCATCAAAAAAGGAAATATGCAACTCAGTAGACCTTAAGTCTAATATATCCTATAAACAATTACCACATTATTTTTTATGTATCTTTTGAGACTCTCCTCTGTTCAAGGAGATTCTGTGCTGATTTTAGCCACATCAGAAACTAAACTAAACAGTAGTAAAGATGAGCTTGAGTTTAACTATCTTCCTAAGTACAGATATATTTTTTCTCAAATATCAATTATCTGTAAACAATACTTGATGGCAAACCTTGCACAAGATGTATCTGGAATCTAAACGTCTTTCTTTTTCCAGTTAAATTAACTGAATTATCTGAAGATTGCACCACCTTTCCTGAAATCAGCAAAAAATAAAACTGTGATTGGGAAAAGTGGGATCATTATTCATCCTAGTTTCTCCCTATAGTCCAATTTTTCTACCTGTGCTCTTTCCTAAAGAGTCATAAAGGCTCTACCCAGAACAAACACCTCTGCGATCCTGCACACTAACATTTTTGTGGCATCACACACTCAGGAGACTGAAACTGATGGTGATTAAATAATTCCAGTCTTCTCTTTCATCCTGCTGCTGACATTCCTGTATAAAATCAGAGGTAGTCATCCCAAGAGGAATTTCTCCTTCTGGGGAGAAAGGAAAAATATGTGGTGGAAGTGACCATACAGACCTAAGTTTAAACCTCTAATACTAAAGTACACATAAATTACTAAGGAAAACAACAAGCTTATATTTGTGATCACAAAACTGCATTTCTCTTGTTTTGGGTAACAACAGTTAACAAAACCTAAAAGTTCCTAAAGCCCTTACAAACTCAAATAACCTGAAAAATGCATACATCCCTTCCAATAGTTTAATGTTCAGAGTATGCCACAGACAGGGATGTTTAGATTGATGGCATTTATCTTCCCAAGGCATCATTACATGTGATACAGCCTGGGGACAGCTGAACTAACCTGACAATTGAAGTGGTGAATGAATTCCATGTCTTCCTTTGCTTTGTGTGTGTGGCTTTTGCTTTACCTATTTATTACCACTGCTGTAACACTAGGAGATTGCTCCAACATTTTAAAGAGCATAAGGTACAGCTGCTCTAGGGAAGTACTACTGTAGGTGCCTTGGTCTGTGTGAATACCCTGTTCAGGACACATAAACTTGTGCACAGGTCTTGGTGTATAACCTCTCCTCAGGTCCCGACAAGCCCAGTCCAGGCAGGACAGGAGGACTCAGACCTCTCTGTTGCTCACTTTCTTGTTCCTAATTCCAAATGAGGATGGAAAAAGTTGCACTACTTAGGGACAGGAGTATCTTTAACACCTGTAATAATCATTCTTCCTATCCTGAATCTATCTACACTGCTTGTAAGCCATCACAGTGCCATCGATGGCCCTGTCTGGACATTAAAGTCTGCAGGTTCCTATTCCCACCCTGGTGAGGGGTCTGACCACTTCAGTTATGACTGCAGCACATGAAGGATGCAACATGTCAAGGAGCAGCACTGGTTAAAAAAATGAGACTATCCTATATAGTCACACTGCAACTTTCAAATGATGATTCATTATCCTACAATTAAACTCTTCAAAAACTTTAAATGGTTTTTCAAACTATTTAAAGACAAGAACACTAAAACTGCAACGACTGATAAAATTTTTAAAAAAGAATATTTATGCTGACTGCAAGTCTCTGGATTTCTTTTGAATGAAGCAATTCCTAGTCATAACTGTCAATGTTAATGAAGTTACTTTCAAAATATTTTTTCTGAAATTTGAAAACACAAAGAGTTTCCGAATCATAGTTTAATGTTATATACAGAGAAAATACTTCATCCCTAAAGATGTAACTTTTACAACTGCAACATATCCATAAACAATAAAGGAAAAGTCACATAAAAATGAAGTGTAGAAACTACCCAGCGAGTTTTACTCAAATATGTTCCTTACAGATTCGTGTAGCAGAAAGTAAATGGAAAACATACAGCAGGTATTTTATTATTTCAGGAATTCTTGGGTAAGTTAAAAATAACAAGATTTTACTACATCATTTTATATGCATTTCATATTGAAAAGCACCACATAGTTGTAAAATGTCTTATTCAAATGGCACGTTTAAGCAGTGGATCAAATCTGTCTTGTTGAGAAAGTCCTTAGTAATAACCCCCATTGCTGGCTGGGGTTGAAGCAAGACAGTATCTTAAGATGAGACTCTGCTGATTACATTCTTAATTAAAAAATTCATGTAAATAAACACTAAAACCAGAATGCCACAAGTGGTCCTACTACTAAAAAAAATAGCAGAAGAATGAATTTGAACGTATCTTAGCCTCAAAGAGGTTTCTTAGGCTTAATTGTGAAGAGATTGTAGTTACGTGAATCAGAAAATAAAAATAATTCAAGCACATAACCACTTTCAGAAGGGATTCTTTTTATTAATTAAGAACTTCCATGAAATATTCACAAATGCTAATTATTTGATGTGCAGAGAGTAACCTCCAACAGGCTAATTTTTCAAACCTCCTACAGCAGTGTGGATACACCTGCTAGAATTGCACCTATCTAATCCTGCACAGGATTCATGAAGTTATAGAGTCATACAATGATTTGAGTTGGAAGAGACCTCTAAAATGTCATTTCGTTCAACACCCATGCAGTGAGAAGGGACATCTTCAGCTTGGTCAGGTAAGTCTCAGTGGGAAAGAAAACTATCCTGTTGTTTCATTAGAAAACTGAAGGAGAAAAAGGTTAATAAAAATGCTATTTTACCACCATTTTCAAATTAGAACCATACCTAACAGCTAAAGGGAGGACTAAGCTCTCCTAAGACCATGGTTTTCACATTGTGGTCTGCATACTTCTCTGGCCTCTAGACTAATTAATTCAAAGGAGCCTGTGAAAAGTAACAAACACAAACAAACCTAGGAATCAGTATGCACTGCAGAGAGTTCACATTCTCATAAAGAGAAATAATAAGGATGCACAAATAAAACAACTGGACATCAGTACTTTTATCTGCCCTTCAACTCATCTGTCAGAAGAATTCTGTTTTTCAGACTGGTGCAAATGCACACTTACAGCTATTCAACAATTATTTACATATTTATATATACTTATAATAGTTAATAATTTATAATATTTACAATAATTTTATGTTCTATTTTATATATTTCTATATAAATATATATTTTTAATGTATTTACAATAGATATTCATCCAATCTATCCCAATGACTTCCCCCTCATGAGCCTGAAGCATATTCTGATGACCTTGATACCAACTTTTAGTTTAATCTTTGTCATTTAAAAATCATAAGTCATCACTGTATTTCCAGTCTGCACACTCTTTTCCAGAACTCTGCAAAACAAACAAGACTCTTTTATAATTAAGGCACTGCTAAAAACAAACTTCTCAAACTAGAAGTGTTTCTAGCTGCCATCCTAGCTAGAAAACTAGAACAAACACTAATAAAAAAGTGAGAAGGGAACAAATTTTCTAAAATCACAGAATCATAGAACCACTTGGGTTGGAAAAGACCTCTAAAATAGTTTAGTCCAACCATTAACCCGGCCAAGCTCACCACCATGTCCCTAACTACATCTACACATCTTTTTAAGATGTCTAAGGATTGTGACTAGACCACTTCTCTAAGCAGCCAGTTCCAATACTTGACAACCCCTTTGGTGAAGAAATTCATCCTAATATTCAAACTAAACCATTGAGAAAAGTCTCTTTTGAAATACCCCTCCACATACAATGTCAATTAGTGAATAAATTTAAGTCCAACACACTTCAAGTAGCAAGCAACCTATTTTAAACATAAAAGCCTAAATTTGCAGTATCTTTTCTCTTTGTAATGGACAACAATTAACCAAATCAACTTACCATACAGGTACGTGAGTTTTCTCCAATGAATGAATCTCTTAACACCTGAGTAAGTTTACTTGCTCTGAAGGGTGTGTGAGGTTTATTTCGGCCTAAGGCTCTAATGCACTCCTGAAAGGACAAAGAGATTCTTTATCATGGGTTAAATAAATATAATAAAAACGCAATTCAGAATCAGAAAGCACATGCCTTATATTTGATGCACTCCCCCAAAAGTATAATAAAATTTACTGCTAAAGCTAGGATTCAATAAGCGTTAGGCTTCTACTGCTCACTAAGCTCAGCAGAGATGAAAGAATTTTATAAGGATTAGAAGCCGAAAAACTATCTCAATGTCATCCAGTTTATTGACAACTGTTGTATCCACCAGAACTGAACAGTGTTGATGTGAAATATTCAGGCCAACAATTATTCCCAATTATCAGCTACAAAAGCCTGCATGAACTGAAACTTCTGCCAGCAGCAGCAGTATGGGCAGGGACATGTGTTAACCATATCAGTTAAAAGCAGTGGTTTGATTCTGAATTTACCACTGTCTTTCTTTACAGCTTAGAAAAAAAACAAGCTTTCTGAAAGCTTGGTCACAAACCAAGTAGGCATAGCTCTCTACTGGAAGCAAGCTCTCTACTTAACATTGCTTAACATTGGAAGACACTTGAAAACATTAGGTCACTCCCTTTTGTAAAATACTCTTTACGTGAAGAAACTGGGATAAGATCTTCTCTTCCATTCCCAGAGGCAAGGGGCTACACTAATACTTGCAACTGATTGGGTTCCAGCGAGCAGTATTGTATAGATGTAAATATTACAGAAGTTACAGCAGCAACCAGAACAGTGACACCAATATAACCATTAATCTAACCATCACTTCTGTCCACTCAGAGCTCTAATATTGTTTAATAAGTTATTCTTATGCACAGAAATTTTAATTTTAAATTTCTGCATTGTTGTCATCATAATATTTTGACTGTTTATTCCAGATTCTGCCTTTGCCTTAACCGACATCTCTTCAGATGCAAAGCTTCCTTGGTGCACTTTTAAAGCATCTACACACAGAATTTCTACAACCGACCATACTTCATAAGTATTTCAAATTAGAGCTTTGCTTTTAGCTGCATTAGTAGATAGAATGGCCTTTGTATTACATGAATAATTCTACAGAAGTTCAACTAATCCTCCAGCTGCAGATATATCCTATATTTAATTACTGATATGGCAATCAGCAAGTTTTTATTTGATATTTTAATTTACTATAATGATTTTTAGTTTACTTACTCCTGAAAAATTAGAATTGGATTATCTCCTCGTTAGTAAAAGATTACAGAAGGACACCACCAGCTTCTAAATTTGTAATAGAGTTTTAAACAATGTTTGGTTTTCATCACATCTTTGGAAACCAGGTAACAAAATGACAACACTGCTTCCATGGGAGACATTACAGAAATAACTTCCTGTGCCAAAATCCTGAATAGTTAAGACAGGACTGATATCCAGGTGGAAAGAGCAAATCTTGGATTAGCAACAAAGATCACTTTGTCATAATGTAGTAGTTTAATTGAAACTTTAAAATAACTTCACAGTTTCTGAATACCAATGGAAAAGGCTGTGTAATGTTTTTGGGATAGATGAAAAATCACAAACGTCATTGAGAAACTTCTATCTTTTTGTACCACCTTTTAGACCTCTGCAAGACCTCCATTTATTTTTATTTCCCCCTTCCCCATATTATTTGGATGAAGATCACTAGTACAGCAGCAGCAGAACCTTTTGCTGTAATTAAAAAGACAAGTTGTATAAAAATTAACCAAGTAACATTGTATGACCACTATCCAGTACAAAAAAACCCCACATACAAACAAAAAACAAAACCACCACCTCAAACCAAATCCCCAAAACAAAATAGCTTTATTCAATTACATTTGGAAATGAGTTGTAACATCAATCCAATAGTCCCTGCATTGCTTACTTTGATGTTAAATCAGAAGAGGCCAAAGTTTTGGAACTGCTGCTTCCAATTTTTCAACATGCCACAGAATTTTGTAGTGACACATTAGACATCACAATTTTATGGTGTGTTCTCAGATCTGTTTAGTCAGATGCCAGTCTTCTCCCAGGTTTATACTGGGAATAAAAAAGTAACCACACAGATCTTGGGGTTCAGATTTTTTATATAAAACCAGTGTTGGTGCTGAGAGAAGTAAGCCTAAGCAAAACTAATTAAAACCAGAGAGAAATTTTAAGAAATTCAAAACTACTGTTTCTTCAGTTTGAAATCAAAAATTACTTTCCGTATTTAGAGAGAACCTCTTTTAATCACAATAAAACATCAAACCAAAAAAGCAGATGAATATTTAAGTAGTATTTCCTAGCTCTGTCTATATGTCCTGGATTGGATGTATGAAATAGCTCTGTCTATATGTCCTGGATTGGATGTATGAAAATCTGTAAAGTGACTCCATCAGAAAATTTGCTACGAAGAAGAGTTGATAAAAATGGATTTCATCTTTCAAGGGTTTTTTCAATTATTTGCTAGTTTTTTCTGGACATGCTGCTGTTGTTTTGCTTTAGTCAATATATTAACAGCAGTAAATATGGTGTCAGTGTAATTTTATTATTCATTTCAAAAAAGAAATAAATAGTGAGATCAGTAAGAATACTTCCTGTTAGTATTTCTTACCTTGAGTACACAAGTAAGTAATTTGCCTTCCTATTTTAGATACGTACCAGAAATATCTGCAAATTCTACCACTGGGGACCCTTTGTGAACTTCTTTGTTTGGGGTGTTTTCTTGTTTCGGGGTTTTGTTTTTTCAGTTGGTTGGTTCGTTTTGCTGGGATGTTCTGATTTTATTTTACTAAAACTACATGTAAGTTGATAGCACAACATTTATGCACTGTTTTTACTTGGGACTTAATAAGTGTTTCCTCATGCATCTAGAGGAAAAATCAATACATTGTTTTTTACCTGTCATATCAATAGACAATGTAGACAAGCACGCAAAAACACTAATTTTACTTGTCACTGCTATTATATGTAGGCTTCCACCTACTCCAAGGCAATAGAAACGTATCAGTTACCTTGAGTGCTAAAAGGCTCTTGTTAATTTCTGCACCTTCCAGCCGAGTCTGCCTATCTGCACTCGAAGTGTCTGCTCCTCTTTCATTGCCAGCCAAATCAATCAGAGAAAATTTACCATGCAATTTCCCTTTCCTTCGGAGAATAATCTGAAACACTGCATGGCTTCGAGATGAGTGTGCATTTGCAGATGTCTGGCCAGATGTCCTTTAAACAGGAGGAGAGCAGAGAAAGACATTAACCAGTGGAGGACCATGCATGTTAAACATGATACCTCACAATGATAGGTTTTCAGGGCAGATTCCTGTATTTTCTTACATGTTGACAGCATGTCTAACACTCTTGTGGACACTACACATAGAACACTAACAATTGGATATACATAGTATAATTATGCATCTTTTTCTATCTCTTTGGATGGAAATGGAAGATTAGTAACATTCTGCCTCCCACTGAAAATCAGATCTTCACATATTTCAGATTATCAGAGATCTTACACAAAAAGTGCTGATGACACTTCTACCTCAAGGCTAATTTTAAAAACAATGAAGCTGAAGTCTTAAAAAAAAAGAAGGAAAAAAAATTGTGCTAACTTCTGCCAGTATGCATCAAGGCCTTTTAGAGATGAAGAACCTGGCAGCATTCCAGGTTTTAAATTACGTGAATTTAAGTCAGTAAGCTGCTTACATAATGCATGCAATTCACATCCTCTTGAAAAATCAATTATTTCTCTCTAGCAGACAAAGAAACTAAACGTCTCTATTTTAAATGTAGGTATATTCCTTACTTGCAGACAACATCATAAAAAAATCCCTTGCATATTAAAAAAGGCATCACTACAAAGACATCTCAAAAAAATCTTGTTCTAATTTTTTAACATACAATGAGTAATTGGTGTAAACTGTGGAAGATACCTGCAGCTGTTGCCTACTTCAATAAGCTTAAGAACATCTTCAACACATTTAACTTCCCGCTCCTGTAATCCCACCACCTGGACTTGCTGTTTACCATCTTCTAACACTCTTAATTTTGTTTTCCTGTTCAACAAGTCAAAAACCTTAAGGAAGGAGGAAAACAGAACAGTTAAAAGAGGAGCTTAAAAAAATTTCCTGCTTTGAATTCCATTTCAAATAATGCAAAACATTCCATGGAAATACACAATTGGAAGGGAAATGTAAAGAATTCTTTGAAATACAGCTTTTAATACAAAGAGGGGAAAAATATTTTATGTGACAAACTCAAAGTTTTGTGTATGAGAAGCTCCTTCATTCTCAGAAAGAGCTGGTACTCACCTTACCACTGTAGATCTCAAAAAATGTTGCATATACTTGAAGTTCTAGCTTCTTATAGTTTGGCTTCTTTAGCATTAAAAAGACATCTCGAGCTGTGAATACATTTCCAGAATAAAAAGAAATCTCATCATCATGTGTTTTCATTTAGTGAAGATTCATTTACGCGTAACAGCCTATTTTACAGCACCTCATATTTTGCAAGAATGACTGATAGGGTCCGTCAACCAAGCCTAAAACAGTGCAATCTAAATTGCCGCATTACACTGGAAGATGCAGAAGACACCAAAAAGACAAATTTAAGTAATCTGTTATTGCATTTTTGTTAAGTAGTCTATATTTACATTACTGTGTAAGGGATACACATCCATGGACTTCTGATGTTATCAAATCTCCACTGCAATGCAAAGTCTGTAAACTGTTATATTTGTATGACAAAGAGTTGAAAATCTATTGATCTCAACTGATCCGCCCAAAGCCAACTGATCAATGAAGTCTCACCTGCAAGTGCATATATGCCTTTAGAACAATCTTGGTTCTTTCCTGAAAAGTCGCCACCCATAGTCTAAATTACAAAAAAAAAGAAAAAAGGAAGAAAAAGAGAAAAGAGAGAAAAGCACCATAAAAATCACAGAATTGTACTTTACATATTTCTTAATTATTAGAACCCATCTAAATGTGTCATGTAAAAAACAGTATTGCTGACTTGTAGAAGAACTACTTACATGGGTTTTCCCACTGCCTGTTTGTCCATATGCAAAACAAGTGGCCATCCCCCTTTCAAATATGGTCTCCACTAATGGTCGAGCTGTAAACCTTAAATGCAAAAAAATCTGTACTTAAAAAACTGAAGTACTAACCCTAAATAATGATTTCCATGTTTTAATGATCCAACACCCCACAGTTTACTAAACGGAGTCTGGAGCTCCCTCAAGATGCCAGAATAAGAAGATATTGAAGAAGGACAGTGTAGCGGCTAAGACTTTCATCAATACTAAAATTCTGCTGAATTTTTTTTTTCCTCCCCAAATCAACTTCCAAGATTAAATTTGAAAAACAAGAGGCCAAAACAACATTATACATCTTTGCATACATTAAGAAAGGGCTCTTAAGAATGAAAAAATTCTACTTGTACTTGAAGTACTATTTGCTGTCAAAAGTCTTATCTAAAGGATCATTTATTTTTTTAGATAATTAATTTTATTTTAAGAAACACAGAGTTATTTTTCCTACTTCAGCTGTTTATCACCATTATTTCACTATAAACTCCAAAAGCAAAGGGTAAACTAATGGAGAGTTACATATGGAGATTATTCTCTCTGCAAGACTCTTTTTAAAATTTTCCAGTTGTTTACACATAAATAAGTGTAAGTGTCCAATAAAGGAAAAAAATTAATTACAGAAACACTGAGATGCTACAACCTTCTTTCATTCTGCTTTCAAACACAAGATCACTAACAAAAATAATATGGGAAAGACTGCACCATTCAGCAGCAACCCAGGGTTATGTAAAGAATCTACGTCTAGCTGAATCATGAATTTTCATCAAGAATACACCAGATGATTCCTGAACAGCCTTAGTCTTTTTTTCTTCGCTTCTTTTAAGTATACAACTTCTGTCTCCCCAAGAGGATATTCCCATATTTTGATGTTTGTTCTTTCTATATATAAAAATTAAAAATTCACAAAGTCTATCCACCTTAGAAGCACAATCCATAACTTCTGTCTGACTGAATTTGAAACTTTATTTTGCAGATTTAATAAAAAGGGACTCAAATGTATCTATTTTAAAGTAAGACAAAATACAAATGTATCTTAAAACATTTTATAAAGGATTACACAACTCCAAATGATACTATGTTAAAAGAGTCCAACTATACTTTTACTAGATTTTTTATCTGCACTAATCTTAGTCTTTCAGAAATGTAAACTGGTTCTCCTTTAAAACTCATGAGGTATATATATTCCAATTAGTGAATGTTTCTTAATATTAACAAAAAAATTTGCAATTCCGTGTTGTGGTTCATGGATTAAAAAGACTTAAAATACAGGTTAAGCAAAATAACAGTAGTAATAATGGTAATAATAATGGTAGTAGTAGTAATAATAATAGAGTAGTACTTTTCCACCTGGGACTTAACATTTTTTCAGTGTAGAGATACAGTAAATTTAGCATATTGGAGAAAACTGGAGTATGTTAACACAGTATTTTTTTCCTCACTATGACCCTGAGGCTCTGATGAGAGCACATGATGACAGCTACCTTGCTCTTACTTCTGTTATTATGGAAGACCTTAAAACCGATTGCCCTTCAAGTAAAGATCGTTACTGTGCCATTTGAGGGAGAAGGAGAAAGAGTAGAGATCTAGTGTTTCAGTATGGATAAACTTAAAATATATTCCTGAATTGCCATTAATGTATTACATAACTAATAAAAACTCAGTACAAAGCCACAACATTGTATACCAAAACCGCCCCTCACATTAAACATTATGTTTGCACAGATAAATAAAGGAAGGAGGGAACTTAGAAGAATGGATTGTCAAGCAAGAGAATTACTTCATGTATCGTCAAGCAGTTGGCTCTCCCACAGCTCTTCAGCATCAAGGACAGAAAAGATGCTACCAGCAGACAACTAGCAAAGACAGAAATCTCCAAGGACACAGCTTTGCTGTTTACAACTCTTTTCTTAGTTTTATAAGGTTTTCCTTTCACCCCCTTTTCTAATTATAACAAGCATATGACAGAAGTTTTTATTTTCACAACCTTTTAAAATCTCTTTTAGTAGTTTTTTGTTATCCACTATCATTCCAGGCATGATTCTAACTTTCACTTCCTAGCTGTGGATTAAAAACAGAAAATAAGATATTTCTCTGTCAATACTTCTTAAGACAACGAGCAGCACAATAAGCATAAGAAAAATTATCTTCACCAAATTTCCACAGTATTTAGACACATACTAAGATTCTGACCACGATTATGTCACACTGTCTAACTTTGCCCACTATTCTATGTATTTCATTCAGTTACTTCTTCAAGGGAAATAGCTACTTCTAAACATGTTTTTGAAAGTGCTGTGTGAATTAGTCTGTACCAACAGTGGAACTGAAACAGAAAAGCAAAGAACAAAATGGAAATCCAAACGCCTTGAGCCTAAAAGAGGATATGTGTCTTTGTTGCTGTTTGTTTTTAAATTAGGAAGACTTGGCATTTTCAGCAAGATAACTTAGCTCCATACACTTCCACCTTACATCAGCCAGATTGCTTCGAGAAGACAAGTTAGCTCAGGTATCTCAGTAATACTGCAATTTACTCTCTCACTTATTGGTACTCTCATCCTCTACTGATTTGTTTCCATCTCTTAATCATCCTATATTCAGACTGCAAGCTCTTTGGTGCTAGGGCTCTCCTTTTCTTCCAGGTTTCCTGATGACCAAAAGCCATGACTCACATTTCTCAGGTGCTGCACACACACTAATAATAAGACAATAACCTGGAAGCAAATGGAGACCTGATTATGTGGCTCGAGTAATCAGAAGCTGAGGAGGGAGGCAATACTTGCTAAAGCCTGGAATGCAGCAGGGCTTGGAGGAGGACTGGGAGTAGGACTGAGGCCCACAGATATGGAAATGACATTGCAGGTGAATAATTAGGGATAAAGAGTTAAAACAAAAGTAAACAGGTAAAAGAATGGAGGTAGCAATATACCATCTGCTAACACAGAGAATAGGAATAAAGTCTAAGACCAACGTAAGCGTAAAAGTTATTAGTATGGAAAAAATATGAGAAAAAAGATTCACCAAAAGAAAGCATATACACATACCTGTAAACCATTTCATTAGGAGCCGTGTCATCAAAGGCATAATCAAAACGAAAAGTTTGGTTTTCTAGGTACCTTGTTAAATCCACCTTTTGTTTTGGTTCATGTACCATCACAACATCTTTACTAGGAATTGTTATTACATCAAGGTCTTTCATTAAAGTTTCTATAAAATAAGTGAAATATATATTTAACTAACAATACATCATTATTTTTTACATTTTCCCATTGTTTACACTCTTATAACATCTCAGATAACACAGCTCCTCCAAGTAACAACACTGCAATGGATTTGGGCTTCTGATGCCTTGACAGTAATCTGCTAAGCAAGAGATTTTATTTTGGAAATCCAGTCATCCTATCCTATCAAGTGCTAGAAATTAAAGAGAGATAGAAAGCTATCATCATTAATTACCGCACTTTCATTGTAACCTGTCATGTCTTCTGTAACACTTTTTATGGATTTGAGGTCTTATTCCTCAGTGATTACATAGTCTTCTATGGCTCACTGCCATATCCTTTGAGTTTTTATAAATATCTTCTCTAGTGAAGAAACTCGATTCTAGTACTATACTGCTTAGACAGTAAAACTTGAAAACAAAGAAATTAACATCCTTATGATAATACATTTTATTTTAAAATTTTGTCTTGATATTTTCTTTTACTTTTGCATTCATTCCTCACAGACATTTTTATTTGTGTACTCCTCCTGGAACTTACAATATCTATCTAGATATTAGCTAGATAGATAGATAGATAGATAGATAGATAGATAGATAGATAGATAGATAGCTATCTTTAATATATAAAGTAAAATAAAATCCTTTCTAAAGATTACCTTGTAAGCAGAATAAGCTGAAAATTATAATGATCCTTCCTACTACTGTGACTTCAACAGTGAGATCCTAGATTATAATTACTATACAGCACTGCAATTTACTGTTAATTGTTGTATGGTATATGAGTCAGCAAAACAGAGAACCCAGTGATCCATAATATGCACAAAAATAAAGACCCTTTGTGTGTACAGTAAGAATTCATTAATGTGTCCTACTTGCATTTCTACGTAAAATTTCTTAAGGCATGCAGTTCAAGAACTTGGTATGACTTGATACAACCAGAGAAAAAACTTTTCATGAGTTAACATCCTGATCAAACAGTACAATGGTTACCATTGCATTACATTTACACACCAATGGAAACACACATTCCAGTCAAAATATAATCATTTTTTCAACTTCACTGCAATAAAATGAAATGCAATTATTCTGCAGCAATCGCAGATAAAAAGTAAGGAACAGTGACAAAAAGAAATGTATGATGGACAATTCTCTGCAGCAAAAACTTTTTCATTTAACCAGTCAGAAGAGGATTTTTCTTAAAAAAAATTTTGGAGTAAGACATTTACTCCCTCCCAGCTATTTGGAATGAGAACCTGCATTCTTTGCTGATGAAAATTAGGAATAAGGTCTCTGAAACCCATCACATATTTCACAATTATAAACACAAGTCACTGAACTAAAAGCTCAAAGTGTCACTCTGAACATCTACTTCATGTTAAGTCAATCCACAGAACAAGTGATGCTGAGAACCCCTAATGTTTATGGTAATAATTCTGCATTTTTGAGATTACAAAAAAAAAAAAAAAAAAAAAAAAAATTATTTTTTTCTAATCACAGGATTATAGTCAAGTATCTTTAATTCTTTTATACTTTTCTATGATTTTATGAGAAATACTTTGTCTTATGAACTGAGTGTTTTCAGGAGATTGTATCATGTGGGTATTAGATTATCATCCCCTGCACAGATTATTTAGTTAACATCTTTTTTACTAGTTTATTCTTAAAAATGCAAAACAGCTTTAAGTATCAACCTCATTTTTACTTAGACATTCATCTTTCTATGAACACCTCTGATCTACTTTTTTAATAGCTCCCAACCCCTAATACCAAAGATATGCAACTTTCAAAAAATCTATTCCTACTTCTGAAACCCAACTCATGTCCCATAACAACTTATTTTCATTTACTGCAATTTGATTTTGTCCACCTCCAGCACAGGTAGAAAGTGACATTTTTCCCAACAGTAAAAGTAAAAATGAAAAGAAGAAATAGAAGCAGCAATGTGAAGGGGAAAAAGTAAGACAAAACCTAGCTATATACTAGTATCAACATATATATGGGAAAGGGAAAAACATTTCTCCCATTTTCCTTTCGGTATGCTTCAGATAATCCTAAATGTGTACTTCTGACAGTACAAAAACAATGTCATCCTCTGTTGCTTCAGTATCAGTGACACCCTTCTGAGTCTTTCCGCTGAACAGAATGCAAGAGAAAGAGAAGGAAAGAAACATCCTACAGCACTGGATTCAGAAAGGCTGCAATCCAGTAGGCATTTGTGTTCCTAAATTCCCACTGAAAGTAAAATAACTTCCTAGGAAGATTGGGATTTAACTGGAATTGAAAGCTGAACAGTATTTTGTTATTTGGTTTTGGTTTTGTTTGAATACAGATTCTAGTCTGATAAGCAGGCACTAAGAAAAATATTTCAAACACTCATCACATAAAATGAAAAGTCATTAAGGAGTTCTTTTAGTACCTAACAGTTTGTTAGTGGCATGGGAAATTATCATGGGCAACTTTGCCAGCTCTGAGCAACAACTCCAGGGTGTACAAATCTTCCATTTGCTTGTAATCCACTAGCTCTGTGAGAATGTCTTGGACATGTTTAGGCACCAACTGTGTCAAAAGATACTTCCTTATTGTCTGATTCAAGACCACTTGGAAATTTAACAGTATATGTACAAAAGCATGTATGAAAATTTTCATGGTATAACTCTCTCCTCAGCAGATTACTTGAAGGATACTTTCAAATAACAGTGATCCTAATACAGTGTAAGAATACTGAAGAGATTACCTTAGAATTCATTTCCAGAACAACTAAAGACATCCTAGATGACCTTGGGAAAAAAATGGACTCTTTTTGTGCCTCAACTCCTAATACATAAAATTGTGGCAGGTAAACTACTTTTCTCCCCAGGTTATGACAAGTCTATGAATTTTCTAGGTTCATCACACATATTGTCTAATATAAGAGCTTTGTCTTTGATCAGTAATTCTAGAATTGTTTAACACAAATAATGTTACTATCAGAAGCAGCTTTTCAGATAAACAAATAAACAAAATCTTCAACCATCATACCTTTTTTATTGAGTGGTCGTTTTCGTACACAAACACAAATCCTGTGCTCATCAATCTGCAACGGAAAGTCTTTCGGTGAACTATACCCCAATTCCAGTTACAAAATATTTAACTTTATTTGACTTCTCTTTTTGAATTAAATAACCATTCATTAAAAAAAAGAGAAATTCCCAGGACAGTGAGTCATCCAAACATATAAAAATGTCTTGTGCCTGCACAGCAACCAAGAACCCAAAAGGGAGAACAATACATTAACAAAACTCCCTGCAGACAGTGAGCTAATCCAATAGAGCAATAGGTACTATTGGACTATGCAAGCAAATCCAGCTTTAACAGGGTAGATATGCTATGGACAGAAATTGTCACATTCTCTGATTTCTATAGAATTTGGCAGTATCGATCATTTAAGCATTCCACTCCTCTGACATGTCTGCAAACCAAAAGACCACATCCCCTTCAAAGATCAAACAGTAATCAATATGTTGAAGGTTTGTCAAATAAATTTCATGGTTTTGTGTGCACATCCCTTAGCATTCCGGGAAAAATTATCATACAAAGGCTGGGTGACTACTTAGTATGTATTGGCATTATTTAATAGTAAAAGGATATCTAAATAACAATAGTTTAGTAAATTAGGATTTCCAAAACCTACTCATTTCAGTATCAACAAATTACCAGGAAAATAAACCAATGTTATACTGAATACTAATATATATTAAAATATCTATTTTTTGCATTAACAGAGAGAAGCATGCATTGAAAAAAAAATGAAAACACACAGCAAAAACATAGAAGGATAACACATTTCCATGTTGCTGGCATACTTACAGGATCTGCAGTTGTTAGTGGTCTATAATCCAAACTTCCCCTGAAATCTCTTATCATACACATAATTTCATAATTTGGGTTTGTAGCATCAACATCCTAGGAAAAAGTAAGCAACAGAATTTCTAATATACCTTTTTTGCTCCCAGAAAAGGCCTAAATTATTTATCTATTAAAAAAATACACATTAACTGAAATCTTTTTTTTCTGCAAAACATCAGAAATGTCTCTTGCAAGTGTAATATAAGTTTAACACCTTTTTCCACTTTGATGTAGCTAATTTACTGACCATAAAGGAAACAATTGTATACTTCCCATGTCATTTTGGTTGGCATACAGTAGAAAATACTTATAAGTATTTCATGTAAGTAGAAAATACTTATTGAGGACTCATTAACAGTCTACTCAAGAAAGAGAAATTACTCTGGCCTTTGCCAGCGCATTCACACTGAAGGAACATATAGTCAATGTTTCCTTATCTCAGATATGGCACTCTGACAGATGCACAGATACTTCACGACACAGGTATAACACATGCCACAGAGGACACTGCAGGAACCCCACCTGCTATAAACACAATCCTGCTGGATACAAGCCAGTTAAAGTACCTTGCCCTAACTATTGGTCCTGTGTTATACACATATTTGGATGCATTGCAAACTCTTCCAAGGGTCCCAGACACCCAGCTAAGCAGAAGGATATTCAATAGCCTTCATCCAGGCTGTGATGGTTTTGGCTGGGATAGAGCTCATTTTTCTCCATGGAATAATGTGGTATGCAGCTCTGTTTTGTATTTGTGCTGGAAATAGGTTTGATAATGCATTGATGTTTTAGCTACTCCTGAGCAGCACTTATGTAGCAAAGTCCTTTTCTAATCCTCACCTCACCCGACCAGCAAGAGAGTCAACATAGCCAGGACAGCTGAGCCCATGACACAGGCACAGAAGAAGATAACAGGCACAGAAGATAATCCATCCTTAAACCTGGAGCCCTCAGTACCAGAGTGAATGGACATGCAAGAGGCTATGCATGAAGCACTGAAAAGCTGAACCAGAGCTTACCCTGTTTTCTGTAGAACCGATTAAACAACTTCCCATCCCTTCTCCCTGCAAATACCTGTTTTAACAACACTTCAGGACATGCTACTGATGCTAAAAATAGCCAGGTCTGGTGCTCAGACCCTACTAAGTTTTGCATGGCTACCCCCACATGATATAAAATTTCTGAAACACATCTGGCTATGGACAGTGTAGGCACTCTCAAAAAGCACTGGACTGGGGTTACCAAGCTGAAAGGGAGCCAGCTTATTCTTTGCACTTGTGACACAGCCAATCCTCTTCCTCAGAAAAAGCCACCCTGGTGATCAGAAGCTGATTGTACCTTGATGCCATTCACACTGACTACACTGAACTAAAAAATGCTGACAGTAAGTCTTCACAAAATGTTTCTTTATAACATTCAGAAAAGAGTATTGTTTATCGTGGAGAAAGCATTTACCAAATATTCTCCAATCTCTGTTTAAAAGTCTTGCATACTAGAAGTCAGTGCTTGGTGAATTATTGTTGCATTACAAAACAACTTCCTCATACAGAAGTTTAAGACTCAGATGCAAGAGGAGTGTTCACAGAAGCAATAAGAAGAAAATTTTACAAGTAACACCACTTCGAAGTATTTTAATATATAAAACCACAAATGGCCATTCCTCACACATAAAGACACATTAATATTTTGTGTAAACAGATGTAAGTTATAAAACACAAATTTCACATAGGTGATTTTAGGTCAACATGGAAACATCATTAAATCATGAAAAGCAAATTGTATGAATGATTTACTTGATGGTGGTAATTCTCATGTCAGCAGCAGACTGGTACTATCTCCTTAGAGACTCACGCATACCCACACAGCTGCCAACAAGATTATACTCCTAGCTTTGCTAAAGCTTTTACACCATTGTGACAGGAAGTCGTTTAATATTAAGAAATTTTTCTCAAAGGATTAGCAACTTCATTTCTTTCACTCAAGTTTTTAACAACTGGCTGCCAACCTACTGCCATGATGAAATTACAAATGTACAGACTGGTTTAAAGAAAGAAGCATTAGGAGTCACTGTTAAAATTTGAGCCTCAAAAATACATATAAAGCATCACAGATCATAATGAAAAATTTATTATAATGTTGTATTACCTCCCGTAGAATAACAGACCTTTCTAAAAGTCAAAAGGTTGGTTATTGTCAAAAATACAGTTTCCTTAAGAAATAGCTGTCATCAGTAGTTGTTCTCTGAAGAACTTGCAGCAAGACAGCAATTGAAAGCAATGACTTCCATAGGAAGAAGAAGAGGGGGAAAGCCATCTAAAGAAGTAGTTATGAGAGCAATCCTACCAAACACCAAAATATTTGTCAAATCTGTATGCAGAATGAAAACACGTAATTTCAAGATTATCACAGTTCATTAAAATTATTAAAGAATCAAAAAACTTTGCAAATTTCTCTTGCTGACACATGATTTCCAGTTGAGCTAAAAATACTAACCTGAGCTCTCTTTTCTCTAAGTTCCTGCTGCTGTAACCTTCTTTTTTCACGCTTCTCTTGCAGTTTTTCAACCTCTTTTACACAGTTTGATTTTCTACGTGCTTAAAGAAAAACGATGCAGTTTTAAAATACTTTCCATATTTACACTGTAAACTTCAATTAAATTTATGTATCAATAATCAGAAAGCATCAACTATCAACCATATTTTCAAGCAAATCTGATTAGTATAGAATCATTACAGCATTTAAATTTCTAAAATACATAAAATTTACTAGAAAAATGCCATGGGAATGGGACAATAATTTCACAAACCAAAATATATGACCTTGAAAAAATATTTGGACAGATACATGTGATCTCTTGGTTTGAATCAAAAGTAAGCCCAGACAAAACAAAAAAATTGGCAAAAAAATAAAGAAGCTAAGCAACACCACCACGGTTAAAAGAAAACAAAGGAAAAACAAATTCAAAATACTAGTACAATTACAATGAAAATGAACGTATGTTCAGCCACAGCTTTCTGAAAAGCTCCTCAAGAAAGCTCACAGACAACTGAGCGTGTAGACCACTTGTCATTTATGGATAACAACATAATCCAAGAGAATGTACATGTAATGCCCAGAATGAATGAGTCCTTGATACACGGTTTACATACAAGGGGGTCCAAATTCCTTTTTTGCAGCTTGAACTGGAGATATATCTGAAACACTACCATTCTGTTGAGAGGAGGAAGACTGCTCGGGAAGCTGAGTAGGTCGTGCACGTGCAGAACCAACCACTGCAAAGGAAAAGCAAAAAGCTCATCTGGACACGGAGGAGTAACCTTTCTACCCATTTCTGAAATGCCTTGTTAAGATGAGATAAAATGGGGCCCCTTTCTAAACACAACAATTACTGTGGATGAGGAGGAGCCATACTCATGAAAAAGCCTATCAGTAAAAATATCTGGTATGCAGACTTTTTTATCCTAGTGCTGCACACTAACATAACATGATTATTAACTACCAATGCCACACATGCATATTTTTAAATACTGCAGAATTAGTACAACTTATTATGCACACAGAATGAAGTGTTTACTTGGAGATATGCAATCCTGAAGCATAAAGTGCTTCAATTTTATTTATATCATAATTATACCCAAAAAACTAGTACGAAAAAAAGCCCCACTGTTTCACATTCTCTAGATTCTACAAAATGCTCCAACCTCATTGAGCCTGTGATCACTGGAGGAGCAATGCAATAGAAATTAAAGCCAGTGAAGTGCAGCACAGTCTGTAAGTAGAAGAAACAAGCCTTTTTGCCTCTGTACCAGAAGGAATACAGATACAATCAATATGTCTAAACTTATGCATTGATTCTATATGTGTTAAGAATGCCAGTTTCTGAAGATGCTGTGATGTCTTTTCCCAGTGAATGCAGTGGGAGTGGTGAACATGCCTGCCTGTGTGATAGAGCTGAATGCTTTAAATTGTTTTTCAAATAGTTGCTTCGATCAGCTCTGCTTCAGCTGGCCCATTTCCTGCACACACTTCTAACAGAGTGTGTCAGGAGAGTACTAAAGTGAAGGCATCAGCTTTGATCAGTTGCCAGAGATAAGATTCCAAGTGAAGGCCAGCTCACTGTATAACACGGAAACAGCTACAGAAACAGGTTTTGAATGGGACAAACAAGACAAATGCCCAGATCATTCCACATATCACTGGAGTTCTAGCTTACTGATTACACAAAATAAGAGAGTGTGCTGAGAAAAGCTGAATTATAAGGCCAAAAAGAAAAATATTTAGGCCAACAGTGAATAGTAAGAGACATAGTACTCATTAAAATACAAGTTACAGGGTTATTTCATAAAACAGATAATTTACTACAAATGACAAAATGTATGCCTGTGAGGATAATCCATCAGTAAGACATCTCATATTTAAACACGAGGTAGGAAAAAACCTCCAAAACACTCTCTTGTATTTTCAGTCTGCTTGATACCCCCAGAGCCAAATGGCAGAAGAGCAAAAGTGGTCCCAATCAGAAGAGTCTGATCACTTGCAAAGATATGCAAGCTCACTTGTTCTCCAAGTTTAAACAGACGGACTGGGATCTAGCCTGAAGAAATGTTAGTAGGTTAATGTTTGGAAGAATCACCATCACCACCACAAGTACAAGTTAGTTAAGTGAACACAGGAGAGAAAATTAAAACAATAAGCAGTAACTATTCTTTCACACATTACAGATGCATTACATCTGTATTCATCCAATACATACTTTTCACCTATTCTGTGGTATTTCAGCAATTTTTGGGGGGATTTTTCACTGTTAAAGTTTCACTGTTACAGTTTTATCACTGTAGAGTGATAAAAAAAACCTGTAGGACTTAAGTATTTGTATATTCTTATGACTGTTCACACACAGACTGTTACAAAAAACCAGGCTGTTAGCAATTTTTGGGGGGATTTTTCACTGTTAAAGTTTCACTGTTACAGTTTTATCACTGTAGAGTGATAAAAAAAACCTGTAGGACTTAAGTATTTGTATATTCTTATGACTGTTCACACACAGACTGTTACAAAAAACCAGGCTGTTAACAAAAAAAGTTTAAAAAATTGAAAGTGTTAGGAGTTCAAAGTGCACTACTTAGTGTGTATTGAAACATTCAAATAAGCTGAGGACACTTATATTTGAAAACTCCATGTATCATTTAACATTGTATAATTAATTATCTTCAAATTTTTGCACTATTAGTTAATTCAGTGTAACTTTAATAACAATATATTGCTTAACCTTGCATATAAAGATTATTTGTACAGTATGAATTCCTAAGTATACATAGGAAAAATTCTAGGAATTATTTACCGTATCTTTTACATGTCACAGGCATTAATACCAAATAACAAATGCAAAACTATTAAGGAATACTAGATATACAGGAGGTTAAAATGTTACTGTGTTTTTTGCTTCATTGAAATGGAAAGAGATAACATTTACCTCTATTATCTCTGGCAGGAGGGTCATTCTTAGAAGGCAACACAGTTCGTCGACTCTATAAAGAAAGAAGTCTCCCTTATTTGATCACCATATATTAGAAAGCATAAACTGCAGCCCCACTTCTGCTTCTTTCCAGTGAATGAAAATAACACAACATGAACAAAAGAGATCTTATTACTACCAAATCCCACCACGAAAACTGAAGGGGTGAAGGCTGATTGAACTGTATCTAATGCTTCAGAAAACTCCAAAACCTTTCCTTTATCCTTCATTAAGATATTTGGCTATACAAGTATTAGCTCCCAGTTCCCTCTCCGCCCAAACCTGTTCTTAAAAAAATTTAGGAACCCCTATTCACTACAGGAAAAAGAAAATAACACAGTTATGAATGATGCAAAAGTTAGGTTAAAAATTCTAGAATAACATCATGTAGAAAGCTACTGTAAAGTTACCATGAACATGTTGCGTAGATATTACCAACCTTCACAATTTTGTTCACTTTGGCTGATGAAGCAGGTGGTGGTAGTGTCTCTGGGCTGGGTTCAATATCTTCATCAGGTGCAAGATCTGGGTTAAGTGAAAATATGCTCTCTAAATCAATCTGTGAAAGAGAGCATAAAACACATTAATGACACGACATAAATTGTCTGTCTTGTTATGTTTGACAATAAACAGTAAATATATTTAGTGGTTTTACCCCACAGTTTGTTCATTCTAAGATTTGAACTATTTTCTGTTCACTAAAAATAGACTAATCTTTGGTCTTCGTATTATTTGAAAACACATAATTTAGTAAAGGGATGAGTTAAAAATGACCAATAGATAGCAGAATTTTGTAAGTTGATCAAACTAAAAGAGAAGTAGTTAGTATTATTATGGTAATTTGATAATAACTGCAAAATAGTAAGACATTCTGTAACATAAAAAGGAGATCTCAATTATCTTAAATTTCCCAGACAGCGCAAAAGAAACAAATTGCAAAGACCCCAAAAAATCAAACCATAGCTGCAACCATGTTAAATTTATCCAAACTGCTATAAAATGTAAGGGAGGAGGGGGAGGATCTTAAAAATATGAGTCTGTAAAAATGTTGAAGAGCTTTGTCTCTACAGACTTCTAATTCTCTTGGCTGAAGCTTTCAAAGACCTCAGTGCTGTAGAGATTCTGTGTGTCTTCAGCAGATGAAATCCCAGGACTTTCTCATTGCTTTTTTTTTTTTCTTTTTCCCGTGTTTTCACAAAACCAGTAAAGTGTAAAGTGCAATTAGTTCTGGTATCCTTCTCCAAACTGAAACTGGCAAACATGGTCCAAAATTTAAAGGAAGATGAGGTAGGAAAGTGTTACACAAAAAAACTATTTCATAAGGAAAACAAGGCTGGCAAATGGCTGCCAAGAATAAGTGAATAAGCAAACAAACTGGCAGTTAAACTCCTCAAGAATACAAACACAAGAAAATTTCTAGTTTAGCTCTCCTACTAGTTTCCTGTCTGAACTGCGTGTCATTCTCCCTCGTAAAAATTTGATGTTTCTACTTGTAAGAACTGGATAACAAAATCAGCCTTTGTAATCTGGTTCAAAATCAATAGATGAAAACAACCGCCAAAAAGGTATGACACAGAGCTCAGAAATTCAAATTTAAAACAGAAAATTTGCTCAACACTTACTGTACTAAACAGACTGTAACCAAAGAATTATGAAGTAAATTAAGATTTATGTCTCGTTTTTGTTTCCAGTGCAAATTCCAAATAATATTCACATAGATTACACATTTTGTTTTTTAAAGTTCTAAATAAATATGTTTACCTCTTTCCCTTTAGTATCTCCATTTTCAATCCATTCAACAGTTACACTTTCATTATCTTCATTTAGGGATGTTACCATAGCTTGGTGAATTCGGCCTAGAAAGCAAACACAAGTGATCATTCATTAACTGGATGAAAAAATTTCCAGAACCTATTCTCATCCCTGCACTGAGATATATAGAGAGGGGTAGGAAGAAGAAGGTTGAAAAAAATGAGGTGATAAATAGAAGGTGATTGCAGGCCACACAGTGTGAAGTGGCTCAGACCTGACACACCAGAGGAGGCTGTAATGGGACAGTCAGCATCCCAGTGAAAAGCACAATGAACAGAAAATTGAGTGGTAAGTAAACAGAACCACTCAGGAAAGCCACACCACTTAAGACTCTCCCTCTTTGAGAACAGAAAACTCCAATACCAGAAGATTCCCACAGGTGCTAAAGGCCCCTTAGGTGCACTTCACAAAGGCTTGTTTAGTCCCTGCTTCTGGGCTGATACAACATTACACATCTGAACACTGTAATTACACCCTTTAAAATTGTGTTCTGATACTCATTTTTTATAGGCACCAATCAGGTGGTAATCCAACTAAAATTAAACTGCCTGGAACAACACAAACCATTATTTAAGAAAGAGCTACTTACACAGACTGCAGAGCTTGAGTTAAGGTGTTTTTGCATTGAATTCTCCAGAGCAAGACCCAAAGGAAGCAAGCCCTCCACAGAGTAATACAAAACCACTAAATTTTCCATAGGAATAAGGATTTTTCTTCTAAAATATATAATACAGTGCAATTTTTAAATTTTCCTATGCACAGTACAAAAGAGCAACTGGAAGCGCAGGACAGCCGTGCACTGACACAAAAGGATCAAGACCCAAGTGTCACATTGATTTCACATCCATGCTTTGCCCTAAAGTACCAAGAACTGAGGTTTCTAAAGAACACGAATCCAAAGCAATGCTCCTCACATACCCTGCTGTAACAAGGGTCCATACTATGAAGCAATCCTTTGCTCCACCTGCCACGAGCCACCCCCTAGGAGTACGTGCAGCTCTCAAAGTATGAGTGACCAACCTGGAGCAGTTGTGCATATGCTGCTGCTGCTGCTGGGCATCTGCTCAGGGCAAAACACAGCGCAATTGGCACACATGCTTCAGTCTCGGCATTCTCTGCCTTGCACTTTCTCTTCTTTTCTAAAGCTATTAGCCCCCCAAATCCCCTTTAGTTTACTGCTCCATCAATTGTTTCAACTTTTTGTTTTAGCCAATTCAGTCACAATTTGACATTCTTTCAAAAAACAAGCAACCAAAAACCAAAACAAAACAAAACACAAAAAATAAACCAACAACAAACACGCACACACACACACACAAAAAAAAAAAAAAAAAAAAAAAAAAAAAAGAGGGTTTTTTTTTACAGTCTAAGCATTCTAGAGCCTGCAGAGGAACAGAATGAAAGAAAAACCCTGAGTGATATCCCAAATTACCTCAGCTGACAGTGAGAGTAACAAATGTATATCTTTAATATTTCTTTAATTACAAAGGCTGCCTAAACATTCACATCTAGTTAAGATTCAGGAAGGAGGGAGAATACAGGGACACATCACAGAAGTTAACAGCAAATCCCTGTACTGTCACACAGCATGTGGAGTGCAATAATTTGTCCGTAACATGGAGGAAGAGACCAGCGGCAGCTCAGGCGAGGTGTAGCACTCAGGGAACTCACAGAGCAGCCAGCAGCCCTGGGCAGCATCGCTTTCACATTTGCAGCACTTGCCTTTCCGGCAACACACATTACACATGCATTTACAACCTCCACGCTTCTCCTGGCCCAAAGCCTAACTGTCACTCCCCCGCTAAAGCAGGTTAAGTAGTTTTTTAACATTCTAAACAAAAAGCCTCTCCCCACTTTTTGCTTCCCGTGGTTTCTGTCCTCTGGCATTCTCTTGTTTTTATTTCCCTGACCCATGCTTCTTCTGAATAAACCCTTCCATTTGTGCTTCCTGACCACCATCCTCCCCATCCTGAATACATCTCTCCATTAATACTTCAGCTTTTAATAACCTCTAGGGACTTAATTCTGTGCAAGAACACTGTTGTAGAACTGCTTCAATGAGCTATCTGGTCCTTCAGCAAAGTAGCAACAAAAGCTGCTGTCTTCCCATAGAAATGTCACTCCTGCCTCTTCTCCAAAGGGTGTGCTGAGACCAGGCTGCCAGGACACAAAAACTCTGGGAACTGGGAATTTAAGTTTACATTGGTATGATCTTGTGCTGCTTTTTTAAGGCCTGGCCCAGCTGTCAATTCAGAATCAAGAGAAAAACAATGTACAAACTGCATATGTTTAGTAAATCATATTCTATACAATATCACAATAATACTTAGGGTATTACCAAATTTTAAAATTTTTGAGGAAAACCACTATTCGCAGCTGAAAACTGTGACATGGTAACAGGTTTCAGAAATAGTCACAGAGCCATCATGTAAGTTTTACTATGTGTTTCTGCGCTCTGTTACTTTTGACAGAGAACAAACAATATTTTAAAAAGTTTTCATCCTTGCCATAATAAGTGAAAAGAGATCAAAGCAGGCTGATGAATCAACAGAAAATACCCCACACTCTAACAAACACAGTAAGCCAGTATGCCATAACAAAAGAATCACAATAAATCTTCCATCTCTGTGCCAAATTTCATCCCTTCCTGGCCAAGAAAGTCAAGGCTGAATAAAAACCACAAAAACCCCACATACTAACAAAAATAAAAGTAATGTCCATCTTCCAAATACTCTGAGCTTAAATAAAAAAATGTTCACTACAGTGTTTAAACTGGCAATGTACTCATACAATTTGTTCCTAAAAGTTCTTTGTGTTACTAGAAGTTTACATGTTATTGAAGTGCCAGATAAAGCATTTACATCTTTACAATTGCCTCTTGCTCTCTGGAAACAGTATTCCATTATATTTTTCTAGTACACAGCTGAATACAGCAGCTGGGAAATTCAGGAATGCCAGCAACCAATTAGGCTGGCAAAAACCTCGTCTAGCATATAAAGCAAGACCAAGCTACAAATGCTAAAGCCTAAGAGCCAATCTGCAGAGAGTGTTTCAATGCAATGACCCTAATTTCTGGTGCACTTTCTAGAGCTGGTATCAAAATTTGACACGTAAGCATGTCCGTGTAAACACAAACCAGCATTATAAGCTGGAAAAGTAACAAATAATTCAAGAAGACACACACATTAAAACCAAGAGAAGCAGAGTGGATACAACTCTTCACTTGGCATTTCCTTAATTTCTAGTGCCTCTCCTCACATTACTAGAATTCAGATCAAAAGCAACAGGTTTTTTTTTTCCTGAGAAGTTGTTCCATTTCTGTAGGGCTCCTCATCATAGCACCAAGCCTGTCTGAGTTTAAGATACTACTGGACAACACTCTCTGGCACGTGCTATGACTCTTGTCCTGTTCAGGGCCAGGAGCTGGACTTGATAATCCTGACAGGTCTCTTCTAATTCAGGATATTCTATAATTCCATGGGACTCAAAACCAATGGAGAAATTTGAAAAAGCAATTATTTGGGTATGTTCTGTCATACAGCACGTGACATCTGGCTAATCTCTAATGATCAGAAAATACTGCTGTGTTAAAAAATACTGCTGCCAGTACAGCAGTACAACAGAAAGATGTGTAATGCCAACACATTGCAATTACCTTAAATACACAGACATTACAATATTCTCATTCCAAACAAGTGAAAAGTCATCAACTCCCCACTCCCCTTCTTCCTAGTCATCTGATAAACATTTGACAAATAGAAAGAAGCAAACATACTGATCTGATCTGCAGACATATGATATACACATCCTCTATTGTAGAAGTTCTTAGGACAGCTAGTGGTGCACAAAAAGGTTCAGGAAGAGTAGTGAAAGCAAATGACCAAGGCTAAATCAAACATTTCAATTAACCCATAGTGCCAACTCACTGCAAATACCAAGTGTACTTAGATTCTTACCTCTAAGTAAAGAAAACATTTTCTACCTGCCAAGCTTCTCCAAACCACCATAATTTTGAAGCAGAGATCAATCAGAGTAATAAACCCACGGCCCTTTCATCTTCCTACTACTTTTCAGAAACATAAGTTATCGGTGTGAAATATGGGTTGGTGTCTAAACTACAGTCTGGACTACAGCAGTGGCTGACATGTGACAAACTTCTCTGTATTTTTCCAAGTGACTCAAGAAATAGAGCTGGACCACATTCTTCTCCACCCTTCCACATAACTGAGGAGTGTCTGCCCCAAAAAATTGTACTCACACATCTCAGGCACAAGCTTTATGAAATCTCAGAAACAGCTTTGAGCCATAATAATTAAAAATTTACACTCAGGCTCTGGAATGGGCTATGGAGAAGAGAGGTTCATAATTTCCACTACAATCCTCTCATTCCACCCCCAAAACAGTAGGAGCACCCTACCACCCAGTGTTATATTATGATCATCATACAGCTTAAGTCTTGGCAGCCCAAACACCGGCAACTATTTTTAGCAGGACCAGGCTGTGGCAATGTTAACAGACCTCACCTTGGCTCATGGCTTGCTCACGTTACCTCCCTTGTACCTGCCGCATCTTCAGGAGCACAAATGTGTTAGATTAGCTCTGACAATGGACCACCAGCCAAGCTTAGCTCTTTTAAGTGCATCAACAGATTAGGTGAATGTAAAAATATACTACAAATTCACACCTACTACAGCCTTGCTGTAGAAGGATGACCATTGCAATAGAAACTACTCATGCCTTAAAAGATTATAGTACACATTTGTGAAATAGCCATGATTTTCCTATTCATGTTCATGAGTAACTAATGTGAATATTACCTCATCTGGAGACACCTGGACATGACTGACCTTCACCCTCTGTCAACTGATACTCAAAAATTAAAATTGTGAAAAGTACCATTTTCTTCATTTTCTTTTAAGTAATTTACACTCCAAGTTACATATATTTAAAAAAAAAAAAAAAAAAAAAAAAAAAAAAAAAAAAAAAAGTTTAGTAGAAGCATGAGGCTGCAAATACAGAAGCAGCACATACCAGACAGAATTATTGTAGTCCAGAAAATTATTTACTGTGTTGCAAGTTCCAGTCTGGTAACTCTGGTGGAAGAGTCTTCCTGCTCTCACAGAGCTCAAGGAGGGGGGAAAAAAAAAAATCAAATAATGCCAGTAGAAAACTTTAAGGAAAGAATCTCAGGGAAAAAGAGAATTCCTGGCTTGGTGTCTCCATCAGTGTCAAGTATGGGAATGTCCCTATTCACACAAATTATCACTTGTCATAGTCCTCCCTGCACTACACAGACAGTACTGCTGTTCATCCCCCAAGGAAAGATCAGCAGTTACTGCTGACTGCTTTCTTTCTCCACAGTTACTTTCTCCACAACACAAAACGCATTTGATTTCATGTTGTTTCAAAGTTTCATTTATCCACAAACCTGTGGATATAGTATTTTATTTTCACTGTGTCTACTACTACTTTTGCCACTTTTGTGGTAATCATACAAATTTATTTCAGCTTTGCCAGTCTTCCCTATTTTCTTGTCTGTTACCTTAGTTACAGTGTTATCACAGCACCAAATGGATATTAAACATGCACAGTCCCTACAATATTTCTAAAGCAAGTTCTTAAATACTAAAAATAACATGTAATTTAATTAAATACATATCTTTATTTTTGTGAATGATCCCTAGTTGCTACTCATTTTGTTGTATTATCTAAATTATCACAGCAATAATCAAGTCCTTCATATGACATGTGTGATATATGTCCTAAAGTTAATTCGTGTTTGAATATGTCTGTATTATAATACACCCATATAAAGTATAAGTTTTATATTTGCCCAAATGCTTTGTAAGAAAACGAGACAGAAGCCACACAAGGGGGGAGGGGGCAGGATGTCTCTGCTAGCAGCACAGTACCAGGAAAAGGACACGAGAACTATGCTAAGAATGACATAGAAATGCCTCTGCCGGGAAACTCTGAAAAGAACACAAAACCACGGAAGAAGCAGATAAACAGCTCAGGAACCGAATGATCACATCAGATCCATATCTCATCCGACTCCTCCAGACATTATCATATCTACAACACACCTGGGCTCAACGATTAAGGTCACTGTCTACCCAGGAAGAACTATTCAGAACACCCAGACCCGAACATGAATAGTTAATGAAGCTGCCGCAGATGGGGAAAACATCGGAGCCCCGACTTTTCTCAGCGATCCTATGTATAAAAAGGGGCAGCTTCAAGCCAAAAATGTGAACTTGGGGGGGTGACATACTGGCAGAGTATGTTACCGGGTTCACCCAGCGCCGACCCCGGGCTCGACGCTGTCCTTTTAAGCGTGGCTGACCGAGACTGTTATTTCGTCTCTCAATAAAATTCTAAATTTTGATTTCTAAAATTTGGTCTATCATATTTATAACACATTGTGGTGGTGCAGAACTGTTTTATTAGATTTTTGTAAGAAGTTTATGTTATGGTTCGTTTCACTGTATCCCCAATTCTGTATCCCTTTTGTGTTGTCTGTATAATAAGGTGTTTTGTGTCAATCATCCCATACCTCACATGACATGTAACATCCCCTCTGCCCCAACCCCCCTCTCTGGGGCAGCTTGTCAATCACTCCCGGGGTCCCTCCCGGATTGTGAAATCTCCGGCAGAGGGCTTCAGGTGATAGGTAGCCTGGGGGAAATTCCTTTGGCTCTGGATTTTAGTGGTCTGAAGCTTGGGGGTGGGCACACCTTGTTACCCCCTGAAACCCCTGATTTGTGGTCTTTTTGTATCCTCCCTGGGACCCTCCCCCGCTTATAGGGGGTAGGAGGGAGGAGGAAGCTCTCTCAGCCACTGGGTTCTCAGCCTGGAAGCTCTCAGCCGCTGGGTTCTCAGCCTGGAAGCTCTCAGCTGCTGGGTTCTCAGCCTGGAAGCTCTCAGCCGCTCGCCTCGGAGCTTGGAGATCTCTGCTAATAAACATCCTTTAACCTGCTAAGCTGAGAGCCAGCCTTTTCTCTTCTGCTGCTGTTGACTGTCACCTTTGGGTCCAGCTGCTAAGCCGAGAAGCCAAAACGAACTGGAAACTTTGTGTCTGTGTTGACCCGAGCTAGCTGGGGGTCAGCTCCCACCCGGAGCGGGGACACAACCGGACACAACACATGTATGTTACAACCACATCTTATCATCTCTGCAAACATCTACAATATAACAGACAGGGATTTTGAGAACAGAAAGTAATATTACCCAAATCAACTTTCCCATTTCTGCCTGCATTTTCCAGTTTTGAATTAAAATCTAACTTAATCTACTCTTAGCCCTACATAAAAAGCTACCAAACTCAGAAACATCCCAGGCTAGATACGTAGGTAATTTCTGTGCAAGGACCAATCAGACACAGCGCTTTAGAAAAACAGAGTTCAGAGATATTACTGACAGTCCACAAAGAAATGAGAAGGGGAGACATAAACAACACACGGACGTGTCACTGAGCTGTGCATAACATTTAGCTTCAAAATACAAATAGTACTTTTAATGTTCCTCATACAGCAAACAAGATGTGACTTTTTGGTTCACCATCCATCCAAAACCAAGAAGCCACTCCATCCCCTCCACTCCAAACCACTAAATCACAACTCGCCATGCTTAGCCTAGCAGAACTCGTTAGCTGTCCATTCTGAAGCACGTTTTCTAAATAAGTTACCAAGAGCTGCATCCCCACATTGCTGTCATGGTTTTTGTTTCTCTACTAACTTTTTATCACCAGTCTTGTAATGTTGTGATTTGATGTTTTTCTGATTATTTTTTTTTTTAGGCTGATCTTTAAAATTTCCCTTTACATTCAAAACAAGCATCCTGTGGTTTCTCTAGTTAGAGGAACAGTTTGTTTTTTATTTCCCTTCAGGGCAGGCCCAGTCTCTTTTGGGGGTGGGGTGTTAATATCTTTTTAAGCAGATTTCAATGGGCATTATTTTACACTAAGAAGTTCTGCTTAAAACATCTTGTCTTTATTTGCTTTCAGAAGCTTCAACTGCCAGTGAAATCAATGGCAGTCAGACCAGTGGCTTAACAAAAGGTTTTCAATAGCACCTCACCATGGTAGCATTGGGAAGTTTACACTACACACTGCCTCTGGAGGTGCAGGCGTTAGAGAGGAAGAGGATACACGTAACTAAAGCAGCTAAATTCCCAACAATGCATCCTATTATGATGCCAACAGATGCACCGATGTCTTGATATTTACCACCAAGTTATCTCAGCTGTACCATGCCAGTCATCCTATTATTTTTAGGAGCGGGTGAGCTCTCAACTTACGCACAGAAAAAGGTATTTGGAAGGAAGCACCTTTTGAGTCATACAACTAATGCATGCTGGTTTAAGTCCCCTAGAAAACTTTCAATAAACTGGCAACATTTCACTTTGAAATGTTTGAAAACTAGCACTTTGATGTCAATATATACAAACTTCTAAAAAAAGATTTCATGTGTTCAGTCATTTAGGACTCTAAGCTCTCTTTAATGGCTTCTACAAACACACCTGTAAAAGCACTACCTCTACGTGTTTCAGACTTTTCAAACTATCTGCTTTTCCAACACCATCAACCAAGATAGGAAATATCCCAGAGAAGCTCCAGATCACTTTCTACAGGAGCATTCATTGACAAATAATTCTGAAATGGCCCTTACTTTTCCTCTTGGTGCTTCACCCTATCCACACTTACTTCATGACTAGCTAGAATATGAAGGTTTTATGCCTGTCATTTACAGTTTATGATCTCCTAATCTATAGCAATAGCATGTTCACCTTGTGCCATTTTTATTCCAATTGTTTTGCTTCATACCTCTTAATCTTCCAGTACGACACACACCTCCAGATAGATGACAATCACACTCCAATGAAGTAATGAAGCTTCCCAAGCACAGTGTTACTTTCTGTGTTATGACCAGGAATTAATAACTTCAGTGGATGAGAAAAATTAGCCAGCCAGTCCCAAAACTGATCCCAAGAAGGTATGTTGGTAGTTAAAAATTACTAGGTACACTATCATTACCTGTTTTAAGCACATTACCTTTCTTGTGTTAAACTTCATCTGAATCTTTTTTCATACTCTACTAAATACTTTATTAAATACTTCATTAAATTCAGCGAAACTTATGGCTTATCTTCATAAAATGACCAATACTGGCAATGTTGCACAACGCCTCTTCTACCCTGATGCCTTGGTAGGGCCAAACTCAGGTCATCTCACACTCTGTTCGAGGATGCAACATCATGCTAATCTGCTTCATCGCTATCACACTAGTTTGGGACACAGAGACTAGAAGCAACTCAGTATCTCTCCTACACTGTTTGCTCCTATTTTTAGTCAAGATACTGTACATTCCTAGAATGATTCGATTAGATTTGTAATTTTTCCATTTACTTTAGTGCAAGATCAAGCAGGATGAGCTCTAATCTCCTCTGAAATTGATATTAATGTGATGGCCAGTTGCTCTATGGCCTAAAATCCTTTTATTTACTTATGCTGGTTTTGTTTGGGTACCATAACAGTCTTTCTCTTTGTGATGAAGAGGGGAAGGAACTCAGAGGAGGATCTAGCATTTGCTGTCAAGGTACATTGTGTTATGCTCTTACTGAACCATGGCAAAACCCATGACCAACATCTTCATTCTCAGTCAGTACTAGGATGTAAGAGAAAATGTCCTGAAAATCCCTTCTGTGTCTTTCTTTCAGACCACATTATGGACAGAAATCGTAAGACAACTGGTATAGGGTTGGTAGATTGCCCAGGAATAGCATGGCATATTGCTCAGACGCACAGCACTTTAGTGCTCAGCTCAGGTCCCTCAGCTGTGCCTGTAGTAGCAAGTAGCACACTGCTGCAACAAGTGCAGAGAGGTCTGCTGCAAAAAGCTGGTGGTGCTTGGTATCGGCCATTCACACTGTGTGCACGGCACTGGGTCTAACACCTCAGTCTGAAGACCCTTTGCCAGAGGGCATGATGCATCTGTCTCGAATGTACCCTCCAGTTACCTTTAATCCAAAAGGAACCTTGTGTCAACTAAAGCACAGCAAAAGGAAGTAAATGATGATCAGAAGATATGTGTCCAAGGTTCATTTTCTATGTAAATGAACCCTTGTAACAGATGCACCTGTTGTCCCAAATGGCACATCTAGAGTATCAAGACGTCTTAACTCACCTTGACCTACATAAAAATGAGAAAACAGCATTGCAATCTCCTACTATGATGCCTTTAAGAGCATGAATAGGTGCATGTGCTGCATGCCCATGCAGAAGCACAAGAACATGAAAGTATGATGCTTACTAAAATAAAGGACCATCCAAGCAGTAACAGGCAAAATTATGCAATTCAGGCTTCTCCTCAAGAGCCAGACAGAGGAGTTCAGGTTTTCTGTATGAGGCGGGTCATGTGGTTCACTCCAGAGGGGAGCCTGGAAGTGAACTAGCACGTGTACACTGAGAATTATCATGGTACCAGGACACTAGACTACAATGAGGTGCAAGATAAACTCACAGCCAAAACAGTGCAGATTGTGAAATATTTTAATCCTCCATACAAGAAGATTGCACGCAGACAAGTTCTAAAGAAGTAGGGCATCGGGAAAGTAAGCATGTTTCCTTTTATTACACAGGCCTCTCAAAACATTAGCTACAAATTTACAAGAACATCTTGAGCCTGGTGTTTAGTAACACTCGATATTACACTGAATTTGTCATCTGATCCTTTGACAAGACAGCTTTTCGGGTAGCTAGATGACTCCAAAAGAGCCATCCCAAGAATAGGGGAGAAAAAAGTGGCAGATGAGCTTTAACCTTGTTGGGGTTTAGGATTTCTTCCTTTTATTTTCTTTCTCTTTGGGAATTTTCTCCCATTTTTGTTGCTAAGAAACAATAACGATCGGTACTTAAGAGAGACAAAAGAAGTAACTACGCAGAAGGGGGAGGAGTGCAGCTGGCTACTCTCTCAGCTAGGGGCTTTCTCTTGGAGGGGCAGAGATACTCTAAAATTGGGCTGCAGATAAAGGGGCCAGGCACAGCTCCCAGGTCTCTTGCTCTCTCGGTTTTGGAGGGGAACGGCCGAGCGGCCGCTTGGGGCGGGAACTCCTGCCCTGCTTCTTGTGCTGTGAGTGAGCCTCTGCTCGGGAGAGCAGCCACTGAGCTGGGACCTCACTGGCATCCTGCCACACTAAAATAAAGGATCCTTCACCATCTGCTGGGGTGCCTCAGGGAAAATCCCAGGATCCCCGAGCCCCTTTCCCCTGCCAGGGAGCCTCTCTCTGCCGTGTTCAGGAGTCGGGCTGCCTCTGCCCGCTTCCCGTGCCCCTGCCACTGCTCTGGGTTTTTGCCACGCTGTAGCCACACAGGGATGCCCTGTGGTTCCGGCTACAGCTGCGGAGTTTCTGCTGCCTCTTGCCTGCCGCCCGGGGTGATCCCGCCCTGCTGTTCCGCTCTGAGGTTCCTGCTGCAGCTCCTTTTGCCATCCAGAGGGGCCCCGGGATCGGCCGCCGCCGGGGGTTTGTAGAGGAAGCCCCTTCCCATCCCTCCCGCCGGCTGCGTCCGCCATCGCCGCCTGAGGGAGACGGCCGGAGCCGCGCCACAGCGCCCCCTGCAGCCGCGGGGCGTCATCGCAGCCCTGCCCGGCCGGCAGCCAGCAGCGCCCCTGCTGGCTGTGACCGGAACTGCGGCGAAGGGGAAGCGCTTAAGGAGCGGGAAGAGACTTTATGGGGTTTTCTGCTCTCGTTTGTTCCCGCTGCCGTCGTTCTTGATTGTTCACCTTGTTACACATATGCCCACTAGTAAAGAACTCCTATTCCTTTTCTCATCTCTTTGCCTGAAATCCCCTTAATTTCAAAGTTAGAATAATTCAGAGAGAAATGGTTTATATTTTCCATTCCAAGAAATACTCCTGCTTTCCTTAGCAGACACCTGTCTCTCAATCCGAGACAAATGTTCAAGGAAAGATAACACACCCAGAGAAAACAAATCTTAATTACAGCTTTATAATGCTGAATCTGGAACTAGAAGTTACAACTCTAGAGAACCTTTAGCTGTCACAGCTCTCTCAAAACATCATTGCCTAAATATGCACCTGCAATGACAAAAAAGGCTGTTGAAACTTAAAAGCGAGTATCCTTTTCAAACTATAAATAACACTTTGGTACACTTACATCCCAAGTACTATGGCACACCTCAAAAAAGAAGCAGTGGAATCAGAGGTGGTTAGAGAAGGACAAAAAAGAATTAGAGAAGGGAAAAAAAGAATATGAAGAGAAAGAGGATATTAAGCAGGTAAAGAATGTTCACTTTTAAGGAAAACACTGAGGATGGGCTTGGTTGCACTTCACAACCATAAAGGACAAAATGAGTGAAAACTATTATTGACCAAATTCTGCAACACTAAACCTGGGAGTGGTCTTTTAATGCATAACTTACAGACATATGGAAGTGGTAACGTACTTCTGTATGCAGAAAGCAGGGAACTTCTTGATCTTATGTCTGCAAGACGCAGGTAGTGTAAGTCTGGTCACAAAGGTATTCAATAAATTCAGAGACAACTATAAATGGCTAGGACAGGTCTATAAATGGCTACGACTAAGCAAAATTGTACTTCTAAGATCCTAGATATAATTCTGGACAGTGGAGGCAGACAAAGACTTTGGAAAGAGATCAGGCTGATGAGCTACCCCTGAATAGCCCCTAGTTGCTAGGCTAAATGAACCACCTATCTGATTCACTAGTGTACTTTGTACAGAAGTGGTGAGCTTACTGGAAGTATTGTGCAGTAAGGAGACTGAAGAATCTCCCCAAAATGCAAAAATACTTCAGAAGATTTTAAAAAACCCCAACTTCCTCCAATTTCAAAAAATCTTATCAGGAGAGAAGGAAAATGTTTTAATTCACCTTTCATAAAGTAAAAATTTTGTCACATATTCACACAGCAATATCCCTTTTAAAGTATAAAGAAACCCCTAAATAAAACAATAATAATCTACCCATTTCCAAAACTCCTGCGAGGTTTTCCAGTGCCTGCTGGTCCCTTCCATGGCCCACACCAACCCTTTCTACTTCTCAAATTTAAGAAAAATTAAGCAGAGATGCAGACTTTATCCAAATTGAACAAGACATCAGTGTTTAACAGGATTATTTTTGCTGTCCTCTAGCAAATTTTTCCTTTACTGATGATGCATAAGTGAAGATTTCCAATCAATTTCTGATAAGAACATTTCTACCTGTTCCATAAGTTCATAATTTGTAAACATGTTGCAGGAATAGTTCAGTATCTTTTTTTTTTTTTTTTTTTTTTTTTTTTAATACAGCGTTATTAAATATAATTAGACATATTTTTGTGCATTTAGTCAGCAGTTCTTCAGACACCTTTAGAACGATTTTGCAGGCAGCTTCTGTAAACTTCTAAAACTGCTTCTCAAAATTACTCTCAGAATACTTCTTAATGTACTTTTGCAGGTCCAGGCCCTCTGCATTCAGTATAAATTTCATTGTATTTCTGATGTGTAACCAAACTTAGATTCAGGTGAAGTACGTCATGGTACAGCACTGACTGGGATAGTTATCTTTCTTCCTAGCAGCCAGTATACAGCTGTGTTTTTTACAGTGTAAGAGAATAATATTGCTAACACACTTATACTCCGGTTGTTGCTAGTTAGTGCTTTCCCCACATCAAGGGTATATTAGTGTCACATGCTCTGCCAGTGCATAGGTGCACAAGAGCTTGGGACAAACCATAAGCAGGAGAGCTGACCTGAACTAGCTAAAGGGATAGTCTATATTTTTACAATAGCAAGTAGGGATAGGACTAGGGTAGCAGCCTTTGACTCATAGAGAGTGGGTTTAGACTGGATATTCTGAAAATATTCTTTGTTGTGAGAATTGTGAGGCACTGGAAATGGTTGTTGAGAGAAGATGTGAATGCCCCATCCCTAGGCCAGACTAGATAGGGCTCTGAGCAACCAGGTGTCTAGTGGAAGGAGTGATGAGGTGGTGGTAGTGAGTAATTTTTTCGGTCCTTTTCAACCCAAATCATTGTTTGATACTGTTACTCCATACTTAGAATGTCATGCCCAGTATATAATCTGGGGCGAGTTGGCTGGGAGGGTCCAATTTGCTGCATGGGGACAGGCTGGATATTAGTCAGCAGGTGGTGAGACCTTTTTCTGTGCATCACTTGCCTTTTTTGGCATTTTATTTCTCTCTCTCTCCTACTGTTGTCTCTGCTTTCATTACAATTACATTACTGTTTTTACCACCACTACTACTACGACGACCATTATTGTTATTACTCTTCAATCATTAAAGTGTTCTTTTTTCAACCTACAGGGGTTTTTTTGGGTTTTTTTTTCCCCTCCTACTCCTAATTCTCCTCCCCATCTCACCAGGGCTGGAAGTGTGTGGACTGAGCAAACAGCCCAGTGGTACTCAGTTGCTGGCTGGTATTAAACCTACGCAGTCTTTCAAACAGCATTTGGGTTTAGTGGTTGTTGAAATTGTTTAATAACAGGATTTAAGATTGTGGTGGATTGAAATAGTTTAGTGGATATCATCTACAAAAGATTGACATGCCTTGGCCAGTCTTCTCCCTCACTTTCCTCCTTTTTCATTTTGTTAGTTGTTTGAATAATTGGCAGAGACCTCCTTTTGATGATTTTTCTCTACTTTCTCTGAAGCTGACCATACATGCCTAAAAACAATAGTTTCTTACATCACACAGGAAAATTTTAACAGCAGCTTCTACAGATATTTTCATATGGTACCCTTTGCTTTTCATGACCCATCCCATCAAACAGTTTGTTGTTTATTGGAGCTTTTTTTCCCCTTTACTTCACAAAATTATATTTAGTAAGAACATGTACCGTTACTTAACTCATTACAGAGCTGCCAACTGTTGCCAGTAGAAAAGTGGGAAGACTTCATTCTCATGCAAATTTAAAGCTTGTATTTTAGCTTTAAAAGGTTCTAAAAGTTCAAACCAACACGAAAACTTTAAGTAGTATTTTAATTCTCCTGTGTTTGATGAAAGCTAATCATAACTTAAAAATCATCTGGTCATGATTAAAATATTGACATTATTCATCACCACCTGAATTCCTATTGTACTAAAATGCCCAAATTTACATTGAAATTCAAATCATTAAAATACAGAAGACAAGGAAACATAACTCAAAGTGGAATTAGGTTTTTTGAATACTCAAAATTTCTAAGTGTTCATGTGCTTCTCAAGCTGAATTTACTTCCACTGCCCTCTTACTAGAGCCAGAGATCTTCATTAGCACATCACTATATATTTCTGCATCTTCTACAGATCAGTTGTGCAAACACTTCTATAGATCAGTTCGAAATACTCCTCAAACTCCATATGTAGTTTAGCTACAGAATAAAAATAATACATTTTAGTGACTGCAAAATGTGCAGCCCTGTGCAACAAAATTTCTACAGCCAACTCTGCAAGGGCATAAATATGCCACGCTTCTACAGAGAAAGTTTTAGACAAAGCCCACTGTCTATCTCCCTCCACCCACATATCCAGTGTGCTTGTTCACTGAAGGCAATTAACAGAAAAGACTAATAATACACTTATGATACCTATGATTACACGAATCTGTGAGTGCCTGATGATAGCCAAGAGAATACCAAACTTAGAAAACTTTGAAAAGCTTCAATGATTTTTCTGGTAACTTGAAATAATTAACATTCCAGTAAGTGAACAGAATTACCACATACTCCTAAAAATGAAAACAAAGTAAAAGACTTTTTGTTATCTACAAGTCACTTTGTTACTGACTGGGAAAAGCCAATTAGTTTACACGGTGCTGACATTACATCAGCGGCAGAAACTGCAGCAGACTGCCGCCTTTACAAGCCTGGGAAACCCAAAACCAGCATACGCCTGACGGAACAAGAACTGCCACTAAATAAAAACTAAGCTACTCTGAAAGCATATTTATTTGAATAAAGCAAAAAAAAAAAAAAAAATCCTCTACTACCACATTCAAGCCTTTTAAGTAACATTCATCTCTCAAGAGTCAAAATACAGTATCAGATCCAATGTTGCTAAACAAGATCCAATTAAAATAAAATAAAATAAAGACAAAAGTAAAAAACTGCTCAAGTGGCTTACTTAAATTAAATCTAATTGATAACTCACATTTCTGAAAACCATCATTAAAAGTTTTGGTTAGACACAGTTTAGACACAGAGTTGTCTTTGAGACCCACTACCTACTCCATTTAAGCAATTCTAAAATTAACTTGGGTTCCTAGCAACAAGAAACAGCTGAATTTAGACAGTAATAGTAGAGTTATCAGAAGTCTTCTAGGCATGTGCTGTTCGTGTAAATGGTTCAGTGCACTACAGACATCAATAAAAACACATAAGCATAGCCTGATATGCTTCCTTATCCAGGAAAGGTAAACCTAATGCATTTTTCCACACAGCTTTATTGCCTTTTGTCTAATAAATGTAAAACCTAGTTTCACATATCTAGCAAATTCAAATGCAGCAAAATAAGCTCTACAGAATACTTTTTAATGAGGACTACTACCTACATCTCACCATTTCCTTGGAGCAATTACTCCATTTTCTTGGGGCAGTTACCAGGGATGGAGAAGAATGGCACAAGAGACCAACATTCAAGCCCTGTTCTACCTCCATAGGGGGCTCCATGTCAGGAAAACATTTATCACTGGTAGGTGAATTCACTGACTTCCAGCAAATCAATGGTAGGAGAAAGCTCTAAGGTCAAAATTGACCTTATCATGATACCTTTCAGGGATATGATCAAAGCCTGTTTTCCAGGTTATCAGACACAGGCAACACTGTCTCACAGCTCAGCACTTAATACAGAATTCAAATGATCCATTTACAGAAGTCAAAGGTGTAGGAAAATCATGTCAATCTCCCATCCATATATATATATTTGGAACACTACAGAATATTTTCATTTTTTAAATGATTTTTTTTTTAAAGTATCCACAAGCAATACAAAACTGTAAATGTTTTTAGAAAAGGAAATAGGGCAGGAATAGAAAATAGCCCATGTGCCCACACATACACAATATGAATGGGTTTGAGGATATAGCTAACAGCAGTTTTAGACAATCTATTTAGACAATCACATATCTAAATCATAGTTTTAATTCCCTGCCCTCCCTTCCTCATTTCCCTACAAGACATCTAAATTAAAAGCTAACCCAAATACAGCAGAGAAAAGCAGTCTTAAGTTAAATAACCTGGTAGTCAAAACTAGCTGTAGCTAACTTAATTATGAAAAGTGTCTAACAGTCTTACCTAAGTAGGGAAACATCTGCTCAAATGCTAGAAAAAACTGCTCAAAAAAACTATAGCTAGGAATATATGATTTTATGTCTGTATTCAGTCCACTACTGAAAATAATTTAAATAAAACCCCAAATACCAAGTCACAATAAAACCTAAAGGCTTGGAATATACAACTACATGCAAATATTTTAAAAGGTTGTTAGAAGGATCTTCAAAAACATAAAAAGACTTCCAAAAATACTTGAGACATAAATCTGGAAAACACACACAAGATTCCAAGCTATGAAAAAGAACTGTTCATACATCTGAAAGCTTTTTTTGGTTTTGTTTTTGAAATAGATGAAGAGATGAAACAACATATTGCAGTTACACAAAAATCTTCTATCCTACATCTGGAAATATACACCGAAAGCATATACACCTCCAAATAGTTTTATCTATGCTACAGAGCCATAATGAGAAATTGACGATTAAAATCCAATGTCTTCTTAAAAAGTTCTCAATTTTAAATCACAAACACCATCATGGCCTGACCATGTATTATATTTTGTATTCAATCTCACTACTGGACAATGTAAACACTGCTTAATAGTCTTCACTGTGAACTTCCATATCTTACTTCTTGTATCACATTAGATACAAACCTAAGATAAAATTTAACCATTAGGTACAAATTTAACCTAATTCAGAAGTTAACAAACCTTTAATGAATCAAAAGTAAGTGAATTATTTTCCTCTATGGAATACACTTAATGTGAACAATTATAGGGAGCACGCTTTAGCGGTCACCATGGGTTGAGCACAGCATTCTCCTCCTGATCTCAGATCCTGTCACGCAATATAGTGAGGAAGACAAGAAAACCCAACAAAATATAAGACAGGAAGAAAAGTTGGGGGAAAAAAATTCCACTTTAAGATATAAGCAGTAAATGTTTACAAAGGAAGATCCTTAACAGCAACGGAGCAATGAAGTTAATTTACTCCATTGTTACTTGTTCCTCAAGCACAAAAAAAAACCCCAAAAAACAAAAAACCCAAACCACCAAACAACAACAACAACAATAAAACAAAAAAAAACACACCACCACACAAAACCATACTGGAACACTTCACAAGTCAACACAATAAATACACTACAGATTTTGTGCTCTGAGAAAAGAGCTCACCTGGTAAATACTCCACTCATTTCTCTACCTTGTTCCACAGTAAGTGGGTGTATGAAAAAAAAAAACCTCAAAAGGCTAGTTTATCTCCTATAGCAAACAGAAAGAGACACTTTTGCAATGACATTACTCTTCAGTCAAGTATGACTTCTTCCCCATGATTTATTGTCTTGTCCCACCTTTACAAGGGGAAAAATGATGCTTCATGACATAGCAGCACAGTGAAGCCTTCCACGCACAAAGCCATAAGAAAAGACAAGCAACACTAGGCCCAGGCAACAGGCTGTCACAGAGCATGGGTGCAAAGAACAATAATTTTACTTATTAAAAAGAAACAAAGAAGATATCCCCATAACGTGATTACTGGGTGGAAAACATGCAATACAAACGGCGTGATCCTATTTGCCATGTACAGCTCTAAAGGCTGCCAGCAAATAATGCTGTATTCAGCACACTTATGGAACAGAGATGAGAAGATTCTCTGAAGAATAGGTCTCAAGTCTTGTTATCTATCTTGCAAAAAGCTATTTCCACAAAATACAGAAAGCCTACAAAAATACCTGAGAATCTGTGAGTTACAATGAAAATTCACAGCTTAATGAAAGCTGAACGCATTAATAGTGACTTCAAAAAGGAGGCAGAAAATTTAATATATCCTCCTGGTCAATTTTTCTTAGGGAACAATCCCAAAAAACTTTGGATGTAACAATGAGACCCTACACCGGATAAGCCTAAATGATGGACCCACTGGACCAGCAACAGCAGACTTGAAACCATGGGTGTGTTCTGGCTATTACAGAAGCACAAAGACACATTGTGTCTGTACAGCTTACATAGGGATTAGGTAATTGAGTCAAATGATTTAAATGTGGTAACAAAAACCTTAATCACAGGGAACAAATAGATGTATGTCACCAAAGGAAAGAGTAAAAACACATTACCATTTAAATCTATCCTCTAGAGCTTGTAAACTAGGGTGACTACCCAAACCTGAATAGAAATTTTATAGCATCATTAACCCTTTTCTCCTGCTATAAAATCATTCTTGCTAATGGGAGTTGTACGTGAGGATACCGGACTACACAGAATAGAGGATGCTATTGACCGCTCAACTCGGAGAAACATGAGCCCCACAGAAGTTGCGTTTTAAAGAAACAAAGTACAGCCCTGACTGTTGCTAAAATGTAGTCTCATTTGTGTCTGAAGGTGAAAACAGTTGCCAAGATGTTTAAACACGACAAAGGAGAGAGGAGCACCCACTCAGTTTTTGGACAGAACGGATTATCCCCTACCAAGACCAGTTCCAGCTGCTCCAGATACAAATGAAGAAAATCCTTAAGTAGGCAGTTAAAAACATCACAGCCATAGGCAAAATGTCGTCCTACCTCACATCAGTAAGAGGCTATCTAAACTATAGACTCAGGAAGAACAGAAACTGTTTACAGTTGCTGGTGTTTTCTTGGTGGGTTTTTTTTTTAGGTTGGTTTTTGGGTTTTTTGTCTTGTTTTGGTTTGGTTTTTTAGTTTTTATTGGAAAACTTGATATTCCTACCATCCTTCTTAAAAATTCTGCTATGCTTCTAGATTCATTCTCCTCCAGTAACAAGCTCCATGTGATAACTGTACCTAGTCCATTCTTGTTTTAACAATTTCAAGTTTTTATTTTCAAACACTGACAGCTCTCCAACTCCTATATTACGAAAAACACAGGCATAAAGTCATGATCTTTCCTGTTTACACCATTTTATGGTTGTTCCTTAATTCCTTTCCTGAAAGTTCAGTCAAATCTTAAGTCAGTCTCCTAACTGCAAGTGTCCCTTCTCCTCATGCTTGTACATTATTTCTGACACAATGAGCTCCGAATTGTATTTGCCTCTCCCTCCCTCCCATCCCCCTTTCAAAACGAGCAAATATATAATTTCTCTGCCTTTCTAGGTAGTATTTCAGATAGGCAAAGACAGAGAGAACAGGAACAGTCTAAGGAGGACATGGACAGAAAAAGAAAAAAAAAATTAACCTACTAAAGGACTGCAGGGCAGAAGTGATTTATCTTGTTTTGGCAAAAGACAGCACTTACGGAGAAAAAATGTGACAGACTCTTTCTACAAGTACTTATACAGGTCTTTGTAACCATTACCGGGATAATGCACAGGAAGTGTAGACACAGGTGCAAGTTCACACATAAAGCAGCAGGCTACTATTTGTGTAAAGGGAATTCATCAACAGAAAAATGCCCATCTTTAGACCTCAACAGGGCACATCTTCTGGACAGGATCATTACCATGAGTCTGGCAGGTACCTTCTGGTTTCCCACTAACTGCCCTAAGCTTCCATGTGATAAAGGCACATTTTTCAAATGTGGAAATACAGTCCATTCTCAGCAATTTGCAACCTAAAACAAAGTAGTTCTTTCCCATTTCCAAGACAGACTACCAAGTCATATTTTATGCAATATGCATAAATTAAACCAAGCAGTGAATTTCAGAAGTTATTATAAAAACCTGAACTAGGTGACCACTTAGTACCTCTTAGGAATCATGAACATAATTAGTATTATTCCAGTTGTAAGTGGAAACACTATCTGCAATTGTAGGTAACAGTTATAAGGGTATCTGCCCACTCAGAAAAAAACAGCAAGCAACTCTGCAACGTCTGCACTTGAAAATGCAGGGCTTTATCCAAACTGGTTTCCATGTGCTTCTGGCCATGACTTCTAATAATGCCTTTCTTTTGTACAACATTCATTTTCTATTCAGTCCTACAATAAATCTTTCACTTCAGGCTAATTAGAACTTGTCGAAAAGAGAGAATATGTGACTTATTTTTTCCAGAATGTTCTGCTCTTAGTTATAACAATCACATTTCACCAAAATAATGCATTTCTTTGAGCTTTCCTTTTAACTTAAAGAAAAGTAGTTCTCTGGAATCAATAAAACTCTCTATTAAAAAAAAAAATAATAAATTTAAGATTACTGGCAGATAGATGAAAAAACCCACACACTTTTCCACTGACCCCACTAACGAAGTAGAGCTATTCTTCTCTGGATTCAGCAATTAAACAGATAAAAAAGAAAAACCTAAAGAATTACTATATCTACCTCTCGAAACAATATTTAGTTTTAAGAAAAAAACAGCAATACAGACAAGATATTATGTAAAAAGAAAAGCCCATATGAACACATTCCTCTCGCCCAAAGTTTCCTTAACAGTTTTAATGGTGCTTTCTCAGCCAACAGCAGCTGATACGATAGGCAGCAGCCCTGATTCTTCCTAGGATACAGCTCTGAGGGGAGCAGATCCAGAAGATCACATGTAAAGACTGCCATGTCACCCTGACATGACTATGTATATTTTCTACATACGGATACTACTGGAGTCACAGATCCCTCTATAAGCTATTGGAACATACTAATTGCGCATAAAACTAGCACATCCAAAAGTTTTCTATTATGTTTAGTTAATCAAATAATCAATTAACATATTAAATAATCAGAAGAAAAGATCATTAGACACACTGGATGCAGCGAGTCTGTAGGAACAACTCAGTTGACAGAGGGACAAGCAGCAAGATCCTCACCTTGTCAGCAGCAACAAGACTAACTTCCACCGCTGTGGAACTGCAGCTCAGGTTAGGAAACTACCTTCTATGAGGCAATGTAAACTAGTGCTGGCTGTCCTTCCAAATATCCCTCAAAATGCTTCCTTCCACATACCTAGGACAGTTTCTCCTACAGTTTAATGGGAAGAGAATGACTCTTAACTGCAAAAGCCTGAGCCAGAAAAGGACATCTCTTCAAGTCCCAAAGAAAAACAAGGACACCTCACAATAACCAGGACCTACCACTTAACTACAACAATGCAATCTTGCTCACACAGGGACCAGCTCAACACAAATACTCTAAACCCTAGTTTGACAAATGCTGTGAAGACATCCCCCTTGTACATATTACAGATGAGTAATATACTTAATGTGCTGCATCACCTTTTACAGTAACACAGCAAAATATATAAACTACTAATAGTAATGAAAATAAGCATTGTTATATTTGAGAGTATTGTTATATTGAGATCAAAATCACTTCTGGTATTAAAAAGCGTGTAGAACCCTACAGAGTGGAAAACAAGAGCAGCAAAGCATTTTCATGCCTTATTTCCAGAGGAATACAAACCGAACAGTAATGTTTCTTAGGAGTTCACAAAGACATCAGAAAAAGTTCCTACTGTGAGGCCTTCTGAAACCTCAGAGAGAGATCCAGAGGAGTTATGCAAAGAATTGCCAGACCGATCAGATTCTTCACGTGGCAGACAAGGCATTTTGCACAAATTGAGGGGTTGGGTGTACTCCAGTGTCCAGCCAACACCAACCATTATTTTATTGTAGGGTTGAATTGCAGCATGGAACACAAGAAAGACAAGCTGCATAAGGCTTGTTGACTGCTTTTTTCCTGCTTCATGACAGAACCATGCTAGCTTCAGAGTCTTGGACCTCCACATCTCTCTTCGCTTAGAAACATCTGTTTATTCTTTAGCAAGCTTCTGGATCCCAGGGAAAAAAAACCAAAACAACAACAAAAAAAAACAAAACAACAAAAACTTTCCAGAAAATCACAGCAGAACCCCACCTCAGTTTAGCAGGTTTCACAGACCTTACAGAGGCTGAGAAGAGATTACATATTCCCACTCAAATCTAAGAGCTGAAGTCATGAGTGACCTGCCATTGATTCAGACAGCGTCCCATATCAGTTGCCTCCTAAAGACAGAACCACTGAATCGCTGATATTGGACGCGACCTCTGCAGATCATCTAGTCCAACCCTTCGGCCAAAGCAGGGTCACCTAGAGCAGGTTACACAAGAATACATCCTGGTGGGCTTTGAATATCTCCAGAGACAAATATGAAGAGTTAGCACCCCAAACCTGTCACACACGCCTCCCTGATTCACATGTATTTCCAGACAGCATCACACATCCTCCCACCGGGAGAAGCTGGGCAAGACGAGAAACACTGGATCCCCAGTGGAGAAATTACAACTCACGGGCATAAATAGCAAGTACTCTTCCTACATTTTAATCACAAAGAACATCTGAAGTAACAACATCATGCTTTCTGCCAAGTGATGGAAACGTCCAAAGGCATTCCTGTCAGGGCATTACCGTTGTGTCATTTTTCAGAGCACCGGAGCAGACAAGAAGTTACCCCTTTCGAACGAAAGGCTTTTCCTCCCTCCCTCTCTCCCTCTCTCCCTCTCTCCATCACCTCATCCCCTCCCCGAAGGCCCTCCTACCTCCCTGCCAAAAGCTCCCCGGCTCCCCTCCCACCGACTCACGCCCGAAACCCCACCCCACCCCTCACCCAAGGCCACCCCGCACGTCCCGGTGCCCGCCCCACCCTCGGGTCCCCCTCGGGTCCCCGCCGGGCCCCCCCCCGGCCCCGCCCGCGCTCCCCTGACAACCGCAGCGCGCGCCGGGCGTGGCCCCGCCCCGGCCCCGCGCACACAATGGGCCCCGGCGCGCGCGGCCCCGCCCGCCCCCCGCGCCCCGCGCGCGCGGCACCGCCCGGCCGGGATGCGGGGACCGGGTGGGGGAGGGTGTCCGCGGCCGCCGCCCCCCCCCCCCCGCCGCCCCCCCTCCTCCTCCCCCGCGGCCCGCTCACCATCGCTGCGCTTGATCTCCACGTAGATCCCTATCTGGATCTTGCCGAAGTTGGCCGCTGCCATCGCTTCATGGGGCGCACGGGGGAGATCGGAGGCGTCGCCGGCCGGGCACACCGCGGGGAGGGAGGGGAGGCCGCGCGCGGCAGAGGCGGCGGCGGCTCTGGGCGGGCGCGGCGGGCGGCCGGGGAGGAGGAGGCGGGGAGCGGAGAAAAGGCGCCGGCCGGATACAACAGGCGCTGCGGGCGCTGCTGCGCCTGCGCGGCCGCCGCGGCGTCACGGGGGCACCGGCTCGCGGGAGGGGGCGGGGGCGCCGCGCGGCCGCAGCCCTCGCGCGCCCCGCGGCCCCGCCCCTCGCCGCGGGCGCGCGCAGGGGGCGCGGGCGCTCCGGGCGGGGCCAAGCCCGGCCCGGCCGCAGTGCCGGCTTCGTCTTGGAGCCCTGACCCGGCCTGCCACACGCACTGATACGCACAGACTCACGCAGGCACGCTCCCCTGCGGCACCAGATGGTCGCCGAGCCGCTCTGAAGCGTTAATGTAATAGCTTTATCTACCTGCTGCCTGCTCATGCGGCTCCCATGTGCACAGTAGAGCAGCTTAGGAGCCTTCGTCCTGCTCCCCAGCCTGCCAGCAGCTCTTGTGTCCAAGGAAGGCACATAGTGTGGTTCCTGGGAATGTGCTGTACAGCACTAACGGGCTAGATAATCCTTGTGGATCTCTTCCAAGTCAAAACATTTCATTAATCTATGAAGGTGACACCATCAACTGCATCCATCCATCTCGGGAGCCTCCAGGGAAGCTGGAGAGGGGTTGTTTGTCAGGTACTGTAGTGATAGGACAAGGAAAAATGGGTACAAATTGAAGGAAGGGAAATTAAGGTTAGATGTTAGAAGGAAATTCTGTGTGAGAGTGGTGGGACATTGGAGCAGGGAGCCTGTAGTGATGTCCCAAACCAGGCAGGGATCAAGGCCGCGTTGAGTAAGGCCTTGAGCAACGTGGTCTTACGAGATGTGTCTGCCCCATGGAAGAGGGTTTGGAGCCAGATGTTCTTTAAGGTCCATTCCAACCCCTTAAAATCCTGTTATTCTATGACCTTTGCCTCATGCCCTGTATCTCTATAGAGCTTAAATAAAAACAACACACAGCTTAAGTTCCACATTTTCCTTTTGTGACTTCTTCATCCCAGGCAGGCCACTGTGTTACGCGTTGCCCCTTGGGTTTCTCCTCTGAGGGCAGTTCCTGACGTGATGGTTTAAAATTGTCCTTCCTGTGCAATTTCTGGTGACCTTAAGCAGCATCACAATAAACTCCCTAATTACTCGCCAAGCAAAAACTAGTCTAGTAAAAATAATCCCCCAATCCACACATCAACGGGTTATATGGAACAACAGCTGGCACCCTGTCACACCACTGAGAGCTGTGTCCTCTCAGCCAGCCTGTCACTCTCCTTGCCTCACCTCTTCTCCCGGCCTCCAGTGCCAGTTTTGTACTGAAATCAGTATGATATCTGGAAAGTCAGAGTCAAGAAAGCAGAGCTCCCAATTCCTACAACCTTTGTACATGTAAAGTAGCAGCTGTGGTGGTACAGCTTTCCCTCACCACTCTACAGTCTCAGAGACGCCCATTAGGCCTTGATGAACAGCACCTGAGCTAAGCTGCTCATGCTTATTAGAAACACTGTTCTCAGGAACTTACCTTGTCTAATGAGCTCCTGTAATCATAAGCTTGGAAACTCATTTTTATTGCCTGAAAAACAATCGTAGTCAAACAACATTTTTGTCATTAAACCTTCAAGGAATGTTACAAACCTGAATTTTGTCCAGGATGGAAAATTCCTATGTCTAAAGCCCACTCTATTGTGACCCAAATGCACAGTGGTCATGACACCCTTTGTGCTCATCTGCACTGTTTTATTTATGATTAGTTTGTTTTAACCTTACCTGATGTTTTCATATAATGGGAAAATTTTCACATTTTATATAATTTGCAAATTCAGGTTCTTGGTTCAGATGCAGAGTAATGGAAAAGTACCTCATTTGAAATAGTTAAATAAGAAAAGAGATAGTGTTTTTTTGTATTATTTGCTCTATGTACTCCATATATGTTAACATATGAGCTGTAAACTATATATACTTTTCTGAAAAATTATTTTACTCTTGTCATTGCAGAAACAGTGACTACTTTTACAAACAAATCATCCCATGGAGGTAACAAAGGTGTATCCGAGAAAAATATACCCAACCTTAAGTGTTCACAAAATCAGGTTCTACTCTAATATGAAATAGGTCTTAAGAACACATAGATCTGGACATAAACCTGAAATCTCTGAAACAGTTTGACCTTAGTCCAGCAAAAACCTTTAAAATATTCTAAACTTTAAACGCATATTTGATGTTGAAAATAAGACACACAATTATTTTGCTGTATATGCTAACTGAGATTATTTTGTTATTGTCATGAAATACACTCAGAAGCATTCATAGAGGAAGTCAGCAAAGCCAAGAAAACTGCTTGTTTGTGCCTGGAAAATGAAGAGTGCAAATAGTAAATAAATAACAAAATATTTAAAATACATGACCAACCATTATAAAGAGTTGGGGTTTTACAAGAATGTATTCTTTTTATTTTTTAAAGAAAAAGTTTGCAAAACTTACTCTTGAATACTGGGTCTTACCTAGTATTATAAATACATATATAACTTTAAAATTTTCATTATTATTAATATTAATATATATTCAATCTAGTTTTAAAGAGAAGAATAAAGTTTTGAGCTCCAAAATCTAGTCACGTATTTTTAACTGAGGTCTAGGAAAAAATTATTATATAGAATATAGCATTTTATTGGCTCCCAACATAGAATTACTCTGATCATTTTTTAGAAAGCATATTCATGGCTTCTGAAATAATGTTTAAAAAATTCCAAGATCTGGATATGTCTACTTTTTATGCATCAAGAGCATCGGTACGTATTGCTCTTGCCAATAGAAGAAAAGGAATACAATTACTGAAGCTCTGGCATTCAGTTCAAAACTTTGATTGCTGTTGGATTAGTGTCATAGTTTTAACTTCGAAACCAGACAGAAACAGTAATTAATGTAGTGGTTTCACATTCATTAAATTTTGGTCTTAGTACTTACTTTCTCTGTAGGAGAGAGACTAGGAGAAAAACAAAGCAGGCTCAACTTTAAAATTAACAAATAGATTTATTACTATACACTAAAAGAATAGTAAAAACAAAGTTGGAAAAAAACTAAAACAGAATGAAACTTCAAAAACACTCTTCCCTCCCCTTACAAACTGTTCACTTTTTTACAAAACAACATAAAGAGACAAAACTTGTAATTTTTAGTCAGTTTCACTATCTGACAATAGTCTTTCATCAATTCTTTAGGAGAAGAGTATCTCTTGGAGTCATGGATCCTACTGACAACTTAGAACAGTTTTCTTGTGGGTTTTAAACTGTCACAAAAACAACCGCCGGGAGAAACCTGCCTTTGTGACCCTCCCAGGAGCAGTTTCCCAAGCTGCTTATGGGTCATGGGTCTTAGACTTTTGCATACTGGGGTGTCACCTTTTAAAGATGAATAACTCTAAAGCAAAGGATTTTTCATTTTAAGGTACAGAGATATCTTCTTACTTCTTCACTGGTGCAGAGGGCTTTTCATCTTTATCTCTGTTCAAGCATCTTATAGAATATTACTTAGTCCATCACAAACATCTTTGCTCAAATCCACACACAAATTAAAATCATCTCCCTAAATGCATTTTTTTCCCATGATTTAAAGGAATGATCTAAATATAAAGTTTATTTCTATGGCTCAAGTAAGAATAGAACAACCAACTCTTCCACCCTCTGTCCCAATAGTCTTTTCACTCTTGCTCTACTGACTTCATCCTGTTGTTCTTTATGTTCACTCTGTCCTTTCTTTCTCTCTCAGAGAAGGGCCAAGCTCTGGAAGCTTCATGTTGCCAGGAAAGGGTTAAATCTGCCCGGAGTCTTTGTCTCTCTCTCTGTAGCTCGAGGTGTTAGATGTTCAAGGCTGCGCTGATGAGGGAGGAAGAACTCACAGAAACATCACAGATCGGAGCGCTCAGGTGTCTGGAATCACAAAAACCCAGGCAGGATCATAAATGCCTTCTCAGCCCACCCCTTGGTGTAAATCGGGGTGGCCTCAGCCCAAATGGTGCTCACAGCTCTTATCAGGGGCCCGGCAGAGATCTCTCCCTGCTCCAGGGAAGTTTGGAGAAAGTAGCTGTTGTAAAGCAGCGACCTCTCCTTCCCTCCCACCCGGGAGCCGATGGAATCCGGCCAGGCCTCAGGCCAGGTCCCCCATAAAGGGGGAGCAGCAGGCCCAGCTCCATGTTACCTGTCTCTCTCTGGCCAAAAGAAAGAAGAAAAAAGCCCTACCTACAGGAAACCAAGGGGTTTTATATGGTACTTCCCAAAGTCGTAGCTCACAATTTTCAGTGGTCAGAACAGATGCTAATATTCTAACTAACTCTCTGATAGGTCCCTGTCTTTTCTAAAGCAATTCCCAGGTCCTGACCTCGAGAATTGTTCTACATTTTTCTATAACTAAAAAACCAAACTGTACTAGCCTAATTAGTAATCCAAAATACTGGAAAAGGATCATGCACTGGTTATGTTTCAACTGTTAGCAGGAATTCTTCAGTCTTCAGCAAACACTAACATCTGCTTGCATTTCACACAGACAGCATCATATTAATTAAAAATTTCAATTTACTATATTTCAATGTAAAAATTGAGTTATTAGTATGAATCTACCTGCTTGATAACTTGGAAGTCATTTATAATTAAGTATTTTAACTATTTCACAGCACTAGTGAACAAATATGATTAATCACAGTACACATTTATAATCATACTGATATGAAATTATTCCTTTAAAGCTCAAATCTGAAAATATATTTTTGTTTCCATGAATGCATGTGGTATCAAATGTGTAAACAGGGTAGTCAACAGTCATGTTAAAAGAACAAGTGGTCACTTGTAATATTAAAAAATAAGTCAACATATATATTATATAGAAACAAATTTTAAAAGGAGGCAACATACAACTATATTTTCTCAGGTCATCACGAGAGCCTTTTACCAAAAAAAGAGGCAAATTTTATATATATATTACATATATATATATATATATATATTCCCATTAGACTGATGGACTCATCTTGTCCACTTCAGTACCCTGGTGAAAACAGTTCCACTGAGCTGTCTCTCAGACCCCTTCCTGTTCTTTTTTCCTTTTAAGCATCTCTTCACCTCTATTTTATCACTGTTTAAAGCTACCCCCTGATGGACACAGCACTTCCTAAGTAATTTCACTATACAAGAGTGTCAGAAACTAATAAAAAGAGAACTACCTTACTTGAAGATAAAATTCTTTAATGTATTTCCCACTGCATTGCTATATATAAAACCCTGATTTGATGTAACTACCTCTGAATAATGAACTATTGTAATATTCATAATTTTGCATAGCTGACTTATCTGACAGTCAAAATGTTTTCAACTTGGCACTCAAAGTTTAATAACTGACCTTTTATCTTCCACACATGCATTCTAGATTCCATTGTTTTAAATGTCTACAAATCTGCTTGTAATCCTCAATAAGTTAACAGATTTGAGTAACAATGTTTTGGGGATTATAATTAACTAATTATATATTAGAAATAACATAGATGATTAGATTTTCAGATTTAAACAAATATGTCCGGCCGTAATAGCTTTCTCTGTATAGAAAATGTAGGTGCTGGAATCTTTACTGTAAAGCTCAAACGTGCTCATCATATGTCTAATTTAATAGAGCTGTCAGTGAGCTACCCAGGATCACTGATCTCTGCCCTTGCAGGCACCATCACTCCGCATGTGCACAGACCAACACTCCACAAGTTTTTGTACACTTCTACTGGTTTGAATGGTCAGCCCAAAGTGTGGAGAAAAGTATCATTGAGTAAAGTTGTCCCCAAAGCAAATGTGGTTATAGAAATAAAATAATTATTTCACTTACTGCAATATTATTCCAGACTGAGCTGCACTGTAAAGAGCTTCTGCAAGCATAACATCAAAGCATTGCTGGGTAGATAAAGAGTCAAAAAGTGAAAAGAGTGTGAATGTTATTTCAATCCTTTCAAACCAGGAGACATGAGAGAAACAAAGCGCTTTTGGAAAAAGCACCTCCCTCTCTTAACATGCTCTTCACTCCAGCTCTGCATTTGGAGTAGTGGTGGCAACATCTTTTGCTCTTCCCTGTATTCATAGCTACTTCTGCACTTGCTGGTCTTAGTTATAATATGTCCTTAAGGTGAAAACGGCAGTCCAAGGAAAACTACACTCATTCAAAATTCACAGAATAATAGGGGAAGCACTGAAGGATAAGAAAGCTGGGTGTGCTTATTGCAGTAGACAGTAATGTGGTCGTTATAGCTCTGGCACACACATGTATTCTCTTACTCATTCCATATGCTGCTGCTGAGTGTCTGGCCCAGGGCAGCTATGTATCTGGGGTCATGTTTCATTATGCTTCCCTACTGATTGTACTAAAGGCAGGCAGAATTCCTATTAGATTGCAAACACCTTTGGAGAAAAACTGAGGAGAAGGTGAACCTCCCTCTAAACTTCTTGCTGCCTACAGCTTAGCCCACAACAACTATACTACGGATATTTATATTTAACCTTCACCCTACTCTTCCTTCTTTCTTTTCTCTCTTTGCACTCCTCTCCAACTCTTCATGGAAAATCTCAGAGGGATTATGGTAAAACAGTGTTCCAGTCAGGCAATTTGACTGAGTGGTAAACATGTTTCTTACTACCTAATTTCACTTTTTTGTCAGAAGAAACTATCCAGTGACACATTACCCGTTAAAGTAACTTTAGCAGGTATGCATCTATTTTAGAGCTTAATCTAATATTTTCACCCCATCTTTGCACCACCAATAAGATTTCTGCAACAAATCGTGTCGAACTCTTCCACCTTGTGGAAAAGAAACCTTGAGGGTTTTTTTTAATTGTCCTTCAAGGTTATTCTATCGCTATCTGTAGGTTTCTGCACTAGTAGCACACAGTGTTAGCAAAACCAGATATTCATAAGTAAGGTAATTTTCTTAACACACAGCACTTTAGCACATTATTATGTTGAAATTTAAATTAATGTAGATTGTCAATGTGCTTGTTTTGTGGTTTCACCCCTTTTTGATGTCCTTTCATGCATTCAGTGTAACATTTGTGTAACTAGCTAGAAGTCCATGGCATCATACCGTGTCAACATCCAAACAGACACTAGACTTGGTAATATGCCTGGAGGACATAGACTTCTATCGTGAAAATGCCTGTTCCTCAACATGCAAGTGAAAAAATGCAAAAAGGGCTATTTGCAGTTCCTCAATCATACAATAGTCAGAGCCTAAATTCAAGCTAAAAGGGTACTTATTCTAGAGGAAGACAGGCACTGGATTTGTTTACACAAATCCTGGAAGACAAAAACACTGAAATTAGTATGATGGCACAGCAATCCTAAGGTTTCTTCCAAGCACTAGCATAGACCTCTGATAGTAGATATTGTTCTACTTGATTGTGCAACCTGAGCCCACTTTTAAATATAATGATGCATAATTTTATGAAGCAAAAATCGTGAGACAACTTTTTTTTTTAAACAAAAGTAATTAAAACAGTGGTTTTCATCCATTCCCTCCTATAAAGCAGTCAGGTGCATTTTGTTCCTTGTGTTGTTTCAAAAGACAAACTTTCATTGAGTCTTCTAAAAAAGAAAAAAATAGCAAAGTTGTTTTATAAAAAAATCACTGCTAATTAATCACTGCGTTTGTCTAATAATTTGAGAGATTCATGGGGAAAAAATAATAAATTCATGAATGTTTTTGTCTTTGTTAATGTCAGAGAAAAAATAAATTTGAACATTTATCAACTTCTATATACCAATCCAAATCTCACTGCATTTCTTATTTATTCACCTTCGAAGCTAGAAAGAAATGATACATGGAGACTATTCTGATCAATTGTGCATTTGAAAAATTAAGTTGCATGTCTGTATCAAAATGAAGACTTCTAGGAGTATTGTAACAAATTTGTCTTTAGGGAGCTCTTATAATTTATAAGCACAGTAAGCACAATGTTGTAACAACCACAATAGCTGAAAAATATTAATACATACCTACCTTTTTTTTTTCTTTTTTTCTTTTTTTTTTTTTTCTTTCTTATGTTAAAGGATCATGGTCAAATAGTGTTCCATTTCCCTGGGTTTCAGAAATGGTGAAACTTTTAAAATTGAAAACTCTGCCATCTTCCAGTCCCTAGGCAAATGTCTTACCACTTCTTACTTTGCCAAAACAATGAGAATGACATTATGATTTGAAGAACATACTGCAGTAACTTCCCAGTCAAAGCAGATGTTTACCTCAGTACAGTTGCCCCTGAACTGCTACTTTGAAATAATTTGAAATCAAGGATTCCTTTAGACTCAGTGTGTAGGAGGGCAACTCTGAAAGAATAGGCATTTTATGGTAGTGAAATCCTACTAATTTTTAAGAAATTGTATCAGAATAGATTCTGTGGCACAGGCATCTCTCAGGATCAAAGTATAAATGGGGAGAAGATGCACTTTTGTGTGGAAGGACTCCAGCAGGCATTAGTGTTTGCACAAATCCTTTTCTTGTGGAGAAGGTGGTGGGAAGTCTCCATCTCTCTCAAGCTGGAGGCATAAAATCTGTCATATTGACAGAGGCACCTTTGAAGAAGATCCACTGGCTGGCTGAAAGGCCTGGCATGGCTACAGACACAGACAGCTGCAGGTGGCACAGGAGAGCAGTTATTTGAAAATATCAGCATGCCTCAATACACTGAATATAGTGTAAAGTTTCTCACCTAAATATTTATAATTGAGTTCCAATATTTTCAAGCTCACTACATAAAGTGCATTAGAGAAGAAACACTTAGAATATTTTTGGGTTCACCCAGTGAAATATATTTAAATATATTTAAGTTTTTATACTTGTACTAAGCTGTATACAGAGAGTGAAAATATACTGGGGAGAAAACTGTTTTTTATGTTTAGCTCTGAAGGTAGGTAGGAAATGTTTTGGAGTTGTGCTCTTCTGTCAGCTTAAACAAATGCATTTGTATTAAGTTCTGGTTACTAAACTTCCGAGACATACTTGTGAAGTGCTATAAAGCACCAGCTGAGTCACAGAGCTTACCCTAAGAAAGATCATTTCTTCTTTTCCTTTTTTCCTCTGGAAAAGGTATAACTGATTTTCTCCTTTTTAGTGCAGCATTGCCATCCAGGCAAATGGCAGAAAACCTTCTGAAAGACGAGCAAGTTTCATTTTATCTCCTTTGGACTTTCTAACAATGAGATGCTCTGTAGGGTGGCCTCAAAAGCTCATTCACATGATTATTTTTTCAAAGTTTCATTTTAAAAGAGGCATTTTTTCCTTCTTCTTGACATGCTGTTTAAAAGATATACTGGGCATGTGGAAGAAAGTTACAATTCCTAAAAATTAATATATCAGCATTTATGTATATAAATGTCATAACTGAAATATTAAACTAACAAATGAGAAGTAAAATATTGAAATGGGTGATAATGCTGCGTTGAAAATTCCCATAATATATACAATAATTGCACTTAATACAACCTAGAGTCAAGCTGGTCTTGCAGAAACAGAGGTCAATTCAGGCTGGATGTATTCTTGAAGAACAGCATGAGGTATGTTGTAGATTAAAAAAATCCTTTCTGTTAAGTGTAGTTAAACCCTGGATCAGATTATATGAAGTGTTTGTCATAATTCTCCAGTGAAGGTGATTCAAGAAGAGGTTAAGTATCTCTTAGAGATGATATATACTTCTGAGCAGGAGGATGGGCTAGATGACCTCTTTCACATCCTTGCAACCTTATATTTCTATTGTAATCACGACAAATCCATTTTCTCCTGCTTAAACCTTCTCCCCCACCTGGATTAACAGATTTCATTTGAACTTCATAGCTGTTATAATTTTAGCAACAAGTTTAATGCTGTGTGTTAAACTACCGCCCAAATGATTTACCTGGTAGCTTGAGCATGCAGCTAAGGAATTTAAAGAAAGAATCCCTGCCTTTCAAGGAGGAGGAGGTTTTTTTTTCCTATGCAATTATATACAAAAACATCTAAGTGCCCTTCAATGGTATTAAAATGAACTTACTTAGTAATTACTGAGGTTAGAGTTACTAGCATTTTTCATTTCTAATTCTGAGATTATAACCTCCTCTAAGGAAACCAGAAAAAAACAGGCTAACTCAGACAATTCCAGACGTGCAATACGTGGACACCTATATCAGAAATTTCCCAGTTGTTTACTTTGCTCAGATGTCAACAGCCATCAATACAAAGCAAGTAGGAAAGTAGCAAGACCTAGTTATGATGAGAATAAACCTCCATCCTGTAACTTCTGTCTTCATAACTTACATTTTTTTTATATTCATCTCCCTCTGAAACATAAAGAAGTATAGATAAACATGTGATTTTTACACAAGTTGTTCATCCTTAGAGTAAAATAAATTAGTGAAATAATCCAACATATTGAGAAACTCTGAAATGGGGGACACAGAGGTTTCCATCCTACAGGTTATAATCTACCCATGAAGTTGCCATAGATTTTAAAGAATTTTTAACTTTTCCCCCTCAGCTGTGATTTCTTATTTTAACTTAAAATCTTTGAAGAATTTGATTTCATAGGCCTTATGGAGACACGGGTGGGTACTAAATATTCTACAAATGAGGTATTATAGTTAAAGACTTAATTTATGTGCCCCAGAGATAAAAGATCCTCTCATAACCTCATTCTGTGACTATCTTATAGATTGTCACATATTTATTAAGCCAGCTTTCCATGATTTCCTAGTGTTCACCAAAAGAGGCAAACAGAATTACTCTGGGTGATGATGACACTTGGCAGACCCATGGTGAACAATGTACAGATTTTTTTTGCATGAAGATTTACTGTGTTCACAGAAATCTTTAATTTGTCATAATCCCTAAAAGTGACCTGTCACTACACATGTAAGCATAAAGTATTCACATCAGAATAACTGGAAGAGAAAACTTGCGTCACTGCAAAATACCTGCCACGGTGGAAGACTGATTTGAATAAGTACAAAATGGCATATTGAAGCAAGTGGGGTCAAGAAGATGGCTCAGTAAAACCTTCTCCAGGAACCTGCCAGGTAGATAAGTCTAAAATATTGTTGCTGTGTAGAAAAAGAGTTCTCCCTAGGCCTGCCTAAAATATGTTATTAATACGTTATTGGGATTAAGACACTCTCTATAGGTTGATTTTTCCTTTAGACCAATGACACACAGATACCCTAACTGGTGTTAGAACACCAGAAATATGCAGAGTTATATCTCCCCCAAATAAGACCATCAACATTCAGCTGACCTCCTTGAACACAAACACAAGACCATTAACTCTACTGCTATCTCTGTTGTCCTATTTCTGCTACAGAAGCTTGTCTTTCCAGCCTAAACTTATACGTAAGAAAACAAAGCTAATTATTGAAATTTTTTTGTGGTCCAGGTTTGATTCTTGTATCCCAGGAAACCAGAGGCATGAGAAGTCCTCCAATCCAAATCCACTGAGTAAGAGAAAATTACAAGTACATGCAGAAGGCCTGCATTTCACATATTCCCTGTATTATAGGGGTTTGCTCCGAGGACGGACCAACCATAGGAATTCATCTAACAGTTTATCAACGTGTCTTTTGGTGTGAAATTGGTGTTACATGTGAAGCTGTATGTTAAAGAGCAGTCAGCCTAGTGACAACATAACCTATTTTTGCTGCAATCAATAATAAATATGGTACAGTGTTAATATCATTATGTACAGCACAGTATTATTTGCTGAGGTAAATATTTGCAGATCATAGTCTAGTGCTTAACTAAGGAATCTCACTAGTCCAAGTGGACATAGTATCTGTGTTGGCTCAAGAATGTGATTTATTACCTGAGAGTTTTTCTACTTTTTATCTATTCTTTTGCCATTTGCAAAGCTCAGCAGTTTGCACTGAGTAATATAATGTCACTTAGGTAAGATAAGATCCTTCTTTTTAAGGAAACTCCATCAATATTTCAAAGGTTTCTCTGGAAAATATATTTCTGTTGGATTGCAATTTCTGACATTCTTTCCTAACCCCTTTGTGGATATAAATATTCAGTTTGATTTTCATCTGAGCTTTTTCTTTGTTGCTTTCATTTTTTCTCTCTGCTTCTAGAGTACATCAACAGGAATGCATTTCCAAATGATAGCACTTTTCTGCAGAAAATGTAGATTTCAAGCAGATAGAAAAGTAATGTGGTTTCTCCCTTGTAAGATACTCTCTGGTCTTGCCCAAGATATATATATGATCTTATGACTTGTTGCTGCCCAGCTTTTAGATCTGTATTTAATATTTTTGTAAGATCATATCTATCCAAAGTAAAGTGCAAACATTTATCAACCCTTACAAAGCTGTTGGTATTGGACAGGAGGATGAATGTTCTATGGAATACCAATAATAAAATTATTATTAAAGATTAATTATATGCTTCTAACAGATGAAAACATATGATCAGAAATTCAGCACATATGAATTCTCATATGTAATCATTCTTTTTTGTCTGTCACCTTACAAGGCCCTTGCAGTGTGAAGTGCAGCAGGCTCACCCTCCTTGTGAAGTAACCTGAAAAGCCCTGTCCAGAAGTCAACCCAGTCCTTTTCTGCGGTGCCCACCAGGAGCAACTCTGCACATTCATTGTAGCCTCCTTATAGTCTGTAATTATTCCACATGCATTTAGAGCCTTCTCTTTTCCCTGAAAAACTGAAACTGAGATATGGCAACCTGTCCTTTTAATAGCTTACTATATCACCTTATCACCTCTTCAGGCAATTTTGCCTTAATAAAGGAAATACAGTCACTTACCAATCATGCATTATCCAGGAACCCCACTGGGGTGACTACTGTGCATAGTGTGCATGCTGCTGTGGGCCAACTCAGTTTTCCACCCCAGTTGCAGAGCTCCCCTTTCCAGTCCTTACCAGATGGCTTTGAATTCTAGGATTCAAAGCTGCAGGGAGCTGCAGCACTGTGTATCTCCTCTCTTCGTAGAATCATACAATATTTGAGTTGTGACGGACCTTTAAAGGTCAGCTAGTCCCTTCAATGAGCAGGGAGATGTTCAGTTAGATCAGGTTGCTCAGAGTCTGGTCCAGCCTGATCTTGAATAAGCCCCAAGGACAGGGTATCTCACCTATCTGAGAAATCTGTTCCATTGTTTCACAACACTCACTCTAAAATAATCCCTCTTTATATCTAGTCTGAATCTGCCCTTTTTAAGTATTGGGACAGTAAGATCTCCCAAGAACCTTCTATTCTTGAGGCTGAACAACCCCAGGTTTCTCAGCTTTTCTTCACAGGAGATGTGCTGCGTCCTTCTTGTTGTCCTCATAGCCCTCCTCTGTAACTACTGCGGCAGGTCCATGTCCTCCCTGTGCTGGGAGCCCAGACCTGATGCAGCTCTGCAGGCGGGGTCTCAGCAGAGCAGAGGGGCAGAATCCCCTCCCTGGCCCTGCTGCCCACACTGCTCTGGATGCAGCCCAGGACACGTTTGGCTCTCTGGGCTGGGAGTGCCCATGGCTGGGTCATGTCCAGCTCTCACCCTGCAGCACCCCCAGGTCCTTCTGGCCAGGGCTGCTCTGGGTCTGTTCATCCCCAGCCTGTGCTGATACCGGGGATTGTCCCAACCCAGGTGCAGCACCTTGCACTTGATCTTACTGGTCGTCATGAGGTCCACATGGCTCCACTTCTCGAGCTCTTCCAAGTCACTCTGAATGGCATTGTGTTGCCTTTTTCTGTGATGCAGCTCCAGCTATTCCCCAGACTTGAAAATCCTGGTAAGGATTGTAAAAATCTGTTGAAATAAATGTAATAAGTACTTTTCTGAAAATCCAATGTCATAATGTTCTACAGTAATTTCATTTTTAAAGACCAGAGCAATGATTAATATTTCCTGTGATTTCAGAATTTTTGCATCTCAAACCTAGGCTACTCAAAGTGAAAATCATTTTTATTACCTTCAGTTAGGCCACCATCAAAGATGCTTTTTTGGAATGGGAGTCTTCCTGGTAAATCACTAACATGATGATGAAAGTGATACATCAGCCACATATGACACTCAAAACGGAGATGTCTAGTCCCCAGGATCAATAAAAAATTTAAAGTCTGATTTCCTGTATTACTGCATGTTTCTGAAACACCCTAAATTCGTTCCTAAAAGATGCATGTGGAGAAATGTATTTCTAATATTTCTCATAGATACTCTCGAATTAGATTGGAAATTGCTCACGGTATAACTAACCGTGCATAGAAAGCAATGCCAGATTTACAGCTGCATGTGGAATTTTCCTGATAATATTTTTGAAACTGGGTCACTTTTATGCAAAGTGTTAAATATTTAAATTCAAACTTAATCCTTGAAGTGTGCTAATTCTGTCTTTTCAAGAATTTGATAGCACTTGCAAGGCAAACTCCGAGGACTATTGAAGCTAAAAACTACCAGAATTAAGGGGAAAAAAAAAAAAAAAAAAAAAAAAAAAGTGAGAAAATAAATCCCTAATCTAAAAATAAATGGAATTATGGCAAACGGAATAGCATCTTTTTTACTCCAGTATAGAGTTACACTCAGTGCATACCAACAGTTCCCTATTTGAAATCAATAGTGGATTCCATGCATAAGGAGAGATTAAAGATGAATTGGTGCTGTTCTTCTGTTGCCTAGGTTAAAACAGTAATATATTCACAAATAAGAAAAATATTTTTTACTTTGAAAGGAGTTGTTTAGATTGGTTAGATTAAATTTGACTTCAGGGTACTATAGTTGAGAATAATTGTAATTGTAATTGAGAACAATTTATTTCTTGTGTTACCATTTTTCTGTCACTAAAAAGCAAGAATCATGAGAAGAAGGTGATGGGCTAGAAGACAAAGAAAAATAACTGTCTTTTAAAGACAGGGTACAGCAGAACAGGGTCCTTGTTCATACAATCTATGATATTAATTTTGTTCTAGTAGAGAGGTGACAGAGTGATGACTTTACCATAAAAGACATAAATAAATGAAATATATAGAAGAGTTTACAGAATGTATTTCTAAACAGTTTAGTGAACTAAATAAAAATTCAGCATCTTCAAAAATTATATATCTTTAATATTTTAAAAGTTTAAAATATTTTAATTGCCATATACTGGATTGACCAAAGTGATAACATTTACAATGGCAATGATAAATTTTGACAAAATGCCACTCTTCACAGTGAATGCCCTTTCTCCTTTCACTTGGCAAAAATGTTTGGCACCAGTGTAACTTAGGAAGACATGGCATCTCCCAAGAGATGACTCAGAGAACCTTAAGACAATCCATTTACTAGTTAACATTTTAGAAAAGGATTTGAGAGGTTTATTCTTTTTATAAGAAAAAGATGTTGAACTTTAAAGCTGAAAAGCAGGGTATGATCTTGGATACATGAAAAGAAATCCTCTTGTAGATGGAGAAGAAACAGTCATTGCCTTGTAGCTTAAAGTTATTCTGAACATTCTTGTGCCCTAGATTTTTTCTCGACACTCAGAACATGTTTTGAGATTCAAGTTGTTCTTTCTGATAATCAGAAATGATGAATCTATCTGCAGTAACTTTATATAATGCAATTCTATGAGTTTCAACAGTACTTTGGCACTCCAAACACTGAAACTATTAAAAGGCATAGGAAAAATACCATGAAAAGTACAGACAAAGATTCCTTTCTTCCCTTTGTGTTTTGCCTGATAACTGGCTACACAGGCTTAGTTTTGTTTATTTCCCTACAGGAAAGGTATGTGTATACAAAGCATAATTATTGGTACCTGGAAATTACTCATTGCTATAAGAATCTCCATGGGACTTGTTTCAGCAGTGACACCTAGAATCATGTGGTATTTCATCTACTTCTATGAAGGTTTTCATAAGTTTTTCAGCTCAGGGTGGCATGGTGGGTGGGGAGTCTTCTGGGCTGGGTGGTTATGCCAGGAGTGTTTCCAGCAGGCATGATGGAGAACATCCTGGTGAGGACCAGGGAGAGCAGACCCTGATACTTCGGAGTTCATCAGTGAACCCAGCTCACAGCCATCCTCTCTGAGACAGAGCAACTGTGTTTGGATGTCTCCCCCGCTGTAGGGCAAGAATGTTCTCAAGGCAAGTTGTTTCATGGAGCCACTTACTCAGAAAGTCCCTCAGGACATCCACATTTTTGTGATGCTATGGGGATTATGTTATAAAAAATGATCACTGTACCAGAAAAGGTGTATTGACTTTTAATCCATGCAAACCAGCACTAACTAGCCTGTCCACTTTATGTGTGTGTGTGTGTGTGTGTGTGTGTGTGTGTGTGTGTGTGTGTGTATATATATATATAAAATATTATAAATATATATATTTACAGGCCTTTATGGTCACTAGTACCTAAAATCTATACCATTTATTTATGTATCTTATTTTTTAAATGTTTTGTAAAAATACAAACGAACTTGACCAACACATTACACATATAAAATGCAATCCTGTTTTTTTGCCACTGTCACAACTCACCAGATACAAGCCAAGTGCCAGTTCCTCCTTTCTCAACAAATGTGCATAAAAATATATAATATATTAAGCATTTTGTTTGTTTAACACAAGGTGTGATTCTTTACCCAAGTGACAATTACATCACAATAATAAATAAATTGCACAGAAGTGTTCATTAAAAGAAAAAGGTAATCTCATCCTAAATTCCTTTTTTTCCTGACCTTTGACAGATTTGGAGCAAGTCTGTGGAGTATGCATACCATTAATGTTTTAGAAAAGCTTTTGATGTTCTGTGATGTTGGGAGCTTTCTTATTGCTTTGTGAACAGCCTAATGATACTAAGATACGCAGTATTCTAACAGCCCCAGACATAGGTCATGGGTCTTTATGTCTTCATGGTGACTGCAGAGAGGGCAGGTCACATCCTTGACAATAATTTTGCAGATACACCTTTAGCACAAATATAATTCTACTTTAGTAGATTTCTAATTCTTCTAAGTCTTCTCCGAGGAATGAATTGATGCCAGCAGTAGGGACTGTCAATATTAGCTAAATCAAGCACAGCATTAAGATTATTCTTTGCTAAAGAGACATTCAAGGAAGCTGTGATGGTTTCAGAAATTCTAAAAATGCAGGTTTGTGTTCTGTTCTCATCAGTCCAAATCCCAATCTGTTGTGTTGGTAGTTTAACATTGTCAACATTACCTGTGTAACCAAGTAGAGAATCTGACACAAAATCCATTGTATTGTTAGGGTCTGTTGAAGGTCTGGTCTACTGTATGTGAAAGGAGAGTTGGACAGATGTTTGTGTCTAATATTAAGTATTTCAAGTTCGGCACTCAAGCCACTATACAGGTTTTGAGATGAGTTGGTCTGTGTAAAAGACTAAATGGTGAAACTTTGGTAAGAGAAACAAGAGGTTTAATCAAAAGTTGTTGGAATAGGGAATCGGGAGCTGCAGAAACTGTTTGGATATCTTCTAGCATTTCTGTAGACAGGATTTCTGCAGTTTGTTGTCTCCAGAAAACTACAACCCAAAAGAGTCATTGTTGAAGTCTGATGCTTTTTTTTATGGTGAACCACAAAAAGCCTCTTTGATGTTTACAGTGGGAATCAAGATCAGAGTTGATCAGACAGCTACTGACAAGGTCCCCTGAAAATACAGCACAATGAGGTCACTACAGTCAAGAGGGTATTTTTGCTTCTGTTAGAATGAATCTATTTTGTTTTGCACAATATAGGGGAACAAATCTATCAAGTGGAGCCTGGAAAGTTCCATTTCCTGCTTTCTGCCCTTGGTTAGATATCCTATGACAACAAATAACAATATTTGTGAATAAATAACCATCTCCCTAATATACCATTAATGTGCTTTTCAGGAATTTTATCTTTTTGAAGTGTAATAAAGATATTTCTGAGAAGCTTGCTTTGCTTAGAGTAAATGAGGAAAATTAAACAAGGAGCCTATGAAAGCAGCAGGAGAACTCTTTGAAAGTTCCCCCATCTCTTCTTTCCTAAAGCTCTGCGGATAATTGCTCAGTGGACACAATTTCACAACAAATGAACAAAATACCAAAACAAGTATCAACAAATGTAACAAAACAATCACTGATTCACTTGGATTTTCCTGTGTTACAATAGGTCTAATATTAGTCAAAATTCAATCTTTTTATAGGATATTAAGAAAAACCTAACATTTACCCTTGTCAGAGCTAATCAGGAGTTACATGATGTCAGTCCCTAGATTTTGAAATATCCAGGGATAATTGCCTGCAAAAAGATGGAGTTGCTGCAAAATTCTGGAGCCTTTTAGGGCAAGAGTGTTCTCTTTAGACCATGGCACGAATCCATGAAGTAAATGGTAGAGGCCACTGGGTTATTCCAATGCGTTTTCATGCAAGTGAAACTGTAGCAAAGGGACTACAGTTTCACTACAAGTTTCCCTGTAGTGAAAGAAACTATAGTGACAGATTAATGTCAGGAATGTATCACTTTTGATAACAACTTCATTTTTTGAAAAATGCTACTTTATCTCTTTCAACTTTGAAAAACATAATTTGTCATTCACAAATACCAGTTATAAAACCTTCAAATCTTATGCACAGAAGAAATAGGACCACACTGTAGCTGCTGAAATACTGTTGGGGCAGGAATGAAGGTGATTTAACTTCCGCGTGCATGAAGTATACAATTGGCCCTGGTTGTGCAGATGGATTTTTGCCATAACTTTTCTGTTTTGCATGGACTCAGTTAGAATACCTAAACCTGGCAGATAATTTTAGGCCAAGAATTACAAAAATATGCCTGTGATCTCATATCTCAGTGGATTTTTTTTTTTTTTTAACTAAAAATCTTTAATTAAAGGGTCTTTATTTTCTGCAGTGATTGTGACTTTTTTTATTTGTTTCATTTTTTTTCTCTCAGTAGTGTGTAATATTCCTGAAGTTTTGTAGGAATGAAGCTGACAGTACCTGTTTAAATATAGCTATATAAACACATAAGTCAGCCTGTTGAAATGATGCTATTTCTTTTGAATTCTTGATAAAAACATTGTCACAGATTAGAGCTATAGAAAGTGTTTTGGCAGCTGCAGCAGTAACATTTGAAGCACCATCATAATTAGTGTTATCTACAGCTTATTTACTATTTAGATTCACTGAAATTTGCTGCCAAATTAATAGCTTTTGCTCTCTTGGGACTTTTAAAATAACGTGGTCCAGCACACAAATTTATTTCCAGCTTGCCTCCATTCTCATTTTATTTTTTAATGTATTTAATGAGGCTGATTATGTGCCTGTGTCTTTCAGGCACCCTTTTTTTTTTTTTTTTTTTTTTTTTTTTTTTTTTTTTTTTTTTTAATGAGAAATGGGGACAGATTTGGGATTAATATGGAAAAAAATCACAGTCATGAATAAATATAAGGGAATGAAGAAGAAATCCATGGTGCTTAATCTATTTGAGTACTATGTTACTATTGCCTCTCTTAGACCGACCTGTTACCTCATAGCTGATGCAACCTGCTAGAAGGACGCATTAATGAAGCAGGAAACACAATTTATTACCACAGGCATTAGTCATAATATTTTTTTTTAAATGAAGATTTAATTTTTGAAGAGGAGGTAGAGCATTGCAATACCTTTTTGGCAAATGCCAAAAAATACAACTGCTGTTTTGTAACAAAAGGTCTCCAAAACTGTTGCTGGCAGACCGGATTTGCAGTAGAGAGAGGATTAAGCTATGAGTTTACCAACTTACTTTTTAATCCTGTGTGGTTAAAAGATTAAATTTGTTCCTTCCCAGTTCATTGCTGCATTTTCCTTCTGTTGGTAGTAACAGTATAAGTAGGCTGCATGGTTGTGTACTTTGATTGGGAGAGAACAAGTCATTAAAATGTTGGTGTTCAGCTTCCCTTTTCCAGTTTCATCCCTAGCCAGAAGAGGTGAAGTCCTAGCACCTGAGAACCAGCACTAGGTGCTGAATCACTTGTCTGTCATTCAGCACTCACTGTATTTAGTAGAAGTGTTCTCCCTTAACTGAAATGACCTTTGGGTTGGGTATCCAGGGAGGAAAGTTTTACCTGCTGGATTATGCCTTCTTCTGAGGGTCCAAACCAGCCACTGGAAATGGCAGGACAGCACTGTCTATTAGTGTATCTCTCTTCTTCCTAATGACGAAAAATTTCAGAGCAGGGCCATACCTTGATTCCCACTGGTCAGCACTGGAGTTCAGCAGCTGTAGGATGGGTCACATCCATTTTCCTTGAATTGCCATGAGGAGTTGAGTGAGAAGGATGTTCCCCTACATTAAACTCTGCAGAGCTGATTCCATGTGAGAAGCCATAGTGAGATCTGCTGTTATTGTGCATATTGTAAATCGTCACACTGTAAAATATAAGTCTTGTGGACCCAGTGACTGGAATCAGTCTCCTTTTAGTCCTTTGTACTGATATCAAACTTTGGTCTCACTGGTGTGTTGTGGAATACCACTTCAGAGACAGTACATTTTAAAAAAAAGTGCATTGCAGATCCTGGTAGGTTTTCAGATTTTTTAATGCCCTGAGTGGAATATTTTTGAAATTCTCTGAAATTTTCTCATGGAGGCTCCTTTCAGTCTGAGTTTTGATAATGTAAGTCTATAGAGTGCTTGGGGATTTCTTCTTGCGATTTGGTAGTAGAAACAAAGGAATTCTAAATTGTTTTTTCCCCCTGACTAACAAATCCATTTTTTAATGTCAATCACAGAGTGCCATGTCAGAGTGCTAGAGCATTTAAAACAAGGTTAAAAACCTGAGAATCTGTGAAGTCCTTTCCTTTCAGTGTGCTTTGCTTGATGTCACCAAACTGCACATGGGTCTTGGCGTACCTCAGATGATAGAAAGCTGGTGTGGAGATGCTGGACACAGACCAGTGATGGATAGCTGCATTTCAGAAGAGTTTTGTTTCTTGTGCCCTACACATGGCAGGGCACAGTAGGAGTTAGCAGCTTGCCAGGGCCAGGTTCATGGGAATTTCCCAGACAGGACTTGACAGACAGAGCTGTCTCACTCCTGACGCGTTAAGGGTATAGGAATTCAATAGAAAATAAACCTCCTTGTGTTCCAGCTGGTCTTCAGATATTGGAAGAGCTGGGTGTGGCTGGGCTAAATTTCTGATTATAGGCAGTTTAGCACTTTAAGTCTGGTTGAGCATAAAAGAAAAAATTGCATGAGCACAGATGCACAAATAATCCAATTTACCAATTTAGTACTACAAATATGATCACATTCAATATGGATTTGCACAATCCAGATTCATGAATAGCGTGCTTTATTAAAGCAACAAGAAAGCAAGAAAAGTTCAGGATTGCAGGTGATACATGGTGATACAGTAATTAAAGAGTGTTAACACGTGGCACAACAGAAAGTACAGTGAAGGAGATTTGTTAGCACTATATGTATATATGCACAAATGGATCTACATAAACACAGAAGCAAAAAGTTCACCTAAAAGTTTTTCAGAAGTGGAGGAGAGATACAGCCTGTTGACATATCCCAAGCAGGAAGAGATGTTTTCCTCCTCCAGAGGAGTTTTCTCCCTGCAACACATTCTGTTCTCTCCTTTTACAGCATAGATTCTGGCCTGTCCCATGGGAATGGAACAACTATGTTATAGGTGGGGTTTGGAGGTATACAATGTGCGTGCTTTACATGCCCCACGTTCTCCCTCAGTTGCATCCTGAGGGATATGTAAATTAATATCTAAATGGGGATTAATGAGTGTTGTAGTTCCCCACGAGACTAGATGACCACCGATGGCAAAAGTAAGAGTCCGCTCTTTTTTACTGGGTGGGATTTTACAGCTTTTATTCTTGAGTCCTGCCCTGCTTGGCTGGAGCCCTTCCCGATGAGCGCCGGTGCCAGAGAGAGCTCGCCACTCCCCGTCGGGGCTTTTTCCCCAGGGGGCAGGGCCCAGAGGCCAACCAGGGATAAAGTGGGAGTGGAACAGAGCTGGGTTACATTTCAGTGCGGGGGGTGGGCACGGATGGGCAAGGACAGACCACGTGATACATAGAAAAAACATTACAAATCCCATGAAAAATAAACCCAATTAATGCATTACAGCAAATGAGCATCTCAGTTGCTCACAGTCAGGATTTATAGGCGACAAAAAAAGTAGAACAAACACTTTGGTCCTACTCCATATTCTGAACTGACAATAAAGGCTATCTCATCAGAAGGTCATTGCACCTATCATTTTCTTCTTAATGAACTAGACTTCCAACAAGGCTTGTTTTTCATGGTGGGGGGAGTGTGGGCATTGATTGGTACAGAGGGTCATGTGAAATAACCTTGGGCTGTGAGACCTCAGCTGCAGTGCAGACATCATTCAGTTGATAGTTCTGGCTCAAGCCAGGTGCAAAATAAACAAGACATCCCGCTCATGTTTTCCCAATCAGTCTCATCAAATCTTCTCTGTCTTAAAGCAACACTTTACGGTTCTGACCCTTTATTACAATTTCACAGCCAAAGAGCTAGGCAGGACGAGGGGACAGACCTCTCCCTGGGCCTTGGGCATCTTCCTGGGGATGGGTTGGTATCCACAGGAGGTTGCTGTGGCTTGATGTATATAAAGCAAATGCTTCACATGCATTTTTTGAAAGTAAAAAGACACAGCTGAATTTTAACTGTGCTACTTGCCCAATTTTACTAGAGGTCACCGTGACTGTCACAGGGAAAGGAGGACTCAGAGGCCTGACAGCAGTATTTTTGTAGGTTTACTGAAAGTAAACTGCACCTTTTTGAAAAATAACTTACTCAAGGGCTTGTCTGTGACTTCAGAGATTCTGTTATAGACCACCAGGCCATGGACAAAGCACACTGTTCATTAATAAATCAAGTCTGTTCCCGTTCCCTGTGACCATGTATCTCCTCCCAAGCCCCTCAGGAGCTCTACAGTTGGTGAGAATTCATTCCTGTTTTCTCAAAGGCTCTGAAGACTTTCACCAGCCTACAACTCTGTGAAACAGAGAAATGATGCTTAAGGCGATAATAACAGAAAATACAAAACCCGATAATTCCAAAAACCAAGATGTGACTAAGAGCAGTGCGTTGTTTTTGCATAGCCTGGTTTTGATAGTGGGAGGGTCACAGAGATGGCTTCTGTGAGAAGCTGCTAGAAGCTTCCACCATGTCCAGCAGAGCCAATCCTTGATGACTCTGAAGATGGGCATGATGCTAGAGGCTGGGCCAATTACAGGTGATGGTAATGCCTCTGTGATAACAGAATTAAGAAAAAAATCAAAGCAAAGTGGGGCATGTGCAGGTTTTTTCCCTAGCCAAAAAAACAGGAGGAGGTGAGAACACGTGAGGGAAGCAACATGGAGACACCAAGGTCAGTGGAGAAGGAGGCGGGGGAGCTGCTCCAGGCACCAGAGCCAAGATTCCGCTGCAGGCCGTGGTGAGACCACAGTGCCACAGCTGTGCCCCTGCAGCCCATGGAGATCCACGGGGGATGCAGAGATCCACCCACAGCCCATGGGGATCCATGGGGATGCAGAGATCCACCCACAGCCCATGGGGATCCATGGGGATGCAGAGATCCACCCACAGCCCATGGGGATCCATGGGGATGCAGAGATCCACCCACAGCCCATGGGGATCCATGGGGATGCAGAGATCCACCCACAGCCCATGGGGATCCATGGGGATGCAGAGATCCACCCACAGCCTGTGGGGATCCCTGGGGGATGCAGAGATCCACCCACAGCCCATGGGGATCCACGGGGGATGCAGAGATCCACCCACAGCCCATGGGGGTTGCCCATGCTGGGGCAGGTGGTAGCTTGGGGGAAGCTGTGTTCCTGTGGGAGATTCAGTAGAGAGAGGGGGCCCTGCTTCCAGGCTGGAGCAGCCTGTCCTTGGAGGACTGCACCCACACACAGCTGTTTTGGGTGGACGGTCTGCCCATGGGAAGGACTCACTTTGCAGCAGTTTTGGGAGGACTGCTGCTCATGGCATTAGAAAGTGCTGCTTGTGAGATTGGAACCACACTGGGGAAGTTCCCAGAGAAGAGCCTCCCGTGGGAGGGTCCCTGTGGTCTCACAGGGAAAGGATTCCTCTCCCTGAGCAGCTAAACAAAACCTCGGGTGATGAACTGACCAAACCCCCATGCCTTGTCTCTCTACACTGTAGGTGGGAAGGAGGAAGTGGTTGAGGGAAGAAAAGGTGTTTTTCAGGGCTTTTTTTATTTCTCATTATCCTCCTCTGATTTTGTTAATAATAAGCTGTGCTAGTTTTGCATTGATTAACAATTTGTAAGCAGAGAAGAAGCTATTAACAGCTTTCTCCATGCCTGATAAAACCAATCAGTGGCTAGTTTGAACACTGACAACCTGTTAAACCAATTAAAGAACTGAACACACCTCTGCGAACACACATGTTAAAAATCGAACAAACGCTGGGAAAGCCTTTCTAGCTTCTGGCCTTCAAGCAGGTTGGCCTGGCCCAGGCCTGTGCAGCTCCTGCAGCCAGGCCAGACCAGGCTACACCGAGCTCTGCTGTGTGCTGCCCCTCCCCAGCAGAGCCCACGGGTCCATGCTGGCTGCGGGAATACACGGGCACCAGGAGCAATCACATAGCCAGGACTGCGCGGCCAGGGTCGGCACAACCGCAAGTCTCAGCATGACTCACAATGGACTTTGTTTACTTAGCTCTTTTCTAGCCAGCTACGCTGTGGATGGAAGGACAGAAACAGCAGCAGTAGCTTTTCTTGGTTTTGGCGCTCCTCATGAAGGAAAGCGCTAAGTAAAGCCAGCGGCCAGCACGGCTCCGTACAGTGTCGGCAGAGACCAGCAGCAAGAGACACGGTGAGTGATCCTCCATGGCAGAGTCTGGGCGAGATCAACCTTTCAGTGTTGGAGAGCTCTACAAAAGACTGTTTCGATCAATAAAGCTTGAGAAGAGATGGACTTGCAAATACCAGTTCTCTCCCAAATCAGAAAAAGGAAGGAGTGAAGACATGTGGGGAGAACAACATGGGACACTGAGATCAGTAAAGAAGGAGTCAGATTCTAGATATGAGGATATTGAGGAGATGCTTTATTCTTGGGCTGAAATTCTTTTAAGAAACTATGGTGAAGACGTATTTTTGATATATCAGACTTTGGGGTGTTTTTCCCTGTAAATTCATGTAATGCATTGGAGGGATGTAGCGTTCTGCCTTACAGTCATGAGTAGAGGCACCAGTGTTGCAGCAAAAAAATGTTAAAGTAGCCGTAATTCAATGAGAAGCTTGAATAGAAAAGAGGGAGATGAGAGAAATGAGAAACCTTGCACCGGGAATGAAAGGGGAAGACCTCTGTTCCCAGAGATGGATGAAAAGAACTTTTGTTTTTATGCTAAACCAGCTCATCCTTAATATAGCACCCCAATAAATTGGCATAGCCTGTGAAAGCAGCTTTGGGAAAGCTGCAAAGCGTGGGAGGGACTTTTCACACCGCAAACAGATTTTCCTTTTCTGGGCAGCTAGTTTGCTGTGACATTAATGCCATGGGAGAGCTTTCTTGTAAACAAGTCTCCATAGCATGGTAAGAGAGACTCTCTCCCTAGAAGAACTGATGAAAAAATTATTTTAGAAGTGATAAACTGACCTAAGTCTCAGGTTTTGTCTTTATACATTGTCAGTGGGAAGAGGGTGAAGATTGTGGGAGGAGTAAAGGTGTTATGAAAGTTTTATTATGATTATTATTTTTTTTCCTTTCCTTTCAGTTCTATTTAAATAAAGTTTCTTTATTTCTTTAATGTTTAAGCCTGCTTTACTCTCCTATTATTTCTTATCTCACAGCAGAAAAAGAATAAATAATTCTAGTGGGTATTCAACCCATCACATTAATTAGTGCTTTGGCTGGGAAATTGAACAATTGGTGTTTCCAGCCAGATTTGACCTGTAACCACCACATAAACTCACTTTGCACCACTAAGTTGAGCCTCTTTTACCCTTGGAATGTTTTCTCCTGGTCCTTATCTCAACTCATGAAGCACTCCTAAACTTTTCTTGCTGCCCAGCTGTGGTTGGGAAGGGTGAGTGAGCGACATTTGTGGGTGCCTGGCATTTGGTCAGTGTCAAAGCAGGATAAGCAGCAATGGCCTGATAGGGAACAAGCATCCAGGAGTGCACATGCACCCGAACCCATGGAGAGTGGTAACAAAACTTCACTGACTTGTAGCAAACTGAGGTTTTAAAACTCATATTTAGCAATTCGGCTGCAGAGTTAGTGGCAAAAAACAAGGTTTTTGTAGGCAACACTGACTACCCAAGAGATGGGACAACAGCCCTGGCAGCGAGCACAGAACAAAGGAGTGTTGAGCTGGATCCAGAGGCGCTGCACAATACACTGGTTGCGTTTGTACAATTAGCCCATCGTGACATGAGTCATGGATAATAAAGAGCCGTCTGTAATCCCACACAGCAGCAGCAAGGCATATGAGGATCTGTGGCTCTGCAGGCAGAATTCCTTAAAGAAAAATAATTGGGTCACTTGACATGTGTTTGGTATCTGTGTGGCCAAGAAAATAACTCAGCCAAACATCTGGAAACATCATGGGATTGGTAAAAACAGATGTGTGACTAACAGGAAAATCCTGCAAGCCCAGTTTCCTTTTCATTCCTTTCAGAAGTACCCATCATTTTCCCAATGCACTCACTGGTGCAGATAGACCCCTATAAATTATTTTTCATAATCAAACTTGTTTTTTTAAATAAATGAAATGTTGTGCTACTCTCACTGAGGGCCAGATGTTTGTGGATTAATGTGAGCAAGAAGTTTATCAGAAAATATTAGCTCAGCTTAGCAGGACTTCAGTCTCAGCCAGTGTATATTATCCTTTTATACATCCGTGAGAATGCTTTTGTTTAGTTGCATGCTTTGTTCTTTTGTGAATCCTTACGGAGACAGACGTCATTTTGGCTAGCCTGACAGAAAACCAACAGTTCCCTCCTCTCTGCCACTCCTGTGATGGCTCAGGGGGCTGCTGCAGGGTGACAGGCAGGAAGCCATTAAAAACAGAACAACAGAATTTCAGTTTCAAGTCCAGGAGACTGATGTCAGTATCTTGAATCGCCCTGAGAGGTCTTGAGTGTTGGTAGTTCTCCATAACTTGAAAGAGATTGGAAATCACTGATCTGAAGGATTTAAACTCAGCAAAATCAGAACATGAGACTTTGTTCTCTTTCTAGGTCCATGTAGAGGTAGCTTGGTTTGTTCAAGCTCATGGTCTCTTATGTAAAACTAGCTTGTGAAAGAGATCATAATTCCTTCAGCACACTGTGTTTTCAGTGATGGCTGAAATATTTCAGGCTAATGAATTTTTGAACAATCCTACTTCCAGAAAATAACTGATTCTATGACTAGGTTTGTCTTAATTCTCTCAAAGAAACAATGATTTCATTGAACCGTTAATTTAGCCATCATCCCTGTTGTCATTTGCCATTGTTTTTTAAATTGTTTTGATGCGACCTGTAGAGGTGTCAAGAGTTATTACAGTTCAGTTTTTTAGTCATAGAAGAATGTAGAATGATTTTATGGGTCAGGACATGGGAATTGCTTTAGAAAGGACAGGGACCTATCAGAGAGTTAGTTGGAATATTGGCATCTCTTCTGACCACTGAAAATTGTTGGCTACGACTTTGGGAAGTACCATATAAACCCCCTTGGCTTCCTGCAGGTTGGCCTTTTTCCTTTTTTCCTTTGGCCAGAGAGAGACAGGTAACATGGAGCTGGGCCTGCTGCTCCCCCTTTATGGGGGACCTGGCCTGAGGGCTGGCCGGATTCCATCGGCTCCCGGGTGGGAGGGAAGGAGAGGTCGCTGCTTTACAACAGCTACTTTCTCCAAATTTCCCTGGAGCAGGGAGAGATCTCTGCCGGGCCCCTGATAAGAGCTACAGGCACCATTTGGGCCGAGGCCACCCCGATTTACACCAAGGGGTGGGCTGAGAAGGCATTTATGATCCTGCCTGGGTTTTTGTGATTCCAGACACCTGAGCGCTCCGATCTCTGATGTTTCTGTGAGTTCTTCCTCCCTCATCAGCGCAGCCTTGAACATCTAACACCAGGAGCTACAGAGGGAGAGACAAAGACTCCGGGCAGATTTAACCCTTTCCTGGCAACATGGAGCTTCCAGAGTTTAGCTCTTCTCTGAGAGAAAAAAGAAAGAGACAGAGTAAACATAAAGAAAAAAACAGCATAAAGTCAGTAAAATGAGAGTAAAAATACTATTAAGACAGAGGGTTAAAGAGTTAGTTTTTCCATTCTTATTTAAGATGTAGAAATAAACTTTATATTTAAATTATTCCTTTAAATCATAGGAAAGATATACATTTAAGGAGATGATTGTTTAAATTTGTGTGTGGATTTGAGCAAAGGTGTTTGTGATAGACTAAGTAATATTAATCCTATAAGATGCTTGAACAAAGCTAAATATAAGAAGCCCTCTGTGCCAGTGAATAAGTAAAAAGATATCTCTGTTCCTTAAAATAAAGAATCCTTTAGAGCTATTCATCTTTAAAAACTAACACCCCAATATACAAAAGTCTAAAACCCATGACCCATAAGCAGCTTGAGAACCTGCTAATGGGAGGGGTTACAAAGGCAGGTTTCTCCGGGCAGCTGTTTTGTAACAGTTTAAAAATCCACAAAAGAACCATTCTAGGTTATCAGTAAGATCCATGACTCTAAAAGAGACTTTTCTCCTAAAAAGATAATAAAAAACTATTGTCAAATGATGAAACTAACTGAAAATTACAAGTTTTTTTCTCTTTATGTTGCTTTGTAAGAATGTGAACAGTTTATAAAGAGAAATATGAGAGTTTTTAAAGTTTCATTCTATTTTGTTTTAGTTTATTTTCCAACTTTCTTTTTCCATTCTTTTGCTGTGTATTAATAAAACTATTTATTAATTTTTTAAAGTTAAGCCTGTTTTGCTGTTCTCCTAGTCTCTCTCCCACAGAAAAAGAGTGAGTACTAAAACCAGAATTTAGTAAATGTAAAACCACTACAAGAGGTTACTGCTGGTACCTAAAAATCCTGAATTCACGTTTCTGTTGATTCATGCAAAGATTTTTAAATAAACAAGGGAGGATCTTTCCATCATAAAAACACTGGCAAAAAAAAAAAAAAAAAAAAAAAAAAAAAAAAAAAAAAAAAAAAAAAAAAAAAAAAAAGGTAGTGTATTAGGCTTATCACACCCTTTGCACTTCTCAGCTAAAATAGTTTTAAAGGAATTTGTTCAAATAAAGGGCACATGAGGAAGTTAATTCCTAGAGATGTCCTGTGCTCAGCATCAAGAAAATATCTGTAAGTCTGGACAGGTCAGACTAGAATTTTCACTGCTCAATCTTATCAGACTTGGATTAGAAAAGGATTTGGAAAGAAATGTTTACAATTAAGCAGGCAGTACATAAGCTTCCCAGATTGTTTCTGTGCCAGGCACACTCTGCTCCCAGCCCATGGTGAACAGAGACCATAGCAGCTCTGGGACAAGAAAGCCTGACCCTGGGATGTCTGTATTTTGTTGGAACTGGGGATGTTTCCAAAATATATACATTCAGTATGAGACAAAGAATAAAATAAAATTGCCCCCTAGAATAAGATTTCTTCAAGTCATTCACTTCAAAATAAAATGTACTATTCTGTTTTAAGTTGTTTAATAATATGTATCACATCCTTTAAATGTATTCTTTTGCTTTGAATAAAAGCATTAGTGCTTTAAATCCTAATGCTGCTGAAGAAAAATCATTTGTGAATTAGAGTGAATAGTACAGTTGAGTGAGAAAGGAGCTAGGTCACTAATGGATACTTAAAAGCAACACTACCATTTATAAATTGCCTCTGCTTGAAGAACCCATCATGTGACATGTTTTTTCTGACTATGACAACAAACCACTCCTTTCTTTTCCTGTACATTGATGGCTTACAAGTAAAATGGCATGGACCCACTGCCATCCCTTCCAGCCTTACCCATTCTGTGATTTTATGATATACAGTGGTAGACCTTTGCAAGAGAAATAAATTATTTTCCTTCTGAACAAGAAAGTAAAATCTGTGTCCTTTTCTATATGAGAGCCAGGGGTCCATGTCTGAGCACTCAGAGCCCATGACAAGACTTCTTCAATGCTCAACTGTGTAATCACCCTCTTCGGTTTGAGCGATGCTCCTGGTGCTGTATGCAGAGCTACAGTTTAGAGGCCACAGTTTTAGTCAGATTCCTCAATGAACACGTCTTTATTTGCATCAAACTCCAGATTTAGTCCATTATCACTGATTTTTTAATGTCTGCACTGCAGTTCATCCAGTGTGAGCTAGCTGACTGCCTCACTGTAGAAACTTGGCTTTTAGACTTTTTTCCCTTTCCATATGCCCCTATACTGACCATGCTTCAGGGCTCAACACATTATAATTATACAGAACGGTCTTCCCATAAGAGAGAAATTCTGGCACCCTTCCTGGTGAAGGGGGAGTTCCTTCAGCCACGTGTGTTTAGCTCTTGAAGGGTCAGCTGCTTGGCTGCCTAGGACACCAGAAGACATTAGGAAAGCATGAAAGTATACACTTGGAGATGAAGAGTTGAATCATCACTCCCCAGCTACAGGCCTTTTTCTGATGTGTTATGGACATTTCTGATATCCAGGGCAGAGAGAACTGGCTGATGACACACCATCAAGGAAAATGGGCCTTGCCCAACATCACTTCAATCCACCGTGCCTTGTTCCAACACCAGAAAAGTGAAATTTTGTGCCAGATGCAGCTATTGTCATTTGAAATAGAATCCTGGTCTAGAGACTCCTCTATTTGATTTTTCTGGACTTGAACAGAGACACCCATCAACAACAAGGTCTCAGGGTAATTTTTTATGTCTTTGGCAGGTAAGTGCTATTGCCAGGCATCTTACTTTGGCATGCAGAGCCGTGAGAAACTGCAAACTGCAAGGGAAGGATCAGCAAACTCCAAAAGGCTAGAAATCTGTCTGTTTAAGTCCTTTGGGTTTAAACAAGGGACAAGAACCCTCTCATTTTGTTTGGTCTTGGGAAAAATGAAGAGTCTCTATTGGATCTTACCTGACCTATTAAAGGCAAGTTCACACTACTCATGTAAGTTCATGTAACTGACTTGTTCTGCTGTAGTGGATAATATGTGGCCTCTCCAATCCTGAAAACACACCATCTGTAGCCTGGACTCCGCATGGAAAGGGATAGGGTTTATTGACCTAGAAAATGTTTGTTTCCTGGCTTCCTAAGGGGATGTCATGATCATCTTCTGGCCTTATCTTGTTGTTAATTCTTTGCCATGATGGCTTGTAATGGGCACGTTACCTCAAAATGTCTTTATTTTTTGTCTCTTAGTGTGGACCAAACATGGTCAGTTTTGTAATATTCTTGAAGGAATTAATAAATTTGTGCTGTCAGAAACATCTGTGACCTCGTGGCCCTCAAGACATTACTGGCGCCTTTTCCCTCCACTGTCAGTCTCACCTCCTGAAGGACTCCCGAGGGAGGACGTACAGGAGGAAAGCACACAGGTAACATGAAATATAGGAAAGAAGAGAAAATGCTGGTGGATTTGTGAAACTTTTGCAGGGGAAGTTCACTTGTAAGAGAGGAGACACAATATGCTTTGTTGATATAGCAAAGTTCAGCAGTAGATGTGCCTATGTTTTAACAAGATTTAACAGCAAGGTGCACTTGACTATAGACAGCATGGTGGGCAGAGTGAGACAAAGCTGTCAGGGGGGCTCATTCATGGAGCTGAGTTTCTGACAGGGCCCCTTTGCTTTCCAAACTTCTCAGAGAGGAGTTTAGGTAGGGCTGGATCCAGTCCTAGCGGTGCAAACTTGGACCGTGGTTTATGTCTGAAGGATTACACGTATATAATGCTTTGTGTCACTCAGCTGAGATGTCAAAGTTAATCACTTACTGAGAATGTGCTGCTGCAAGGAATCACTCACCCTCCAGGCATTACCTGGGCAGACATTCCTGCTCAGGAGGAGATCCTGGTGTGCAGCCCAGTGTCCTGCAGGACAGCCCCTGGGCCCTGGGCTGCCCACGGTTTATGGCTTACAGCCACGGCTGCACAGCAGCAAGATGTGAGGGTCACTGGTCCAGACAGCCCTTGGCTCTCAGGTTTCATCCATTCCCCAAAATCCAGCGTAAACTGTGTGCAGCCATCACAGCCCCCGCTGGTGCTTATGGCTACAGCTGGGGCTGGGGCTGGGGGAACCACACCACCACACAGGTCAGGGAGAAGGGTGGATTTTGAAAAAAGATGCACACAGGGCCTTGAGCAGACCCATTCAGAGGAACAACATTAATGCCATGTAGGCTCAGAAATCATGCACTCTGCTGCTGTGCACTGGAAATACAGCTAGTTCCAGGCATGGTCTTCCCTCACCTTCATAGAAGCTGTCATGGTTTTGAGTTGGATTCATGGGAACCTGAATATTCTGTCCTGATAACAGGGTTTCTCACCAGCCTCAGGTAAACTATGTAGCACGTGACAGGCTGTGAAGGTGCACACAGTGGTTGGGGGATGCTGACAGCAGGCAGACAGCCCCTGGCTCTGGTGTGTGCCTGGAGACATGCTTCATACCCACCCTGCAGCAGCTGGATGGGTTCTGGATGAGGGCTGGTGGCAGGTGAGCAGAAGCACAAGGATGGACTGGCACTAATGTCACCCATCATGTAAGACTCCTCTTTGTGAGGAGGAAGGTATCTGGCCCAGGCTAAAAGTAGACACTATGTCAAAATTCACCTGTATGTCTTACTTTTAACCTTATGGATGTATTTTCTTCTGGAATTTTAGTCTTTATTACTGTAATCACTATTTATCCTTAGGAAGAAAATACACTCAGATAAAACTGCTCCATTTCTATAATCACATATTACTTGCCAGTTCAAACCTATCCTGCAAGTTCAAGCTTGGTAAGTTAAGTATTTTTGTGTTTTTTAAAATAAATTCTTCAGGAGCTAGTTGCACAAACCCTTTGGTCATTTTCTCCCCAGTATATTCTAAGCCAAAGAGTTATAGGGCCAAAGTGATGTTGAATGATACCAATTAAACTCTAGATGTGACAACCTGTTGGAATTCTGGAAAGACAGATTTAAGATTTTAGTATATTGTAATACATGTGAGTTGAGGTGGAGGATTTGGGGTGTTGTCTAAGTCCCTCTTCTTCATCTTCTTCCTTATTCTTCATGGGTTTAGGTGGTTTTCTGTAACTGGGTGAAAAATGTCCTCATTGTGGGCCTCTGCTGGTCATTGTTGGGTCAAGAGTATAAAAATATAGATGTCAACTTGTTATTGGTTAATTAGTGCTTAAATAACCTTGGAAAGAGTAAGAAGCACTCCGTTTTACCTTGTTTCTCTAACTTGCTAGTTAGAGCTCAAGTCACATGAGACTAAATAAATAAGAAACAATAAACATCCAAGTCCAAACCCAAAATCTGTATTTCCCATATATTATTCATCCTGACCTAGGCGGAGAAAAAGAAACCAGACCTGTAACAACTTTTTCAAAAGTAGGGTAAAAATTTTGGTTCAAAGGTTCTCCAAGTTGTTTCCTCTTACAGGCAGGTACTTGCAATCAAAACGGAGTCTGGGGGATAAGATCTGTTTTTTGTTATGTTGGTGCACAGCCTTTGCAAAACAGTGAAAACTGTGAGTGGAAATGGGTGTGTTTCAGGGGCATTTCAATTGCTTTGTACTGCCCTGGTGTCAATGTAGATGTCAGACCTCTCTTGCTTCGGTTCTATACTTGGAAAGAGGTGGCCGTTGTTAAGTGTGTGCTTGCTTGTGATATCCTACACTGCAGCTGAGAGAAGTACTAATTTCAGCTCTCAAAACCTCTTCCATATTTCTTTTAGGATAAGCTTTTTCTCACAGTTGAATTCAACATTTGAAAGGATAGGTTTATAGACCGTTCAAAGTATTTCTTTATTTATATCTCAAAAAAATATTACAGTGGAAACTTAAATATTTCATTATCATACAATTTGCTGAGTTTCAGAGCCCAGTTAAGTAATTCAGGTTTCTTTTCTTGATATATGACATAATCATAAATGTCCTTATTAAACTAAATTTATTGAAGCATGAAACATTATTTATGTGAATATATTTATATATTTGTGCAAAATTAATCTCATTTTCATAGGTTCATTTCTCAAATTTAGGATTTTTTCCTAAAATAAGTTAAAAATATATTTAAATGTTAATAATCTAAATGCTCACAAGCATTACTATACTAAATCAGCTCTTTAACAGGCTGCAGATGCTTACTTTAGTGAAGGAATAGATTTCAGTCTCCATGTTGAAGATCGTGTGGAAGAAAAAAATAAGGGTCAAATTCAATCCTGATTTGGGTATGTTTTAATGACATTCACCCTCACAGTATCTAAGCACATGATTTATACCACGTGGAACTTCATAAGATTTTTTTTTTCCTTCTCTGCACAAGCCAAAGCTTTACCACCAACCTTAGGCAGAACCTGATATCATAGGAAAGCTGTGGTCTTCCCTGGGGAGCAAGACAGTACAGGAAAACTGTTATTTACATGCACATAAAGGCAAATACTGACTGAAAAAGAGACTGGGAAGCGATCCTGCCTGTGCACAGTGCAGGAGCTCGGCTGCTTGGCAGTGACTGTGTGCTGTGCCCACATAAATCTCTGCCTGGTAGGGCAAAGTGCAGACAGTTCAAATTAAAGGACTCTGAGCAATGATTAAACAGAGGTGGAAGTCTAATTGTGTGGGTGTCTGATTGTGTGGGTGACTCAGCAAGTGGAAGCAGCCAAGGGCAGGGAGAGTGTTAGGAGGTCTAGGCACAATGAGAAGCTCAAGAGTGTGGAGAGGGGTCCAGCCAGGCTGGGTTAGCTTCCTCTGCACAGAGGACACTGAACTTTTTGTCCATGCTCAGCAATAATCCAAGTCAGATGGTTTGGGGTCATAAAAACAGCATGGCAGACATTGAGGTGGTGTGAAATAGCTTTACAAAGCAGTCAGGATAGGAATCCAGGGGACAAAAATGCTGAAAAAGGAAAATGTTATTTCATATTATATGTATGAACCTCTTTGAGGTAAAAGTCTTTGTTTCCCTCTATCCAGCTCAAAGGATCCCAATTTAAAACAGACATCCACTGCACTGATGGGAGTAATGTGATAGTTAAGAAGCATTCAGTGTTTCCTGAGGTGGGAACCTTTGTTGCTACATTAGAGAGGTCTCAGATCTGGACGAGATATAAATACTCATTCTCCAAACCACACACCAGCTGCAGAGTGCCAAAGTGATGAAGAAGGGCCTGTAAAAAGTGACTTCCTAACTGGCCAGCACAGATTTTGTGATAATCCAGATCCCCTCTCCGAAAATGGGTGAGATTATGGCATTCCTCTTTCTGAGCTGCAAGAGCACTGCCATCACCAGGCTGCTACCCAGCAGGGCTAGTTGCAGGAGGCTCTGCAAACTGGCCATTGAGCAGCCTCAGAAGGTTGAAATCCTAGAAATTAATAATATTAGTAAGAAGAAAAAAAAAAAAAAAAAAAAAAAGGCACAACAAACAAAACAAAAAAAACACCAAACCACCACCACCATCAAAAAGAAAAAAAACCCACACCAAAACAACCAAACAAACAAGCAAGCAAACAAACAAACAAACAAAAACAAAAACAAAAACAAAAACCAACAGATACAAGCTAAGCATCTTTTAAAATGTTAAAAATTATTTTTGCATGAGGCTGAACAGGGTTTCACCTCATTCTAGAGGAAATACTTATCAGTATTCTTAATAAAAATATTCATACTTCTTTTTTCTTTCCCTCAAATTAAAAGGTCAAGACTAGATCTTTCTCTGCATCCTTTCTGAGGAACATTATCATATCATACTTCTTGGTAGGAATGCAGTAACTAGAAGTGTATTGGTCACAGCGCCTTCAACAATTTTTGCCTACAACATATTTTTGTTAGAACACCTCCTATATTATTCTTCATTCGCTATTGTAAACTAAAATTAAATTAAATTATTGTAAATTAAAAGATTATGAATATGTATCAGTAGTAGTTCTAAGAACACCCAAGAGTACTTTATATGCAGTCCATTTATTAAATCAATGAGTGCTTATTTTGGTATGTTGTCTCTCTCTAGACCTTTTGGTGTTATATTTAGCAATTTAAGCCATTTTCTTTCATACTGCCAGCCTGTATGTGTGACTCTGAGAGGTCTAAGAGCTTGTGAAGGGTCCTGTAAAACAAACTAGGCAAGATCAACTGTTACATACTCCACCAGAAACCCAAGGATAGAATAAATTCACATTAGTACAGCAGATGTATCTAAAATGACCAGGTTTCCTCTGTTGCAGAAAATGGTGTAGTTAGTGCAAGTGATTGGTGCTTCCATTTGCATACACTGAGAAAGACTATTTTCCATCACAGTTGAAACACCACATTCGGTGACATCCTTATGAATTTGGACAATAGTGATATTATTAGGGCTTTTCTATATTTAAGATTTATTTTATATTAAAGGAGGTAATAGTATTTTCAACTTACAGATTAGTGTTCCTGTCAGGTATTGCTGAATTGATGAAAGATGAAAAGAAGAAAATATTCCACTTCATAGCTAGTTCCCTACACCAGAGGCCAATTCCATCATTTCCATACCATATTGTGCTGGTTTTGGCTGTGCTGGGGTTAACTTTCTTCACAATGTGTGAACATATGACTATGTTCTGGATTTGTTCTTGTGGTGATTTGACCCTGGCAGGAAGCCAGGTGTCCACCAAAGCCACTCTATCACTGCCTTTCTCAAGTGGGCAGGGTAGAGAAACTATAACGAAAATCTCATGAGTTGAGAAAAGGACATGGAGAGGTCAACTCACTGATCACTCTCGTGTGGAAAACAGACCTAACTTGGCAAAATTAATTGAATTTATTACCAATTAAATCAGAGTAGGATAATGTGAAGTGAAATAAATCTTAAAAATGCCTTCCCCCATCCTTTCCTGGGGGTGCATGGGAAGCTGAGAGGTGACGTAACAGGGACAAAAGGATATCCCATACCATTTGGTGTCATTCTCAGCATATAAAGCTGGGGGAAAAAGAAAGAAGTGGACATTCAGAGGGATGCTCTTTGTCTTCCCTAGTCATCAATATGTGTGATGGGGCCCTGCCTTCCCAGCGAAGGCTGAACACCTGCCCGCCCAAGCAAAACGCTGAATTAATTTCCTGTTTTACTTTGCTTGTGTGCATGGCTTTTGTTTTACTTAAACAGTCTTTATCTCAATACACAAGTTCTCTAATTTTCACTCTTCTGATTCTCTTCCCCTTCCCACCAGGGGGACTAAATGTAGTGTCTAGTTGCTGGCTGGGGTTAAATCCCGACACATCCCTTTACAAATATCCACTATTTAATCATCTTGGCTTTCCACATGAACTGTACAAGTAGGACATCCTGTAATCCTCATTCTACAGATAACAAAAATGCTAGCAAATAAATAAATTACCCCTCTAATGAAGGTGAGGAATGAAAAAAATCACTATTAACAGCCTTTTCTCAGTGGACTACCTACTTTGGGCTGTTCTTTTGTGCCCTGCACATGAAGGCAGGCTGGCTTGCCTGGTACTGGGCCATGCCAGCCAGGACACCTCTTACACTCTGGGCTGGAAAAGATGTGGGACAGTGATGCCGGGACCAGGTGCAGGTGGGAAGGACCAGTTGAGATACCCAGCAGGGTGGTAGTAGGCATGGCTGAACTTGCTCCAGGAGCCCTTTAGAAGAACCTGGGCTGGTCCATGACGGAAACATTGCAGGGGCTCTTGTAACAGCTAATAATGCTGTGTAACGCTGTAACACTGCTGCGATGGATGTGTTTTGTGGTACTTCTGAATCCAGAACCATGGAGTGTAACTCATTCTTTTAAATCATCCCATACACAGGTATTTGGACACCATTATGGTACGACTGACACTCTCAGGGTTATTTAAACAACTAAACCCATAGAGGTTTATTTTCTTGATAAAGGTTAAAAAATCCCACCAAACTGATCCTTGATGATTTTGGTTTATCAGAAGATAGAAAGATCATGCATGTGGGTGGCACAATCTCCCAAAGGCATCCTTGGGATGACTGTGTGACTGCATTGCTATTTGTCTGCCTGTGCATAGGCAACTGCTGAATGCTGTGGGGTTTAGACTTAATGGACATACACAAAATAAGAGCATGTAGGGTTTAAAGAGGCTCAGCTTAAAACTTTCTTAACAGATTAAAGGCTATGCATGCTTGATACAATAGACAAATAAATGAAAGACATTTGTTGTGGTTTTCCATTACATACGAAAGTAATAGGCTTCCTTTATTGGATTAGTAAGAGCAAGTAACCTTGTGTGGCATTGATGTGCTAGGGTTGAAATGTTTGTTAACTATGAAATGGGACTGTTTAAATGTCAAGTGTACTTAAAAGATACCAATGAAATTATATTATACAACAAACTACTGAGTGTTGTGACACAGCCATTCCCCCTGTGTCTGGTGATCTTGTAACAGGAGCATTGCAAGCGTTGTGGTAAACAGGAGGATTAGCTGCAGGAAGTGTGGAGTGGTTATGACTAATATATATATGTATATATGCAAATGCCACCACTGGGAATAAAGGCTACATCTTTATAGACTTAGTTATAGAACTGTTTTCCTCCAATGATATACCTGAAAGCTCTCATTCACCTAATGTCTGTTGTACAACATAGAGAAATTGCTTTCACTGGGCTTCTATAACCCTTTTGTGTTGTTAGAAAGAGGATGAGGTGCAACCACCAGGCATCTGGCCATCTGCAAATTGAGTTATCTACTGTGTGATGGGTATGCAGGCTGTGCTAGGGGTGGTGAGGACAGATGGGCTTTTCCAGAGGGTAATTTGTTGCATGAGGTTTAGGAAATTTTTGCAGGGGAAAGAATTCCAGCAGTGTCTCTGTCCTCAATGATTAGGGAGGATCTCACCTGATGAGCTCAGACTAGATGCATACTTCCCAGTAGCCTTGGTTAGACAGGACAATATTAAACTTTGATCATGTGTTGCTTATTGCACAAACATACACTGTTTCATATAATAACTTCAATGGCTCATATATGACAGGAGGAGAAAGTTAATGATCAACAGATATTTAACTGTTTTATCTTTATCTCTAGCTAACACTGTACTGAACTTTACATCCAAATTGAGCAAGAAGAGCAATTATAAATAATAACGTGTGAAACGGATGCAAGTTCTTCACCTATATTATGGGTTCTAGCTGAAATTTATTCAGTTCCCTAAGTGCATGCCATAACTTCTATCTGGGTTTTCTTTTAAATTAATAAAAGCAAATAAAATAAGCTGCTATACATTCTAGAAATTCTGGCCAACAGTACCAAGTAATGTGGCTGTGGACATACATTCCAATTGGTACTTTTGGATTTCAGAATAGATAATTGTTGTCATGTGGCCCAGAGCTGAAGGTTTCAGGAAAAGGCCAGTCCTTATCATTTAAAATAGAGTTTTGCCCAAGACGCAGCTATAAATTTGTGGATTAAGTCCCAACAACTGTCAGAAACTTGACTTACAGGCGAAATTGCTGCAGTTCTCCAGGCGGTGGCACCAAACCCCTGCTTTTCTCTAAGACAAAATAGTGGGAACAAACATTTTGTTTCATACTTGTTCTGGTTTTAAATAAGCAGATTTTTTTACCTCGATTTTAAGAGTCACACTGAAATCACTGGTAAAATACAAAAAACAACAACAACAAAAAAACCCAAACAAAAACAAAACCAAAAACAAACCAAAAAACCCCACAAAAACAAAAACAAAACAAAACAAACCCCTCCCCCAAAAAACAAAAGAAAACCCTCAACCAACCAACCAACCAACCAACCAACCAACCAACCAACCAACCAACCAAAAAAACCCTACTAATCATTGTTAACTATGGTGCTTCATTTCTTTTCTTCAAGCTTTTAAAAATATTCCGTCATTCTGTGCATAAAGACTGTTCAGCATTTCATGCGCTATTTGCTCATGTTAAAAAATGAAGTGACAAAGAATAGAGGCAAAGGTCTCCTGCTTGCAAGCAACAGTGGATAAATATATTTGTTTGTAGTATGGGACTGCTCTTCCACTAGAAGAAACACTTGACATTTTGATGAGTGTCTCCAGGGAAAATAGGTACTAACTTCAGAACATAATTTTAATTATACTAAGGAGATTAAATCATTCAAAAGCATCCCTCTGGTAAGGTGCAGCATTTCCTAAAACAGTTTAGTGGAAAATGCCACATTAATCAGTTCAGTATTTCACACAAATGGCTTAATGATGGGAAGAAATGCAAAACTGTAGTATGGCAAAGAAAAAAAAAAAAAAGAGGCAGAATGTTCATGTAAGGCAGTAGGATCATGTTTCAACTTTCTCTTTCAAAATTTTTTATAGAGGGGAATAACAGTGGGGAGAAGGCAGTACTGATTTTATTCTTATTGGTATGCTGGTACCCACAGTGGCTCTGGTACCTGAGAAGCTCATAAGTCCACAAACTGCGCCCATGGCTTTTCACTGACTAGAAGGAGCATAAATGGAACCCACTGTTCACATGATGGCATTTATGCTGGTGGGATTAGAACTTTCTTTAATGGAGAAGGCAGATCAAACATCTCCAGACCCACTTTGGTTTGCCTGCCATTAGTGTTAAACACAAGACCACATGGATTCAAGTAGAATATTTTCTCCTCTCTTCAGAAAGGTAATTTTTTAAATTAACAAAGAAGTGAACATAAGTATGAACTATGGCTGTGTTCACTGCATTTCTGCAATTCACACACAGATCTGGCCATTTTTGTCCTCTCACGTGCCCTCCATAAGCATTTGTGATCTCTCTGTTAATGATGCACATTTGCTGCCTCCGCTGAGGCATAGCGACCTGGTTCCAAGAACGACACGGCAGACTCACCTAGGCTGCTCGGACCACCAGCTCACAGACACCAATGTGGTGCAGGGCAAATGGTGCTTTATTAACTGATTACATGGAGTTTTATAACTTCTGTTTGCTACATAACTTCTGTCTGCTACATCACTTCTGTCTGCTTACGTTACAAACTACGTGTTGCTTACCTTATCAAGGACACTAACCAACTAAGTGTTGAGGGAGGGGTTCTGTCTGCCCGTACAACGCGACATCTTCTGACCGCCTGTCCCTAATCTCCCACATTTTCCCCCCCGCCCATGATTAAGTAAAAAACATATAGAAGTATAAATGTTATAAAAGTATAAATGTCATCAAAATGCAAAAGCTGTAAAGTTAGTATAATAGGATACAAAAGCGGTATAAAATGTAAGTAGCAACCGCACTTTATGGTAACTGCAGGTGTTCGACAAATAGGATGTCGACTTTCTCTAAACGGCTTCTAACAAACGACACTAACTTGTTCAAAATGCAAGGCCCAAAAATCAATACCAAGAGTACCATGGTGAGAGGGCCTATTAAGGTGGAAACAAGGGTGGCTAGCCATGGGGACTGATTGGACCATGACTCGAACCATCCTTGTTGGGCCTCTCTCTCTCTCTTTCTCTGGGCCAGTCTTTCTCTCAGTTCGGCCATGGAGTCTCGCACGACTCCGGTATGGTCTGCATAAAAACAGCATTCTTCTCTCAAGGCGGCACACAGGCCTCCTTGCTGCATGAGCAAGAGGTCCGGTCCTCACCTGTTCTGCAGGACAACTTCTGAAAGCGAGGAGATAGATCTTTCCAGAGAGGAGATGGATTTTTCAATTCTCAGTAAGTCCTCGTTGATTGTCATTTGCAGCTGAGAAAGTCTTTGATGTTGGGTCATGAGAGCTGAAACACCTGTGGCTGCACCAGTGGCTCCTAGGCCAAGGAGCATTGCAATGGTTATACCTGTTATTACTTCTCCTTTGTGGAGCTGGGCAGTTTCTTCTAATGAGCGATACATTTCTTCTTCTGGGTGATACAGGACTCTAGGAACAATCAGAACTTGGACACAAAAGTCAGCAAGGTTATTGAATTTACCAAGGTACACACAGGGGGTTATTCCAGATTGTTGAGAGATGCACATTCCTGATAGGAATGGAACTGCCCACTTGTCAGTTTTTTCGGCTAGGTTGGATGAACTCAGTACAGATATTTCCCATCTGCTTTGCTAAGGTTACACTGCCAAAGCATTTGCCTCGGCCTGTGACTTGACTCAGGGTAATTTCCCTCCGGGGGGTGTCCCACTAACAGTTGTGTGGATTGTTTGCTGCAGGATATTCAAAAGGAGCATCAAGGGCGACACCTTCATAAAAAGGAGGTTCTGCATTATAACATAACCAGCATGATTTTGTAAAGTTTGGGTTGGATTGGTTCAATGACAAAAAGGTAGCATTTAACATATTAAGAAATAGATTGTAAGGAGCTGACTTAGATTTTTGGTAAATTGCTAAAGGACTAGATGAGGAGGAGGTGCTAGGTGTGGCTTCTCTCTTGTGTCTGCGTGCTGCAAGATTCTGATAGGGTTTGAATGACAGGGGCATTGAAGGTGGGAGTCTAATAATTTGCACATTCACCCAGAAGTTGCAAAAGGCACGAACAAACACTGACCATAGTTTTCCTGTGGCCCAACTCGCATGGGTCGGCTGCAAAATTGTCATTGCATAGTTTTTACAGGTGCGTTTTCTTCCGTTTCGGGGTGCGTATATTACTCCGTCCATCCCAAACTTGGGTTCGCGACAGCCATCGGGAGCGTACCTGACTTGCAGAAACTTGTCAGGTTGCTGTGGTTGCCATCTATTGCTTGTCACTGAGACTCTTAATCTCAGGGACATGGGTTCGAGCCCCACGTTGGGCACCAAACTCTGTGTCTGGTTCCGTCCCGCACCAGGCGGGAGATGACCTCTGGATAGCTCGAGTCAACACAGCCACAGAATGGTCCCGGTTCATTTCGGCTTCTCGGCTTAGCAGCTGGACCCCAAAAGTGTTGTGACAGCAACAGCAGCAGAAGGGAAAAGGCTGGCTCTCAGCTTAGCAGGTTAAAAGATATTTATTAGCTCCAGAGTTGAGGAGCGGAGCGGCTCCGAGCTCCGAGCTGAGACCTCCGAGGCTGAGATGCTGAGAGAGAGACTTTGAATCCCTGCCTACCCCTTATAAGTGGGGGAGGGGTTCCAGGGGGGTACCACAAGACAACAAATCAGGGAATTCAGGGGGTAACAAGGTGTGCCCACCCCCAAGCCTTGGACCACTAAAATCCAAAGCTAAAGGAATTCCCCCCAAGAGGCCTGTCACCTGAAGCCCTCTCCCTGAGATTTCCAACCTGGGAGGGTTCCTCAAAGTGATAGACAAGCTGCCCCAGAGAGGGGCGTGGGAGGACTGACACAAAACACCTTGTTATACAGACAACACAAAAAGGGCTACAACACTGGGGATACAGTGAAATGAACCATAACATAAACTTCTTATAAAAACCTAATAAAACAGTTCTGCACGACCACATGTCACGATAGTTTTGCATTCCCAATACCCACAGTACCCGTACTTCGGATGGCTACAGTAGCTTTTACCTGGGTTGGAGGCAGGGCACCAATAGGTTTGGTACAGTGAAGAATCCCCAATTTTAGGGAATCCTAGCTGTGGGGGAAGTATGTCTGTTAGCTTAAACTCAAAGGATGGGCTGTCTACTGTAATGATTTCTTTGATTGCCTCATCACTCGAGAGATGGCGCTAGACCCATCTGAATGGTTGGTGAGGGTAATAGACTGCATTTGCTTGTCCCCTGCCCGCAAGACCCAAAAATAAAATTACACAAAGACACCGTGGTTGCTTGGATCTCACCGGTGCAGGATTTTTGGGTGCTGTTGCGTTGCTCGGCGGTTCATCACTCTCTTCTAGTACTGGAGTGTACGCGTCACGGGGGCGTCCAATGATCCAATCCTGCAAATGAGACCTCACAGTTTTCATTAGTTCTATTCTGAAGGTCTGGTTTGATTGACCTAAGTGGACACCATTTTACTGTACCGTCTTTTCTAACAGCAGCGTACCTTCGCCCTATGAGCACTAGTCTCCAGCCCTGTTCCCATTCTCCCAGTTCATTTTTAACTACAACGTGCGGGCCTTCCTCTAGTACTCGGGTGGCCCAGTGTTTCTGGGCTGGGCTGTTTGTCTCATCCCCCCTAGGGAACTGATATAGTGCTAACAGAGCGGTTGCTAGTATACGTGCCTGATCTCCTGAGGGAATGGAACTAGTAAAACCTTCTGGTTTTGCTACTACTTCTATTTTTGCTTTCAGGGTTTGATTTGCTCGCTCAACGATGGCTTGCCCAGTACTATTGTAAGGAATGCCGTGTACTAAAGTGATTCCCCATTTAGCAACAAATGCCTGAGTTGATTTTGAAACAAAATTTGGGCCATTGTCTGTTTTAATTTGCTTTGGAATGCCCAGCCATGCCATGGCTGTCAGCCAATGCTGAATGGTTGCCTTGGAGTCAGTTTTTAGGTGTTGTGTGGCTACAATCGCTCCGCTATATGTATCTACGGTCACTGCAAGCCACACTCGGGTTTTAGCAATTGACACAGGGTAAAGTCTGTTTGCCATACTTCTGAGGCTTTGAGGCCTCTGGGGTTGACTCTGCTGGACCACAGTGGTGATTTTTGGCAGTGAGGGCATGTGGCCACAACGTGTTTCGCATCGGCGGTTGAAATCCCACATTTTTTCGCTAGTGCTTTGGCTCCAATGTGAAGAGACTCATGTAGCTGATGGGCATCTCTCAGCATCCACAGTCCCTTTTGCAGCGGCATTTGCTTTGTCATTGCCGATCTGGAAGAGCCCTTTAACTGGATTGTGACTATTAACGTGGATGAGAGATGTGGTGCCTTTTCGTGAAAAGAATGCTTCTTCGAGCATCATAGCTACTGTGGACACTGCCACACCGGGCCCTGACATTGCTAGGCAGAGCTTGGCCACGAAAACAGAGTCAGTTACGATGTTGAGGTGTTCTTCTGGGAACAGTCCACACGCCAGTACAATGGCGCCTGCTTCGAGTTGTTGAACTGAGAGCGTAGGGTCAGTTGTTTTGATGCATTGCCACTGTTCTCCTGACTGCCACACTGCTGCTGCAGTTGAGGTTAGCGAAGTTGCATCTGTGAAGATCGTCGGTCCTGGCTGCGGTCGGTCGACAATTTTTGGCAGGAGATCAATGTGGACGATTGCAAGCAGTTGAGTCCAAGGGGGCTTTCCTGCATAGCGAATCTCTCCTCCAAAACCAGCAAGGGCCATGGCCAGATGCTCTGATATTGTTGTTCATTGTGCAGAAAGCTGCTTGCGGAAGGGCAAATATATTTTGGTGGGTTCAGCGCCCAAGTGTTTCAGGGCAAGTTTCCTGCCTTTCATGATGAGGTTGCCAAGACACTCAACTCCTGGGGAAAAAGCACGTGACGGTTTCCCCAAGACCACCCACAGTATCGGTTGAGCTTTGTCGGGTGGCCCTTGGGCCAACGCTCCTACTCCTCCTTTCTTTGTAAAGTGGACATATAAATCGATTGGTGCGTCTGCATCCCATTTGGTGAGTGTGCTCCCTGACATTTGTTGCTTGATAAAATCAAGCGAGCGTGTTGCTTCTTGTGTCAGTGTTTTCTGCTCCCACGAGTTTTTCCCTTTCAAAAGGTCGTTCAGGGGGTCCATGACCTCAGGAGGAATCAGGATGATGTTGCGGAGCCACTGTAGGGATCCTACTAACTGCTGCATGTCATGCAGCGTCTTGATGTCTCGGTGGATTTTTATCTGAGGAGGGGTTATGTAGGAGCTTGAAATCCCCACTCCTAAAAAGGTTACACATGGTCCCTTTTTTATTTTTGCGCTTGCAATTTCAAAACCATTTGTTTCTAAGGTCTCTGAGACTGTTGACACTACCCGGTCTACCTGGCTTGCTGATGGTGCAGCAATCAGGATGTCATCCATGTATTGGACAATGGTCATGTTCGGGTCGCTGCGTTGGACTGGCTCCAGTGCTTGATCTACTGTGATCTGACAGATGGTGGGTGAGTTGACCATTCCTTGGGGGAGAACCCTCCACTGGAAGCACAGGATAGGGCGCTGGCTGTTCGGGAAGACGATGGAAAAGGCAAACCGCTCTTTGTCTTCATCATGCAGGGGTATGGAAAAGAAACAGTCTTTAATGTCAAGCACTGCACAAGGCTGCACTTTTGGTATCATTGAGTTCATGGGCAGCGAGGTTTGCATGGGGCCCATTGGTTAAATTTTCTTATTTACCTCACACAGATCATGGAGAAGGCAAAACCCCTCGCTGCTCCGTTTGGGTATCACAAAAACTGGAGTGTTCCATGGGCTAGTAGAAGGCTCTGCGTGACCTTTCTGCAATTCACGATCAACTAGCTTAAGAAGAGCATCTATTCGAGGCTTTGACAGGGGCCACTGCTCAACCCACACTGGGTCAGATGACTTCCATGTTAGCTTGATCAATGGGGGTGGGTGTGCTGCAGTGGCCCTTATGGTAAATTTGTCACCCTGGCTTTTAAAAGGGCTAACGCATCTCTCCCCAGCAAGTGTGGGACTCCTGACATGACATATGGAAAAAGGGTGATGGTTTTTTCTGGCCCTTTTTCAGTGTGGAGTGTAATTGCTATTAATTGGGCACTCTTGCGAGCTCGGCTCAATCCCCTGACCCCACCTACCATGGGTACGTCTTGTAATTTCCAGTGTGGGGGCCAATTTGTCTCAGAAACAACAGTGACGTCTGCTCCGGTATCAATCAGAAAGGGGACACTGATGGCAATGTCATCTAAAACATCATAGCGAGTACAAATTCCCCATATTACTGGTGGGTTGTCACACTTCACTGCCAAGGCCACCCAGGGGTCTGGTCCCCAGGGGGTGGTCCTTGCTGTTGCTGGGACAGGGACAGATACGGCTGGGTCGCTGGTTGTGCCATAAAGTTGGTAGCTTCTTGTGGGGGAAAAGGGTTTGGGAGTGCCTCACCCCATTTTGGGTTTGCATAGCTGGGCCGCTTCACATCCCAAGTGGGAGAGGGCTGCGTGCGGCCCTGTTGCCCTCTCCCCCTCCCGTTTCCCTGGTTCTTAGACCTACATTCTTTGGCAAAATGCCCCTTCTTTCCACATGCCCAGCATGGCCCCCCTAGGTCGCAACTGGCATGGGGGGACCGATGTTGAAGGGTGCCCTGACTGGGGGCAGTCCATTGCAACGTGGCCTGCCTGGCTGCATTTAAATCATGCCATTACACTAGTTACTGCGGTATGGACGGCTGCCTGGATTGGGGCAAAATGTTCCTCTTTTGCAACATGCCTGATCATGTCTGCGATGTTGGACCCGGGTGGTAATGACCTTATAATGTCCTTGGTGGCTGAATTGCATTGTTGGCACGGGCGCTCTGCTAACACAGGACCCTTTGCCTCTGAAGGCAAAGCTGAGGAGTCAAGTGATTCTTGGAGCCGATCTACAAATTGTGTAAAACTTTCACTCTCACTTTGCTTTATTGTGGACCATGATGATGGTTTAGCAATGACCATGGAAACAGAGCGGGTGGCTTCCCTGGCAGCACGGGTAGTTGTCATGACCTTGTGGGCCCGTAGGCCCTTGGCTTGTGCCTGGGGGGTGATCATGGTTGGGTCTGTGCCCATGAGCCGCTGCAGGCTGGAGCCATGCAGAGGATGATCCGGACCAGCGACCAGAGCTAGTTGCTTTGCACAATTGTCCTCCCACTCTTGTTTAAAAACTATCATCCCTGCCCCATCAAAAATCAATCTGCAGGTTTGCTTTATATCAAATGGCAGCATGTCATCCCCTCCAAAAACACTATCAATAAGTGTAGAAACCATTGCGAATTGATCCCTTTACCAGTGATTGCTTTAACAATTGCTTGTACATCTTTAGGGTTTACTGGTGATACGTTCTCTGGTTTCCACCTGCCCCTCCTAATCGGACTGGAAAAGCTAGTTTGGCCGATGGATTCCAATCGGCACATGCCATCTTTATCTTATTGCAGTCTGTGAGGGAGTTCGTTCTTTTTCTGACTTCCCCTCAGCCCAAGTAGAAACATTGTTGTTACTGATTCTATATACTGTTACTTCCTCTCTGTTGAAGCCGGAGTCGGAGTCGGCTGAAGAGGATCGGCTGTCCCAGTCATCTGCCCTGAAATCCGATTCAGACCTGGAAGTCGACTGACTGGTTGCTTCCGGGCTCCAGAGCTTTTTGGTCGGGCTCCGACCCTGCCCCTTTCTCTCAGGGCTGGACTGCCCTTTCCCTCTTGTCCCCCGCCCCTTTCTCTCAGGGCTGAGCCGCCCCCTGCACCTGCGCTCCCCCCACCTCCTACTGTGGGAGCTTCTTGCCTTAGAAAAACGTGCTTTTTGGCAAAGATTAGCTTCAGCTCTCTCTTTGCGCTCTCCTCCCTTTTTCTGCTCGCGTGCCCCCGCGTTACCAAACTCTCTTTGTTTTCATTGGCAACGAGCCTACTATCTAAAAGACCTTCTTTGTTTTCTGTAGTAGAACTATCTTGCACACATTCCTTATTTGTTACAACCGCATTCCTGCTTCTCCCCACAGATTCAGCGCCACCTTGTGGCACATAAGGTGGAGGTCCGTCTCCCGCTTTTCCAGCATTCCTAGCTTCTTCGGCTAAACTGTTATAAAATGACTGCACCTGCTTTTTTCCCTCAGCGAATGACCCTGAGCTTGGAGGCTTTGAAGCAAGCCCTTGCTCCTCCAAGCCTCTGCACTTAGCAGAACCAACTCCATCAACACTCTGAACATTATCACTAACGTTCAAACTACATTCTTTTACACTCTGAAAATTCTCAACAACAGTTCCTCTGAGAAAGTTTGCGTCGCTGATGAGATACGCAATTGGGGGGAAACCTTTAAACAATTCTGGGCAGCTTTCCAGGTCTCCTGTTCCTGCAAAGCCTTCTGCAACGCTTCCATGACCCTTCCCCACGCCTTAAGATTTTTTCCTGTGCCGGAAGACATTGTGTCTTCGGCAAGAGCCTTAGTACATTGATCCCAAATATCTGGGTGGAGAATATCCACCGGTCTGTCAATAACATTACGTTGCAAAAGCCTCGTCACTGCGAGGGTAAAATCTTTTGCTTTACAATCAATCCCCCACTGCTTATGAATCTGAGAAACGACCTTCACGAGAGCTTCCATCCTCTGCGTGGGTCCGGAGGCGTCCCTCCCGCCGAGCTGGACCAGCCGCTCGGCCGTCGTTCACCCGTCCAGGCGACTCCCGTTCTCCCGGGTGATGTCCCAGGGCTTCGGCACCACTTGCTGCCTCCGCTGAGGCGTAGCGACCTGGTTCCAGGAACGACACGACAGCCTCACCCAGGCTGCTCGGTCCATCAGCTCACAGACACCAATGTGGTGGACGGCAAATGGCACTTTATTAACTGATTACATGGAGTTTTAAAACTTCTGTTTGCTACATCACATCCGTCTGCTTATGTTACAAACTACGTGTTGCTTACCTTATCAAGGACACTATAACTAAGTGTTGAGGGAGGGATTCTGTCTGCCCATACAATGCGACATCTTCCGACTGCCTGTCCCTAATCTCCCACATGCATTACTCGTGTGTTTTGCACATTCCTATGCTTAAACATTTTATTATCCTGTCCTTTCTCCTCATGCTCCCTCTTTCACATCTTTATCCCCAGACCATCAGAAAAGAGTTTGCACAGCTGGTTCAACCAATATGAAGTGAAATAAAGTTGTCATTTAAGCCATTAACCTTATAGAACCTCAGAGCGCAGCTGCAATTTTTCTGAAGCAGGGACAAACTAAGGTCTCTCTGCACAGAATGTCCTTAGCAGCAATGTCCTTAGTGGTACAAGTGTCCCATGTGTGGGTGAGCACACTTGGCTAAGAGAAGACAGGAGTCACACTAAAATTTTTGGCCACATCACTTTTTCTGCTCTTCTTCAAACAGAGGGGAGGGAGTGCAGTCATGGGGCTTTTTGAGTGATGATGTTTATCAAGATGACAAATACAAAAAACCAGAAGAATGTTGGAGCTCCTCTCTTGACTTACTGCCATTGAGTTACAATCTAATTGTGCTATCAGCGTTTTGCTAACGTACACGTTCTGGGACAATGCCAAGAAGTTCATAAAATATTAAGTAACTGGCAGCATGGATTTGCCAAAAACAGATTGTGTCAGACCAGTCTAATTTCCTTCAATGACAGTGTAAATAGATTTGTGGTAAGGGGATAAAGTAGAGATGTAATATTTAACTTTCGTGGGCTTATTTGCACAGTCCCCATGGCATGCTCATAGGCAGACTAGTACCATGCTGTCCAGGGGAAACTACCAAAACACATGACACAGATCTTGAGAAAACCAACCACAGGGAATAGCTATCACTGCTTCACCTCCAGCTTGGTCACACACATTGAGCGGCATGTTATGGGCTTCAGTCTTGTGTAGTTGCCTACCATTGGATAAAGACTTGGTTGAAAAATGAAAGAGGATGCCTGACATATTTTATAAAAGTCTAAGCTAGGAAGGATTGAAAATGTTTTAGATAACAGGGGTGGCATTCAAAAGGATCATGAAAATGAGATCTAAATTAGTTTAAATGGACTGAAATAAATAGGCTGTGATTCAATGAGGATAAATGAAAATCTCTATCCAGTAACTGAAAAAATGAACTGCAGTGTTGTGAGGGGGCTAGGCAATGAAACAGGCAGCAGTAGCACAGATAAGAATTGTCAGCTTATAACAGGTCAAAAAAACAAACAAAAATTAAGCATGTCATGATGCTGTAGAGCACTTAAAGCAATCCTTCCTTTCTGCCAAAGCGTCACCTGGATTTTCACTTCTACACGATTCACATAAAGTTATAGATTGAGAGAAGTATTTCTCAGTCTGCAAATGAACCAGATGAAAAAGCAGAAGCAGTGCAGAGATTTTACATTACTAGGACTCCCACAGTCAGAAATGTGTTGCATGAATATTACTGCATGCTCTCAAATAGTTGAAATCATTAGGGCTGACTTGAGAAGAAATGGAGGCAAAAGTGTTGGAGATTTTCCAGCAAGATTAGTGGAGGTAAATGTGTTTGGTTTCCTTAGGCAATGATTACAAACAAAAACCTGTGAAAAGTATGGTCTTTGGGAAATGTTACATGTATGTAAATAGGGGAGTGGTGGTGACAATCAGAACTGAAAGCCAAGCTAATAGCAGAAAGACCCCTGTATCATAGGTTGGCACAGTTTTGTTTTCTGGCTATAAAGAAATGTGAAATGTTTTTCCCTGCCAGGACCGTGGAGTGGTTTTGGGGGGGGGGAGGACAGGGACCTATCAGAAAGCTAGCCAAGATATTGGCAGCTAGTTTGACCAATAAGGAATGTCAATGCGACTTCGGAAAGGACATTTAAAACTCCAGTCTGCAGCAGATGGGTCTCTCACTTTGGAATCAGCCATGAGGTAACATGTGGGCGGCGGGTAGGCCTGGGCTGGGCCCTGCTGCCCTCTGTGCGGCCGGGCCGGGCCCAGCTGGGCCTCTGAGGGCCGCTGCCCGCACGGAGAGAGCCTGGGTTGAGCCCTTTTACAGCTTTGTGGTAGCTCCGAGCCGGACTGCCCTGGATGAGACCGAGGGGTGGAAAAAAGGACATCTACCAGCTTCCTCCATCAGCACGGCTTTGCATCGTCTTCAGCCTCATGCGGCCCAGTGGTTGCACATGGCCCTTGCAGGCCCAGGCAGATTTAACCCTTTCCTAGCTACATGGAGTTTTAAAGCACAGCTCTTCCTTGAGAGAAAGAAGAAAGCAAGCAGAGGTTATGTAGAACAGACACCGAATAAAGTCAGTGGCTTAGAAGTGAAAGAACAGATAATATTGGAATAAGATTGAAGAAGTGGACATTTTTAACCAGAATTCTCTAGGGTAAACTGTGGAGAAAAGGACTGTACTTTATAGCTTCTGGGTGTTGCTGGGGAGAATGTTAATTCTAATCATAATTGAGGACTGATGTAACTGAGATTTAATTGAGAACTTTAAAGCCCCCACTCCTGGGTTAAAAGGAGGTCTCAGCCTTTGAGATGAATATGATTTTAGACTAGAAGAAGTATTCATAAATAGTACCCCAGATACACTGAGAGGCCTTGCTGATAGAACGTCACAGTCTGCAAAAACTCCAGGTGGTAGCAGATGTGTGATCTTGGGAGCACTGGACTATTTTGTCTTGTGGCAAATGTCTTCATGAAAAACCTCAGAGAGACTCTTCTCCTAAAGTAATGAGTGATTATGTCTAAATAGTGAAACTGACTCAAAATCACAAGTTGTGTCTTTCTATGTTGTTTAATAAGAAAGTTAATAGTTTGTAAGGAGAGAGAAGAGTGTTTTAAAGTGTCATTCCATTTTGGTTTAAGTTTTCTTTTTCACTTCCCCCACCCACCTTCTTTTAGTGTGTGTTAATAAAACCATTTTTGTTCATTTTTAAGCTTAAGCCTGTTTTGCCTTTTTCTCCTAATCTCTCCCTCCCACAGAAAAAAATAAATACTAAAACCTCTACACCCTGCACTTGTGAACATGCAATATTGTTCAGCAGTGTCCACCAGGATGTACGAGAAGCCCAATGCACACAAGCCTGTTACTGCCGCCCTTCAGTGTCACAATAGAGACCAATCCCATTTTCATGGTTACTGAGAAAGATAATACTTATGTCCCTCTTTCTCTAGCTTTTAAGATGCTATTGAAAAACAAACAAACAAACAAACAAAACAAACAACAACAAAAAACCCAGCCGCAACACAAACCTGTTTCTTTTGTAATTGTTTTTTACAAATCCTGTAATACCCAGCAGGTTTTTTTTGCTTGTTAGTCTGAAATGATACATGTATCTTTAAATAGATATAAACTATCTAATTTCTCTGGTTTAGTCCACACTCCTTTCTCATAATTCCTGGCATCTCTAGTTCATTGTTGAAATATAGCAGAGGGCTCCTTTTGAAGGGAGGAGACCATGCACACAAGCACCACAAGTCAGAAGGCAAACTGTGCCCTTAGGGTGTAGAAGCTGATGGGGCATGTTACTGCTATGAGTATTAGACAATTCCTCTCACACCAGAGTTAGTGCTGTGGTTCCTGAGTCACCACTGTGTCATCCAGAACATCATTCCAGAAACCTCTTGGGAGCTGAAGGCATGGTCACTTCTATCAAAAGCAGAATAGCCTTGGTATGTTTGAACCCTAAGAAAGACTGAGTCAAACAACTGAGATGGGCCAGAAGGGTCTTGCACTGCATGTTTAGAGGCACATAGCCACTGGTGCCTTTCTGTCTGTTTTCATTGTCTTCTTCCTGACTTTGCAATCCAGTTTCTGCAGCTGGGAGTGTGGGAAGCTATTCCTTCCTTTGCCACTTGCACCCAGTGCACACAACATGCTTGGTAGTAATCTGCTGTTGAGATTTAGCCCTTTTATACATGTGGTATATCTTATTTTTTAGAGTTTAAATTTTGAGGATAATACCTAGTTTGGTCTGATTTCTGTTCTCCTTATAATTCCAATTACTGTTGTCTTTAGTGTTATAGGTACTTCTTCAGTGCCAGAGAAATATAAGAAAGATGTTTTGAAAGGACATTCCAGAATTGGAGAAGTCAGTGTTTAGCCTTTTTCTTCTTCTTCTCTTTTTTAACACTACCCTTCAAACCCTTTCTTCAAACATTCTCTCAGTGTCAAGAAAGAAGCCCTCGCTTTTATCCTTAAAAATATTATAAATGGAATAAAAATCAACTTCCTGCCAGCTGTGAACTGTTGCAGGTTTCTCTGGCACTGAGTGTTGTCCAGGTTGAGCTGTGCTGGCACTGGATGTCCCCCTGGATGGTTCCTCTGTGAAACCACAACTCCAACCACAACCAGAGCTGCTTATTCTTTGTGCAGCTTTAAGTCCTGGAGTGCACCTCTTATCCTCCAGCTTATTTTTTTGGCACTGGAATTCAGCCACTTCTAATGTGCTCCAATGTGCGTTGTGATTATGAACCCTTCAGAGCACTAAAAATCTTTTTCAGGGTAACACAATTTTTTTCTAAAGCTTTTCAGCTAAAACTCTGTACATGTCTCCCTAGTCTTGACGTTTAGCATTCCAGTTTACTCTAATTATTCCTGTGGGTACCAATAGGCACCTACACAGTTGCCACCAATGGTGCTTGGCTGCCACAGCTTTTTCTCAGTTATTAAATTCAAAAACTCACATGAGAAAAAGTAGTCATTCTTTTTTTTGAAAGTGTTGACAGTCAAAGGTTTAGCTACTGCAGCTACTTTGTAATGAGTATGTCTACCTCCTGTCACTTCAAATAGTGACCTAAACTCTCCCGTCAGTTTTCTTTGGAAAACTCCCCAGATTTTTTGCAAGTGATATCTCTTTAGGAGAGAGCAGGTTTTCCTCCACTATATATATATATATATATATTTATATTTATATATATATATTTTTTTTTTTTTTCATAAATCCCAGCTGGATAAAATCTATGAGGGTACTGAAGACAGAATATTGACAGGACTGATGGGAAATGAAAGCAAAATCAGATCCGAGAAAGGATGCTTTAGACAGCTCAGTCTCTCACTTTAATATAATCTTCTAACACAACACTTGGTGTGAAACTACTACAGAATCACACCATGAAACCTGAGGATTTCACCTGGCCTTTGCAAGCAGACATCACCAGAACAACAGATAAATGTGAAGATTTTTTTTTTTTTTAATACTGGATCTGAGTTATAATTTTAAAATCATAGCTGTTGTTGATTCAGCTGCCATTAAGGATTGCAAGGAAGACAGCAGACATGAGGTAGAAAGATGGAGAGGAGATGGTGAGGGGGGAAGAAAAAGAAAGTGACAGAAACATAGGAAGTAGAAAAAATATTACAACTCTGTAGATTCCAAAAACATCTTCTTGGTCCTCTTCCATTCTTTTTAGTGATTGCAGTCTGTATCATCAAGTGGCAAGAGAAAAAGTCTGCAAAACACCATGTCCATGGGGTTTATTACTCTGAGGCTACGTGGGAATGCCCCCTATACCTCCCTTTGATGAGGTAATGCTGGATCACTGGACACTTCCCGCATCTTTCACATCTTCCTAGAGGCTGCTGCTGTCTCTGAAGTAATTAATGTAGTTGTATCAATCATGGCCCATCAGCCAAGGTGAATCCTTCCTCCTACCTATGAATGTTCCAGTACTTGGGAGGAGAGTTTTCACAGCTGACACATCCTGTGAGAGAGGGCACTGGTATGATAGGAACGATTTATCTCACCTGGAAGTGTTTGCCCCTTATCAGCCTTCTTTCTTATCTGGAAGAGCTTTATCTCAGGCTCTTCTGCACCCTGCACCCGGGAGGTCACTCTGTGCACTAATAAGGCACCCAGCCAGTTGTTTGAACCATTAGCACCAAGAGTCCAATTTCTTACAGCACCTGTGAGATTACTGCAAGTGGTCAATTTTTGAGTCATTAATCACCAGCAGTCCAGTGCCTCACAGTATCTGAGGACTCTCCAAGGCTTTCTGACACCAGGCAAAGAGTATATCCAGTCTCTCTGGCCATGGGACTCCAGATCCCTTAGCCTGAGTTTGCCAGTGTGCTGGATGAAATGCAAAGCCACACAAAACCCCATGAGTGAACAAAGCCAACACTCTCACCTGCCAGTAAGGTGCCTTTTCTGCAGTGCTACAGGACAGAATATACTGTCTTCAGGTCAGAGACTTCCCTATAGTCCATTGTGCAGTTTCTGAGGGCAGGAGGTGATATTGGAAGGCAATCAATAACAAAAATCTCCCTCATGTCAAGGACAAGGGCATCTGGCAGGAAGTGCCACTGAAGAGAACACCAAGGCTAATAAGTAGGCAAGGTTTTATTTTAAAAGAGAATAAATAGAACCAGCACAAGAAAGCTGATCCAGGAAGAGAGACTGGTGTGATTTTTCTTTTTTTAATACTCCATTTTAATGTTTATGAAGCAAATGCTTAAACAAGCACTACTGGTGTTGTCAGTATTACTGTAACATTTGCCTTGAGTTCCTTTGTCACTCAGGGAATGTGTTAAATTTTCAGTACATTTAGCCTCACAATTTCCTTCACAAATCACTGCTGCAGAATTGTGCAACCACACCAGTTTTACTACAAATGAAGTGCTGAGAAAATGAAATTTCTCCAGTGCTGTTTCCAGATATTCTGCAGTGTAATCTTTTCATTAATTTGGTTCAGCAAAAATCTAAGCTATAAAACCATGGTATTCTTGTAAGATTAAATAATAAAGATCAGCAGTGAGTTATAAAAAATACTTGTGTTTGTACTTTTGTAGATTCTAGTGCAAGGTTGTGTCAACAGAATATTTTTCAGAATATAAGCACACAATATTATCAGGGATATTATTATCAATATTATTATATTATCAATATTATCAAGGAGGATAAGAGGAATAAGAGACAAAAACACTCAAGACCTCAATAACTTCACAACCTGGTGTTTGAACTAAAATTAAATGCCCTGTGCTGTATGAAATGCCTCTGTCAAGGTATTTCTTGCTATAAATATTTTGTGTTGTCTAGTAATGACCAGCTTTATTTTTAAGGCATCTGCAGTGACCTCCAAGGCAGACAGTGGAAGGAAGCTGGTTGCACTGATTGAAATGCTGTTGCTGAATTCCAGATGAGGGGCACAGACATCTCATCCAGCTGCCCATGCCTAATCCAGCAACTAGAAATAATGCTATGTGGAATCACCATATTTTACCCAATGAGAATTTAATTCCATATGTTTCTTTTTCAAAGGTCAAAGAGCTCAAGGGAGAAGAAAATGAGAGAGGAAGCTTATTTTCTTCTCATGTGCAACTGAGAACAGGAAATCATTCTAATAAACTGCACCAGGGGCCTCACAGCAAACTAACAGTCATGGACAGAAGTATTCCTGTGTCACAGGGGTTCTGCAACCAGATGAGTCATTTGGAGACAGGCACTTGATTTTTTTTCTTGTCTTACTGAAACTGAGGTCCCTTTAGGTATTTCACTGTTGTTGAAAATTTGGTTTGGAAGGCACAGGGAAACAAAGGTGGTGAGTGACAATGTAAATCCTTCAGGTAGCTAAATGTACATAGCAAAGGAAATAGCAGAATTAAGGTACAGTGTTTTGCAAATCCATTTGAATTTTTCCAATGTCTTCTAAGGAATAAAAATTTTGTCCTTCCTCATAGCATGATTTAGCATCTTCATAGTAGAAAAATAAGTGCTTATTTGTGGGTAAAATTTTGTGTGATTTTGATGTTGCATGAAAGCTTGCAAAATGTTGGGTTTATTTTAAAATGCTCATGTTTTGAAATGAAGTGTAGGTTACTGCATGAGAGAATCACTGTAGTAACTTGTCATAGACTCTATTCTGTAAAACTCAAAGCTTAAATTCAGATAAATATACACAAAGAAATTTGGCCAGCCATGCGACCAATTAAGCCAATTAGATACTGTCTCCCTGATAATTATTCTGGCCAATAGTAATGGCTTTTATGTAACAGAGGAAGCAATTTTGAAGTAATAAATTTGTTATAAGTCATCTGAATGCTCAGGTGTAAACTCAATCCATACATGTCCTTTCAATACTGTGGATCATGTGTTTCCATATAAACATTACAAACAGTCAAGAATTAAATTTGGAACAATATTTTAGTAAATTTCTTTTGTTCTTTAGAAAAGATATGTATGATAGTATTTGTTATTATAAGGAATGATAATGTCTATTGGCAAAATCTAGGCTTTGAAATATTTCTTTTCTCATTTTTTTCTGGTTTTTACAATCTTATTCCACTGTGAGGCACGTTTGCCTTTCTATTATCCTATGATGCTTCTTCAGCTAAATTTTTATCTCAAATACACTATTATAATTTTGTGATTTCTTTGTTGACAGGAGAAAATGCGAGAAAGTAGTAATTAAGAGTAAAACAAACTCTGCTACATCCTACTTTTTCCTGCTAATTTGTTTCTAGGTCACCACCTCTTTTTGTTTTGTTTTGTTTTTTCAAAAAATAACACACAAGTACTCCTATCCATAGAACTGCAAATTAGTGGAAAACAGTTTCCAAGACACATATTTTCTCCCTTATGCCACTGCTGATGTCAGCAATAAATTTGCCTGGAAATGAAGCTTCTTTTCTTTGTAAATGAACAGGTGTTTTGCTGTTGAGTTCAGCAAGATCCATTGCCTAGCTCTGCCTGTTCCATGTCTCATATTCCAAATTATTACTCTGAACATGGATTGCTAAGAAAGCAGAACCCTGTGTACATAACTAGGGAACCTCCTGCTTTAATAAGGCTCTTTCTGGAGCATCAAAGTTCAAGCCTCCCCATGTCAGAGAATTTCAGAGACACTTCTTGGTCTGAGCTTAGTCTTAGTCCCTTTCATGGCAAGGCTGGATGTCTTCATCAACAGCTTTAGCTCTTTACATACTGGTTCAGTAGCTGTGGTTAAACACATTCTCTTGCATATTAGGAGTTCTTATAATCAGTAATCTCTTCACCAAGTTGTTGAATTACAACAGTGACACATCTGATTTACTTGGCAGTTCCTTGTACATCTGGGCAAATTTTGGAGAATGTAAGGAAGAGCACTAGCTGATTAGAAAGGCAGTAAGGAGAGGAAAGGACAACAGAAAGAGCTTAAGCAAATTAACCATTAATTTACAATCCTACAGCTCAGTAGAAGACCTTCCAAATGGTCAATGTGTTGACATCTTCAACTTGAATATCTGTGAAAACTCCTTACTATATAAATATGGTACCCAGAATTGTTCCAAACTGTTGAAAATATATTACAGAAGCTGAAAGAACAAGGACACTTTCTGCAAAGAGAGAATTCAAATAAGGTAGACTACAATATTTCTTATTGAAGTTGTCACATTATGTACAGTAATTAAATTATGTCAATAGAAAGTTTCAAGAAACAGAAAGTTTCAAGATATGCTACCAGTGAAATACATCAATCTCAAAATGAATTTAACGGAAAGCGAAAGTGGTAGACACTGCTACATGACCATGTTGAACAATGGGGGATCCATCAGGACATGAGGGCTCTGGCCCTGGCAGGTGCAGTCTACATTCTGCCAGCAGGAACAAGAACATGAAGAGTACGGGTAGCAGTGAAACAAATGTATTTATAAAGCCTTTTTGAAAGTACGAGTGTAGCACTCGTGTGCAGCACTTTGTGCTTAAAAATGGACGAGCATAAAGTGTACAATACCAGCAGAAAGCAAGCTTTACAAGGAGATTGTTCAATGTTTCACAGTCTCCCTGCCACTAGCTGATACCTTACTGAAAACGTGCACCCTGCCAAGCATTGTGAACATTCCACTCTTATATTCAGCTCTAGCCTTCATTCTGTCCTTCCCGCCTCTGATGAAAGCCTGTATCCACTACCTCACAGAGAAACACCTCATCCCCTACCTTTATCTCTCTACTCTTTCTGATGTTTCTGAGTACACTCTGCACCTGAAACTCTTGCTGACCTTCCTTGCTGTGCTGCTGTCTTCTCTTGTATCTATTCATCCTCCCTAACACCAGTTCAAAATTTATTTTCGGTAATTCCCCCCCTTTTCTCCTTCGAAGAACAGTTCTTGGTCCCTGTCTACTTTACGACTTTTCCTTTGATGATATCCTCTGCCTAACATACTTGAACTAATACAATTAACCTAAAAACCCCAATAACCTTAATAAAACAATATTTTAAACTATTCTTTTACACTATTCTGTCACCTATAAGTGATCATATAAAATATTTCTCTCTTCTTTTCTTCAGATATTGGATGATTAGCTTAAAATTAACTTGGCCAAAACTGAGCTCCTTTCAATCTTTTGCCAACTTCCATGCTTTTTTTTTAGGCTCCAGACACACCAATATTATTGTTTTCTGGATCACAGTTATTATTGTTGTTCTGGATCACAGCTGAACTGCAATTTTTAACACTTCTTTCTCACTTTCTCAGCATATCTACCTTCAGCCATGTTTATCCTCCCAGCATTTTCTAGACTCCAGTCCTGCCTGTCTGCTCTTCTTATTCAACAATTTCCGTCAGATCATTAGCTGCATGTATCTTAGATATATTACTCTTCTTCTGGTCTTTCCCAAACTTCTGGCATAATGCTTCAGCACTCAAAGAACAGAAGAACTCATTTTCCTCAGCTGAAGTAAATATTTTTGTTATCCTCCTATTCACCATCATATAAAAGTTCTTTTTTAAAGCTCCTTTTTTTTTACATCTGCTTTATATTCATTATGTAAGTGATGATTTCTTTGAAAATCCAATTTCCCAATAATACATAAATACCTTTACTTTCTTGACCCCTACTGCTCCTTACACTCAAACCGCTGCCTTAAATTAAAGAGGAAAGCATAGCAGATACATGGATCAAGACAAGATCTAGTTCAGTCAAATTAAAAATCCAGAAAAAATAACAAAATAAGCAAGTCACCTGCAATGGATGCATGGGTTATAAGGTTTGTTTATTTTATTTACCAAGGGATATAAGGTTTATTTATTATAGAGGTTTCAAAATTTTCAAAGTGATGAGTTTTTAGCCAAGGTTTTATTACTCCCCTTCAGAGGCCGTGTATTCTTCCACTCTCTGTTGTGCCCTCACATTTTAGCTTCCAGACATTTCACAACACACCCAACTGTGTGACTGTCTTATTGATAAAGTTAATTTTATTGAGAGTGGGTTTTGAGATAAAAGAAGGTAACACAATTTGTGTCTGACTGTTAAAACTGTGATAATAATAAAGTGATAGAGGCTGAGGATTAAATGCTGCTGCTTTAGTTAGGTTTTGGGCTGTGTCCCTGCTGTTGCTGTACAGTCAAATGTATGTCAAGAATATCTGGAGTGTTTTCTGAGTAAACACATTCACATAAATAAGGATTCTCATGCTCATTAATACAGTCTCTTCTAGTTTCTAATACAGTCTCTTCTGGTTTCTAATAGACTGAAGCAACAAGGAGGAAAAAAGGGAAAGACAACCCCTTCTTTGAAGGGTTTATACCCTTAAGGTAAGAAAAGGTATGGCAGTTCAAACGAACAAAAAGAGACTCAGGAAGTAAAGGATAGCCAGAGGCCTTCAGTAGTCACACAGCTGCCAGTTTTTGAAAAGGCTGATGATTGTACCAGGTAAAGGGCTTTTATGATGTTGTTAGCATGAAAATAGGGGCATGCTAAACATAGCTCTTTTAGTTTATCACTGCCCAACTCAGAACAAGGAAGCTGTGTTTAAAGGTCATCATGCTATGTGAATTATAGGGGAAGACTTGAAGGAGTATCACCGTGGATTTGGGTAAAACTGCTCTTTGAAATCTCAGATCCTTTCTCCTCACATGCTTTTTATCACACTCACATATCCTCCTTCCTCTGAGATTGTAATATTTACCAATTTCTCATAAGCAGAGGCTGTATCCCTCTTCATTTAGCACAGTCCTTAATGCAATGGAGGCCTAAGTAAGATATATGCCATGGTTACTAGGAAAACTATCATCACACCTATTCTGCATTTCTGTGTTCTTTGTTTTGCTTGCAAAGTTTAAGAAGAAATAAAAACATCAACAGTCAGAGCACTGATATCTTTATACCCCTGTCTGTATATCCCTTGTGCATGATGAATGGGGCAGAAGATGACAGAAGGATTGTATCTGGGCACACAAGATGAACAAGACCAAGGTTCATTAGTAATTCAAAAATATTTAATTCTTATATTTTGACCCTACAGGTCATGCATCTAAACCTTCATATTGGCACCATTGCACCCTGTTGTGGTTTAGGAATGGCACTCCCCAGTTCAGTGCTCCCAGAGACTCTCCAAACCACATGCCATTTGCTTGGCCCCTTCTCCTCTCCTTCTCCCCTCTCTGTTGAGGGCTGGAGATGAGAATTGGAGGGACAAAAAGTAAAGATCATGGGTTGGGATAAAATTAGTTTACCGGAAAGGGCACTGCACGCTTGACATGACATACCATGCACCACACAGTGCACACCTGTGCTGAACACACCACATGCTGCTCCCAGCAAAGCTGTGCCACGCTCTGTCTACCCTCCCTGAAACACCCGTCTTGAAGGATAAAACTGCATGACTGCCTTCAATCAGGCTTTTCATGATGTTAAACCTCCTGACTTCCCAAATCTAAATCATCTTCACTTTGTCTATGTTTTCCTATTTATCTAAGAGGTTGGAAACAAATTCTATGAAGTACACCAGGGTCACTGACACCTTCACTGTGTCTTGGACCCCAAGCTTTCAGCAGAGAGCTCTTGGCACTCTATGGAACAGATTTTGTTTCCAGCTGATGGCTGTTACCTTAAGGAGATGGCTGTTTGAAGTACGGAGACCCCAATCCATTATCACAAATGGCTTTCATCAGATCTTTGATGACTTCATGAGATCCAATCGCTCTCATCTTGGATTCACATCCTGTGTATCATAAGTCACTGGCATTGCCACACTTCTTGAGCCCATAATCTTAAGGGTTTCTGCTTTCAACGCCTTCTTTCTTATTTCAGTCCAATCTGTTGCACTAAATACCTGTGCACAAAATATCTGTGTCTTGTCAGACACCGGAATTGATTGCTGTGTTTGCAGCTTTAATGCTGCTTCATCCTTTCCAGGATCTGCCTGTTTTTGTGGCTTTACCTCATCCTGTTTTGTTTCCTTTTCCTTTGCTTGAGGAACAGGAACCAGGGACTGCTGGGCATCATGCAATTTCTCTGCAACACCTTGAAAAGAAAGAGTGGGCCTCCCAGGTAATTGTAGAACACATGAGGGAAGAAAGGGTTCCCAAAGAACCTGGGTACCTTTTTCTGGAGGAAGAAGTTGAGGGAGAGAAGACAATGAGTCCTGGTGAAATTCTGAAGCTGCTTCTCTAAATTGCTGAAAAAACTGCTTCATAAAGTCCTTAGATAGCAAAAGTGATGATGCTTGACATGAAAAATCAAATGCTTTTTTTGTCCGGACAGGAATGCCTCCAAAGCAGAGATGTGGATGATGTCGTCATCAGTGATTGACATGTCTTCTTGTTGTTCTTGAGCAGCTCCATCATCCCTCACCATCAACAAAGGCTCACTCTGCTTTTGTTTGAATTGCTGTTCCGAAGGAGAAGTTGATTTTTCATATGAAACTGGAAAAAAGCAGTGCAACGTGGTTGTCTCGCTGCTGGGGGGTGCTCCACTCGGTTTGCCTGACGCTCATTGTGATCGTTGTGGTTTCACAGTCCCGCCCCTAGGTGACGATGACATGTCTGCAGCTAGCTTCTGGTGGCTCACGGTACTGCATGGGCCTGGTACTTCTTCCATTGCCCCTGACAAAGTATGTCGAGTTTGCAAAAAGCCTTTAATTTCTGGGCGCATTTGTAAAACCTGGCATGATTTTGGACACGCGCCCATTTGCAGGAACGCAGCAGCTGAGTTTGAATCGCCGCACGCAGGCGGTACCGCCACCTGTGTGCCACTGGTGGGCGGAGTCGAGCTCCATGACGTTTGCCACGTGGGGGTGGCACCCTGGAGAAACTCTCCGCCTTGGCCATGCCCCATCCCTGCCTGCTCCGCCTCCGCCTGTCCCGCCCCTGCCTGTCCCGGCCTGGCGGCGCCTGGCAAAGTGTCCCCTCCCTGCTCACGCCCAGAGGCCACCTTCTCTTGCTCGGCGTCAGAATTTGCCCTGCCCAGAGCAAGACCGCGTTTTGGGCCCCGTCCCGCCCCTTCCGCCCCTGCGCCTGGACCCGCCGCTGATGTTTCTGGGGTTTGCAGTACCCTGCTTGGCGCCGCCCACCCCGACCTCCCGCCCTCGAATTGCGACGCAGATGTATCTTGAACTGTGCTATTTCCCGTAGCTTGCGTCATTGTCGTGCGCTGAGCTGCCGCTACGGGCCCCGCCTCCCCCAATGTCTTGGTCCCACGGCGCACGAACCCGTGCCACTTGTCCGCGAACTGTTCTCCCTCGCGATCCACCCCCTCCCAACCTGACGCGCTTCCCGACCACCCTCGGTTGCGTTCCGCGCCCCGGCAAGATAGGTTAGGATCGCCCCCGGCGCACGCGCCACCGTCCCACCCTCCGCTACCAACTCAGTTGGAATTTGCTGTTCTCCCAGCGGCACCCCCGCTCCCTCCTCCCCCTGCCCCAACTGTTCCTGTGCGGAAAGCGAAAGGAGCGGTGGGCTGCTGCTGCGCGGTGACTGTGGGGAGGGTGAAGGGACTCCAAGGTGGACTCTGTGTCAGACCTGTCTCGCCCCCGTCTTGGAGTAAAAGTGTTGTGTCCGCGGGAGCTGCTTCAAAATAAAGCATGTCCATCTCCTCCTGGTCACTGGGATGGATTAAAAGTTTCCTCTTTCCTGGGACTGGCATTTGATCGGCTTTTGGGGCTTCTGATGAACCTGTTTGTGGCAAATCCTGGGAGAGCTGAGGGCTCTCCCCTCCCCCATCTCCCGGGGGAGGTATTAAACCTGGGGAAAGTAGCTGTCTGTCCTCTCCCGCTGACTGGCCGGCAGATGAAGCTGTACTTCCTCCCTCCTCGCTACTTTGCAATTGCCCAATTTGGGGATTTCCATTGGCATTCTTCGAAATGGCTTCTAACATAATTCTAGCTCAGACAAGAGCTTTGCAGCTATCTTGTCCTTCTTTGTGGCTCTATGATATAACTCCCTATTTGCTTCCTGCTTCCTGTCCTGGCTCAAATAGGCCATGTGTCTCACAATGAGGATAATTACATCCTACCCAGAGCATCAATGCCTGAAGCTCTTTTTCTTTGAGCGCCACACTGTGTGTTGACACCACCCCGCTTAGGGCAGATAAAATAGAGGTTTATTCCTGGGCAATGGCTCCCCCCATGATCTAGATCCAACTGTTCTTACCAAAGCACAAAGACTTGTGTGCAGCTGCTGTCGAATTCACCTCAGAGGTGTCCTGATCCCTGACCAGCAGGTTTCAGGGTGACAGATTCCAGGGCCCTTGGAGATCTGTTGGTCTGGGATGAATTTGAGGTTAGCTGCTCTGGCCAGAATTGTTCCTTTTATCTTCTCCGGAGCTGACCATCTGGCTTTTTATCTTCTGAGGGCTTGTGATGTTCACTGCAGAAGGTTCACTGTGACCCTTCTGGTGCCCCTTTCCAGGGCCTACCCAGGGACGCCAGTTCTCGGTTTTTTGTCCTGAGATTCAGGTGGTTTTAGAGTTTTTTTGCCTCCTGAAGAGCCCTGAGCTGGACGCAAGAAAGAGACGGAGTCGTAGGGTTCTGATTTTCAAGGCTGTGTGCTTTGTTTATTATTACTTATCTTACAATTCTTTCTGTGCCCAGCTAAGGTCTGTGCAGCTGCTCAGGCATCTGACGACTCCCCCCACACTGGGCTGTTGCTGTCGCTGTCTCTTATACTAATTGTTACATACTCTACCATTATTTGCCAATACCTATCACTTACACTAAACAGGCCATCTCTACTTTGATCCAATCTCCTTAAACTACTTTGCACCATTGTCACTACAGGAAATGGAGTGAATGAAGAAGAAAGAAGAAGCAAGAGACAACGCCCCAAATCCTCCATCTTGCTCCCATCTACTTCCATACTAAAAACCCAAACCCACTGTTTTTCACCCTGTGATAAGCTAAACTACTATCTTTCACACTCTTGTGGCCTGTAATTCATCTTGCAGTGTAGGAAGCTTTTCCCATGGAGTGGGATCAAAGCCAGTGTCTCCCTGGGCTCTGTGCCAGACCCCCCTGTCCAGGTCCCAGACCCCTCTGCCCAGGTCTCTGGCCTTCTAGGGCAACCAAAGTAATGCCCTGGATTCCAAAAGCTGCTGGGAACTTGTGCTTGGTCCATGGGCTGATCATGATAGCCCAGTCTCATTTCCTTCTATTTTACTGTGTTTCTGCTTCCACTTCAGCTCAGCAGGCTGTTGAAGTTTTCCTGAGCCAAATGATCCAGAAGAGGGAAATTGTGATTTCTGACAGTCTGTATTGTATCAAAAACTAAACAGATTTCCTGGGTTGAATTAGATGGTCTTTGTAACCTAGGGTTTTCTCTCTAGTCAATAATGTGATGTCTGTAATGGTGTAAATGGCTCAGAAACAGGAAATTATTGAAGTTAATGAATAAATGAATGAAAAAATATCATCAGGGAGCCAGAACATTAGAGTTAACAGTAATCACAGCAGTAGATCAAACAACTCATGGTTTGGCTAATTAACATCATCACAGTCAAGAATGCAAGAAGAGCCCTCAGACATTGGACAGTTAGCTCATTCCTTCACCAGTTCCTAGATGGTGCACTGGCACTGTATTGAGGATAAAAATCTGAGCAGAGCAGGATCCTTCACTAGATATTTTCAAGCCATTTAAGAGGAAGCAGTTGATATTTCTTTCCCAATATGAAACATATACTACTTCATCAAGTCGACATATTGCAGAGGAGTATGGCTACATACCTGAACAAACAATTATTTAAGACAGAAAATGTAAAAATATTTTAAATAGTAAGAAAATTATAAAGTGGTTGGGTGCTAATAGTGAACAACTATTACATCACTACAAGAGTACGTATTCTGTTCTCTTTTACATGACTAATGTGGAGGAAAGAACATGTAGTCTGTAGAGAGAGAGTCTGTATTTAAAAGGATAAGGGATTTTAAATGTTTGAATGGAGTAATTCCATTATAGACCAGCATTCTGTAGATGATTGCTACTATTAAGTAAAGGGAGAAAACTTAGATTCTAAGTGTACTCACACAGAAGTTATGCAGTAAACAGTAGCTAAATATAAATCTATAGGACTTACCAGATGGACTGGGTGGCTTAGAAAAGGTCTCCCCTTCAACTGCCTCTCAGTTTTTGAATTTTATTTTTAATGTATTGTGCTGCTTTTGTGCTTACAGAAATGCACTCTTCGTTGTAGCTTGCCCTTATCAAATGTGCTTTTTTAATGGAAGTCTCTTTAATGGAAGATTGGTAATTTCAATCCTCTAAGGTCATGCTGCTCTTCTCAAAGGTTAGGACATTTGCTGAAGTTGAGCTGGTTTTCTTCACCGAGTTACATTATTGCCTTTTAAGAAAGACTTGTAATTGGCAATATGTTCCTACAGAAGTACCATATATTATTAGAAAAGTAATAGTCTGCAAGAAATTTAATTTTATAGATAGTTTATGAAGTATAATTTATCTCTGCTTAGAGATAGAAAAAGTGATTAAAAAAAAACTTTGTTCATTCTCACATTTATAACAAGTGGCTTGCAGTAAACACATTAATACTAACGAGTCAGCAATTAACACACAGAATATACCTGGCTTTTCTGAAAGCTACAAAAACAGTGGTTGGTGGCCAAACTGAGATTAAAGCCCTCAGCAAGAACATAAACAAATCTAGAGCTGTCTAAAGCAAAATTTGTGTTGCTGGAGAGAACTGCTCAGGAGCCAGCAGTACCAGCACTGATCAAGTTCTTGGGGAATGGCCTCCTCAGTCATGGCCTTTGCCAAGAATATGAAGGCTTAAGAGCATTTCCTGTTTGTTTAGTTTTGGGCTGTTGGTTTGTTTGATTTTACTTTACTTTAGTTGGTCAGTTTTTTGGGGTTTGTTTTTTTTTAAATTATGTTTCTCTTCCATTTCTTTATTCATTTCCATGCAAGTCTTTATGCTCACCCCAAAGGCTTCAAGTGGGAATAGAAATTACAGGTCCAATATTAAGTAATATAAATCATCTAATAACAAAGATATGAGTAGTTTATAGTATTTAATACTGATTTATGACGGTCTTTACATCTCACACTTGAGAAAGACCTAATGAATTCCTATGTAGAATCTCTTGTAATGTGTCACAATGTGCTGTGATAGGATGTGGTTAAGGAATTGGTCTTCCAGGATTTCAAATTTTTATTGGTCTGCAATATATAAACTAAAATCTGTAGGTAGATAAGATTTCACAGGATTTAAACTCTAAATCAATCACACCTAAGGGAGTTTCTCCATAGTTTCTCCAACCTAGTTCCTGTTTCTAAGCAATATTCTCCTGAAGCCCCCAAATGAGCACATTGAATCTATCCAGAATGTGGGTCAAAAATACAAGTAATTTCTGAGATTTTTATATACATATACATACATACCTACGTATACATATATACATGCGTCCGGTTGTGTCCCCGCTCCGGGTGGGAGCTGACCCGCAGCTAGCTCGGGTCAACACAGACACAAAGTTTCCAGTTTGTTTTGGCTTCTCGGCTTAGCAGCTGGACCCAAAGGTGACAGTCAACAGCAGCAGAAGAGAAAAGGCTGGCTCTCAGCTTAGCAGGTTAAAGGATGTTCATTAGCAGAGATCTCCAAGCTCCGAGGCGAGCGGCTGAGAGCTTCCAGGCTGAGAACCCAGCGGCTGAGAGATTCCAGGCTGAGAACCCAGTGGCTGAGAGCTTCCAGGCTGAGAACCCAGCGGCTGAGAGCTTCCAGGCTGAGAACCCGGCGGCTGAGAGCTTCCAGGCTGAGAACCCCGCGGCTGAGAGAGTTTGCTCCTCCCTCCCACCCCCTATAAGCGGGGGAGGGTCCCAGGGAGGATACAAAAAGACCACAAATCAGGGGATTCAGGGGGTAACAAGGTGTGCCCACCCCCAAGCTTCAGACCACTAAAATCCAGAGCCAAAGGAATTTCCCCCAGGCTACCTATCACATGAAGCCCTCTGCCGGAGATTTCACAATCCGGGAGGGACCCCGGGAGTGACTGACAAGCTGCCCCAGAGAGGGGGTAGGGGCAGAGGGGATGTTACACGTCATGTGAGGTATGGGATGATTGACACAAAACACCTTGTTATACAGACAACACAAAAGGGATACAGAACTGGGGATACAGTGAAATGAACCATAACATAAACTTCTTACAAAAATCTAATAAAACAGTTCTGCACCACCACATATACACACACACACACATACATACACATATACATGCATATACATATATACCTATACATATATATATGTTCTAGTTTAACAGCAGCTTTGAAAAACAGTTCTTTTCTTAAGGACATGGGTATTTCAGAAGAAAGCATATTTTTACAAAAGTTTCTGGATCTTCATGGAATTTTCTGGAATAACTGCACAGGAATCAGGATTATGCATGATTTATTGAATGTTTTTCTTGGTCTGCTGTAGATAAGTCTAGCATTACAACAATCTAAAGTCTGTGAAAGGCAAAATAAGTAGTGATGAAACTGTGTCCATGAAAGACACAAAAAGAGGTCTCACCCTGACCTGTCCTCATATGCAAGCACAGAAGTATCAGATAGGAGCAAGAAGATTAACAAAACCGGCAGTGTGGCATTGCTGGGGCTGGTTGCATTCCTCTGAGAAGAGCATTAGCAATTAGCAATTAGAAACAGGTCCAGCAAATACACAGAGGAAATACTGTAAAGAACAAACTTCAGGAGCTTGAGCTATTTATCTTACCAAAATTAATAATAAAAATTATTTGGTATATAAGTCTACAGGGGAGAAAATATAAAACATGAAGTCCCTTATGTTTCCCAGAGAAAGATCCAGTTAAAAGATAGTGATCTTGAAGCAAACTGAATTTGAATTACTTTCATATTTTAGTAGTTAACAACAGAGTGGGATAGCTGCAAATTTTTGCTTCTCTACATTCTATAGAATCACAGAATATTCTGGGTTGGAAGAAACCAGTGAGAATCACCAAAGTCCAGCTGCTGACCCCACGCAGGATAGCCCCATAAATTACACCAGATGACCAAGAGTGTTGTCCAGACACTTCTTGAGTTCTGTCAGGCTATGTGCTGTGACCACTGCCCTGGGGAGCCTGTTCCAGTGCCCAGCCACTCTCTGGGTTAAAAACCTTTTCCAGATATCCTACCTGAACCTCCCCTAGCACAGCTTCAGGCTGTTTCCTCATGTTCTGTCCTACTCACCACAGATAAGAGATCAGTGTCTGCCCCTCGTCTTCTCCTCACAAGGGAGCTGTAACAGCCATGAGGTCTTCCCCATGCCTCCTCTTCTCCAGGCTGAGCAAACCATGAGGTTCAGAGGAGGGATCTGGCCGAGGGCTGCCCACATACCTCTAGAGTTTGGGGAAAGGTGATCCAGAGGCCTTGGGGAGGGTGAAAGGACCAGGCTAGATGCTGAGGAGAGAGCCATGGGTTTGCTGAATCTGAGCTGAGTTCCTCCAGTCCTGAAATGGTCCATCACTAGACTATGATCTGAAATTTGGAAGCTGCACAAGGTATAATTTTTTTATTATTATGTATTTAAACAACTCTGTATGAAGATGTTTTCTATTCTGCAAAATAATTCAATATTCCAGGTTAAGTTTTCTCAAACTGAGCTCATCTTTCTGCATAGTAAGTCACAAATCTGAGTTTATTCCAATAAATATTGGTATATTTTTAACTCAAGGAAAGTTGAAGCTGAATATTATAGAGAGTATTATGTTTTTGTTTTTTTTTTTTTTTTTGTCATAATTACTATTGGTTTTGTTATAGTTATTATTATTATATTTTTATTATCCTTTGTTAAATGCTGACAATGTGCTCCACACTGTAGAAGATACAGTAGACAACACCTGCCCCTGTGTTCTTATAATTTCATCCTCTGATCTCTGGCAATTTAAAATGCATGGCTGCAATCCACATTAAAGTTATTAGGCTCCACTTGAGTCATCTGCCTGAGGATTATAAACTGCAGGGTTGGGGCCGTGAGGATTTGCATGTGGATATAAGATTCCCCTCAGTCTCTTAATCAAAGCTTATGGCTGATACAGACTGTGATTTTCATACCTTGGAAGGATACTAGAACTGCCCTGAAACCAGGCATGCAGCTTCATGGATTTGTAGTTGTTTTAGGTATTTTGAAGGGAAATCTTTCTCTGGCCCAAATTTCACTGGAGCCAGAGGCTCCTTCAATCCAGCAGCCTGCCATTGGAATGACTATCAGCTTTGCCATGGACAGGGGCTCTGGAAATCGCCTGTGGCTCTGGTAATTGCTGCTGGGAGGTACTGAACACATCCAGCAACCATCGGAGGGGATGGGCAGGCCAGCAACACCTGCCGCAGGACTTTGAGCCTGGCTCCTGCATGAGGACACCTACACTGCTCCAGGTTTCCTCACAGGAGCTGTTAGGAACAATAAATCTGCTTCTGGGGCCAGCAAAAGGATAAAGCTGGGATGTTTTGAGGGAAGCTATCTAGGTTCCGTTAACTAGCATTTTTGGTGGGAATTGTGCAGCAGTACACATCTGATTCATCCTTGGATTTTCAGTCATTTTAATTACAAGTCTGTCTGAGTCCTAATTTACTTGTGTGCTTAAAACTGAAAAATACTTAAATGAAAAAGAAGAACATAGCCAGTGGAAATTAATTCCCTATTGCAATTTTGTTTCACTATTGATGAAGAAACTGATGCAGCTAATGATGAGGAAGACTGATGGGAGTGATTTGCACAAAAGGCATTTGGGAAGGTCACTGCTCCCACACAGCACCATGAATCTGAACTGTGTGCAGCATCTACCACCAAACAAGAAGTGCTATATTTAGAGGAGCCTAGTAAATGCTGTTGAGTATAGGATGTTGAACAGAAACTGTACTTTTCATCGGTGTATTATCTTCCCCCTCTTTACACTGATTCTTCAGGAGAAAACAGCCAGCTAAACTCTAGCTGAGATTAGCAGAAATAGCAGCAACCCAACTGGAAGTAATTTCACTGTTGACTGCATTGCAGTGTATACAACAGATTTCATTCCAGATTCAGAAGAGAGCAATAGTATAATGGCTTTGGTCTCTTTGACCTCTGCCAGCTGCAGCTAGTCAGCATAATACAGCACTTTTTTTTCTTCTTCTTCTTCTTCTTTTTTTTTTTTTTTTTTTTTTTTTTTTTTTTTTTTTTTTTTTTTTTTTCCCTCTCTGAAATAGGGAGGGTCTATGTTAACTTACTTTCAGGTTACATATGAGTTTTTAAGCTAGCTTCAGAAGCTTAGTGGAACTGAGGGAATTAATTGGGTGATCTTACCTCCAATGCAAGGCTACCTCCTTTCTCTTCGCTTCAATTTCCATCTTGGATCAGAAAATATTCTTCAAAGTTGTTGAGCCACTTCTGTTAGACTGAAAGATCATGAAAGTTACAGCTGGAGAAGAGCACGCTGCCCTCTTAAATGTTAGGTGAGTGCAGCACAGGGACAGGTGCTGCCCTCAATTACACCTGTAGAGACCTGGAGAAATTTTGTTTTCTTCAATGACGTTAATTGAAGACTTTCAGTTTCTGGACTGAAAGTTAAGAACACTACTTTCACATTTCCATTTGAACTCCTTCCTCAACTTCACTTCAGTTTAGAAATTATTTCTATCAGATAGGATTTGGGGATATTCTGTATAGGAGAAGGTTTATAAATGTCAATGGTATAACTGCCTGCATGATGTGAGATGCTAGTCAGGTAGTCTGTTTAGAAAGAGCCTGTTTATCCTCTGTGGGTGCTACAAGAACAACCAGTCTGAGACACCTTGAATTTATGAGGTGTAGAGATATCAGGTAAACAGAGCATGAGGTATTAATTTCTTCTTGCAAATCTACAACTCTCCTGATTCGACATAGTTCTTGATGTCCCATGCTAAGCTCATGCTCTTTTCAAGGAAATATCTTCATCAGAATTTTCAGAAATCAAGGGTGTGCTCTACCTCTTGTTTATTTTCACCTCTTCCCACTTGGTGCTCTTCCTGGTGTTCTGTGGTTATCCCCTCTGGTCTTCCCTTCTGGTCTCAGCTCCTTCCCCCTGTATCATTCCTTTCTCTGTTCCTCTAACTTAGTCATACCCTTTCTTCATTTCATTCTCTCTCATTTCTCTGCACACTAAAGAAAACCCATGTCTTTTACATGTTTTCAGGTTTTGGAGAGAAGAAATGAAGCTTAGATTGTTGTGTAATTACTTCACCTCTTTTGGAATAACAGCTTGGAAAATTACTCGAACTTGTGTAATTTTTTTTCTGGAATCACGCTAGTACAAAATTTGAGTAACTGGATTTTGCTTGTCAACTAAAAGGCTATAACACTGGATGATTCTTTAACCGTTTCTGTTTATACTTGGATAATTACCATTACCTTTACACTTACCTCAGTTCTGCTGTAGGTTATTTTCTCAGTAAAATTACAGTGGAAACTTGTTCGAGTGGGCAAAGCTGCAGGACTCTGCCTGAATTCTTGATGCCTGTGCAAGACCACTAATGGTATTCTTATAAGGTGAATTTCTTCTTCATGGTAGCTGCCTCCCTTGCAATCAGAACCTGTAACAAAAATTCAGCTGTGTGTCAGTAAAAAAAAATGAAGGTACAGCTATAATTAATGTCTGTAGTCTTCAGCAGAGCTGGTCCTGAATGGGAAGAGTAGGAAGTTATCTCCCAACCCTAATAAACCAGCATTAAACACAAAGTAGCTGGAATACCACTCTGTGGTTTTGGAGATAGTTACTGACCCATGAGTGCACAAAAATAAAGATAACTCTTTCTAAGACTTTTGTGGGAGATTAGGGACAGGCGGTCAGAAGATGTTGCCTTGTATGGGCAGACAGAACCCCTCTCTCAACCATTAGTTGTTTAGTGTCCTTGATAAGGTAAGCAACACGTAATTTGTAACGTAAGCAGACAGATGTGATGTAGCAAACAGAGGTTTTATAACCCCATGTAACCTGTTAATAAAACACCATTTGCTGTCCACCACATTGGTGTCTGTGAGCTGATGGACCGAGCAGCCTGGCTGTGGCTGCTGTGTCGTTCCTGGAACCAGGTTGCTACGCCTCAGCGGAGGCAGCAAGTGGTGCTGAAACCCCAAGAGATCGGGAGTCGCCTGGACAGGTGAATGATGGTCGAGCGGCTGGGCCAGCTTGGCGAGGGGGATGCCCCAGGACCCGCGAGGAGGATGGAAGCCCTCATGAAGGTCGTATCTCAGATTCATAAGCAGTGGGGAATTGATTGTAAAGCAAAAGATTTTACCCTTGCTGTGACGAGGCTTTTGCAACTTAGTATCATTGATCATCCGGTGGATATTCTCCACCCAGATATTTGGGATCATTATACAAAATCTCTAGCTGAAGAAACCATGTCTTCTAGGTTGGGAAAGTATCTTAGGTCATGGGGGAGGGTTGTGCAAGCTTTACAAAGGGCTTTGCAGGAGCAAGAGACGTGGAAAGCTGCACAAAATTGTCTAAAATTTACGCCGCAGCTCGGTGTAGGAGCTGCGATATAAACTGTTTTAGAAGACATTTTTCAGAGGAAATTTTTAAAGGGGATTATCAGGGTGTAAAAAAATGCGATCTGACCATCAGTGACTGCGTTCAGGCTGCTGATAAGGTTGATTCTGCCTACTGCAGAGACTTGCAGGAGCAAAATCTTCCTTCAAAGCCTTCAAGCCCAGAATTAGCTGCTGAAGAAAAAAACCAGGTAAAATTGTTTTATGATTGTTTAGCTGAGGAAGCCAGGAATGCTGCTGCGGGGTCGCTGGTAGAAAGGGCTGAGGAGGGACCCCCACCTTATGCTGCAAGGGATTGCATCAAACCCCTGGGAGAGAATAAGAATGCAGTTAGATTGGAATGTTTGGCAGATAACCAAGAAGCAGCAAACAAAGGAGGTCTTTTACATAGTGCCTGTTGTTAACAGAAACAAAGACAGTTTGCTTGATAACGCGGGCACATGCGAGCAGAAGAAAGGGGGAATTAAATCTAGTCAGAACGCTTGCCAAAAAGCACATTCTTTTAAGGAACACAGTTTAAAAGGGGTGTGCTGGCTTTAAGGCAAAATCAGCGAGAGACTCCAAGTCAGAAAAAACAATTTAATAGGAGAGAAAAAAAAAGTAAAATAAAATAAAATAAAACACAAGCAATGGTACAAAAGATTACTGACAGAGTCAGAATACAACCTGACACCGTGGTGGCAGCAGTCCAGATGAAGTGGTCTTGTTGAAGCAGTGTTCCTGCAGAAAGGTCTGGCAGCTCTTGTCCTCTGGGAATCCAGTGGGTAAGGCTGCCTGTGCTGTCCCAAATCCCAGATTCTATCCAGGTGGGAATGCTTGGCTCCTCCCCCTGGGTGGAGCATCTCACAATGGGCTGATATCATTTTATCAGTCTTGCAATGGGTCCTTGATTGCCTATTAAACAGAGATAGCTCCTGGAGGGAGTTATCTATGAGTCATGCAGCTGGGCATTGATGGGCCATTAACAGAAGATAGTCTGGAGGGAGGGGGCACGGGAAACAGTGCACAACCTAGTTTTAACATTTCATGTAGATGGTGATAGAACACATACTTTGGGCACATTTTACATTGTAACCCAGGACAAGGGGGAAGAAAGGGGCGGCTCAGCCCTGAGAGAAAGGGGTGGTGGCCAAGAGGGAAGAGACGGCCCAGCCCTGAGGGAAAGGGGAGGGGTTGGAGCCCGACCAAAATGTTCCAGAGCCCGGAAGCAGCCAGTCAGTCCACTTCTGGCTCTGAATTGGACTCTAGCTCAGATGACTGGGACTCTGGCTCCGGCTCCGACTAAGAGGAAGTAACAGTACATAAAATTAGTAACAACAATGTTTCAACTCGGGTTGAGGGGAAGTCAGAAAAAGAACGAACTCCTCTCACAGACTGGAGAAAAATAAAAATAGCATGTGCCGATTGGGGTCCATCGGCCACACTGGCTTTTCCAGTCCGATTAGGAGGGGCAGGTGGAAACCAGAGAACATACTCCCCAGTAAATCCTAAGGATGTTCAAGCAATTGTTAAAGCAATAACTGACAGAGGAATCAATTCAGCTATGGTTTCTACTCTCATTGATAGTGTTTTTGGAGGGGATGACATACTGCCATTTGATATAAAGCAAACCTGCAGATTGATTTTTGATGGGGCAGGGATGATAGTTTTTAAACAAGAGTGGGAGGACAATTGTGCAAAGCAACTAGCTCTGGTCACTGGTCCGGATCATCCTCTATACGGCTCCAGCCTGCAGCGGCTCATGGGCACAGACCCAACCATGATCACCCCCCAGGCACAAGCCAAGGGCCTACGGGCCCACAAGGTCATGACAACTACCCGTGCTGCCAGGGAAGCCATCCGCTCTGCTTCCATGGTCATTGCTAAACCATCATCATGGTCCACAATAAAGCAAAGTGAGAGTGAAAGTTTTACACAATTTGTAGATCCGCTCCAAGCATCACTTGACTCCTCAGCTTTGTCTTCAGAGGCAAAGGGTCCTGTGTTAGCAGAGCGCCTGTGCCAACAATGCAATTCAGCCACCAAGGACATTATAAGGTCATTACCACCCGGGTCCAACATCGCAGACATGATCAGGCATGTTGCAAAAGGGGAGCGTTTTGCCCCAATCCAGGCAGCCGTCCATACCGCAGTAACTAGTGTAATGGCATGCTTTAAATGTGGCAGGGCAGGCCACGTTGCAATGGACTGCCCCCAGTTAGGGCACCTTCAACATCGGTCCCCCCACAGCAGTTGCCACCTAGGGGGCCATGCTGGGCATGTGGAAAGAAGGAGCATTTTGCCAAAGAATGTAGGTCTAAGAACCAGGGAAACGGGAGGGGGAGAGGGCAACAGGGCCGCACGCAGCCCTCTCCCACTTGGGATGTGAAGCGGCCCAGCTATGCAAACCCAAAATGGGGCGAGGCACTCCCAAACCCTTTTCCCCCACAAGAAGCTACCAACTTTGTAGCACAACCAGCGACCCAGCCGTATCTGTCCCTGTCCCAGCAACAGCAAGGACCACCCCCTGGCGACCAGACCCCTGGGTGGCCTTGGCAGTGAAGTGTGACAACCCACCAGTAATATGGGGAATTTGTACTCATTATGATGTTTTAGATGACATTGCCATCAGTGTCCCCTTTCTGATTGATACCAGAGCAGATGTCACTGTTGTTTCTGAGACAAATTGGCCCCCGCACTGGAAATTACAAGACGTACCCATGGTAGGTGGGGTCGGGGGATTGAGCCGAGCTCACAAGAGTGCCCAATTAATAGCAATTACACTCCACACTGAAAAAGGACCAGAAAAAACCATCACCCTTTTTCCATATGTCATGTCAGGAGTCCCACACTTGCTGGGGAGAGACACGTTAGCCCTTTTAAAAGCCAGGGTGACAAATTTACCATAAGGGCCACTGCAGCACACCCACCCCCATCGATCAAGCTAACATGGAAGTCGTCTGACCCAGTGTGGGTTGAGCAGTGGCCCCTGTCAAAGCCTCAAATAGATGCTCTTGTTAAGCTAGTTGATCATGAATTGCAGAAAGGTCATGTAGAGCCTTCTACTAGCCCATGGAACACCCCAGTTTTTGTGATACCCAAATGGAGCAGCGAGGGGTTTCGCCTTCTCCATGATCTGTGTGAGGTAAATAAGAAAATTTAACCAACGGGCCCCATGCAAACCTCGCTGCCCATGAACTCAATGATACCAAAAGGGCAGCCTTGTGCAGTGCTTGACATTAAAGACTGTTTCTTTTCCATACCCCTGCATGATGAAGACAAAGAACGGTTTGCCTTTTCCATCGTCTTCCCAAACAGCCAGGGCACTATCCTGCGCTTCCAGTGGAAGGTTCTCCCCCAAGAAATGGTCAATTCGCCCACCATCTGTCAGATCACGGTGGACCGAGCACTGGAGCCAGTCCAACGCAGTGACCCGAACATGACCATTGTCCAATACGTGGATGACATCCTGATTGCCGCACCATCAGCGAGCCAGGTAGACCGGGTAGTGTCAACAGTCTCAGAGACCTTAAAAACAAATGGTTTTGAAATTGCAAGCGCAAAAATAAAAAAGGGAGCATGTGTAACCTTTTTAGGAGTGGGGATTTCAAGCTCCTACATAACCCCTCCTCAGATAAAAATCCACCGAGACATTAAGACACTCCATGACATGCAGCAGCTGGTAGGATCCCTACAGTGGCTCCGCAACATCGTCCTGATTCCTCCTGAGGTCATGGACCCCCTGAATGACCTTTTGAAAGGGAAAAACTCGTGGGAGCAGAAAGCACTGACACCAGAAGCAACACGCTCGCTTGATTTTATCGAGCAGCAAATGTCAGGGAGCACACTCACCAGATGGGATGCCGGTGCACCAGTTGATTTATACGTCCACTTTACGAAGAAAGGAGGAGTAGGAGCGTTGGCCCAAGGGCCACCCGACAAAGCTCAACCGATACTGTGGGTGGTCTTGGGGAAACCATCACGTGCATTTTCCCCAAGAATTGAGTGTCTTGGCAACCTCATCATGAAAGGCAGAAAACTTGCCCTGAAGCACTTAGGTGCTGAAACCACCAAGATATATTTGCCCTTCCGCAAGCAGCTTTCTGCGCAACCGACAACAGTATCAGAGCATCTGGCCATGGCCCTTGCTGGTTTTGGAGGAGAGATTCGCTATGCAGCAAAACCCCCTTGGACTCAACTGCTTGCAATCGTCGACATTGATCTCCCACCAAAAATCGTCGACCGACCACAGCCAGGACCAACAATCTTCACAGATGCATCTTCGCTAACCTCAACTGCAGCAGCAGTGGGCAGTCAGGAGAACAGCGGCAATGCATCAAAACAACTGACCCTACGCTCTCAGTTCAACAACTTGAAGTAGCTGCTGTTGTACTAGTGCGTGTACTAGTGTGTACTGTTCCCTGAAGAGCACCTCAACATCGTAACTGACTCTATATTCGTGGCCAGGCTCTGCCTAGCAATGTCAGGGCCCGGCGTGGCAGTGTCCACAGTAGCTATGATGCTTGAAGAAGCACTCTTTTCATGAAAAGGCACCATGTCTGTCATCCACGTTAATAGCCACAATCCAGTTAAAGGGTTCTTCCAAATCGGCAATGACAAAGCAAATGCTGCTGCAAAGCGACTGTGGATGCTGAGAGATGCCCGCCAACTACATGAGTCTCTTCACATCGGAGCCAAAGCACTAGCGAAAAAATGTGGGATTTCAACCGCCGATGCGAAACACGTTGTAGCCACATGCCCTCACTGCCAAAAATCACCACTGTGGTCCAGCAGAGTCAACCCCAGAGGCCTCAAAGCCTCAGAAGTATGGCAAACAGACTTTACCCTGTGTCAATTGCTAAAACCCCGAGCGTGGCTTGCAGTGACCGTAGATACATATAGCGGAGCGATTGTAGCCACACAACACCTAAAAACTGACTCCAAGGCAACCATTCAGCATTGGCTGACAGCCATGGCATGGCTGGGCATTCCAAAGCAAATTAAAACAGACAATGGCCCAAATTTTGTTTCAAAATCAACTCAGGCATTTGTTGCTAAATGGGGAATCACTTTAGTACATGGCATTCCTTACAATAGTACTGGGCAAGCCATCGTTGAGCGAGCAAATCAAACCCTGAAAGCAAAAATAGAAGTACTAGCAAAACCAGAAGGTTTTACTAGTTCCATTCCTTCAGGAGACCAGGCACGTATACTAGCAACTGCTCTGTTAGCACTAAATCAGTTCCCTAGGGGGGATGAGACAAACAGCCCAGCCCAGAAACACTGGGCCACCCGAGCACTAGAGGAAGGCCCGCACGTTGTAGTTAAAAATGAACTGGGAGAATGGGAGCAGGGCTGGAGACTAGTGCTCACAGGGCGAGGGTACGCTGCTGTTAGAAAAGATGGTACAGTAATACGGTGTCCACTTAGGTCAACCAAACCAGACCTTCAGAATAGAACTAATACAAATTGTAAGATCTCATTTGCAAGATTGGATCATTGGATGCCCCCATGATGTGTACACTCCAGTACCAGAAGAAAGTGATGAACCCCCGAGCAGTTTGACAGCGCACAAAGATCCTCCACCAGTGAGATCCAAGCAACCACGGTGTCTTTGTGTAATTTTATTTTTGGGTCTTGCGGGCAGGGGACAAGCAAATGCAGTCTATTACCCTCACCAACCATTCAGATGGATCCTACGCCATCTTTCAAGTGATGAGGCAATCAAAGAAATCATTACAGTAGACAGCCCATCCTTTGAGTTTAAGCTAAGAGACATATTTCCCCCACAGCTGGGATTCCCTAAAATTAGGGATTCTTCACTATACCAAACCTATTGGTGCCCTGCCTCCAACTCAGGCAAAAGTTACTGTAACCATCCAAAATACAGGTACTGTGGATACTGGGAGTGCGAAACTATCGTGACAAGCAATAGATGGCAACCACAGCAACCTGACAAGTTCCTGCAAGTCAGGTACACTCCTCACGGCTGTAGCGAACCTGTTTGGGATGAACAGAATGATATACACACCCCAAAACGGGGAAAAACACACCTGTAAGAACTATGCAATAATGATTTTACAGCCGACCGATGTGAGTTGGGCCACAGGAAAAGTATAGTCAGTGTTTGTTCGTGCCTTTTGCAACTTCTGGGTGAATGTGCAAATTATTAGACTCCCACCTTCAATGCCCCTGTCATTCAAACCCTATCAGAATCTTACAGCACACAGACACAAAAGGGAGGCCACATCTGGCACCTCCTTCTCATTCAGTCCTTTAGCGATCTACCAAAAACCTAAGTCAGATCCTTGCAATCCGTTTCTTAGTGTGTTAAAAGCTACCTTTTTGTCATTGAACCAATCCAATCCAAACTTTACAAAATCATGAATGCAGAACCTCCTTTTTATGAGGGTGTCGCCCTTGACGTTCCTTTCGAATATTCTGCAGCAGATAATCCACACAACTGTTAGTGGGTCACCCCCCGGAGGGAAATTACCCTGAGTCAAGTCACAGGCCGAGGCAAGTGCTTTGGCAATTTAACCTTAGCAAAGCAGATGGGAAACATTTGTGCTGAGTTCATCCAACCTAGCCAAAGGACTGATATGTGGGCAGTCCCATTCGTACCAGGAATGTGGGTTTGCCAACAATCTGGAATAACCCCCTGTGTGTACCTTGGTAAATTCAATAACCTTGCTGACTTTTGTGTCCAAGTTCTGATTGTTCCTGGAGTCCTGTATCACCAAGAAGAGGAAATGTATCGCTTTTTAGGAGAAACCATCCAGATCCACAAAAGAGAAGTAATGACAGGTATAACCACTGCAATGCTCCTTGGCCTAGGAGCTGCCGGTGCAGCCACAGGTGTTTCAGCTCTCGTGACCCGACACCAAGAACTGTGTGTGGTTCCGTCCCGCACCGGGCGGGAGATGACCTCTGGCTAGCTCGAGTCAACACAGCCACACAATGGTCCCGGTTCATTTCGGCTTCTCGGCTTAGCAGCTGGACCCCAAAAGTGTTGTGACAGCAACAGCAGCAGAAGGGAAAAGGCTGGCTCTCAGCTTAGCAGGTTAAAAGATGTTTATTAGCTCCAGAGTTGAGGAGCAGAGCGGCTCCGAGCTCTGAGCTGAGAGCTCCGAGGCTGAGACGCTGAGAGAGAGACTTTGAATCCCCCTCCTACCCCCTATAAGCTGGGGAGGGGTTCCGGGGGGGGGTACCACAAGACAACAAATCAGGGAATTCAGGGGGTAACAAGGTGTGCCCACTCCCAAGCCTTGGACCACTAAAATCCAAAGCTAAAGGAATTCCCCCCAGGGGGCCCATCACCTGAAGCCCTCTCCCTGAGATTTCGCAACCTGGGAGGGTTCCTCAAAGTGATAGAGAAGCTGCCCCAGAGAGGGGGTGGGAGGACTGACACAAAACACCTTGTTATACAGACAACATAAAAAGGGTTACAACATTGGGGATACATTGGGGACAGAAATGAACCATAACATAAACTTCTTATAAAAACCTAATAAAACAGTTCTGCACCACCACATTTCCCCCTTTTTTGTTTTAATAACAGGAGGAGTGCTGGAATGGAGGAGGATGATATTCGAAGTCCGGGTAACTCTCGGCGAGCCACTCTGGCTGAGTGGGCCACTCCATCTGAGGTTCCTCTTCTGGGTGTCTCCTGTCTTCTGGATCTTCCTCCAGTTCCACGTTCTCCTCCCATCCAGGCGCGGATGATACAGCAACTTGGTTCACAGAGGGGACATGTGTGGTGCTAGAAATTAATCTACTTAACATTTTTTGATGATACCAAACCCAATTAAAATTAACAGAATAACAAACAAAAATAACAAAACTGATTTCAAAATTGAACCCACCCAGCCCGAAATTCCCCAGTCCCCAAACAATCCATTCAGCCAGTCACCAGTCTTTCTTTTGATGTCATTCACCATGTCTCGGATGTTCTGGATGGCTTTGTGGCCTGCTCCATTGCCCTGGTGGCTTTGGGCTGAGGCACCAACCATCCGGAGACAGGTGCAGTGAGACTGGCAGGCAGGAGGATGCCAAGGAGCGGGTGGAACTTCCTCAGCCCTGGGGACTGGCGCTGGACAGGTTCTGCCAGGACTAAAAGAACTAAAGCAAACAATTAACATTCAAGCAGCAGTCATTCAGGAAAGTGAAACCGTCCTGGGAAAAATCTTCCTTCCTTTTCCTCCTAAAAGCTGCCTGAGTAACCTGTGGCAGTTTCTTTTCCTTCCCTGAGACCTTCAGGACATAGGGCCTCACCCATTTTGATGGTAACCATCTCGGCCCCGTGGGGGTGGACACGCAAGCGTACCCACGACCCCGCGTGACTATATCATGAGGTCCCTCTGTCCTTCCAGTTTCAGGGTCCCGGACCATGACCGGCGGCCTCTCCTTGATGTTTAGTTGAGGGTTTGCTCCAAAATGACGAACGATCGGTGGGTTTAAAAACTCAAAAGTGCTGTTTAAAAAATTCAAAGTGAATAGAGCTCTGGCCAATCAGGTCTGTGGTGTTTCTGTTTTCAACACCAGTTGTTGTTGGTTAAGGACCCTTTTGATTTCCCTGTGGGTCCTCTCCACTACAGCTTGGCCTGTTGGGCAATGAGGGATGCCGCTTTTATGTCCCACTCCCCATTGTTGTAGGAAGCTGCAGAATTCCCTGGAACGGTATGCAGGGCCATTATCAGTTTTTAATTCTTTTGGGATGCCCATGAAGGAGAAATCCTGGATGAGGTGTTTAATTGCATCTGAGGTTTTCTCCCCTGTGTGGGCGGAAGCAAAAACTGCACCGGAGTAGGTGTCCACCGACACATGCACATATTTAGATCGGCCGAATTGGGGGATATGTGTCATGTCAGTCTGCCACAGCTCACAGCTGTTCAGACCTCTGGGGTTCACTCCCGCACTCAAGGTGGGGAGTGCATGCTGATTACATGAGGGACACGTAGCCACAATTGCCTTAGCCTGTTCCCGGGTGATGTGAAACCAGCGAACAAGGCCAGGCGCGTTCTGATGGTGAAGCTGATGGCTGAGCTTTGCCTGCTCAAAAATGCTCGGCAATGGGGCCATCGCTGCAGGAGCAGCAAGAGCATCAGCCCTTCTGTTCCCCTCAGCTATGAACCCCGGCAAATCGGTGTGTGATCTCGTATGCATCACAAAGAATGGCTGCTCTCTGTGGGAGACAAGCTTAACAAGCTTAGAAAGCAGCTCAAACAGTGCTGTGTTAGACACTTCCTGCAGTATTGTTTAATCTGCCCTCGATACCACCCCTGCTACATAAGCAGAGTCCGTTATTAAATTGAAGGGTTCGGGGGACCTTTCGAAAGCCCTGACAACAGAGGCCAACTCAGCAACCTGAGGTGATCCCTCCACCTCGGCAACATCTGCCTCCCACTGCTGAGTCTGAGGGTCCTTCCAAGTCATAACTGACTTGTGGGACCTTCCGGACGCGTCTGTGAAAACTGTCAGGGCCTTTAAAGACTTCCTGCTCCGAACACCTTTCAAATTCAGTGTGAATTTGGCATCCTGATTAAAAATTTTGTGGGCTGGCCGATGAATTGAGATTTGCCCGGTAAAGGAATCTAGAGCAAACTGCAGTGCTTCATTTTCCTGAAGCAGGTGTTCTAACACTGCCTTTGTAATTTGGCCCTATCTTAATCCAACTGGAATGTGAATGCATTCAAAATCACACCCGGCCAATTCCCTGATCCAGACTTTGGCTTTTCGGATCAGTTCAGCCACCAGTTCCTGTGGACGTGTCATTCTCTTGGACCTTTGATGGCTGAGAAAGACCCATTCTATGATTAGAAGCGGGTCCTCTCTGCCCTGGTCCTTTTTGATGTTATTTCTCCACTGGAAAATGACTCCATGGAGGTGTGGCAATTTCCCCATTATTATGAATTTGAAAGGCAGGTCTGGATCACACCGGTAGGCCTTCCGAGTGGACATGAGATGCTGTACCTTTTCCAGCGCCTCCTTTGCTTCCGGGGTTAGTTCCCTGGGAGAACTCAGCTCCTCTCCCCCTTTCAATAAATTGAAAAGAGGGGCTAGGTCCTTGGTGGTCAGACCTAGCCAGGGTCTCACCCAATTCAATGCCCCACACAGCTGATGGACATCTGCGAGGGTCTGAATTTCGGGCCTGATTTCCAATTTCTGCGGCACAATGGTCCGCTTGCCAATTTCCAGCCCAAGGTACCTCCAAGGTGGCATCCTTTGAACCTTGTCTTCCTGCAGCTCGAACCCTGCAACAACCAATGCATTAATTGTCAGGTCAAGCGCGTGTGACAAGACATCATCGGTGGGGGCACACACAAGCACATCATCCATATAATGATGGATGATTGCTTTCTCTGCGGCTACGCGGACCGGGGACAGCAAGGAAGCCACATACCACTGGCAGATGATAGGTGACACCTTCATCCTTTGGGGAAGAACCCTCCAATGGTAGCGTTTCCTCGGGGCCTCTCGGTTGATGGTGGGAACCGAGAATGCAAAACGTGGGGCATCGTCAGGGTGCAGGGGAATATGGAAGAAACAATCTTTTATATCTATAACAGCCAATTTCCAATTTTGTGGGAGCATGGTCGGGATAGGCATCCCAGGTTGAAGAGAGCCCATGTCTTCTATCACGTTGTTAATTTGTCTGAGATCCTGGAGGAGCCTCCACTTGTCCTTCCCCGGCTTCCGGATAACGAAAACCGGCGAATTCCAAGGGCTGGTGGTCTCTACAATGTGACCCTTAGCTAACTGCTCCTCCACAAGCTCTTTGAGCGCCTTCAATTTCTGTTTTGAAAGCGGCCACTGTTCCACCCACACTGGTGCATCTGTTTTCCAATTCATCTTGTGGGTAGGGCGCTCCTCAGCGACTGCCGCCCAAAAATCCTGTGGGGGGTCTGGGATGTCAGTCGTGACTCCCCACTGGGCCATCAGGTCTCTCCCCAACAAGGGTTCCTTATAATCCAAAACAAAAGGGCGTAAACTGGCCAACTGCCCTTTTGTCCCCTTAATTTGGACCACACTCTTTGTTTGATTGTTTGGCCAATTGCATCCCCCCTATTCCTTGCACGTGTCCTGCCACGTTTTCCAAGGCCCAACGTGACGGCCAGTGCTTGGCTGGGATCACAGTCACGTCTGCGCCTGTGTGGAGGCCTGTGATGTTAATGGCCTCATCACCCACCTGTAACTCACATCCCACCTGGGGTTTCACTTCTGTGATGTTGTGCATGGGACGAGCTGTTGGTATGTTGTTTTCTTCCGGGCGTTCCCAGGTGGGTATGATCTGGGCAACTGTCTGCCCTTTAGGTAGGAATGTTGGTGGGTGAGTGCAGCGTAGCCAGAGAACGAACTTTCCAGGATTGTTATCAAGTGTTCCTGGAAGAATTTCAATCTCTTTTGGGGTGTGTTTGCAGTCCCCCACAATGATGAGCTTACCTTTGACCCTTGGCCAGGTACCCTGCTCACTGTTGTCAACTGACACAAAATTACAGTCGTCGTCTTTCAGGTGCAAACCCTCCGTGAGCTGCAACCTGCAGGGGGTATATTTAGAATTGGTTGTCAAAATCGGTTGTGCCATGTCATGGTCTGTATAAGTCATTTCCAACGTGTTCTTTTTGCTGCCACCCTGAATGGGGCAATGCAGCTTCTCCTTCTTTTTCCCTTGGCTCCCTTTCCCCTCCCCTCCTGCTTGGTCCACCCCATTTTTTTCTTCACGCAGGGCGGACCTGCACTCTTTCACAAGGTTTTTTGTGAGGGTTTAAACCCTCTCCCTTTTTCCCCTTCCCCTCCCCCTTTTTTGTTTTTGAGGTCTTCTAATTCTTTCTTGAGGGGGCATTTGGAAACCCAGTGCCCCAAATTCCCGCACAAAAAACACTTCTGGGAGCTTTGAGCAGAAAGCTTCTTCCCGGTGTTCGGTGTTTTTCAGGAATCTTCAGCTTCCATGGCTGCAATTTGATGAGGTTAGGGCCGCAGACCTGTAGATGAACTCATAAAAGGCACCTTTACCAGACATACCTGACGCATGTCTGGTAAGGTTGGTTTGGGGTTTAGGGGTAAACTTAAAATCGCAGCACGACATAAATCATTTGCATTCGAAAACGCAATCTCTGTTAAAATGTGTTCCCGAGACATTTTGTTTTTGACCTGAGCTTCAATAGCTCGGGACAGTCCCTCTACAAAATCTGTGAAAGACTCCCTTTGGTTTTGTCTGATTTTCGAATATGAAATCGCAGGACCTTGTGTTTGCATGCCAAAGAATGCAGTCAGGGCCATGTCTCTCACTACATGGAGGCACTGGACAGGAATGACCGCTTGGTCAGTGGCTTCTGCCCACTGCCCCTCACCCACGAGGTGTTCTAGAGTGATGGGTTTTCCCTGAGCATCCACTCTAGTGTTAACCTGGTTGAGGAGCCCTGATAAGGCATCCTGGAGCAGTTGTTTCCAAGCTGTGACCCATAGGATGTACTCTGTTGGGTTCAGCAAGCAAGAAAACAGGTACTTTAAATCAGCAGGCACCACTTCCTCTGCAGAGAGATCTGCTCTGAGGAGCCCTCTGAAATATGGCCCATCCCGGCCATATGTTCTGTGAGCTTTGCAGATCTCTTTAATGGTGGCTCGGGGAAATGGGTGGTACTCTGCCCTGTTGTTACCATCGCGGACATTGCGGTAGGTAACAGGGGCAAGAGTGGGAATGGAGCAGGAACCAGCACCTCCATCTGCCCCCGTTCCCTGCTCGGCCACTTCCGGGTTTGAGGGCGCGAGGGAGCCCATGCCCTGAGGCACTTGGTTGCCTGGCAACCGCGTCCTTGCAGGGGGCGCGGTTTGCCCGGGGGGTGACGTCATCGAGGAGTGGAGGGGTGGGGGGGATCCCGGGGGAGCGGGATTGAGCCCTGGCGGCGCGGGACCGGGCTGCTCTGGGGCGGGCGGAAGCGTGGCGGCTGCGGGGGGAGCGGCGGGCCATGCCGCGGCGGAGGCAACCCCCGCCGGCAGCACCGGGGGGGTCGCAGCGGGCCGCGGCCACGCCGCGAGGGGGGCCCCCTCAGGCAGCGGCGCCGCGAAGAGCGGCCACGCCGGGGGTGGGGGTGGGGAAAGCGATGTCACCGAGATCGGGCGATGGAGGCGATGCGGATGCCACCGCGGTGGGGGGGGGGCGGGGGGCTGCCATAGCGTGCACGCGCAGGCACATGGCGTTGGGGTGGGCAGCGAGGCAGCGGCGCCCGGGGCGGGGGCGGAGCCGCGTGGGTCAGGACCGGCACCACGTGGGGCGGGGATGGGGCCGTGCGGCAGACACCCGACGTCACAGGGGTAAGGCGGGACGGGGGAAGGGGATGGGGCGGGGCCGCACCGTGCGGGCGCCACGTCACTGGGGTAGGGAGGGGTGGGCGGTGCTGAGGGGGCGGGGGAGTCCCCTGCCATGCGGTCGCCGCCATCTTGGGGACCCCAAGCGGGCCACGTGGCTTCCCTCCCCACAGAAAAACGAACGCGGCATTTTTCAACCGGGGAAAGCGGGGATGGAGGATGGCCTCGTGCACCGTGGCCAATGCTGCCTGAGACTTGCCTCCCGGCCCCACGGGGCCAGCGCGGGCGGGGTGGCCGGGGCGTCCCGGAGGCTGAGCGGGCGGGCGAGAACCCTGCTGCTCCATTCAGAACGCTTTCCCAGGGACACGGGGACCGGGGAGAAGAAGGGGGGGAGAACACATTTCTCGGCTGGGCTCATTCTGCATTACCTTTTGAGATTGAATCACTGAATTCACCATTGTCGCTACAATAAAATACTTTGTAGCCTTTTTGTCCCCTGTTTGAATCAGCCTAATTAATTCCGTTTCTATAGTGCCACAGAAATCGGCGCTGCAGACTTCTTCGGGGGATACTTGGGGAAAATGCAGATGAACCCAGCGGACAAAATTTCTTAACTCGACTTTTGAGATTTTCAAATTGGCGCCTTTCATGACCGATACATAGTTATAATACAACCTTTTCTGAGCAACTGTTAGCTTTCCACCCATGTTTTGATACTAAGTTGCTTTTGAACCCAAACCCAGATGAAAAGCACTACCCCCCCCCCCCCCCCCCCCCCCCCCCCCCCCCCCCCCCCCCTCCCGTGGACCCCCTTTGCTCCAAATCACAGGAGGTTTAACCCTTTAGCTGCGCAGATATTTTTGGAGGATTTTTTCCTCCCCAATAGATCCCCCTCCCTCGGGGGAACCCTAAAACCAGTAAATATCTCCCGTTGCGGGTATACTTACGTGTCCTGTGACGTGGGGGACGCGTGGGTCAGGTTTTTCTGCCTCAAGAAGGACTCCGGTCGGGGCCCGAAGCTCCCCTTCTTTCTCCTGAAACTTGCCTTGTTTAAAAGCCAATTTCACAGTGGTGCGTGACGCCCAGAGACTGTTCTTCGGGCTAAATCAGCCCCAGTCCGTTCGCAGGGTCCGCCTCATCTCCGGGGGGGCCCTGCTTGGGCGCCGGACGCTCCGTCATGGTGGAGCCGTGCCCCACGTGGTCCAAGCTGCTTCTGCTGGTGTGGTTTGCCCCACGTTGGGCGACAAACTCTGTCTGGTTCCGTCCCGCACCAGGCGGGAGATGACCTCTGGCTAGCTCGAGTCAACACAGCCACAGAATGGTCCCGGTTCATTTCGGCTTCTCGGCTTAGCAGCTGGACCCAATAGTGTTGTGACAGCAACAGCAGCAGAAGGGAAAAGGCTGGCTCTCAGCTTAGCAGGTTAAAAGATGTTTATTAGCTCCAGAGTTGAGGAGCAGAGCGGCTCCGAGCTCCGAGCTGAGAGCTCCGAGACTGAGACGCTGAGAGAGAGACTTTGAATCCCTGCCTACCCCTTATAAGTGGGGGAGGGGTTCCAGGGGGGTACCACAAGACAACAAATCAGGGAATTCAGGGGGTAACAAGGTGTGCCCACTCCCAAGCCTTGGACCACTAAAATCCAAAGCTAAAGGAATTCCCCGCAGGGGGCCTATCACCTGAAGCCCTCTCCCTGAGATTTCGCAACCTGGGAGGGTTCCTCAAAGTGATAGAGAAGCTGCCCCAGAGAGGGGGTGGGAGGACTGACACAAAACACCTTGTTATACAGACAACACAAAAAGGGTTACAATATTGGGGATACAGTGAAATGAACCATAACAAAGGACTTTCTCAGCTGCAAATGACAATTGATGAGGACTTGTTAAGAACTGAAAAAATCCATCTCCTCTCTGGAGGAATCTATCTCCTCGCTTTCAGAAGTTGTCCGGCAGAACAGGCGAGGACTGGACCTCTTGCTCATGCAGCAAGAAGGCCTGTGTGCCGCCTTGAGAGAAGAATGTTGTTTTTATGCAGACCATACCGGAGTCGTGCGAGACTCCATGGCCGAACTGAGAGAAAGACTGGCCCAGAGAAAGAGAGAGAGAGAGGCCCAGCGAGGATGGTTCGAGTCATAGTTCAATCAGTCCCCATGGCTAGCCACCCTTGTTTCCACCTTAATAGGCCCTCTCACCATGGTACTCTTGGTATTGATTTTTGGGCCTTGCATTTTGAACAAGTTAGTGTCATTTGTTAGAAGCCGTTTAGAGAAAGTCGACATCCTATTTGTTGAACGCCTGCAGTTACCATAAAGTGCACTTATTACTAACATGTTATATTACTTTTGTATCCTATTATACTGACTTTAACAGCTTTTGCATTTTTTATAACATTTATACTTTTATAGGTTTTTTCTTAATCATGAGATGGGGGGGAGATGTGGGAGATTAGGGACAGGCAGTCGGAAGATATCGCGTTGTACGGGCGGACAGAACCCCTCCCTCAACACTTAGTTGGTTAGTGTCCTTGATAAGGTAAGCAACACGTAGTTTGTAACGTAAGCAGACGGATGTGATGTAGCAAACAGAAGTTTTATAACTCCATGTAATCAGTTAATAAAGCACCATATTGGTGCTTTATTTGCCCTGCACCATATTGGTGTCTGTGAGCTGATGGACCGAGCAGCCTGGCTGTGGCTGCCGTGTTGTTCCTGGAACCAGGTCGCTATGCCTCAGCGGAGGCAGCAGACTTTTCTTTTTCTCTAAAGGATAGCTCTATCCTCAGTCTATAAATAATTTTTGTCCCTATTTTGTCTTTCCTCGTGTTATTTTTTCACACATATGCACTTTCTGATTGGGGAAATAACAAAATTCTGTTCATTGGAGCAGGAGATAAGGGTCAATACTTCTCAGAGGACCAAAGTCTACCCTTTCCTAGCCCAAAACAAGTAATCTTAGAGTAAGTACTAAAATATCCAGATAAAATCCAGAACTTTTTGGTCTGTAGATTTTATACTAGTTCAGCTGTGTTTTCCCTAAAGTTAATACTGGTAAGTCTTAATAGCCCAGCTTATCTCCAGTTTTAGTGATCAAAACTGGAGACATTCAGTTTTATGTTAAAAAATCTCCTGAAGCCCAGTCAATGGCCAGTTGAAGATGAGCCAGCGGTGCCCTGGCAGCCAGGAGGGCCAAGTGTGTCCTGGGGGCAGCAGAGACAGCCTGGGCAGCTGGGCAAGGGAGGGGATTGTCCCCTCTGCTCTGCACTGGGGCGGCCTCACCTCCAGGGCTGGGGACAGCTTTGGTCAAAGAATATAAGAAGGACAAAAATCTGTTAGAAAGTATCCAAAGGAGGGCATGAAGATGGTCTTGAGGTGAAGCCTTACAAGGAGCATCCAATATGTTCAGCCTGGGGAACTGAGATTGAGGGGAGACCTCATTGCTATGGACAGTTCCCTTGAGAGGGAAAGAGAAGGGTCTCTCTTCTCTGTCATGACCAGCAACAGAATCATTCAGGGAAGCAGCATGAAGCTGTGTCAGGGTAGGTGTGTGTTGTCTGTTAGGAAAATGTTCTTCTCCCAGAGAGTGGCTGGGCACTGGAACAGGCTCCTCAGGGAAGTGGTCCCAGCAGCAGCCTTACAAAGTTCAAGGAGCATTTGAACAATACTCTCAGGAACATGGTGTAATTTCTGTGTAATGCCAGGAGCTGGACTCAATGATCCTTGTGGGTCCCTTTCAACTCAGGATATTCTATGATTAAACCTCCCTTTCAATTTCTGACTTTTTGCTCAGTGATGGAGATACTGAAGGAAGGAGGGGGTGCCTGTGCAGGGGAGCCTTGCTGGAGGAATAGCTGGACATTATCTGGTTCCTCTGACCTTTCTGATATGGCTGAAAACCACACACACAGGGAGTGACAGCTATCACACTATAAAACCCATAGAATTACAGTCAGAAAAATTACCCACCCTAGAATTTAAGGAGCACAGTAGTGTGTTTTACTCCAAATAAACAGATTTGTATTCTGGCAAGGGCTTTGCAAAAATGAATGCAGCTGACAGTTGGGTAGCATTTACCTTCTACATCGGGATTCCAGGCACATCCTTGAGAGTGACAGGGCTTTTCACAGTGGCTGGGTGGTAGACGCAGCTGAAATCTGCATAACACACTAGGAAAAACAATGAATTTGATTTAAAGATCATGTTGTTTTTTAAAAACAAAGGTATCTTAAAAGTATTTTAAGACTCGTGCTTCCATTAGCATTCCCATTTAATTCAGTAAGAAAATTTCTGAAAATTATGGACACTAATTAGATTTGTACAGTATTTTATTAATTAAAGAGACTATCAATTTAAGAAGTACTCTGAAGCTGCTGAGAAATTTAATACGTCAGAAGAGCTCTCTAGGAACGTCTCTCATGTCTCTTGCATGAAATGCAACTGTTTTGTTGACTCTGTACATATTTATTTATAGCGTGTTGCATTTTAAATGTAAACCAGTGTGATAGGGCTTTGTCTGGTTTTTAGTTCTTGTTTGCTTTGAGCTCACAGAACATACACTGGCTTGCTATTAGAAATCAGATGTTCATTTAGAGAAAGCAGTTTTTAGGTGAGCTAAAGACTTAGAAATATGTGAGGGACAAAACCTTCTACAGCTTTGGTCCCATTCACTATTTGGTTAAAGTGTTCAATAATTTCATCACTAATGAAGCCATTTGTGCATCATGTCTGAAGGATATGATCTGATTTACCAATAGATATCTTTTTGCTTTGCTTCCCCATATATTAAGGAGACCTTGAGTGTCATTCCTGGGGAAAAAAAAAAAAAAAGGAAGTTTGTCATCGTGCTGTCCTGGGCTCAGGCAATTACCAAAACTGTGCCATGAAACAACTCAGGTAGAATGTTTTAGACTGATCAGCCTTAGGAGAAATATTAAGATAGAACTTTAGTATTGTAAATTTAGTGAAATTTCTAACTGTTTTACACAAAACCCCAAATTGCTTTAAAATAAACATTGTGATATCTCCACTGATCTTCTGTTTAGAAGACAGTCGAAATCCAATGAAACAGCAGAATAAAATCACTGCAATACAGTGGCATGGTATGCATCCAGAAAATGGTGGTCTGGACAATGCAAGGTAAAAGGATTAATGAAGTGGAATCAGTGGTCTGGAGATTTATCAGATGGATTCTGCCTTAATATTTCTCAAAGGTTTTTTAACCTCTTGTCAGATATTTTTCACTCCCATCTCTGAAATCAATACTGGTGCTCTTGGTTCCTCTACCAATTATCCCAGGGCCCTGAAGTCTCTTCTGATTGCCCTCAGACTTCTCTTTGTTATTTTGTGGCTGCCAATTTAAACAGCCGATAACAGACAGTCATCAGAAGGCCTTACTAGACTGGAGGGTTTTTCAGTAATATCCCTTACCCCAGCTCCTGGGGCACAGAAGATTTTCTTGTGATTTGGGTCTGGCCTCCATTCCCCTTAGAAGGGAGATTCGTATTACAACTACCCTTCTTCTCCTTTTAACAAAGGAGGCCTGTGTGCAGGGTACAGGTAGTGTTGTTTCTTGATGAAGGGTACAGATAATGTTGTTTCTTGATGCAGGGTGTTGTTTTGAGACACCCTGCTGTCTCAGGGTTACAGCAGAATTCTCTGCAGATGCTGCAAGGAGACTGAGACTGAGTACTGCTCACATGGGAAATGTGGAGTAAGGGGAACTCCTGTTTTTTTAATGCTACTTCTGAGAGTTCTAAGGGACCTTGCTTTATTGAAGGGAGCTACCACAACCTCAACTCCTGCTGTTCCTGCATAGCCTGAGGTCAGCGGTAATAATGATGCTGGAACGATGCAGTGACATCAGTGGGAACACTCAGAGGAAACACAGGCTGAACCACAGGGCAAAGCCCCTCCAATAGTCCATCGTAATGGCCTGTCACAGTACTGAATTGTCTTGAATCTGCATCTGCTCCTCAAAACAATGACTCTGAACTTATTTCTATTGTATATAAATATGGAGTAACTCCATGCCTTTCAGTGGAGTTACTCCTCACTTACCCTTCGTCCATAGAAAACAGAGTTTGACCCAGATAAATGGGTGAAAAAGCCATGAGCTTGGCAATAGGTTGTCAAACTCCATAATTCCATTTGGGATGTGGCCTTATTATTTATAAAGTGCTATGATTGATTAGCTCTAATTTGCTTCCTTAAGTCTCTTGCTTCCTGCATACTTGAGTCTCTTCTGTGGGACAGAATTTGGGTGGGAAAAAGTGAGAATAAAGGATGTTTTATTCTGTGTGGAAGTTCCACCTGTTTTGGATGTTCTGTGCTTTATTTTTAATTGCATAAGGGCAAGCCCACCAAGGAAGTGACATTTGTAGTTAGCCCACCCCAGCACGTTAAATTTTTTAAAATACAAAATAAAAACCATAAAACATTAAGAAGGAGGACCTATAAATAGGTTATTCCATTTAATCTATGTGAAAAAAAATCATCTTTTCCTAGGCAATCTACACTTTCCACTGTCCTCAAACAAGCAGGAAATCATGTCTCTAGCTTTGCCATATTATTATCATCAGGTTGAAAAAATCTTCACAATCCTCAACAATATACCAGTGAAAAATATATTATCCTCACTTGCATCACACTGTTTTTATGGCAGGTGGTGACTGATGTCAGAATTGAGACACTTTGCTTTTTGAGCGACATAACTCAGACTTCATATATTTCTTACAAAGATTTTAATAAGTCCCATACTGTCTAGGGTGTGAGTACAGTGAACTTTTCAGGAGATTATGAAAAAACACATCTGAAAACTGGTTCACAGCTAGGAATTGTGTACCCAGGAGATGTTGAAAAAACCAACCTGCTGCTGGATCTGAAGGAGCCAAGTCATAAGCCAGGCCCTTCCTATTCCCCAAAGCCTTGTTTTCCCTTCCCTGGATACCATCAGAACCACCCGAACCATCCAAGATGAGAGAAAGCATCCCAAGCTGTTTGAATTACGGAAAATTCCTGTTGAATTTTCTTGTGCACACCCTCATGCAGCCATAGGTCAATTTCTCTAGTACCTATCATTCCAGCCCATGAATAGGAGCTGGAAACCAAACCAAGGCTGCTTGCTTAGGCTACATTTGCAGAGATTCTTGACAAATGCCCTTCCATTCCTAGGTATGTAGGCAGCCTCAGTGTCATACATGGGATGAAGCACATGAGGTCTGGGGATTGTATGTGTGTAAAGGACTGCAGCAAGAGAGAGAGAGAGGAATTTTTTCCCACCAAGAATGTTCCAAATTTTAAAAATTCTCAAAACACAACTTACCTCATCTCCATTCATTGGGATTTATTGTGCACATATATTTGCACACAGCTCATGTAATTACAGTAAAATTTGGAGCTAACTTGTGTTACTCTATGTCATTAGTTGTTGACTTCCTAACCAACTTTTTCCTTCCATGAAAATTTTGAACTTCAGATCTATACTGCCCACTAAGACAAAGTACATTGTAAAATTGATGAAAAGCTTACAGTCACGTTGTTAATTTGGCAGCATTATCTCTTCTGGATAAAAGCTAGTAAAGCATAGCTCTATGCCTCAGTTTAGAAACACAAGCACAAGCTACAAAGACTGGCACTTTATGCATAAAAACTTTCTACAACAATGGCACATAAACTTGTAAATATGGGACGCTATTTGGGCCTAAGATGTGGGACTGCAATTACATGTAGACACTCTTCCCAGCCTCTTCCCAGGAGAAGGAAAGAGAAGATTTGATGCAATTTTAAATTTTATTTTAGTGTGAAGCATTCTTAGGGTCTTCCTAGCATCTTTAAGGACAGTATAGCCCTTTCCAGAAAAAAAAAAAAAAAAAATTGTGTTTTTGTCATCCTCTGGATAAAAATATGCTTATAATAAGGGCCAAATTCTGTTTTTGTGCAGCAACATCAACCCAGAATAACCCAGCAGAGAGATGTAATTTAATGTTGAAAGCTGGCTTTAGTGGCCTTGTTGCAGATATGAAAACCAGTAAAAGTGTAAAGAATTTGGCCTGCAAGATATGTGTTATGTGAGTGCCTCTGCATCTCTTTGCCTTGTTTCTTGGGAGGGAGAGATGCCTGGGATAACCTAACTAGATTATAGTTATCCCTGTGGGCTTACCACACTGTGACAGACCTCTGAATAAGGCCCTGGAAGCATCACTTGTTCTGTATCCCTACCCACCACCATAAATGTCAGGAGACTCTCTTGCTTCAGTAGTTGCAGGATGAGTAGTAAGCATGAAAAGGATGGGTGGCAGAGGACACTTTGGATCCCTTTGGACAACAGAACATACAATTGCTTCTGCAAATGTAACCCCAGAATGCAAAATGTATCCTCTTCCCAAGAAACCAAAAACCAAAAAATTGCTGTTTTGCCTGTTAAAGCTGTTTTGGCAGCTAAGAAAAACTTGCTGCCTTATCTATATTATGTTTTTCTTATAAGAGGTAGCTGTCTTGAGTTGCAGTGCAAGATGTAACCAAAAATACGTATTCCATTACTGTCTGTTGAAACTGGTTGAGGAAGTGTTTTTTCAGGCACCAAAATCCGTCTTGGTTTCAAAAAGACAGGTGTCTGCCAGGGAAAATCCAGACCCTCCCTTGGAATGGAGAATGTAAACCCCCTCCCTCCAAATTATTCTAATTTTGAAATTTAAGGGGCTTTTCAGCAAAGACATGGGAATAACAGTTCTTCGCTAGGAAAATTAAAAAAAAAAATGTAGTAGTACAAAAAAGCAAACAAACAGTGGTGGTAAGATGGGTCCAGTCTTCCTCTGGGAATCCACTGGAAAAACAGACTGTCCTGCTGTTCTGGATTTCAGGTTTTATCCAGGTAGGAATGCTTGGCTCTTGCCACTGAGTGGAACATCGTCGCAATGGGGTGATGTAATTTTATCAGTCATGCAGTGAGCCTTAACGGCCCATTAACAGCAGATATCCCCCTGGAGGGAAGATGGATTGTGGAAGAGATAAAAAACACTGCCCCCCCCGGTTTTAACAGCTGGGCCATTAACAGAAGACACCTGCCCCATTCCCCCTCAGAATGGATCATAGAAGAGAAAAAACACTTCCCCAACTAGTTCCAACAGAGAGTAATGGAATACATACTTTTTGGTTACATCTTGCATTGCAACCCAAGACAGTAGCTCACTACTTTATGAATTATTTAGTAAAAACTTTTAGTCAAAGATGCTTGATCTGTGGTCAGAGCAACTGTTTGTGTATGACAGTACTGATGTGACAATAAAATTTGTGGGTTAGAGGTGAAATCACCAGCTCATTCCAGGACATTAAAGGTTTGCACTGCTGAATGCAATTAGAAAATGTAGGTGAAAGCATGTCAAAGGAAGCACTGTATTTTTTCCTTTGTAGTAAGGAGTTAACAAGTGTAAGAAACCATCTGCACATTTGTTTTCCTGTTTTCAGTCCATCAGAGACAGCCTCCTTATCGTACAGCCCTTCAGAGAACATAGGCAGCTGCTCAGCTGCATGAGCCTTCACTTAAGGAAGAACCATTTCATAGTTTCCCCTCTGGCCTCCAGTCTTTCTCTTTTTCCAAGGGCAACCTTCCCAGCCAGGCCATCATTACGGCAAGAGGGGGCTCCCATACTGATAGGTGCTGTGCTCCACTGCGGTACACTGCACACACTCCTGCAATGTCTGAAGAGATGGCAGCTCTGTGCTAATTAAGGAACTGTGCCAATTAGCTGCATCTGGTCTCTGAGTCAAAGCAGATTATAGAATGTGTTTCAGAGCCTAGTTAGTTCCCAGTGTGCATCATTTGGTGTAAGAACTGACTTTCTGTTTGATGCCTTCTGTTTCATCTTGACTGGCCTCAGATGCACAAGTGGACAGAGGAACAGACAGTGAAGCAGCTTCTTTCTCCATTGCTGCTGATTTATACATGGCTTCTTTGAGACATTTGTGTTTCCACTTCCCTCACATGGGTTCCAACCTGTTCCAGGCACACAGCATCATTGAAAGACAGACTATGGTTTGGGGTTTTTTTATATCGCTGCCACAACCAAGCAAGCAGCTTGCTTCTTATTTAAAATATGCAGAAGGCTGTTGTCTAAGCTGCATGAGTAGCAGAGTTCCTTGGCACTTAGCATCTCCAAAATAAATTTGATTAAGTTTGTTTTATTTCCTGCAGGTGCTCAGCAGAATTTTTGCCAAGTAGTAGCTAAATTGTAAAGAAATACCTTTTGGGGAACAGAATAATGAAATAACATTGTTGCTAGTAGTATCTCTTTAGGCTGTTATTCTAGTGATTCTAGCTAGATAATACTCTGTGATGAAATGGTGCTAATGATGTTGAGACTTCCTGCAGTGGTGGATAAGACAATTTCAGATCTCAGTTTCAGCGGAAGGAGAGAATGGATTTAGAAAGCTAATAGTATGTGAATGTACATGCAGGTAACATTGTGAACTGATTTGTTGCCCATCTCTAAATGTTTTCTACAAAGAAAAACTCATTCTGAAATTCCTGGCATGTGATATGGTTTAGGCTAATCCTTAGGCAGTCAGGCTTTTAAAGTCCATATGGAAGTGATGTGAGCATTGGGATTCACGACGATCTTTCTTTGGTAAGGATGCATCAGAGAAACAATTTTCTTTCCTAGAAAATGTATCAGATCTCCTTATGTTCAAGCCAATGCGGAAGTCTGGTCATTTAGAGCTCAGAAACATATTTAGAAGTTACAGCTGATACCTTGATTGAACTCTTACAAATTGAACCTTGATCCACCATTCTAAATACAGGCTTCCCTCCCATAGAACTTGATAACTTCTTGATTGATTCTTCAGACAGATTTTCTGTCTGGGGTTAGACCAAGCAGCTGAGACCACAGCCACCTTTTTCACTGTACCCATCCAGGCAGTTTGCACTGAGTCTGTCTCTCACAAGGGGATTTATTCCCAGTCAAGCAGTACTGCAGAGGGCTTCCAGTGACAAAATCCCTTCAGGCAGGCTGGAAACTCAGTGGCTGAGGGCCCTGCTAAGTGCTGTAGTGGCTAAACCACAGAGAAGGTGTCCAGGCACCAGCTTTTCAGCAGTACCCGGGGTGAGAGGCAGGTGTTTTACCATCAGAGTTGGAAGGATTCATGCTGGCAGGGTGGGGCTAAGGTTAGAAGAGGAAACAGTTTGGGAAACTCTGTCAGGATCCCTACTTTAGCTTGAATGAAAGGCAGCAGACTGCCAGCTGTGAGAATCAGTGGTTCTTCTCAGGCTTAGACATTCAGGAATATAAAATTGTCTTTTAACTGCATCAAATTCCTTTCTCTGGTGCCTTAAGGGAGTGAATGTGACATTTCACTCAAAAGACCTGTGATCCTCCAAAGATAATTTCAGTTCAGTGCAGGCGTCTATTTTAACAATTTTAGAGGTAGGGCATGAGGCTTAACCTGGTCTGTTTCTGAAGAGGGAGGATCTTACATAGGCTGTTAGGGGCTTCAGGAATATTTAGAGATGTGAATAGTTACATCGATTTCATTTACGCTGTTAAGTCATGCATCCAGTATTTATCTGACAGACTAGCAGTGCATGGACTGCATCAGAAAATATCTTTCTAGCCCTGGGATGATTTTGTCAAGCTACAGGTGAATCAGTGTGGCAAGGCTATTGCAGCTATAGCTGTCGCTGCTTTGCTCTGGCACTGGAGAGTACCACCTCCAGTGCTGTCAGTCAGGAACCTTTAAATACACAAAGTGGTCTTAGGAAAAAAAGACTTTTAAAAAGGCAATTCCACACAAAATCAATTTCTCTGCTGTGAATTGAATAATTCTTTTTTAGTATAGTAAACCATTAAAAAATTAAGCTTCTTTCTTTTACATCAAAGTAAGTCAATTGCACTTTATCTGGAGAACATGGATGCCTAAAGCTGCAGCTTCTTTTTCACCAGCTCTCAGCAAGTGGCTATTTAGTCTTAATTGCAACTCACCGTTTAGTCCAATTAAGAATGGTGTTAGCAGGCCAAAAACTATTTGTTAATCAGTAAAAGGTATGACAGACAGTTCTTGTTTTGTCTGAGGTTTTGATTCACATTTTTGTGTGAAAATCTAACCAGCTGTTACCAACTCTCCAATCAATACAAGAGTATTACCAAGCTATCAGTTATAAACAAAATAAATGTACTTATATAATTGAGAAGTACAAAACTTTATAAAATGCTTATTTATATTTGGAAAGGCACATGTTGCTGAACTGGTAGAACCAAGTGATGGTATTGACATTTGACTTGAGAAATGCTTCCAAGCTTCCTTGAGCTGGAGGTAACTTCTAGGAAGACACTTTATGGTCTGCCACTTCGGGGTGCTTGTCCAGAAAAAACAGATATCCTTTTTCTGCTGGATGAATATTTTTTCCAGGACAGGAATATGAGGTGAATTGTGGTATTCCTATGGAAACTTTGCCCTATACTTGAAGGGAGTAGTTCAGAAGTCACACTTTCCAATCCAGCTATTTCCTGTCATATCTGACAATTGCAGTAACAGCTTCAGTAAAGTACATTCATGTAGCATTTTTTTCCTCAGAAAAACATTACACTCTGCATGGCTGTTTTGTGGTCATAATTTCAATCAATGCATGCTTTGGTTGTGCCTCTTTTCATTAATGGAATGCTTGGTGCTGTTTTTCAGTCTAAGGTGTTTTAAGTTTAAGGTGTTTAAGTTTCAGGTGTTTTATGCCTTTTGGTCTGAAGTCACCATGTTTGCAATACCAGAAAAGGGAGAATATAAAGTGGGCATTTAGAAAAGTACAGAGACCTGAATGCATTTTATTTCAGGATGTGGAGGAATGTACATGTGACATAGAAGCCTGCAGTGAGATCACTTTTGTGGGCCTGCACAAGTGTTAATCATGTCTTTTTCCACTGTAAACAATCCACTCTCCCTTGATGGGAAGTGGCAGGGCTAAACAAGAAGAGGTTCTGCCAGTAAGACAGAAATAAGACAGAATCATTTGTACAGGGACAACAATGCAGAAATGCATCTCATCATACGGTTGAAAGGCAACCTCACCCACTTAATTTTATGAAATTTGACAGCTTTCAGTAATTCTGAGTCTCAGGCAAAACTCTTGTTTTCTTGGTACATTGCTAATGAAGACGGACTCTTTATTCCTACAAAAAAGGGTGTTTAACTTCATTCTCTCTATATTCTTGAAAGAGAACAAGATGGGGACCTTTTACCATGAACATATACTCTCTCAACCAAGAGTTTTGTAGTTTCATACATGTGCCTCTGTTATTTTGTCTGCTTTTTTTCTCTCTAAGGACATCACTTGTGAGAAGGTGTGTGGGGATCCAGCTGCTTGTGAGGGAAGTTGATCTGATGGATGGACTTGTGCTCTTCATTGATTGATGCATTCAGCTTATTTTTCATAGGACTTTTATTATCTGTCTAACAGATAGATCTGAAATTCAGTGTTTCAGAAAACAATACACTGTGTTCTTGTTCTGCAGTACATATGTCACTAGCGGACCCATAATTTAATGACGTTATGCAGGTCATTATTTTTGTCATTAAATATCAAATCATTTTTGGACAGTCTCTCAGTAGAGAGCTTGACTCTTGTCCATCTAAGGTGAAACCCATGGGTCCTTCCTGCATCTGAAGTTAAATTTATTACATTTCCACTCTCTTTGGTGCAAGAATTCTTTGCACTGATGCCTTGCCCCAGGGTGTTACAATGTCAACTCCATCTGCTCTGGGTTTTTCCACCCCTACTGGTGTGTAAATATTTACAAATTAATTAGATATAGGATTAGCTGGCAACTTCATGTATTGCAACTATTAGCAGCTTTCCAAAGCTGAAGTTAATGCAATAGTCACATGATAATCAACAACAGGATTGAAATGAAGAAACAGGTATGGAATTATCCCCCCACAACGCATGCTGCAGTACCTTCAAGAAGCCTCACTTTGTAAGCTGCTTTGTGAGATTAATAAGCACATCAATCCAGAATCCAGTTTAGGAGTGCTGTAAACCACTGGAAGCACCAGATGAAATTGTGCCACAAGTGCAGTTAACAGAGGTTTTGGTATTGACTTCACCACAGCCAGGACTTCATGCCTGGTCTCAGAAGGAACTTTTTACTGATTTACCTCAAGTAAGAAACTAGTGCTGAGCAGAGCCAGGAGATCTCCACTGCCTGGTCTGCCTACAGGTTTGTTTCCTCATCCTGTCTAAAGAAAATTGCTGTGCTTCTGCCCATTTTCAAACCCAAGTTACAGTCTGTTGCCACATCATTTTGTCTATGTGTGGGTCCTTTTCTGCTTAGTTGATGATACTGAAAATGGCACTAAGTGCAGGGTGGAATAACTTGCTCAGAATAGAGTGACTGCACGTTTGTGAAAGAAAAGCATATTTTTTATGCTTCTTATAATTGAAATGTTCATTGTACGGCATATAAAAATTAATGTCTAAGATTTTCAAGTGGAACCTTTTTCAATTAAAATGTTTACCATATGCTCAGGATCTGTTTTCTCTTGGGTTATGATCTCAGTCTTCCTGTCTAAATAATGATTTGCTATGTCTGGGGGTATTTCCTTCCAGAGTTTTTTTCTTTTGTGCATTTTGCACTTGAAAGCCCACTCACATTTCATGGCAAAGGATGCAAAAGAACATGGCATTCACCCTTGAGTTCTAAGGACAATACATGAATCTAACAGTTGTAGAGCTACCACACAGAAAACAGGATTTCTCTTACTACACTATTAGCTCTCCTGGTCTAGCAAAAAACCATAGTTGTTGTTTTCCCCTTAATTTCATTCCATTTATTCTGAGCTGCTGGACACCCGGAAATGTGCCTCTCATGAACCACAGGCATGCACTGGCACTGACCTTAAAACCACTGGGCTTGTTGTATATACCTGATTGCAATATTTTGTATGTCCCTCTCTGATTCTGTCACATTTGCCATCTAATTTCCTTTCCCATTGTAGCATCATACTCAGGGGGTCCAGAACCATTAAAACATTTTTAGAAACTCTTTGCAGTATGAGTGTGGGTTTTAGGCATGCAGCATGAAAAAGGCAAATGGATTTAAACATTTACAAAGAGAAATCCAAAATAGATGCACACCTGGTTAACAGGATCATCTTGCAAGAATGTGCATATTATTTCAATCAGAAATAATACATTGAAATCCCAGACCTTTGCCACCAGATGGTACACACATTTCTTTTCTTAGTTGTGTTTGCTCTTCTTTGCATGTAAGGTTTGGTCTGAATGCACTCATGACAATTTACATAAATGCAGAAATCTTCAGGCTTTCCCTGGTAAAGAATTTTGACATGCTTGTTAAACCTCTTTTATCCAACCTGTAATTGTTGGAAACTTATTTATCAGATAACCACTCCAGTGTTTTGACGAGTGTTTTTTTCCTTTATTTGGCATTGCTGGGGTTATATGATCCTTTCAAACTAGAACACACCAGTTCTGCTGCCACAAAGAGAGGAGGTGGTACCACCTACCTCCTCCATCTCCACACCCAGCATCCAGTTTCTACCTGCTGCCTGCCTAGCCATGTGCAGGGAGCAAGTCTAAACTGCACAACCATATGATTGCAGGTCCCAACACTGGAGATGTGGTGAAGACCATCTTCTAGGAGAGAGGGAGTTGACATTCCTTCTGGTGACAAAAAGGACTTCTGCTGAATTCAAGTGACTCTGCAATGTGAACCGTGAGATTAAAAACGGTCCAGATCTCAGAGGATCCCACCTTCATTAACGATGTTCATTAAGGCCTCAGTTCAACAAAATCCTTAAGAACATAATTCATTCTAAGTACCTGAACTGTACCATTGACTTCAATCAAGCGGCTAATGTGCTTAAAATGAGGTGAGTGCTAAAGCAATTGAGGGGTGAAACGATAGAACCTATCACAGCTACCCCAGAAATCAACTGCCAAGCATTCATTGATTTAACCAGGCAGAGCTGTGCTGCCAGTCTGCACTGAAATCACAGCATCCTAAGGTGTCTCTATGGCCACGGTCCCCTGGATAAAACTGAGAGCACATGCTCTTCTCCCTCCACTGTTACTGTCTCATCCTGGCACCGGGGCAGTGGTGCTGCATGGGTGCCTGGTGGCTTACCCCAGCCACTTCAGGGACTCAGGAGCTGAGATGAAGCATGCTGGTCCTGAACTTAAGAATTAGCTTCTGTGTCTGGTCCCAAATCCTTTATGCCAGCAAGACTTCCCTAAAATCATTGTGAATTTTCAGCTGTAAAAATATTTAAGGTCGAGCCCAAAGCAGTGCTCAGGGTTTAGAGATTTTCATTCCCCTGCTGTAATTCTAGCAGAGATTGATTTTTTAATCTATTCCCTAAGTAAGTATGAAATCTTTTAAGTAATGTGTCAGAAATAATTATTAAAACAAAACTTATTTGTATCCCTGCAGAATACACAGAGCTATTGAAAACTGTAATAGTCCTGAATTTCTAGCAGGAGAGCTGAGTAGTGTGTTTCAGTAGAAGGTGTACTGTGAAATCAAATCACTCACCTGCACTCACACTTGGTAGGTGGAACCATCACTGCAAGCATCAGCAATGAAAGCTGCTTCTTGACTGGGAAGAGTTCCTGAAACACATATTTTATCCTATTGTCTATGGGATTTAAGTTTTGATGATAAGCCTGACATTGACTTCAGTTGATGTGATATAAAGCCAAACTCAGATTGTGGCTAAGGAATCTTTAAGCCAATATTCAATATCAGATATTTTCATGTTCAGCTATATTTAAGGGAATAAGATAATTGTGTCCTGTAATAGAGAAATTAGTCAGGCAGTTCTCCTGCCTGGCTTTCTATCTGGTATGTACAAACCTCCTTTCTCTATAGAGTTCTCCCAGTACATGGAAAAGGACGTCAAGGCAACCAAGGTCCTTGGGAAATTTTTGACTAAAAATGAATGAGGCAGAGATTCAATGTCGTTGTTCTTGTGCTTCAAGTTTGGGCCAGTATTCTCACCTGATAGCCAAATATAACTGGTACCTTGTATTTCTGGAAGTCTTTTGTTAATATTATATTCCTGCAGAAATTTATTTCCCTCTCATACCTAGGGACCCCCATCTCTATCTCCAATTTTTCCTTCTGTCTGCCTACAGTGGTGTTTGGCCTACAAGAATTGGTAATTCTATCCTTTTTCTGAAGTGGAAGGCTGTGTTCCCTATCTGGGTTTTATGAGCACTGGGTTTTCTGCAAGGCAAAAGGCCACCCAAGGGTGCAAATGCTGGTCCACATGTACATGGCTGTGAGCTGCCGTGTGCTGTTCAAGGAAGTCTAGCACAGGGCTGAACTTGGCTTTAAATCTCTTTAGATAACATGCTGACCTCTTCTGTAGATGCAACGAAGGTGTTGGCAGCAAGACTTCATTCTTACCTCTCACTCATGCAAATTTGTTACTACTTCTTCTGTACCAAATAAAATTATTTAAGAAACAATATTATTATAAATCTTCCATCTCTGTTGATGTAAAATTAGATGCTAATGGAATACAAATGTGTTCTGTGAGAACTATACACATACAGCTAAAACTGTCTTATATATTTCTGCAAAAATTCATAGGTGTTATAGAATGCAAATGTCTGCATGATCTGTTTCATTGCTAACAGTTTCTTAAGTATTATAGTTAAAAGTTGTCAGATATGTTCTAGAATATAATTTATATAGAGAAATACAATCTGATGATGCTTAACTCGGTGTCATTCAACAATATATTTCATGCCAAATCTTCACAATCTATTAAGCCAAAGACATTTACAGAGAATTGACTTCCATCCTTAGGAAGTTGAATGTAGCTTTGGCGGGATTAATGGCTTAAAGTTAATTGTTTTTGCTAATGTTTAATTTGAAATGGCCTGCTCAGCAAAGGTAATGTGACATTTTGCTCACTAGGGATGTCGAGCCAAACTCACTGCTGACATAGGCAGGTGTAACCTCATTGACTTAATTAGAAGCTGCGCAGACTTATGTCACAGAATTTGGTATCTTGCCCTTCTGCAGAGAAGGGGAAAATGCAAAGGCTGGTGCTTAGAAACCTGGAGGTAGAGCACAGAGGACAAAAGAAAGAGGAAATAGCAGTGTCTGAAATGAGTTGGCCAGTTACTCTAGAAAAGTAACTAGCAAAAACAGCCAGAGCTGACTTTGCCCTCTCTAGGAAGGACTGTGTGTTAAATCTTGTGAATAAATGGCATGGAAATAATCTGAGGTTTTAATAACCACTTGAAAGAAACAAACATATAATTGTTTCTGGAGCAAAGAATAACCATTGCCCTTTTGTGAGGAAGAAACTTGCTCATTAGAAAGAAAATAGACATAGTGAAAAAAGGCTGATGACCTGGAGCAGGAGGGATTGGTTCACATTTTTAAGTGCATTTTTAGCTCTGAAATGCTGGAAGAGATAATGGGGAAGTTGAAGACAATTAAGGAGGTGCCTGGCCACTTATCTCTACAAGACAAAGACAGTGTCCCCAGGAGGTGCCAGGTGGTCCTTCCCCATCCACTGCAGTAGGAGTTCCCTTGTGCAGAACAGAGCTACAAGCCTGATTGCTTCCAGTGGAAAATTTGCTAGCATTTTATGTGTAGGACTCAGACTCTTGAGGATGGACTTGATTTCTGCATTTTCTTTCCTTCAGGGTACTTTGAGGCCTCTCTTTGCAACATTATAATTTCATACAGGAAAGGAAATCTGAAGGGTAGATCCATGGTCAGTCTAAGTCAGCATTATATGCACAGTGAAGGAAAGAGAGAGATAATCTTTTGAAATGTGTTTCTACACATGGATCATATAAATTTCATTTGATGATGGAGACCATACCTTCCCAGGAAAAATCTACAGACCTTACCAAAGCTGTGGATGTGGTCAGAGTGTAGCTAGTGTGGTCTCACCTTAAGTCCTGGTTTGGTTTTGGGCACCTCAATGTAAAAAGGACGTAAAACTATTAGAGAGTATCCAAAGAAGGGACAAAAAATGGTGAAGAGGTGCAGCTATATGAGGAGTGGCTCAGGTCACTTCAGCCTGGAGAAGAGGACACTGAGGGGGACATTATCACAAATTACATCTTCCTTGTGACCAGTGACAGGACCCAAAAAAATGGCATGGAACTGAGTCAGGGGAGGTTCAGGTTGGAGATCAGGAAAAAGTTCTTCACCCAGAGGGTGGTTAGGCACTGGAACAGGTTCCCCAGGGAAGTGGCCACAGCACAGTGATCTTCTAGCCTTAGTTCTTCTTAGCCAGTTTATTTTAGATGCCATGGGGAGCATCAGAAAACCCCAATGGGTCTCCAGCAAGAAGATTAGGATAGATGATACTGAACTTGTCCTGGAAGAACATTTTGCTTCGTGCAGTCAGTGGCTACGTGGTTTCTTGATCTTGACTCCACCCCTGGCCCACAGCCCGGCAAAGCTGGTGTGGATCTACTGCTGTTGGAAGCATTGATGTCAACTGGTCTGAAGTTTATCACTTGTCACGAGATGTCTGGAATGTTTCCTAAAATTTTGACTACTCACAGCCGGTGTAAAGCTCAGATAGAAAAGGTGAAAAAAACCTTGAGAATGCAGAAACAGAAATAAATCCCAGAGAGTCTTAAAAAAAGTTGTGGGTATGTGGGAGAGATTAATCAAAGGATTATTGCCCCTACCCCTGATCCTTGAAGGGACATTCATGGTGTTTGATAAAATGTGCATTCTCATCCTCAGCTCACCACCTCCCCCTTCCCCATAGTCCGTGGGAAGAAAATGAAAGGATGGAGAGTTACCATGTGATAAAGGTGAAGCTCACCCTGCCATGTGCAGAGCACGCTCCTAGGTAAAGTAATACTCCAAACTTTTTAATCCATGTTTGAATTCCTGATACATGTGGCACTGCACACAATGGGAACACACAAAAGGAACTAGATATTGACTTTAGTCCGGGAATGCTATGGCCAGTGCAATTGGCTCTGAGTGTTATTTCAAAACTTGGTAACTGGCTTTGTTTTCAGTCCACAAACATTCCTGAAGATAATTAAGGGGCTGTGCTCAAAATTTATATATATAAATGTATTTTCTTGAAAAGATTAGGCAATTCATTAAGACAAAATCCACATAAGCTGAGAACCCTCTTCCAGTATTTTATATAAGTAAGAAGAAAGGGGGGAGGGGCAGATTATATAAAAATAATTATATTTTGAAGCATTTTCTGAGTGGGAAATAATTTTTTATGCAATAAGAAACAACCTAATGCAAAGTCTTGCCCTTTAGTCTTGGTCATGCTGACATTCATGTATTATCATTGTAACCCTTCCAAATGCCTTACTGCATCAAGAGTTTACCACTTAGAATGCACGTATGATTCTTATTGGGTGACTGTGCTTACAGCTTCAAAATTCTCTGTGCTTTGCTCCAACACAAATGCCTTTCCATAAAACAGGCAACAAGAAAAGATGGTCTGATGTAGTTTTCTCCAGTCAGAAATGTCATTTCCTGGTTTATATAGAACATAGATATTTTATAGGTTGTTAGAGTATTGAAAATATTATGAACAGAGGAAATCTGCAAATGAATTATTCTTCTAAAATTATTCTTCTAAACTATCCAGGAAGTGTATATTACTGGTCAGATTCTTATCTCAGACTTGGTCCACAGGAGCAATCAAATTTAGGTGTTAGATGCCTAATAATGTACTCAATACAGAGGAAACTCAATTTGACATGAAAACAGCAAGTTACTTGAACTAAATTCTAGTGATCTGCATGTACAGGAAAAATGTGAAGTGTTGAATATTCTTCATGCTAGTTTGTAATATGTAACAATGCATTATATTATTGATGCCTTAAGTTTTAGCTTTCATGTTTTTCAGATTCTGTGCTGCCTAGGGGCGTAGTTCTGAACCCCATATTAAGTGTTAGTCAGCCCTCTTCACAGAATAGGTAGACAAAACAAATCCTATTCCAGATGGAGACCAAAGACAATGGTTCCAAGTTTTCAGGCCCAAAAACATAAACAAGGGTGCACTGAAGAGAGAAAACAAGAGGGATGGGACTTCATAATCTGAAGCTGTAATTGGACAATTAAATCCAATATGCAGATGGACCAAAACTTATAAAAGTGTGAGACCTCATGACTGGTGGTCCATTTTGTGACCATTTTGGGTCCACCTTGGGTGTAGCGCAGGCCAGGCTCTTGTACTGCCCAAGGCATATCATTTAAGGCCTTTCAAAAAATATCTATTTTATTCTTTTAGCTCTGTCTAGTCTCTGTTCCAGGTCAACCTTCCCAAAGCGTCATTATAATAATTATGTTAATATACCAGGAAGACACTACGGGAATTACCAGAATAGAAGGAGAGACTGTTACAGTCATGTAAACTTATAATTGTATAAAGCTGTGCAAGGAACTGAGTGGTGTTCTCCTAAGAGCTAGATACAAAGGCTTTGTTATTTGCTCAAGAATGTACTTCTCCTTTATTTGCAATCTACCTGAATTTTGTCAGTTCTTCCAGATGTATTTAAGTGAAAGTCAAGATAAGTTCAGCCATCAAAAAAAACCAAACCAAAAAACAGTTTACAAACTAAGCCTAGGGATGTGTATGACTGAAGAAGAGATGTAGAGCAGTGAAGATCAGAGATGCAAAGAGAAGTTGGCAAGAGGGAAAAGAGGATGTTTTTTGTGCAGCAAAAAATGCCTATTAGTTATTTTACAGCTACATCACAAAGGGGTGCATTTTTTTTAGAAACTCACTTTATGATTTTGGAAGCAGGTTTAGATATCTTCCTCATCAAGGAAGCTTCTAGAATGGGTTTTAGCATCTCCTGCACCACCTCTCACCACTGTAAGTCTTGCCAAGGGAGACAGAAAAGAGATGAAAACTGAGGGACTGTTTATCATCCCAGACTACTAATTTATGTAAGAAGTTCTTTCTATCCCTTTTATCAACAAATATCCCCTCCCCCCCCCCCATTCAATACAACTGGACCTTTTACTGTCTTCATGGCGTGCCTCTGATACTCCCAACACTGTTTCTAATTTGCTGAGACTGCTGACATCCCATGAGGCGAGGTCTGCACCTCCCCTTCTCCTCACCTGCTGGTGTTGGGCCAGGCAGCTGCTCTCCCCTGCCAGCTCTTGTCAGGGCTCAGAGCATGGGGAGCCTCCTGTTGGTGGCACAGCACTGTAAATGGTAGGGGTTTTTTCAATCTGAATATGGCCTAAATATTTATAACATCTGTACTTGCTAAGAGGCTCCTTTGGGCATGCTGACTAAACGGAGGTTTTAATAGCCACATGCATTGTGGTGTGAGAAAGACCATCACAGTGATATTTGTCTGTGAGCTGTCATGTCAGAAGGCACAAGTGCTATCTTGCAAGATAGGCTTTGCAACAGTGCATTATTTATTAATTGATTAGTGGTACATTATTTATTAGGATTTGGTTCTGTCATCCTTTGTTCACACTCTTTAATTGAGACTGTGGGTTTTGGTTTACTAATTTCACAGCATCAATAAAACTCTGAGTTTTTAAATTTGCGAATTAATGTGTTAGAAATTGTGACCTTTGTGCAGAGAGAAAGCTGGGGTGCACAACCTCATTGTATTGAAGCCTGAAACTGGAATATTCAGCCACACCAACTCCTAAAATAGAGAATAAAACCCCATAGTACCCCACACAGAATTACAGAGGACAGGACCATGGTCAGTGAAAACAACAGATCAGATCCTAGAAGCAACAGTACAGAGACATCAAAACTCTAATTTACTAATTAGTTCTGCCCTTCCATGTTGATGGTTTTATTTTTCTTCTGAAGGTAGCTCAGATGTTGCTGGCTTAAAGTTTTCTTCTGCACTCCTTCTGCAGGACAGGCCCTTGGCCCCCAGCACAGCACGGCCTGAGGGACTGTGAGAATGTTCTTTATACAGTAACCAGATGCAACCAAATCACTGTACATGTGTGCTCATGTGTGCACTGATGCCAAAAAGATTTTTGCTTTTTATACAATTTTCATATATTCATAGCTCCGTAAATTACTATTATGTGCTTATACATCTCCTTCATTAATTCTAGTATGTTTTCTATCCTTTCTATTAGATTTTAGAACAATAAGCTAACCTTCTAAACATATTCCTCAAATATTGTATAGTCTTATTGTCTGGAAGAGGACTTAGAAGAAGCCTTTTTTTTTTTTTTTTTCCCAATGAGAATCTGAGAAGTCATAAGAAAAAGTGGGGCAAAGAAGCCCTTGGACCGACTGGGTTTGACCCATGCTTGGGTTACTGGGAAGACTGAATCTCCTATTGGATGTACCTGGTAGATATCCTAATTAATCCACCTTATAAAATTGTGGAAATCTGGTGTGCCCCACCACCACCAGGACACCTGGAAGCTTCTGAAAAATGGTCTGTTTTTTGCTTTACTATTCTAACACTCTTGCAAGGGTTTTTTTCTCTTTTAATTATAGGCAATAGCACAAGAGAGTAAACATCCTTCTAGACCACCAGCACCTGGTTCTATCAGCCTCACAGGTACATTTAAAGGAATTTCATCTTTAAAGCCAGCTTTAGAATGTTTTGCTAAGAGTAAGCTGAAGTTCTGCTTTCCAGGATCCAAGAGCTGCCTCTGCACACCAGGGTTTGCTCTGCAAATCTCCAGTGCAAAGTCTCTGTGGCTGTAAGAATAGCTGCAATCCCAGCTGTAAACCAGCCTGTGAAGCCACATCCACCATCCACATCCACAGTTCACATCCAAATCCCTGTTTAGGGGGCACTGTTTACATGCAAGGCCAAAACAGGACAAGGAAAAAGGAAGAGTGGAAAATTGGATTGGAAATGCCCCAAATGGGTTGTTTCTGGTGCTCCAGAGACATTTTAATCATTATTTCACAGTCAAATTCATTTGTTTCAGCAATCCCATCTTTGGTGGTCCCTTGGAATTCCTATTCTCTTCAAGATATGGGATTCCAAAGGAAGACAAATGTCTGCTTTGCTCTTCTTAACAAGCTACCAGCCATCTGTTGGAGTGATTAACTTCTGGAGCACCATAATTTGCCTACATTTTTAATTGTTTTGAGGCTTGGATGTAATTTGTTTCCAGATACATATTTTTTTACTATTCACTCCCCAAGCACTGGTGGTGGTGATATATTGGGAATATCAATACTGTAAATATTGCTTATCGATTTATGAAAACAATAAAATACTTAAAATCACATCTGCATCAACCCTCAACATTTAAGTGGTATAAGATGGCCATCTGCGTTCTGGGGTACATCAGGCACGACATGGCTAGCCAGAAAGGAAGGGGGCTGTCCCGCTGTGCTCTGCACTGGGGCTGCTTCAGTGTGAGTCCTGGGGGCAGTTTTGGGTGCCACAATATAAAAAAAGACATAAAGCTATTGGAAAGTGTCCAAAGAAGGGCATGAGGATGGTGAAGGGCCTTGAGATGAAGTTCTGTGAGAAGCAGCTGAGATCACTTGGTCTGTTAACCTGGAGGAACAGCCTGGGGGGAGACCTCACCAAGCTCTTGGACATCCTCCTGAGGGAAGCAGAGGGGCAGGTACCAATCTCTTTACTCTCATGACCAGTGGCAGGACTTGAGGAAATGGTCTGAATGACCAGGAGAGGTTTAGGCTGGATATCAAGAAAAAAGCTTTTTGCCCAGAGGGTGGCTGGATACTGGTACAGGCTCCCACAGAGCACCAAGCCTGAAAGAGTTCAAGGAGCACATGGACAGTGCTTTCAGGCATAGGTGTGACTCCTGCACAGAGTTCTGCACAGAGACAGGAGTTGGATTTTGATGATCCTTGTGATCCCCTTGCAACTCAGCACATTCTGTGATTCTATGGTTCTGTGGTTCTATGGTTCTATAATTTTATGGTTCCATGATTCTATTAATTGTTCTCTGGTTCTTAAAGTCTGTTTTTTGCACAGAATTAATTTAGAATGCCTGTCTAGATTATTTAACTTAATATTCACTATAACTTATTTGTTTCCTAAAGTTTTGCTAGTATTTTATATGTTTAAAAGAATATTTCAGAACCCAATCAGAAAAAAGAAAACAGTAAGTGGTTTAAAAAACCCACCAGCCTAATTTCAGTTAAATGCTGGTATTCATAATGTTCCAACACTGTTCATGGGTATTGTAACAAATCACAGTGGAAACTTGTGTTCTGTGATTCTTCATGTAAAAGCATGTATTTCTGTGCTGCATGAGGGAAAATAGCAGGTACAGAAAGATGTACAAAGTCATAAAAAACACTAAGATGGAAAATCTACGTGGGCTTTTTGTATTAACAGAAAGTTGTTGGGTCAAAAATTACAAGGGTAATTAAGTTTTGTTTGTTTGTTTTTGTTTTGGTTTGTTTTGTTCTGGTTTGGTTTGGTGTTGTTGTTGTTTTTTATCCTGGTCATTTGGATTCTTACTTACTAATGTAGGCTGCAGTTTGCAGTTTAGCTGTGGCTGCTGAAATCTTAGAATCATTGGGCAGAAGATTTCAGGTTTTCTTCTCATTCATGAATGGGGAGAATTCAGGTTACAAGAGGCTCACTCAGTTTGATTTAGATTATGCAGACTAAAGAACTGAAAATTGATCTAATTTTGTATGCACCAGGCTTGGCAGGATCTGTGAACCACTTTATGATACTGTCTCATCTCTAACTGTGGAGAGCTGACTCCAATTTACAGTAGGCAACTTTTCAGGATTTGTTGGGGTTTTTTTCCCTCTTTGTTTTTAGATGATTATTAGAGCCTTAAATGGAAACCCTATGCATTTTCAAAATTGCATCTCTTCAGTGTTTCTCTAGTGTACGGTAGAACAGACTATTTCAATTGGAAGTGGCATAAAACATTCATCCAGTTCAATTGCCTGACCACTTCAGGGGTGACTAAAAGCTACAGCATATTATGAAGGGCATTGTCCAAATGTCTCTTAAACACTGACAAGCTGGGAGCATACACCACCTCCCCAGGAAACTGTTGCAGTGTTTGACTACTCTCTTGGAAAAGAAATACTTCCTAAACCTCCCATGGCACAGCTCTGAATCATTCCTCTCTGTCCCATCACTGGATACCCAGAGAGGAGATCAGTGTCTCCCTCTTCACCTCTCCTCCTCAAGAAGCCACAGAGAGCCATGAGGTCACCCCTCAGCCTCCTTCTCACCAAACTAGACAAGACAAATGTCCTCAGACACTTCCCATAGGACATTCATTCCAGCCCTCTCAATAGTTTTGTCCCCCTCCTCTGGGTATTTTCACTTCATTAGAGTCCTTGAACTGCAGGTGAACACAGGACTATACAATGGAGTAGCATCAACTTAGTGCAAAGACACGCTGGAGAGGGGGAACACACCTTGCTGGGATCAGTCCCCCATTTTAGGGGATGCAGATTACTAAAGTGAGAAATACTGAGCCCCATCCCCATGTCATGATAAAGGCTGAAAGTTAAATTCTGACAGCAGATGCCAGTGGCTGTGGATTTTGCTCTTTTCCTCTTCTGACTTTTACTCTGGGTGCAGGAAAAGCAGCTGCCAGTACAGACATTTAATCTGTCGGGGCACCATCAAATGGACAAGAAATGTTGTACAGGCGGTATGTGACTCAAAAATATGCTGATGGCCAGAAGACTTGGTGACATGTCAAATGTGGTGGCCAGCAGCCCTTGTGGGCTGGAACATGCTGGAGTGCTCTGTTGGTCAGGGCAAGATGTGCAGCCCTTGGCTGGAGAGGGAGCTTGCATGAACCTAATTCGATTGTATTTCTGAGGAAAAGCTGAAGTAATTTCTGTGCCTCTGGTGTATTACCTCTTCAGAGAGCCCCTTGGAGGTGACTCACTCCTACCTTTGCATCAGAGGTTATTGTTTGAAATAATGACATATCTATATAAAGGAAAGCAAAGTTAGAGCCAGGGTCACTCTACCCCAACCTACTTAATAAAAATCTAATTGAGACTGAGCACTTTCTATAGCATCACTTTGCCCAACTTTTTATCCAAGGGCTACATTGGATACTTTTGGTTCTTCCTACATTTACAAGGTCTGTGATCTCCAGTGTGGCTCTGAGAAAATACTCGAACAGGAAAGGATATGAGTTCATAAAATCATTGATGAGTCCTGACACGGAAGGGATCCACAAGTATCATCGATGTTCAACACCTGGCCCTACACAGGACAGCCTGGAAAATCATAGCATGTGCCTGAGAGCATTGTCCAAAACCTTGAGCTCTGGCAGATTTGGTGCTGTGACCATCCCGCTCCCTGGGGAGCCTGTTCTAGTGCTCAGCTACCCTCTGGGTGAAGAACCTTTATCTGATGTCCAGCCTAAATCTCCCCTGATGCAGCTTCAGGCCATTCCCTCAGTCATATCACTGATCACCACACAGCACAGATCAGTGTTTGCCCCGTTTCTTCACCTCATGAGGAAGTTGTGACTGCAATGGGGTCTCCCCTCAGCCTCCTCCAGGCTGAACAGACCAAGTGACCTCAGCCACTCCTCACACGCTTCCCCTCAAGGCCCTTCAGTGTCTTCATGCCCTCCACTGGACACTCTCCAGAACTGTCCTTCTTACACTGTGGCACCCAGAACTGTCCCAGCACTCGAGGTGAGGCTGCCCCAGTGCAGAGCAGAGCAGAGCAGGACAATCCCCTCCCTTGCCTGCTGGAGATGCTGTCCCTGATGCCCCCAGGACACACTTGGCCCTCCTGGCTGCCAGGGCACTGCTGGCTCAACTTGCCATCAGCCAGGACCCCCAGGTCCTTTCCATGGCACTGCTCTCCAGCCTCTCATTCCCCAGTCTGTCTGTACATCCAGGGTTGTCTCATCCCAGGTGCAGGACCCGGCACTTTCCCGTACTCTTGAACTTCACATGGTTGGTGACTGCCCAGCCCTCTTTGCAGGGCCTCTGGGCCTGGAAGGAATGTCTTGGATTATGTAACCTAAAAAAGTGTATTCTATTTCATCTGTTGAAAGCTGTTTTTTGGGAGATGTTTTGTCCTTCTCTTGCCCCTCCAGGGGGGAAGGAGGAGGATGCCTCCTGATAATGGCCCAGCCATTAAATCCAGGTGGGGCAGTGTTTCTTACCTCTTTCACCACCCCTCCATCCTCTAGGGGGACATCTTCTGATAATGGGCCATTAGGGCCCACCAATGACATGACACATTCCATCATCCCATTGTGAGATGCTCCACACAGTGAGGAGGAGCCAACTGTTCCTGCTAGATAAAAACTGGGACTGAAGGACACAAGGGATCTGGTTTTTCCACTGGATTCTTGGAGGAAGACTGGACCCATCTTGTCACCACTGGACTTTCTACAGGACCATCTCTACTCCACAGAATCACATCTGTTGCTCCAGGAGGACTTATTTGGAATGCTTTCAACACCCTGACCAACTGAATCTATCAGGGTTTTCCAGGATTTTTTTTTTTTTTTCTTCCTTGCTTGTTTTTTTGTACTACTACATTTGTATTTTCTTTTTTTTTAATATTCCTAGTAAAGAACTGTTACTCCTATTCCCATATCTTTGCCTGAAAGCCCCTAATTGCAAAATTATAATAATTTGGAGGGAAGGGGGTTTTACATTCTCCATTGCAAAGGAGGCTCTAGTTTTCCTTGCAGACAACTGTCTTCCAAAACCAAGACAGGGAGTCAATAGCTCCTTCCAGTTTTGTGTCATCTGTGAATTTCATATTCCCTCCCAGTCCTGCAGCCAATCATTTATGAAGATGTTGAAGAGCACAGAGCCCAAGGTGGAGCCTGTGTAACCCCCTAGTGACAGATCCCCACTCTGATGTCACCCCATTCACTGTAACCCTTTGTGCCTGACCCATGAGCCAGCTGCTCTCCCATCACATGATGTCCTTATCCAGATGAGTGCTGGACATTTTGTCCAGCAGGACATTGTGAGAGACAGTATCAAAACTTTACTGAAATCCAAAAGGATTACATCAGCTGTCTTCCTTTGATCAGCTAGGTGGATTACTTTGTCATAAGAGGAAATTAGGTTTGATAAGGAGGATTTTCTCTCATGAAGCTGTGCTGGCTGTGACCAAAGACTTTGTTGCTCTTCATGTTTTTCAACAGCTCCCCAAATAATTGTCTCCATAATTTTACCACTCACTGAAGCGAGGGTGAAAGGCCTATAGTTGCCAAGGAGTGCACTTAGAAAAGGCAGTGAGGTATCTGAGTATCAAACTCATGTTTTCAGTCTCTTCATGGAGCAGGTGCAGTCTATCCAGCAGACTGTTAATGCAGCTTCAGGAAACTGCTTACTGCCCATGCACATCTAGTGCCATAGGACTGAAACCATAGGGGGCAGCCATGTGAAATGAACATAGCAGGACGAAGTGGCCCATAGCTCAGGGTCTGAAACAGAGGGCAATGAGTTTCTGGGGCAACCCAGCAAATCCCAAGCCAAAAGACTGATCTTGTGAAATAGAAGGATGCTTCCGTAGCAGTGTGTCCTGCATTGTGTCCCTGCATCCATGTCTCTAGTGGCATGACAGGAAGATATTTTTAGACCTGTTCCAGACAAAGAAAGAGGCACAGAGGACCTACCTATGCCCATCAATCTCGCCATTTGGAAGACATCTGAGTGTCATAACCCAAGGAGTCCTGTCTTGCCATATCTGCTTATGACCAATCATTGCTGACAGGTTTTGTCCATCCATCCAAGCTCTGGTCTGTCACAGCCCATCCCAGATTGTATCCCAGCTCTCAGCAGCCCTAGATGGATGCCAGTGTCAGATACTGGAGATGTTGCACGGTCGAGTTAGAAATGGTACTTGGCAGGACACTGCACTTGGGAACAACTGAGTGGCTGGGAAAAAAAGACAAGTTCTGGCACTAAGTTTCAAGGCTGAGCAATGATTGCAAGATCAGGCCCTCAACAGGCAAAGTGAGGCCGTGAGAAGACTGGAAAAAACAGGTGTAGTGCAGTATAATTATTATAGTTAATAATCAAACTCAGCTGCACAGGAACTGCAAGCATTAATTCCTTATTTTGCTTTGGAGGCTGTGTTTCTTCACTGCTCTGACCCTTGCTGTCCAGCCAAAGAGACTTTGAGACCACATCTTCCCAGATGCCCCTTGGGAGATATGATTCTGCAGGGGTCAGCAGGGGAGGCCATTTGTCACAGCCCCTTGCCCTATTCCACATTTCATTAAGCTTCTTTGGTTCATTTTTTAAGGTCTGATGACATCATATTTTACCTCCTGTCAGCCTACAGCAAAGCTGTAGCACAAGAACTGTGAACTTGTGCAGCAAGGTCAGGAACCCCATGCCCTTCCTCCCCAGTTAGCAACTACTCCTTTAATTCCTATTCTTACACTGAAATGAGTCCCAGGTTTATATAATTTCCCTCCAGAACAATATGCTTGTTCTGCCTGCTCCTCTAAGCAAAAATGTGTGCATGCAGGAGGGAAGACTGGAGCTCTGTTCCATGTGACTTCCATGGAGGTAGTCCTAATAACAGCTTTTCAGCTGTGCAACTTGTGAGAGAAACATCCCTCTCTGAAGATGTCACCTCTCTGAAGAAATCTCTGAAATTTTTAAGGGTTTAATTTTAATATCTGTGTTTACAAAATCTTGGCTTTGGTTAGGAAATCCGGGGATATTTTCCAATGACTTCTCCAGCTTTAAAATAAAAGTTCAGGGATAGCCCTGCAATTAACTCTGACTTACACATATTTGTATAGCAACAAAAACCTTCTATGGAAAAAGTTAAATTTCTACCTGAAAGAGAGTGTTTGTACAGATGACTCATTCAAATGTGCATATACATTGTTTTGACATGTTTTGCAGGAAGCAATAGAGGTACATCACGATTGAAATAACTCTGGGTACCACAAGTCTATTCACATGTGATTGGACTACCTTTACTTGTCTGGGACCAAAAACAAAAGGCTGACAAAAACGAGCCTAAAGTGGTGGAACAGATTTACACTGAATCTGATCTCTCCACTTTCAGTAGTGCTGAATTCACCATGCTTTACAAAAAAACCTCCCAGCTATTACAGGAAGGGGATCAAGAGCAATGTGTATTAACAGGAATTGCTTTTCCAGCAACACCATGACTTCCTCTGTCCAGGCCATGCCACAGCATAGGAGCAAGCGGACTGTTCCCATTTCAGCCAAACAAAGTGTGAATCTCTGAAAAGCTGCTCTGCTTTGCACTGAAATGGTTTCATTGTCAAAGTTTGGTGTAGTTGCCATCTCTGTTCCACCACCATGACAGCTGTGGGACCTTCAGGGTGTTGCAGAGGTAATCCCCTGTGGTTCAGTGGAGCGTCCAATGGATGCCTGGAGGCTAGGAACCCTCAGCTCATGACTGTGGTCAAGTGCACTTCAGGCTACTATTTTTAGTTACCAGTCCCTATCCCTGCCTTGCTGCCTAAAGGCTGCTCTGATATTTAAATCTACTTTTTTGTATTTCATTTACTCTGCCTCCAGAGATCTGGGATCTGGCACAACTGGACAAGGATCTGCCTTGTTCAGTCAGATTCAAGGTTCATCTCATCTCAGGCTCCATCTTTAATTATAGCTAATATCAGGTTTTCAAGAGAGGCAACAGGAACTTTTTACCTTACAGGATTCGTACTTGAGACAGGAGATCCTGCTCACTGGTATTCAGACCTGGAAGACATGGTTTAAAAACATATTTGTCAGCAGTAGTTGTAGCACTCTGGTTAGTCTAATGTCTATATACTACCAAATCTCACTTTGAACTGTATTTCTTGATTCTATGTTTTCCCTCTGTCACAGACACAGCAGCCTGCAAGCATTGGCCTTACTGTTTTCTCCATTACTCCATTTCTGTACTTACCAGGACTGGTAGGAGCTGAAAATGTACTGGGTTTTTCAGAACAGATACAAAGCCAGCAAGTATGTGTGCGTGTGTCTCTGTAAGACGTTCTGCTCCAGTTCAAAAAAACCCAACAAATGCCATTCACATCATTGTGGACTGTCAGTGACTCTCCACATTGCTCAGAGCAAAAGAAATGGAATAACAGTCCTTGTTCCCTTCTGCTGCAAAGTCTGTACTTTTGCCCATGGGGAGAAGCCTAGTTGACTGCTGACACCAGCTCCTGACTGAGGCAAACCACTGCGAACCCTTTGCTGGACATGGAAAAACCCATCCAGATACCTTGTTGCTTATTTGTACTTGCACAAACAGGAGGAAGGCTTGTGCTCCTTGTCTTCCCAGCCTTGCTTGCCAGTGGGTAGGAGAAAGGGAAAAAGAGGGCAGAGGGAGCATAGGAAGCAATTACACATGCTCAGCAGAAGTATATAATTTACTCATCTTTTGAGTCAGTGCTACAGGCCTGTTGTGCAGTTTCCTCCCTATTTCCATTAATTGAGGGCTAAAACCAGAGCTGCTCTTTCAATGAGCAAATCACTGACTCGCTCACATGTGACAAGTGCCTGCCTTTCCTTGCTTTCATTTTTCCCTGCCAGAGCTCCTGCTGCAGCACACACCCTTGGGACATCTTGTGGGTGCTGCACCTGTCCAAGCGCCTGAGGGTCATGCTGCACCTATTATTACTTCATAACTTGCAGTGAAAGTTGTGAATTATCCCTCTGCGAGTGCATGCATGGCATACCACACAGAAAATCAAATTGATGAAAGACTGCCTACCGCAAGTGGGATTGTGAGCCTGGGTATTCCCACCCAAGGGGAAGGAAAGGTACCATGCCTTGCAGTCACAGTTTGGGACAAGGCCAGACATTTTGGCTTGATCTGTGTGTCTCAAGCATCAGGTCCTGCTGGTAAAGTTAATTAATTTGGGCTTTGACTGACCTACTGGCCTCAACAGTGGCATCAGTTGTGGTTAAGGTCTCGCATAGCAAGATCCTTCCCACTTCAGCTCCTTATCTCTTGTATAAAGCCAGAACAGTTGTGCCTTTTTGTATCACAGCCAAAAAAAAAAAACCTGAAATAAACCCCAAACAAACAAACAAACAAACCCAACCCCCCCCACTACAAACCTGGTGTGGTTCAGATCTCAAAGTGATGGTTGTGCAAGATTTCGCATGGCTTCACCTTCATCCTAAATGGGCTGCTCTCAGCTGCTCCATTGCTCCTTCCTGAAAGCAGGATGAGCACACAGGGAAAACATTGTCATCACTTTAGCCACAAGGTGCATGGTAAATGTTTAAGGACTGGAAGGATGGATCATTTCGGTACAGAGATAGTGAGTATGAGAAATGGATTCATGGGCTGCCAAGTGCTGATTTGCAGCAGTGGATGTACTGCTAAAAGCTACTGGAGATGTCCTGTGAGTGCCCAATTTACGTGCACAAACACGTGCACATGCAGACACTCTCACATGTGCACAGACAAGCCTGGCCACAACCCATCCATGTCTGTTTGATGAGCTTTTCAGAGCTGGCAGCATGGGAAGAGAGAAGGGACAGCTGTGCTTTACAGCAAAGACCAGAGAACAGGATTTCTCTGTGGGAGCACCAGAGAACACCGTCTCCCAAAGAAAGTAAGCTCCTCATTGCACAGTGTGAAAAGGAATTTGGAAAAGGACAGTTCTGCAATCTTCTCAGTGCACTTACCAGGTGTTGTCATTAATGGAACTGGTCCCTGTGTCCTTGTCCAAATGTCATTTTCCGTCAGTCGTGTAGTATGTGGTGCAATATCAGCCACTCTTCAAGCCCAAGAAGGTGGCACTTCAGTGCTCTGTCACTGTCTTGCTTTAGTTTGACAGGTGCCGTGGAAAGGTAAGCTGCTGTAGTAATGACAACGATAGTAGATACTAACTTTGCCTGGCAGGAATTTTAAAGTGAGCTGCAATCTGGGGCAGCTAGCAACAGACTGTTAGAGGTACAAGAAGACATTAGGCTGAGAAAAGGCTAGGATGGCTTAACAAAGTCACGGAGACTCCTCTCCCCTAAGTACAAGTGGAGAAAACAGGACAGGTGCTGGTCACATTGCCTGATGTGTGACCAGGGGTGTTGTGCTGGTGTCTGAGGCAGAGGAGGCTACGCTGACAGGGTCCTGCTTGGTACGACCACGAGACCGGATTAAGTGGCTTCCTTTTTCTTTTAGTTAGGGACTTTATTGTATTTATAACAATCATCATAGATAAGTGAAAAGCCAATAAGTGAGCTCAGGCTACACTCTGCTTTGCAATAGCTGAGCTGTGGATAATTACAAGATTACCCTGAGAGGGTCCTGCTCCTTTACTCAGACAAATTTGAAAGCCAAAGCTTTGTGACAAGGTGTGATGACATTTTTAGGGACACAGTCAACCCTGTCTTGCTATCACCCGTGGTTGGTCATATAAGGGTTGTTAGCTGGAAGAAGGGAGCACAGTAAGAACACTGTCAAGTGTTACTTTCAGCTAAGTTTCTGCTAGATCGGGTTTTTGAAGTATCTCTTATAAAGACGGCTGTAAATAAAACAATAATTTATTCATACTGAAAGAACGCCTGGCAAGATAATTAAAACCTCCAAAGAGGGATCATGATAAAAGGGAAGAAAAATCAGGAGACAGCCAAGAATGACGTCTCAAACCTCTCAAAAAAAAAAAAAAAAAAAAAAAAAATTAGATGAAAGAGAATTGCACCAGTTTCATCAGTCACCGCCAGCTGTTATTAACACTAAAACACCTCCCCCTTCTTCTGAGCTCCAGAAGAACTCACTCCATTCTGCTCTCAGAGGCTTTCTGCGGAGATCGATCAAGGGCCTGGAACGGCGGGATGCCGGCGGTCTCCGCGCTGGCGGTGCCCGCTCCGAGCGGCGGCGGGGCCGGCGGCGGGGCTCCCGGGGCTCCCGGGGCTCCCGGGGCTCCCGAGGCTCCCGGGGCTCCCGCGCCCCGCGGCGCCCCGCGGCAGCACGGCTCCACGGGAGGGCACCCTCGCTCCACGCAAACCGGGCCGCGGGAGCATCTGTCTTTCTTCTGAAGAGGCAGTTCAGCTGTGACAGGTAATTTGGCACATTTCTCGCTGAGATGTGCCAAACGGTTTGGCAGATATTTCGCGCGCGCCTGAAAATAGGAGCACCTGCTGCTGGTCTTCGGGGAGGCTGGGGATGAGGGGTATTTCATTAGTAGCTAATTACAGGCCCTGTAGCAAAACTCTCACACTGGGTGTAGCAGCCAGGCCCTGCAAAGAAAAACCCATCTGCCCAAAGATGTACGGAGGCACTCACTTAAACAAACCCCTTTCCTCCCCGGTGCCAGCATTTTTTCAGCTGTCTTGGGCAATCCCATCACCTTGTAATGATGAGGAGTGTGACTGATCTGGTTTGTCAATCACACCGCATTGACTGCATTTGCATGGCTGGCAGATACGAATCTGCCAGGCGAATCTGACGTTCTGTGGGTAGAGAAACTTGTGAAAACTCCACCTCCTGCTCCAGGAACATAATTTTCCTTTTCATGCACTCCTAAAGGGTCTGCTGAAGTTTAAGCCGGAGACAGAAAAGAATCAATAACAAAAACCTTATTAAAATATGTGTAACAAGAATACAAAGGAATTTATGACAGAACTTATTTGTGAGCATACCAGACTTCTGCAATCAAACCAATTGATTGGCCAGAATTATTCTTAGGCAAGATTTTCAGACTAGGAAAAGAGCTAGAGAGTTGTCAGAGATTTAAATAATCTCTGAAAATAAATAATAAGTAAAGATAACATGAAACATATGCAAAATGCTAATGAAAATTATGCATTGAAGTGTCTTTTTACATGTCCCTTTTCTTGATGAAGAAATTTTTTGGTGTAAAAAACTAATTAAAAATAGGACTTAATACAGACAACAGCCCAGTCTATGTGTGAATAAGCATTTTGGCAACTGCAGTCACATAAATTGGCAGAAAACTGTACTGATGTCAGTCCAGACGCAGTGCAGAATATGAATGCAATAGCAGTTGACAATGTTCAGCAGGTTTTGCTCCATTCTTCCTGTCTGTAAATCTACAGGGCAGACAGATGGCCAAAGTTGGATTATATTTTAACTAACTGAACTTCAGCACTTCCAACTTTGAGTCATCATTTTGGTCCTGTATTAATATCCTATTAACTTCAGAAATGGTTTGGAGGAACATTAAATTTTCTCATAATTGCTATCAGTCCCACCTCCAGTAAAGTCTAATGTCTTTATTTAATTATAAATATTTATTAAAAACCAACCCAAAGTTAAGAGTCAGCTGTACAAAACACCAGGGAAAAGGTGAGCAGGAAGAACTGCTGTAGGAGGTTACAGGATGGAGAGTCCCTGGTAGCATGTCCTGGGGTGACTGTGTATCCCCCAATTTTCTATTGGGTGCAAAGGGGAGGGGAAGTGCCGTTTGTTTTTCCACAGGACAGCTCTGCTCCTCGGAGTGACCTTGAAGCGGGGGAGTTGGAACACGGCAAGACAAAAGAAGCTCTGTTGTTTTTTTCCCTGGCAGTTAGTTAGTTTAGTGCTAGCGTAGTTAGACGCTGTAGAATAGCTGAAGCTTTCTTGCTTTTTTTCCTTTTTTTTTCCTTTTTTTTCCTTTTTTTTTCCTTCCTTTTTTTCTTTTTTTGCCCTCTCCTCAGAACTGTTCCAACCTCTCCGGACTAAGGACCTGGGGAAGCACCGGGGGCCTCCACAGGGGACCCATCCCACCAAGACCAGCCCTGCACATCTCCTTTTCTCCCAGCACCAGCGGAGATGGAGTGGTGGAGCACAGTGATTATCTTCAAGAGGAGACTTTCTTTCTTTAAGTTTGTTATCCCCCCGTAAGCAGCACAAAGCTCTTGTCATCGGGTATTGTGCTGGGAGTGCTTTGCCTGTTTAATAAACAGGTTTTTTCCACTTCTCTCTGAGGAAGTCTTTTCCCGAACTGGTTGGGGGGGGTGGGGGGAAGGGGTGCGCCCGTGGGAGGGTTTCTCCCAAAATCTGCCTGAAACCACAACAGAGCAGCAGTCTCTGCAGAGTCCAGACCCTGCAGGGCCAAGCTGGGGTGTTATTTATGCTCATAGTTCAACCAGGATTACTTCCAGTAGAATTCCTCGTATTTTCATGCCACATCTATTCTTTATAAACTGTATGCTTACCCAAAATGTCTTCTGAGAATATCTACTGAAGAAATATAGAAAAATTAAGATTTTCTTCAAAGCAAGCAAGCAGGCAAGATCAAATGAAGCATTTTTGCTAATTTTGAACATTTTCCTATCCACTGGCAATGAAGAAGTCCTGTTCCAGCAAAGGCTCAGGCTCATATGTGCATCTTGGTCCAGCAAAACGAGCACCTTGAATGCTGGTGACAGAAGGGCCACACTGGACATCTCTGTCTGCTCTGAGTGTCTCTTGGGGTGCCAGAGCTGGCCCCGGGGTGACCTGACAGCCCTAGACACTGGGCATCTTTTGGGGATTGGCTGTATGAGGGATGGGATGGGCATGGTGATGATTGGCAGCGCACTGCTGGCCGTGACAGTGCCTGTTTATTTCTTCTGGTGATTCCCCTCTCTGTTCTCTTTTTTTTCCAGAGAGCACTGAAAATTTGGACCTATGAATCCTTCAAAACTTAACCAGGGGCATTTTCAGGCTTTAACAATTTTAAATAGTAAATATTACTCATTAGAAACACTGTAACTCTTTTTAAAAGCTTAAAAAGTTAAATATTAGAGATTTGATGCTGTCTATATGGAAAGACACATTTGTTTCATCCATTTTACAAGATTTAGATGTTATATACTCTCGGGCCAGGCAAATGCCTTCACCCAGACACTGAAGAGATTAAGGGTGGCCGTGGGCACAGGAGTTAGATCACCAATCTGTCCAGACAAACCCTTGGCGCAAAGTGGATTCTTGGAGGAGTACATCAAATGGAGTTCACTTTTTGTTCAATAATAAGCTTCTAAGAAGTATGCCAGCTAGGTATATCCAGTCACTCTTAGGATCACTGTCTTATTTAATGCAGCAGATTAAAAGTAGTCTGCAGGCAGAAAAAAATTCCCCTTGCTCTAGTTTATTTATATCAAAATAGGGGATTTGAGGAGACAGAACAAATTTCTAAAGGCCAGAGCAACAAAACTTTAATTTCTTGTCCAGTTCGGTCTCGGACATAACCTGGCAATTACTTTTCATCCTCTGCTGCTCCCAAAGGTTAGGTAGGTAATGCAAGGTAGGTATCCTGTACTTGTAGTAGACAGCAGGTCGCAAGAAAAGACAGAAGTGTGTCTTCCATGTTTAAGATGAGTATATATACCTTGGTTACTAATACAATCTATTGCTCTTTGAGTATAGTCTGTATTTTGTTCATTTTTTATTTCAGGATTTCATGATGAGCAGAAAATGATAAATTTGTGAGGAATCTGAATGGCAGAGCTTTAATTTTTTTCAAATATTAATTTTTAAATAATTGTTTTCACTCCACTTGGGAAACAGTCAATAAATGAAAATGAGATCTTTTTAGTTATAGCATCTGAACAGGACTTGAGATTTTAACCTTGAGAGAGTCACAAGGACTGAGTAACCTACACCATTTTACTCATTCCCTTTGCATTCTTTCTCCAGCAGAATTATACATTTTCTTACTCCTTTTCTTCTTGATAAAATCTCTAGACTGATAACAAAATAGCTAGAGAATACTGCCTGCTGAAGCTGCATGACTATTTTATTTTTTTTTTTTCTCAGGATAAATTGTGAAAAGTGGCATTGAATTAATCCGTTCTTGAGAACATTGTTAAATATAATTTAGGACAAAGTGGTACAAAATATATTCATTCTCATGAATTCTTCATGATTGCAACCAGAAAAGTAAATGGCAAAAAGTGTTACTTTTTACAATAAAAATGTAATAATGGCAGAAGATACTATAATTTGAATTGACTGTTGTGGCAAACTTACAAATCACAAGACCGTATTTGAATATCAGACTGTGTTTTCGTGGTAAACAAGTATGATACAAAATCTACTGTAGAGGTACTAGAAAGATACTGATCTGATCATGTTGTTGTCATGTAATATTTCCCTTTTTAGAGACAGGGTGAATTAACAGATGTTCAAGAAATATTAATCTGGTCCAATGTTTGGTAATTTCAGCAGTTTACAATCTTGTTAAAGCTGAAACAATAGTAACTCTGAAGGGGAAAGAAAATCTGTAATGATGAGTGCTAATAAAGAAAACGCCCAGACTGTGAAACTGGTCCAGGGAAATGCTCGGTTTGTCCATCCGTTCATTTTTGAACTGTTTTCCTAGCTCCCCTGTGGAAAAAATGGTTGTGACCACTAACACCTTTCTTCCACTCTCATGGAATCCTCGGGAGCAATTAGTCCGTGAAGAGAAAAGGACTTAAAATTGTTGTCAGTGTTTCATTCTAAGTGTTTGGAAGATAGGAAGCACTTCTCACCCCGAACCATGCAAGGGGAATTCATGTATTTGTGCATGTATGTATGTGGTTTATAACTAGAACTGGGAAGTGGTAACCGCTTTATGGCAGAGGTAATGATTGTCTTATCATTGCTAAGTGGAAAAGCAATCTGTCTGATGGTAAAAACCAAGTTATTTCTGCTTTTAATGTTGTTTTGAGTAAAATCCTTAATGTTCAGCCACTTAAAATGAAGCAGGGAGCTCAGCTGTTAAAGATGACTTAATGATAAAAGAGAGTTGCAAGCTGGCTTACAGTTACCCCAATAGGGCTCCCATAGTGCCAGTCTAAGTAATGATCATTTTTCAGAGAGCTGGCCACCTCTAGCATTTGGCTGTGCTGCAGGAATGCCAGTTGTAATTAAACAAGTTAAAAATACTTTTTTACAGCTTATTCAGGGCAACAAATTCTTCCTGTTCTGCAAATCTGTGAAAACTAAAGCAGCTCTTCTCCCTGAAATATTGTCCCAAAGTACTGGTTTCACTTCAATGAGTTGGAAGAATTTTGTACAATTTTCTTCAAATCTTTTCCATGCACTTCCACCAAAAATGTTGCCATTGTTGTCCAGGTTCTGCAGCAGGGACTCACTTTGCTGAGTCACTGCAGCCTGCTTCCAGAGCCCACTCCTGCTCTCAACTTGGCATCCAACTGAGCCAGCTGGTCCACAAAACCAACTTTTCCTAATTAGCCATCTCTACTGACAGGTAGAGGATGGGTCTGTTGTGAAAATGGTGCTAGACTGGGAAGGGCCAAATAATAGGAATAAAACAGTAAAGTGATGGTAAGAGGAGAGGATGTTCACCTGCCACAGGCCAGGCTGGGAGTAAAGCCTGATTTCCCCAGTATGCATTTTGACAGAGGAAGTACAAGCAGCCATATCCCAGCCTGCTCGGCAGCAGGGTGGGCACACATGCAGTGAGGGACCCCTCACTCTGCCTCCAGCCACAAATGAGAAGTACAAGTGGGTCCTATGAAGATGGGACTTGCAATGGGCCACATCAGACTGCTGGCAAGGTGTCCCAAAGACATTTACCTGATCTGCTCTGCCAGGATGACCTGGCAGAGAAAATCAAATTTGACTGACCATGAAACCCTAACCTTGCTGCTTCATGTGAAAATTGATTTCATGGCTCTCAAAACAGCTTCCAGAAGACAGTGTTTATTGTGTACCTCTTAAACACACTTTTATGGCGCTGATGTGTAAATAGCCAGGAGACAGGCATAACGTTCCAGACAGACCTGTTGGACTTGTGTATTGTATGACAATACCATGACCATAAAGGCTGTTCTGTTTCTGTTCCACTATTCATATGTGAATTATTATTTTGTCCTCATTCGCTCTTCATTCACCACCCTGCAGCAAATTTTCTCAGTCAATGAAATTCTTGTGTTCTCTGTACTGTGAGTTAATGAGATGGATTCGATGACGTGACTGTCATAGCGTCAGGCTGGCCACGATGGCTAGTACTGCCCTCTCCCATCTAGTGCTCTGATGTTAGGGAAAAATTTCAGTATGCTTTATTATAGCCCATTAGGAAATATAGTGTTGGAATAACACAAAGGAAAACCAGAAATTGTTTTTCAGCTTTTTTGTTTTGTTTCGTTTTTGTATTTTGTTTTTATTTTGTGAGTGTGTGTGTGAGAGAGAGAGAGAAAGAAAGAATGTATATAAAGGCTGTGAGCTGTGAACATGGGTTAACTTCAGAAATCAGGTTTCCTACTTGGTAACTTAAGAAGTTCATCCTCACCATTACCCTCAGAAGTCACAGAGAACATTAACGGATGCCATAAAACATTACTTTTGAGGAGACTCATCAAAGCTAATGGGAAGTTACTGGTGATGTATAAAGGTGAATACTGGTGCAATCTGCTCACACAGTGATTCTACAATCCCCTGCTGATGTTCCCAGTGACTGCAGATTAAACTGTAGAACAAGGTCTCAGTCCCTTCACACCTGGGGTTAAAAACTGTGCTTTGTCAGCATGTTTACAAAGTTCTTGCTGTTTCCTGAGACAGTCTGGCTCATCACAATTGGTTTTTAATCACCTGTGATACTTCATTTACAGTACCAATATAGCTATGAGAGAATTCATTTTTCTGCCCATGATATTCATTAGTTTATGCCTTTTAGTTGCTGGATCAAATTACTTAGTGTATTATTTCATGTATCACCCCATGACAGAGAGGTCCAGAAAGGTATGCCTGACTTCTCCAAAAAAAAAAAAAAAAAAAAAAAGGGTGACTCAAAGATAATTTGCCAAACAAAATTTTTCTTCTGTCCTGAAACTGTAAAGAAGTAGAGGGCCCAATAAGGATAGCGTGTTTGTGAATGCAAAATGGGTAAAAAGGAATTGATTGTGCCAATTTCACTTCCAGAATGATTGGCCATCTTGGCTCTGATAAATCAAGTGACACTCTCTTTATTAATTAACACTGGTATTAACATTATAAGGGAAAATACTGGAAAGTAATTAGGAGCTGGTAATTAGCCATCATGCAGGACAGAGAACAAACAACAGGATCTGCTGTCTTCTCACTCTGGTCTCTGTTTCATGCCAGTTCTGGGCTCCCTCTCCACAGCCAGCAGTACCAGGCAAGTACAAAGGTGAGCTTCAAACTGTCCCCGAACAACGTCTCCTGAAAATGTCCTTGTTTCTGCTGCCATCTCCAATGCAGGCTGAAAAGATCTGCCCTGCCACTTGCACCTGAATATGAGGCAGCCTCACTACTGGCTTCAGAGCTGCTGCAGGAGAAGGAAATTACAGGGTGAGACAGGGAAGTGAGGGCAAAAGGAAAAGGAGTGTGGCACAGACAGAGCAGGACCGGATGCTGGTTTTATCATGGGAGACCCCTGGATATCTCTGTGTGCTGCTCCCAGAGCTAAAGAGCAGGACAGATTCCCACACAAGGAAAAGGCAAGAAACTGTCAGATAGTTGTCCTGTCTACTATAGTCTAGGAACTACAGAGCTGGTATGAAGAGGAGGGAGGAAAGAAGTACATAGTGCCCACATCTGTTTTCAGATCTGTTTTCAGTTTTGAACTGGAATAAAGAACACAAAGGGCTGGGGGATCAACAGGGTGTTTTTGGAGCCATGAGCTTCAAGTTGAATATGCTTAAAAATTGGTGTTGGTATACAGTCTTTTGCAACAGCAGCTCCACTGGTTACAGGAGCCAGTGCAAAAAGAGAAAGACAAAACAAAAAGGCCTGTCCTTGTTCCTGTACATCTGTGCCTCACTCTCAGAGAGTTGACTGCTGCAGCTGCATTAACCAATACTGTCAGCTCTTCTTGTTTAGCCCATGTCCATGCATGACTGTGCCTGTGGTGAAGGAGCAATGTTCTCAGGACATCCTGAAATAGAGATGACTCTCATGGAGCAGAGATCAGGATGTGAACAGGTTTGTGTCTTTACACCTTTGCATCCCTGCCATGATTCTGGCCTGACCTCCCCGTGCTGGCCAGACACAACAGCCTGACCCCGCAGCAAGGACCAGGAGAAGGCATACTGCTCCTCTCCATCAGTCATGGCCCTTCCTCCCTGCTGTGTCAGGACCAGGTGACAGGGTGACATTTACAGCATTTACAGATCCTGTATGCCCCATGAAGAAGCTTGCTGCATTGGTTAACCCAGGCAGCTCACAACGTGCTGCTGTCAAGGTCTCAAAGCTCTTGTGGCCAAAAGCTGGCAGGACATGTCAGCATGACACTGGTCCTACAATGACAACCTTTGTCCTCAATCACTGAAAGCTGCAGGCTTCCATCACACGGAGAATCATCCTAACCCTGCTCTTATATTGTTGAGAAGAAGCAGAAACCCTACCCTAAGCAACTCTAGTTCTTCAAAGCAGCCCCTTAGATAAATATCTTGTACCTAAGCAGCTAATTAATTTTAGAATGACCTGTTAAAGAGTATATAATGTTTTCACATTACAGCTTAATATCATCTCCTGTAAAAGCAAAGGTGTTTAAGCAAATAAAAACCTTGCAAAGATAGCACTTGAAAAAGTATTTTTTTTTAACTTCCAGTGATGTTTATTTTTGAAATGTAATTCATGTGTTGAATAAATACCCTTCAAATATCGTTGTCATTCCCATCACAAAGGGTAATATGTTCTCTCCTGTTCTATAGCAATATCAAAATTATGAGGTCCATCCTTTCAGAGCTGATGGCAGTACATCTCCCTGCAGGACAATGGGAATTGAAAAGGGAAGAGGAGAAATATATGTCACATCACAGTTCTGAGAAGCTTGTGTCATGCTGCCAGTTTCAGTGTTGCAACACACTGAGTTCAAAGTGAAATGGCTTCATAACAAAGAGACATTTGTGATGAATTGGTGCCACAATGCGTTATCATAAGATTTGCCAGGATTGGTGTGCTGTCAGTGGTGGCCATCCTACAAAATATATCCCAATTCTAGTGCATATAAGAACTGTCTGTGAGTGGTTAAATGGTGGTTATATGAATATATAAAAATGTTGTTGCTGATGTAGAGCATTTGGGTGGCAGTAAATAAAGCAATCCCTTTAATCCTTCTACTTCCCAAGTAAACAGTATGAAAACTCATTTGCATAAGAAACACTTAATATGTCTGTGGTACCATGAAAAATGCAGCTTGACCACAAGGAAGTTTGGAAGAAGGGATAAAAAAGGAGCTGTGAAACAGGGGAAGCAGGAAGGAGCTTTGTAGACCAGTTGTCCAGCTCTCCAGTGAGTCCAGTGGCTGTTGCTCATAGCCCCCACAGCTCAAGCTGCTGTCTTTTGGCCACCTCTCTGGAACATGAAATGAAGGTTGAGTTGCATTGGGGGGAAGCCATATCATTGCTCCAGAGGTGCAGGAGGCCCCTCTACTCTGTGTAGCCATGGAGCTTTCAGCCAGCTTTGCAGAAGGCATCATGGGTGATGTAGTTGTGGCAGTGAAGGATTTCATGTGTCTTTGTGAAATCCATACAGGACATGAGGGAATATCCATGGGCTGATTTGTGTCAGGTGGCATCCATACACAACTGCAATGTTTGCAATAGCTAAACTGGCTATTCTAAAGCTGGTTCAGGCCTGTCTATAGAAACAGAACAAAAATAGCCAGCAGGTAGTTGTACTTTAAGGTATTTATACGTCAGTGTTTTCCAGCTCATAATCACATAGCAGAGTGAATAGGAGGTGTGCTGGGTTGGATGAAAGTCCTCTGTGTCACTATCCCCCATTTCAATTACGTGCGTTACTACTCAGCACTGTTTCATGTTGTGAACTGACAGGACTAACTTTAACATGAAGACTAAATAGAGGTACAAACTAATAGTAGTTATACAAAAAAGAGGTAATTTCCGCCCTTCAAATGAACCTGGAGAGCAGCTCAGTGACCCTGCTGACTAGGGACAAAGAGTGTCTGTCTTCTTGAGGCATTAGTCCTTATCACAGAAGACCACACTCACTACCACACTGCAGCCTCTCCATGGCACTCTTAGCAGAAAATTTAGCACATGGACCCAGAACCCAACTCTGTAGTGGTTCCACGTTCACCAATTTCTGTTTTCCAAAATTAGTGTAGTGGTCTGAGTGTCTATCTAGTGTAGTGGTCTGAGTGTCTATCAGAATAATTTACTCTCTTTCTGCTGTGAAATGGAATTAGAAGAAAAAGCAAAACAGGCTCAAAAGGTATGAAGACTGGTTTATTAACACAACTACAAGAGAGAGAAAAAAAATAATAAGACTCAGAATAAAACTTTCAAAACACTTCTCTCTCCTGCAACAGCTTCTCTTCTCTCTCTCAGACAAAGTGTAAAGACAAAACTCAAAACTCTAGGTCAGTGCCACTTATAAAACAGTCTTTCATCAGTCCATTTAGAGAGAGAAGTCTCTTTTGGTCTGTTATGGTAACTTTCCACAAGAAAGAACAGTCTGCTTGTGGCTTTAAACTCTCACAAAACAGCCGCCCAGGAACTTCTGCAGTTATGAACCTCCCATATCACACAGCCTTTCCATGGCTTCATATTGGCCATGGATGCCTGCATACTCATGAGGGTATCATTTAAAGATGAACCATTTCAAAAGCAAAGGGTTTTCTTCACTATCTCTAAAATCAGCTTCTTCTCAAGAAACAGAGGTCTTCTTTTTTCCCCTGGGAGCAGAAGGCTTCTATCTTTCTATCTTCCATTAGATCACAGCTATTTCAACATTACTTAGCCCATCACAAATGCCTTTGCTTAGGTCTACATTTTAAATAGTCTCTTCATCTCCCCAAAATGCATTATTTTTTTTTCCACAGTTTAAACGGATATTCCAGCATATTACAGTCTGTTACCACGGCTCACAAAAGACTTTCAGCCCAAAAACCAAGGCGTCTTTTCTATCTCCTCATCTAAAATGTCACTCTTCTTAAATGACTTCAGTATCTTCATAGTGTCTCTTTACATGTCTCACTCTCTGTTCACTCACTCAGAGAAAGGTGCTCTGCAAGCTTCATCTGTGCAAAGAAAGCGTTAACATTCTCCCAGGTCTGCAGAGGGCATGATGGTTCTTTCTAGAGAAATGGCCGAAAGCCGCAGGTTCAGTTCGCGCTGGGGCTGGAGCCAGGATCTCTCGCATGGCTGTGCTTTTTTCTCCCCTTCCTCTGCCTGGCAGCCTCTGGAGGAGGGGAGGCTCAGCCGGGGGAGAGGCAGTCAGGAATCTCAGCGGCCAGGACAAGCTGATGGACACTTCCCCCACCAGTCGCTGGCACCGGAGTGGGTCCAGCCCAGCTCGGGCCTGGAGCTGCTCTCAGGGGTGCGGTGGACACCTCCAGACACCTCCCTTGGCCAGGCCAGTGGCAGGGCAGCCCTTAGGGTCGGCTGGATGCTAACGCCGTGCCTTCCCTTTCCCCGCTGGCAGCTGCCGGGCCCAGGGGCCCAGCCAGGCCAGGCCGGGCCGGCTCCATCCTCACGGAAGAATGGCAGGGCCTGGCCCGGCCCAGCACGCTCCACGGAGCAGCTGCTGGGGCCTGGTTGTTACCTGGTCCTCCGGCCGTAGGGAAAAGGGAAGTTCCTGGGCTCGGCTCAGCTTTATATGTGTATTCACAAAGGTGCATCCAGCTTCCTCAGTGGTTATACAATATGTCAGAATCTAAAAATTGGCGTCTGATAGGTCCCTGTGCTCTCCAAAGGAAACTCCATGTTCCTTACTGGGAACTGTTTACTCTTTAACTAAAAACCAAACAGTATTAACCCATGACACTCACAGAGAAAAGGACTATGCAGAGGGTAAGGGCTGAATGGGAATAGGAGGGGAAGAGGGAAATAGAGAGTTGTGTTTGGTAAAGCTGGGCACTTTTCTGATGAGAATGGTGAGGTTGCGCTGCCATTCTTCAGCCTCCAACACGGGTGATAGATTCAAATGTGGCCTCTCGAAGCTAGCCATGAGAAGGGTCTAGTTTCTGTCATACTGAAACTGTTAATCAGTGGCCTGTGCAGTGACAGAGAAATCCTCTCTCCCAGCAAATCTGCAGGTGACACTAAATGAGGAAGGTTAACCTAGGCAGGGAAGAGCAGCACTTCAGTCTATAATCACCTTAAAGGTAAAACGCCTGAGGTTGTCAATCCAGACAAAAGAGGTTCAAGCCACCAGTAGCCCTGTGAGGCTTAGCCATGAGAAGGAGAGCGTTTGTCCACTCGGCAGGGCAGTCGGAAGCGCAGCGCAGCTGGGGAGTGCCAGGCTATGTCACCACCTTGTTAAGTGGACCAAAGGACTTAGTGTGCACTGCAGGTAGAAGCACTTGCTGTCAGCAAGGCCAGATGCCTACTGAGGTGCATCAGATGGAGTAAGGCTTTTGATTAAGGGATTAATTAATTCCCCTCTCCTCAGTGATACTGCTCTCCCAAGATAGATCCCAGCTAGGGAGGGACTTGGAAATGGGGTCTAGGAGAAGATTGCCAGGATAGATATGGCTGCCAAGGAGAAGTTTGAGGAACGGGCAGCAGGCTGTGCTTTGAGAGAGTCAGAGTAGACATCAAGAAAGTTTCTTTGCTAGGTGTGGAGTTCAGCACAGAAGCAGGCTATTCAGGCAGGCTGGAAATCCTCCCTGAGGATTTTCAGAACTGGAAGGAGTGAGAGGCAGTGGGTGGGTAAAATGCTATATTAAAGCAGTTCTGGTGACAAAAAAAAAGAGGTTTAAGGGTAACTTCTAGATGTTACTTGTTAAAATTCAGCAATGGAAAACAGCTGTACTCAAAATTACTCTGCACAGCTCTGTGACTTCACAGCAGGGATGCTATACTCTAAAAGAAGCATGTGCACGTTGAGGCCACAACCAGCAAGGTGGGGATCTGTCACAGGTCCTTCCAAAGTACAGAGGTGAATTGTCCAATTGTCCCTCTCCCTGAGTGACTCTTTCCTCCTGCCCATGGGGAAGGGTAAAAAGGTGCCTGCGGCAAGGAGGAAAGGGCATCTTTAATGAAATTAGGGCTTGACTCTGCTGTAAGACTTTTAATGAAACACTGAGCATATGGTTCCCTCCTTCCATTGAAAAACAAGAAAGACTTGTTGATCATTCATCAGTGCTCCACATTTCTGCCACTGTGCTGGGCACAGGTTTGATTGCTGTGGAGCACAGAAGTTTGATTGCTGTGGAGCACAAGGTGGAGCTAACAAACCTTTGCCTGCTCCTCCTTGTACCCTGCAGTGATCAAACCTCTGCCAAGGATGTAGCAAAGAAGCTGGGCCTGCTGAGACCCACACCAGATCCACATCCTACTGAAGCAAAGGACTGAAGCAAGCACTGCACCCTCCCTGGACCATGAACAAGGAACTCAGCTTCCATTTAACAAATACATCCATTCTCTGGGGTTTTTCTGTTTTTCTAACTGGGGGAGAAAATCACCCATTACAGTGTATTCTCTGTGTCCCCAGGCCCATATATAGTTTTCAGCAGCTCTCTTCAGCATTCCATATTATAAAATCAATTTCTATTTAAGTAAGAGAGGGATATTTATTTCTTAATTTTTAATAAGGTATTTTGTGATTTGTTATAGCCTTCAGTGTTCTATTACTTATTTATTGCGCCTATATGGTGCCCTGCTACATGGTAATAGAGGAACTACAGAAATTAGAGACATAAGCAAAAGCAAGTTCAATAATTCTGCTACATCTAGGAATAGATCCAAAATTAACAAAGAAGCAAAACTGCAATGCAAGACCAATACCATAATGGTTTTGGTCCCAATTTTAATGGACCCAGAGGAAGCAAGCTACACTACTCAGAAAGATCAATCTTCACTACAAGAAAAAAGAGAGCTGGATCTTAACATATATCCAAAGGTGTTTCAGAAATAAGTAATTGGCAGTGGTGTTCTTAAAAGTTAATAATAAATTTGCACACAGGTTCAAATGAAATGAATATCAAGGTTTTCTTTTTGTCTTCTTTCTTTCTTTCTTACATTCTTCCAGTAAAGGTGGTTCCCTTTCAAAATACATTCGTCTTCAGCTCAGAGGAAAGATCATTTTACCTCAAAAATTCCTGCATTCAGGTGATATCTCAGCACATTCATTTGGTAGCAAAGTTCCCACGAACTTCAGTATGCTACAGTTTATCTTAAGCAGCTGTGTTAAGTTATCACTGAAACTTGAAAACATGAAAAACAGGGGTTCTGGGCCTTGCCTGCAATTTGTGTTAACTCCTGGGGAAGTCATAGGTATAGCTGCTCAGGCACAACAGCTACAGCATGCCTGCTTCCCCAGAGTTTGGCTGCAAAGAACCACATGGGCAGTGCAGGTTTGCAGGCCCTGCTTTCCATGGGAACAGTGCAATGGTCACGCTTTTGAGTGGCAGGGGGTGGAAGAAAGCCAGATGTAGTGTCTATATATACACAATGACCAAATGAATCCCCACCCTTTGTGGTGCACAGGATCTGGTATAGAGAGAAGGTGGATCTGCCAGGAATCAGCAGTGTATGACTTTCCCTTCAGGAAACCTTTACTGAACTAAAAAAACTTGATTCTGGTGGAGCTGGTTCAAATTTCTCGTGGTTTGGTCACCCAGTTTACAAACTTCAATACTTCTGACATCTTTCTTCAAAACTCCAGTCTCATTCACTTCCCTCAAGATTGCATTGAAAAAATTTTTGGCTGATGGGTCCTCTTTCCATGTTGCTTCTTCCCCAGCTCCACAAGCACTCATGTCCTGAAGAAATACACCTTCTTCAGGGCTATTTTCCTGTTGCTCTGATGCCTGTCACTGCCTCTGAGTTGTGTCCCAGCTGCCAGACCAGTCCTTGATGAATGTCATACCATGGCACTGTGCCCTTGACCCCATGGCCAGGTGCCTGCCTGCTGGACTGCTCTTAAGTTTTCACAGATGACAATAAGGCAATTTATAACCTATCAGGATATTTGGGGTGTTGGCTGAGCTAGCAGCAGAAGCAATCGTTTTGAGCCTTCCCCTGCTTGCAACAGCCTTTTGAGTAGTTTTGAGATGTTCTACTTCCTCAGACACTAGAATGAGAGTTACTTGGACAAATTACTTGGTTTCATTTCTGCTTTTTGTAGCTGATGACATGGTAAGGGTCTAGGCAGGGATTACAAATCCAGCAGTGAGAGACTCAGCAATATCAAAGCCTACTTGAAATAGTTCCAGAGGGAAAAATACCATTTTACTGTCCCCAGGACTGTCTGTCTGAATCATACCTAAGAGGAAATTCCAAGAAAACCATCTTCAGATCATGGGTTTCTCTGGATGGTACCTCCTTCATGCACTATGTAATTGTCACTGACCCTTGGCATCAAGGTCTGGTTTTGCCTCATACAGAATAAAAACTCTCCAGTTTAAATTGAGAATGGCATACAGACAAGGCAAAGCAATCCGAGTGAGTTTCCTGATTTTGTAACTCACTGACTGACCTCAGTCAGCCAAGGCTAGTTAGAGCCAGCCACAACTGGCTCCAAAAGTTTTTCAGCTCATCAGTTTCAGATCTGAGCCTTTGGTGGGGAGAACATGAACCTGGCTCCCTTCGGAGGCAACCCTGACTGTGTCCAAGCTCCATGTGAGCAAGGTGAAATGAATCTCCCACTGAGGCAGGGCGGCACTGCCATTTGCACTCTGACCCATAAATTTGGGCTGGAAGATGAGGGCCTGTTTTGTGGTGGGAGTTTAACTGTAGACCAAGAGGGTGGTGAGTGCTCCTGCATGCATGAGCAGAGCTCATGTTGCCTCCCCAGGCAGTGTGGCTTGCATTCTGACACTGCAGTCTTCCCTTCAAATTCTGCCACTGAATAAAGGGCTGTAGCACATGTAACCAGACACAGCTGATTACTTCTTGCACGGGATTATGCTAGTGCTTCCTCTGCAGACTTGCCTTGCACCATGACACGAGGCCATAAGAAGTGTCCTGCTGGATCCAAGAGACAATTCATTCCTCCCTGCATTGTGTCTTTTGTGAGGGCTTGTGAACCTGGCCATGACCTGCCTGGCCAGCCCCTGCCCCTGTATGCAGATTTCCACACGCTTCCACAGAAGAGAGAGCTGTGGTGGAAGGGATTCCAAAAGCTGTTCTAGCAGCACTTTTAGGATCTTCCATCCTCTAATTTGCCCAACACCACATGTAGCCCACCAGCACTGTCCACTTCTGCCATCCCTTGCAGCAACAAATTACTACGGCCAACTTTAGAGAAATATTCACTTTCATCGGCTTTAAACTGATCTCTGTCTAGTGCTCTGTGTTTCTGGTTTTATGAGATTTGAGGTTCAGTGACATACAATACTGAAGTCACCTTTATTGCTGCCTTCATGGTTTTGTAAAGCACATTGCTTCTTTCTGTGGCTGCAAAGTAAACACCCAGAAAAAATATTGGAGATTTCCATTCCTTTTGCTGCTTAGGAGAGCTGGAAGTCACAGAATTCATTGCTCATTTAAGAGAGTAGTATGTGTTTTAGACCTGGCTTTTAGTGGCAAGTGGTGTTTTTATATGATTAGTTTCTGTGTTTCTTGCAGGTCCTTTCCACAATTAACAGCTCTGACTGAGAGAAAGGAATTAGCTACTTCCCTGTCTTGCATGCTCGCAAAAATACTGCCAGGTACACACCTGCAATTTTAGCTCAAATGCCTTTGAAAAATCATAGGTCAGTTTTGAAAACTAGCCATAATTGTTTTAAGCTACTTTTTTTTTTTTTTTTTTTCCTAGTGACATCTTGCTGTGGTTTTGAATTAATCATTCAGACACTATTCTCATTAGTGCTCCCCTGTCAGTTAGCCCAGAAAACAGTGTGGCACAACTTGCTGCAAAGCACAAAACTTTTTGATGACAATCTTCAGAAAGTCTGGCCACAGATAAAATGGCTTCACTAACTATTCCATATTAGCATACTCCAAAGAAGAGTGGGAATCTTTATCAATCTGCCCCATAAATCTACATACCAGTTTGTCCCTCTGGAAACCAGAAAAAATAAAACAGGCTGACCCCAAAGGGACAGCCTGTATATTAATTGCCCCAAATTTGTAAGGTGCCTTGAGATAAAAGGTGTTATGAGGACTCTGGGAATGGAGCCAAAACATGTCTCCCTGCTGTAGTCCTGAGTAATTCTGTGCAGCTCTATTCTATTCTAAATCTGCTGGCTCTGTGTGTTGCTCTACTCCATTTTAGTTGTTAGAAAACAACTAGCTCAAGGCCTTGAATCAGCAATAAATCAACTTTTTTAAACAAAAAAACATAGCACACCCAGTAGATCAACTGATCTTTAGCCCTGAACATAAAACTGAGAAGTACATTACTGTTTGCTTTGTGACACACCAGGCAACTCTCTACTCCGTTGCATCCTCATGTAGTGCTCCTGGTGTTACTCTTGGCTACACTATCACAATGCCATAGTGATTCAGGTTAAGCCCACAGTTGTTAATTTTGTAGTATTTCAAAAGATGATTATATATTTATGCATTATTTATTACACAAATCTAGCATGATATATTATTTACAGCAGTTTTAAGAGTATTTATTATTTATTATGTTCCTATGTTAATATATATTATTTCAAGCAAGACTTTTTGCCGTGTTTGTTGATTTCAGATACTGGATTTAGCATTCTGCAGAGTAGACAGTACTGTCCTGTGGGCTGAGACTGCTGAAATCTAATTACCTTGGCCAAGAAACGCTTTTCCCCTTTTGCGTGAGCAGTATTTTATGACTTGGGGAAGGATTGTGGTCAGCTCTGTCTGGGTGTAAACGGCCGTGAAGAGGGATATAAGGTATCTGCTCTCCTGTACCTAGTGAGCTAGTGCAGAGTCCCATAGACTAAATTTCTTTTTCTCTGCCTGCAAACCTGGACAGATGCAGAGACTGCTGCAGCTGCTACAGACATGCAGTGAGTTGTGTATACAGCTGTCCCCTTTGTTTTCCTCCCTTTGAGGGAAATCATCGTAAATAGCAAATTGCACAAACCTCAGCTGATGCAGGCACTGGCTGGTTAGGGAAGTGATTTCTTGAAATGGCATTGGTGTTGCAGCAAAAGTTCTAGCTTAGAGTTATTAGACCTTCACAAAAAGGCCTCTCTGAAATAAATTATTTTTGCTGGGGAATAGAACTATACAAAAAAGACATATCCAGTCCTCTGTGGCTTAATCTCAGCAACTGACCTCTTGTCTTGGAAGAACAGAGCCTGAGTGGTCTGTCTCTGAGAAGAGCTACTCTTGGGCAAATCAGGAAAAAATGTTGAAGATTGAAAAGGGTTGGAAGGCACATTGTAGTAGAAATAGGAATCCAGCTTGAATACAAATTTCAAAACAGTGGAGACCACAGCCCATCCCTCCTCAGGAGTGCTGGAAAGCTTCTCCCTTAAAGCCTCGCCAGAGGCTTCTTCTGAAGAGTGTTCAGGTTTGAGTGGTCTTCAAGACCCACCTTCCATTCCCACCCTGTCAAACGCACTGCCAGTCCACCTCTACATACCTAGAGCCATGTCCAGTGGTCTCATTTATCTTACATGTAGTAGGGCTTATTCAAGAAGTACCTGTCCTGCAGTAGGCCTCTCTCCTTCCAGCTCCACCACCTTGGACCTCATTTCTCCAGGCTGACATGCTTTACTTGCATGATCTTCCATGACTTGTCATTGCAAGAGGATCTGGAGGTCACTTAGACATTTTTTACTAAGTAATGGCTCTTTGCCATGCCGCCCTTACTTCTATTAGGTGACGAGGACATCTAAATCTTAAAGACAATAGTTAGAAGAGTTTTAATGTAACTAATCTTTAATGGGAACACTGTCCCAGGTGGGTTTGAGATACTGCCTTGTGTCTGCTTCTGTTCCCCCACCGGGCGGGAGCTGACCTCCAGCTAGCTCGGGTCAACACAGCCACTGAAGTTCCCAGTTCGGATGGGCACGCAGGCTATTACCTGCTGGCTCGGCTTCTCGGCAGCTGGACCAATAGTGTCGTGGCAGCAACGGCAGCAAGAAAAGGATGGCTCTCAGCAGGCTAGAAGATGTTTATTCAGGCCCAGCTGCGGGAAGTCTGCAGCTGGTCCAAACCTCAGGCCACGGGGGCCAGCAAGCGAGAGAGAGCAGAGCTGAAGAGGTTTTGAATCTCCCTCCTCCACCTTATAAGCGGGGGAGGGTTCAAGGGAGGTTACAACAAGACAACAAATCAGGGGATTCACGGGGGTAACAAGGTGTGCCCACCCCCAAGCCCTGGACCACTAAAATCCAGAGCCAAAGGAATTCCCCCCAGGGGACCTATCACCTGAAGCCCTCTCCCTGAGATTTCGCAATCCGGGAGGGCTCCTGGAGTGATAGACAAGCTACCCCAGAGTGGGGGGGGGGGGGGGGCGGGGCAGAGAGGATGGTCCAGGATAGGTGAGGGGTGGGAGGATTGACACAAAACACCTTATCATACAGAAAACACAAAAGGGTTACAGAATTGGGGATACAGTGAAACGAACCATACCATAAACTTCTTATAAAAAACCTAACAAAACACTTCTTGCACCGCCACACTGCCTGAGGCTTCAAGGGCTTTTGTGGCCTAAGCTATCTGGTCATCACTATGTCAAACCTTTCTGAATAAACCAGCCCCCTTTTTGTCTGTGGGCTGTGTTATTTGTGTCCTGAATTTTCCAGTTACCCTGTCTTTTTATCTTTGGTGCCCCATATTCTCTTCAGCTGACTCTCTGAAACAAGGCCTATCCATTGTGCCAGCTTGACCTCCTTCTGTTCTTCCCAGATTGCCTTACTCTTCTCCCTCTTCTGGTTTTCCTGTTTGCTCCAAAACCACGAAAACTGTCTCAGTTCACCTCTGTTGTGCATACTCATTGATCTTCACACTTATCCTGACTCATTCCTACTAGCAGTGGTGGAAAAACAGCTGTTTATCTGAATTAAATTTTGATTGGCAATTAGCATCTATCTGTCACTATTATTTAGTTTTCTCCAGTGTCCCCTTCAGCTACTTTCTATGCTGTTTTTTGACCTGGTTGCCATGAGAACTATCTCAGTATATCTCTATCCTGCCAGACATATATTTGGCTCCTGTCAGGAAAGGACAAATAGTTTACTTTCAGGCAACATTTGAAGTTTCAGCTGTTCCAGCAACACTTAGACTATGGTGAGATGGTAAGAGCCACCTCATCCAAATGTATTCAGGACACTCCACCTGCTAATAGCCTGCTATACCATAATAAATGGAAGTCTATCCCATAGCACGCTGTTGGTCTATGTCCAGCTTCAGGTGACAAAAACTTTATAGATGTGCTTCAAATCTCCAACTGTAGCAGGGAACAAGAACAAAGAGGATGCTCTGGTATACTATCCCTTGAGAAAACAGCTATCTTCCTTTCAAATCTCACCCACTGCTGGTATGATGGGCTTTAGATGTGATCCTTCTGTTTTGTTGTCTGGCCTGGTGAGAGCTCCTTTTGGAAGTTCACTGAGCCATTCACTTGCAGTTTCACTGAGAGAATGAGTGGTGAGAGATGGGTCTGCTCTCCTCCAGGGACATTCCTCCCTGGCATAGAGAAGCAAAGGCCCAAGCTTTGCAGAGGTCCCAGCTGAGTCAGCCAGGTGTCTGACCCTTAGGAGTCAGGACAGGACATAAACCGTCATGACTGGCAGTAAAGCACAACACAGGGATCTCTTTGTGCCCTCAAGGCAAAGAAGCTGCAACAAATTAAAGATGACGCAACTTGCATGAAAGATATTGTCAAATAATGCCATGCTATATACAGCCTCTGAGAAAATTATGCTGAAGGACTGTTTTCTTCACAAAGCTGTCCCTCATCACCCACTAAGAGTATTTTTAGAAACCATTACCTGGGCTTGGCATATGTGAGAGCTCCCAAACAGTATTAGTTCATTTTTTGCCGATGAGTGCAACAAATTTTGTCCACCTACAACCTTACGACAGCACCTGTTATTATGTCTTTAAAACATGGTTGTTCAGATGGTTGAGTATCCCTCTGTATGGAGGTGCTTGTTTCAGTTCAGCACCTGCTCCAGCTTAGGGAGATAGTCCTTACACTGTGGAGAGTAATAGCTGGCAGTCAGTATGTGATACAGCAGGTTTGTGAGAGCACATCCTAATTTCATTTTATATCTAGCCTGAATAGGAGTGCATGACATGAGGGCCAGTGGTGTTTGCACCAGCTAAATTGTCTCAGTGTAACCTTGTAAAACTCCAAACTCCAAGATACATCCATGACGACTTTGACATGCTTAGCTGGAGGCTCATGTAGCACAGCTTGTAATTACTTATTCCACAGATGAGAGCAGTGTGAAAAAGACAGAGTCAAACTCCAATTCTTGAGGAAGACTTTTGGGAAGGATGAAACTAGAAAGCCTTATAAATACGACTGCTTAGATTTTGAGAATATGAAACCTATAAGTGAGATAGAATTGAAAGCGAGTTTTGATGTCTGAGATGTCCTAGCTACTGAATGTCTGGAAAACAATTATATGGCCAGCTGAAGGTAATCCTCCCTGGAGTAAACAATGCTCCTTACCTACAGCTAGGTCCAGAGATCAAATGGAATATTCTGTCTCACCCACCAATGTATGGTTCATCCCACACCTGTAACCCTCCCCTGAAGTATCAGGTATCTGTAACCCCATTGGCCAAAGTCTTGTTCCAGCCCACCTTGAAGCCCCCTGATAAGGTGCACGGGGAGACCGGATGGTCTCTTGCCACTTCCTCCCTGGGACCTTCCTCTTAGAACTTCCTCTCTCTCCCTACCTCTCCCATCCCCCATTCCCTGGGGCTTGCCATGAGTTGCACCTGGCAACTCCAAGCAAGGCCCCACACCCTTTATAATAAACCATATCTTCTAAAAGCTGACTTCAGAGATCCCTCGTCTCCATCCATCCAAACTGTCCTGGAGTCCGGCCCTCCTTATAGAAGGCAGTGGGTTCTTAATCTTCAGCTGTGCTGCAATATCTACCATGAACACTAGACAAGATAAATGTGAAGTACTAAGTAAGAAAAAAATCATGTATTGCAATTTTTTTAGCAAGTATTTCAGTAAATTCCCAGCTCATTCACCATTTTTTACCCCACCTGGACTGAGGGAAATGGCTTCAGAGACTAACTCTCATAGTGCTTTATGAAATTAAGCAAAAAGATGGCATGTGCAGCCTTTGCTCATCCTTCTTTCACTCATAAAGCACTTGCATGTGAGTCTGCTGGGAAGGAGCAGAGGTGAAAGAATGAATTAAATAGGCAAAGGTATTGAAAGGAGAGGAGAAGCTGACTGATAGCCAGGGCAGAGAGACTTGGTTGGGATGGGAAATGAGGATAATTTATTGAACTTTAGGCCAGTGTCTCTTTCATGCTGAATCACTCCCTCTTGGAGCTGGCCTTGTTTTGACTTGAAGTCTCTTACTGCTTGGTCGGACCAGGTGAAGGAAAGATAAGTCCTAAAACTTGTCCACTCTCTCTGCTATCTTGCCTAAGAAGAGGTACTATTTCTCTCTTGAAAGGTGTTCATATTCCATCTTTAGACTCACTGTTAGCAATGCTGTTGAATTTTCAGCATTTTTTACTGCCTTAGACTCTTGGTGTTCTTTCAAATGCTGTCAGCTAGTTGACCTGGGTTGAATTCCATCTGTAATCTGAAGATAAGAAGATCTGTCTCCCACACATAGCCCACTGAACTTTCTAGAAAAACTCCAGATACAAGTATCTCGTGAAACAAAATTCTTAAATAACTTGGTACTGTGGACAAGGAACCATGACTCATAACTCAAAAAGAGGGTATGATGCTTGTGCAGACTTTAGGGGTTTTATTTTCAGATTGTTACATTGCTGGATTTTCTTTGAAATTTCATTCGTTCTTTGCTCAGTATCTTTCTGACTTACTTTATGACAGTTGTGCAAAATTTGTACAAATTTGTGTATTTGTGCTTGACATTACCAGAGAGATGGAAATGCCTAAACAGAAATGAGGCAGATGTGAGAGGGAAAAATCAGGATAGTGACAAAGACACTACATCTTTGTGGAGTACCTGCCTGTCATTAAGAGCTCATTAAATATATTCTAATCCTAAACAAATCTTATTGATATTTATGCTTGCTGTGATTCTGAAGATGACATAAATGTATACACTGACATCTGTCACTGACCTAACTGGTAGCTGTGTTTGGTCCAGATGGTCAGCTGAGTAGGGAGAACCTCTGTCCTGGGAGGACATTGCAATCACCTTCAGCAGAACTCCAACACAGAGACCTGATCATCAAAAATACCCTGAAAATCCTGAGAACCTTGTTAAAAATCCCCAAATTCCATGATGTTTGTCAACTACAGTCAAGTCTGCTTAGTCACATCTTGTTTGCCAACATCCAATTTTATCAACTAAATGAAAAAAAAAAAAAAAGTCAAATCTTGTTCACATGTCCTATTAAACTAGTTTTTGCTTTAATCTGTGTGATGCTGAGACAATGCCAATAAAACAAGCATGACTTAATCAGCTCTGACTGTACTGATCTGAGAAACACTTTCATTTGGAGAATGATTTCTTAGCTATCCATAGAATATTCATGGACTCTACAGGATATTCAGCTCTCCCTTTATACTTGCCCAATATTTCTGCTGGAATTATAGGTCTTGTTACCTGACGTGTAGAAGAATAATACTAGCCATTCCAAACACATTTCAGGGGAACAAATCAAAATTAAATTATGATATATATTCAAACACGTTTTTCCAAACTTTTGCAGATTGTTTGTTGTTTCTTCAACAGTGGGAGGAAGATTCTCTCTCTCCAAGGGATGGCTGCTAAGAAGCCCTATGTGGGACATAGCTCTAAATATTTTTCTTGTGTAGGCCACTCACTAGATCACCAAAGGTGTTTGTGGTTGATAAATTTAAATTTTGCACCTCTCTCTAAAACCAGAAAACCGCATGAATGCCTGTGGTGCCAACCAGTATTTTTCTGCTGCTCTGTTGCTTGCATGCATTTCATGACATTACCTATCCCAGGTTGTCTGGGCTGTGTACATTTTCAAATATCCTTTGAGTCTGCTTACACAAGATACTCTAATTGAGGGGAAAGATAATCACTCCAGTTTACAGGAGTATTTGCAAATGTGGAACACTACTTTTGCCTGCATTTGGGGACTGGGGGCCAAAATTTGATCACTTTATATTTGACTGTCACAGTGTAATTAAAATAATTTATTTTGACTTCTCCTGATTCCTTCTAATCATTGCAAGATTCACAGAATTCTGGAGTAGTTTGAGCTGGAAGGGGTCTTAAAGATCATCTAATTCCAGCTCCCTTATTTTGAGCAGAGATACCTTCCACTAGATGAGGTTTCTCAAAGATCCGTTCAATATGACCTTTAATATTTCAGGGATGGTGTGTCCACTCCTCTGGTCAACATGTTCCAAAGTGTCACCACCTTCACAGTAAAAAGTCCTTCCTAACTTCTATTCTAAATTTGTCTGCTTTTAGTGTAAATCTTTACCCCTTGTCCTATCACTGTCTGCCCACTTAAAGGGTCACTCTACCCATCTTTTATATGCCATCTCTTCAAGTACTGGAAGGCTGCAGAGGTCTCCATGGAGGCTTCTCTTCTTCATGTAGAACGACTCCAGCCTTTTCAGTGTGACTTCACAGTAGAGGTGTTCCAGCTCTCTGATTATTTTTGTGGCATCCTCTGGACCTGGTTCAACAGGTCCATGTCCTTCCTGCGCTGTGACCCCAGAACTCATGCAGCTCTGCAGGTGAGGTCTCAGCAGAGCAGAGCTGAGATGAGCTGAGTAGAGAAGAGGGGCAGAATCCCCTCCCTGGCCCTGCTGCCCACACTGCTCTGGGTGAAGCCCAGAAAACCTTTGGCTCTCTGGGCTATGAGTGCCCATGGCTGGGTCGTGTCCAACCTCTCACCCTCCAATATCCCCAGGTGCTTCTCAGCTGGGTTGCTCTCAGTGAGTTCTTCTCCAGGCTGTACTCAAGTCTCGTATTGTCTCAACCCAGGTGCAAAACCTTGACCTTGGCCTTGAACTTTATGAGTTTCTTGTGGGATTGCTTCTCAAGCTTGTCCAGGTGCCCCTGGATGGCATCCCATCTTTCTGTAGTGTCACCTGCACTACTCAGCTTCCTGTCACCTGTGAATGTACTGAGAGTGCACTTGGTCCCAGTGCCTCTGTCACTGACAAAGATTCCGAAGAGCCCAAGTCTCAAGAGAGCCCTGAGGGACACCACTCATTACTGGCCTACATCTGGGCACAGAGCCATTGACTGCAACTCTCTGGCTGCATCCATCCAGCCAATTCATTAACCACAGAGCAGTCAATCCTTCCAATCCATGTCTCTCCAATTTGGAGATAAGGATGTCATGTGGGATGATGTTGAAGGCCTTACAGAGGTCCAGGTATAAGATATCACTTAGTTTTGCCCAGTTGACCTTGTACGCTACTAGCTGCTGCAATGCCTGCTGTGGCACTGATGGAGTTTAGATGGAACTGAGTCAGCTTTTTTTGTTGACAGATTTTTATAGCATCAAATCTGGTTGACTCAGTAGCCTCTCCCTCACATGCTTGCATCAAAACAACTGCATGAGGTATGTGAATGGCATTGTTGCTGTGACCCACAGCTCAGCTGGCAAGGCCTGGACTGAGAGAGGAGTGGGCTGCACTGGGCAGTCCTCACCAGAGCTGTGCCTCTGAAGTAGCTCTAGGCTTGAGAAGCTCTGACAGGCTTGAGAAGCCCTGACACAATCACATCCAGCTGAGCTTCTGGTGTAGGAGTGGTTTTAATTGTTTTTGTTGTTGTTTTTCTTATTTTTTGTCTTATTTTCCTCTTCTTGAGAACTAGGTCCTAGAGCTAGGTTTACTATTACTAGATCAGACTATTAAAATGCAAATGAACAAATTATTATATCCAGAATCTTTCTATTTTTCTCAGTTATATCATTCCAAAGAACTTGAATTCAGGAAGTTTAGGTTTTGCCCAAAACTTATGTTAGTTCTCTTTTAACTAAGGGACACCATAATAGATAGAAGGGGAAATGATCAGAAGATTACTGTCTACTGTTCTGAAATACTTATTTGAGATGAAAGTAAGTTTGTCACTTGAATATGGACATATGAGCAAGCAGCCTCCTATTCACAAACCATGTGCCATGCTTGATTTTCTCAACAGTTACAGACAGTAAATTTACTTGATCTTGATTTTCACTGTTTTCCTTCCACTGAAGACAATGGAAAAACTTCCATTAATTTCATGGAAACATGATTTGACCCCTAGTAACCCTACTTCTCTCTTTTCCCCACATTTTCCTTTTGAAAAACAGACAGCTGATATATCCTGAAAAATAGCACCTTGACTAAGGCTGGAGAAAGATTTAAAAATTAATGGAGAGAACTATTACTTTTCTGTACATACGACTATACACAGCTCTGAAAATTATAGTTCCTACCATTTTAACACATCAAAGGATTTTTTAAAAACGGTGTTGCTTTTCAATTTCTGTTCTTGTCAATAATTTAACTGTGTAAGAAGGTGTTATAAAAGTAGTTTACTTCATTGCCTCTGTTTTGCCACAGTGAAAAAGTTCCCACATATGTTTGGGTGTTTTTTTGCCAAATTTGAGCTATGAAAAAGTGAACATGTCCTCTGATTCTGTAAATTTACCATGGAATCAGTCTTAGGAATTTATAACTGAAAATACCAAACCACAAAACCAGGGGTTATGTAACAGAGGAAAAGGAAGGATCTGAGAACATCTCCAAGAGGCTCACTCCCTGAATTTCTTTCCTGGTCCTTTGTTTCAGCCTGGAGAGGCTGGAAGATGAAAATAAAGTATCCTGTTTAGTCAACATTGTCTTAAGCTGACCGTGCACTTGCTGCTAAAGATCATTTCAAAGGAGGATATTTGACCCAAAGAGCAACCTGATGGTAAAACCCCCTTTTTTCCATGATGTGGACAATATGTCCAAGTAGCCAGCTGTGGCTGATATTTTTTTTTCTTCTCTGCTGCTGCTGAAGATCACTCTTGTGGTGGTGCGTGTTTTATTTTATCTGCTTTATGTATTTTTATATATATTCGATGTAATGGTTTGTTCTTTGTACCCCCCTGTTCAGTCAATGGTTTTAACCTGTTTACTACTTAGTTGGCCCTTACCGTTAAATGTCAATCATCCCTTCCCCCTTGTTCCAAGTTGTCAATCCTCTCTCTCTCCCCTTGGGCGCCCCGTCTATCACTCCAGGACCCTTCCCTGGCTTCTGGAAAGCTCCAGGGAGGGCGTCGAGTGATAGGCTGGGTGCCTGGAAATCCCCTCCCAGCGTTTCGTGATTGGTTCCCGGTTTCATGGTTACTCCCCTTGTTACGCCCCCCGTCAATTTTGATTCATTACTACAGAAGGGACCACACCTACTTTGTTTCCCTTTTAAGCTCATGCACACCTGATCTCGCCGTCTCTTCTGGGCGGTGGGTCAGAGAGTGCTGAGCCCCGTGCTGCTTCTTCCCCTGAATAAAGTCCTGTTAAACTTGGCCCAGAGGAGTCCGCCTTTTGATTAGCTGCCGTGGGTTGCATTTGTCATCTGCTGTCCATCGCTGTGTGGGGAACCAAGGCCCCACAGGGAGGAGGTGGCTCACCTGGCTCGCCACCCCAACCTCCTACGTTGCTGCGGCGCACGAGACTGAGCTAGCCCGTGGCCGCGCTCAACAGCGCGAGGAACAGCACCGCGACACACTCTGTCTTTATCTCCTCTCTACTCTGTCTCTTTCTTCTATTCGTTGTTATCTCCTCCACCCATCCTGCACTCCATAGCCTTCCATCTGTACCCAAAGGTTCCATCCACCATTTAATTTAGAAGTTAGTACTTTTGCATTTGCTTGTTGGGTCATAGCCTAAGTCTGACTCAGGTTCTCTCAGAAAGTTGACCATGGAGTGTTGGAGCATTTCTTCTCTCTGTGCCAGCAGTCCACACACACACAGACATACCCCACCAAAACTCAGGGTTTTCATTGAATTTTCATCATGCATGAAATTATCTATTTCTCTGCATTCTTTCACTGCTTAGCATCAGGCTGCAAGCTTTCTTGTGCTACGCCACCACTGTTAATGCATCAGTTGAAAATGTGAAAACCAGCATGTTCAACCCAGATAGCCTAATCCTGTGTTGCAGTGACTCAGGAAAAGCCTCATTCCAACAGATTGGCAACCTGAGGCTGAAGCAGAAATTACATCTCTTTCCTCTACTTATTTTCTCCCTGTCCTTATCCACGGTTCAGAATGAAAAATCCTCTCTGCCTTTCCTTATGCTTCCAACTTTTCTCTGCCAATATGAGCTCACTGCTGGCTCCATTGAGCATCAGCCAGCTGTACAGGCTATCAGGTGAGGGCACATCCTTCCTCTGCCCAGTCAATCCACCACTGAATCCTATGTGTGCAGTAAAAGTCTTCACTGGAGGGTTTGTGGCATACCCCCGGCTATGGGGAAGCACAGCCAAGATGTCAGGGTTTAGGATAGTGGGTGATATCATCCCACCTCTGCGGCCCCATGGCATGGAGCACCTGTCCTGCATCACAAGCGTGTGCTCACCCCCCATGAGGCACTAAGCAGAAATGCAGCAGCAATTGCATGCTACATCCTGCAAAAAACCACACTCAGCAATAAAACTATACACAGGTGGGAGAGGCTCTCACTGGAGGGCAAAAGACAGAAAGTGTGTAACTATTATGCTACACTTTGGGCATTAAAATAAAAGCAGCTTCTGACAATGACGGTTATTTTATGTCCTGACTGGTAAAAGAAATCATATCAATAATACACAGAGAGAAAGAAATGGGCCCACAAGAAAGAAATTAGAATACTCAAAGGTTTGTCTTTCATACAGTTCATCAGTATAGATGAATATGTAGAACAACAGTTTTCACCCCATGCCAGATAGAGGTAAAATTATTTTGAGAGGTAAGTCAATACAATTACTAAGGTCCAGTCTAGTATATACCATGCTTCACCTGAGGGACACATAAAAACTTCTGGGATAAATACAGCAAAAGCTTCAAAAATTCTAATAAAACTTTAAAATCCATTTAAATATTAAGTTAATGGATACCATTTTCCTTTCAGTTATGAAGACTTGCATCAATGGCATTGCATAGATGTGGAGAGAAATCATTTGAGTGGTGGTGGGGCATAGTTATCTTATATTGCTATGGGAGTAAAGTTTGTAAAATCACAAAATCATAGGAAAACAAGCTATATTGTAAATAAGTTGAGTCAGTTCTGTGGTGGTACGAGAACTGTTTTATTAGTTTTTTATAAGAAGATTTATGTTATAGTTCATTTCACTGTACCCCCAGTTCTGTAACCCTTTTGTGTTTTCTGTATAATAAGGTGTTTTGTGTTAGTCCTCCCACCCCTCACCTGACTTGGACCATCCCCTCTGCCCCCCTGCTCTGGGGCAGCCTGCCTATCACTTTGGGACCCCTCCCAAGGTTGCAAAACCATTCGGAGAGGGCTTCAGGCGATAGGTCCCCCGGGGCAGAATTCCTTTGCCCTTGGTGTCAATGGTCAGAGGCTTGGGGGTGGGCACACCTTTGTTACCCCCTGAATCCCCTGATTTGTTGTCTTGTTGTAACCCCCCTTGAACCCCTCCCCCAGTTATAAGGTGGAGGAGGGAGACTCTCGCTCTCTCGCTCTCTCGCTCTCTCGCTCTCTGGCCTCTCTGGCCTGAGGTTTGGACCAGCTGTGGGACTCCCACAGCCTGGCCTGAATAAACACCTTTTAACCTGCTAAGCTGAGAGCCATCCTTTTCTACTGCCGCTGCTGTCACGACACTATTTAGTCCAGCTGCTGCTGAGAAGCCGAGCTAGCAGGTAAAGATAACCTGTGTGCCCATCCGAACTGGGAACATCTGTCGCTGTGCAGATCTGAGCTAGCCGGAGGCCGGCGTCCGCCCGGTGCAGGGACAGGAAACAGCTACACAGTTCCAAATTAAAGCTAATGGGAATTGTTTTCATCCACCCAGCAAGTGTCTCACCTAAATGATTGCTGTCCTTCACCACATCAGAAAATCTTGTGACATATGCATTTTGATTCTTAATCTCATATATATGCTTTAAATGCTGGCTTCATAATTCATAAGTTATTTCTATTATGAACTTATTTCATACAACATTTAAAAATGTTCCAAACTTGTATAAACTTTATACAAATCATTTCACACATTGCACAGAGAAAATAGAAGCTCAATAACTATAATACCCCGAGGGAATCTGTGGCCAGAAGAAGTCCCTAAATTAGTTTTTGGATGGGGTAATCCAACACAACTAATTTATGAAGGAACACTATTGCATTGACTGTGAAATGACAAGCATGCATTAGAAATTTCCATTATTTGCAAATAAAACTTTGAAATGTCTGTCTAAAAGCAATTTACAAAGCCATAGAAATACAGCCGCAAATTTCTCCAGTCTGGTATCTGTAATTTAGCAGTAAAATCACAGAAATTTCTTTCTTGCAATAATGTCTTGAGAGTATAGAAAACAAGCATATAGTTGCAGGGTGAATGCAGTAATTTGAAAAATAATAGCGACTTGATCTGCAGGAAAAAATCCAGTTTCTTAGCAAATATTTCATTTCAGAGAAAAAGCTGATTTATCATTTATGTTTAATAATATTTTTTCTTTTATGTTTAAAATGTGAGAGAATTGTTCTGGAATTTTATTCTTTGAATGTGTGCCTAGTAAAAAAAAAAAGAGAAAATTTCAATTAGCACACCTGAAACAGTATTATTTAGAAATAAATATAGATGTAAATATCATTGTAGTATGTAAATATAAATGAGTAATCATATAGGATATGCATGTAAATGCTCTCTGAGTCCAGGTGGACCAGAAACAAAAGTAACTATCACACTATTAATGTAGTACAGCAATGATATGTCTGCAAGGAACATGCAAGAAATGTGGAAGAAATGAGGGCAAAATCTTGTGGTGCTTACATTTTTGCCTGTTGGGATTTCTGTGGTGCTGATAAGTTGTGAGAGCATAGAGTGACCATTACACAAAGGAAATTGCAGCAGCACAGTTGGCTAAGGGATATGTTTGGAGCAAGCATATATACAAAATACTTATTACTCAGGTGTGCAGAGCCACATTGAAACAGGAAATGCTAAGGAGCTGTATGGAGTGCATGGAAACATGTAGAACATGCAGCAAGCTGGGCTGAAGTTCTTTTTTTCTCTTTGCTCTCATCTTCGTGTGTGTTGTGTTGGACATTGCTTCAGTAGTTCTGCATCTTATCCCAGCAAAAGTCACAAAAGATTCAGGAAAGATCCGACTGACATTAACCTCTAAATTGTACACACTTTGGTAGGAGTCAAGTTAGACCTAAATGCAAAGAAGCAGGAAAACGCATAGAGATTTCTCCTGTTTCTACAAAGCTTGGGGAACTCAGTACTTAGGGCTGAGCTGAGCACTCTCAGTTCTTACTTCCACTTTGGAGCTGCAAGGAATCTTTCCTAGTCTGGTCTTCTCTCCCTAGATATTTACTGCCTGATAAAAACTTCAGTGTAAGGCCTGTGAAAAAGCGTTCAGGGTCTGGTATAAAATGTGTTCTACTCTTCATGTGTAGAAATGTGAAATGGAAGCTACGTTAGTTTGGGTGAAAACAGCCGCTCTACTGAAAATGTGTTGCAGGTTCCTATAAAGGAAACAAAGCTAATGGAGAAAGCACAAACCCATTACAGGAGATGACCACATGAGTTTTCCACATGGACTTTACACCACTATTATGGGAGTGGTACCTGTTCACTTTCAGGACTTTTCTTTCATTCTTGGAACTCTTTCCCAACACCTTTTGTATTCATGCACCAAATATTGGTAAAAAACAATCATTATAGTCTACTTTATGTGTTAGAAGAATTTTAAGAAATATTTATTGTTTTACACAATTGATCAGTGTGAATATAAGAACATGGCTCTAGACTTTTGGATAAAAAATCAATGTTTTTATGGTTTTGAAAAATATTTACTCTGGCTCTTTGCTAAATGTTATGCTAGTTAAGAGAAATATTACTCCAAAAGACGAATCTTCCATTTTTTTAAAGTGCAAGCATATTTGATCTTTCAAGCACAGTTCCTGACCATAAATTAGAATACTTAACCATGGTGTTGTATATCAGTATTCTGAGCAAAATTCTGGGAGCTTAACAGCTCTGAAGCTTCATCTTTTGTATGTAGCCAGAATGCTTTCATGGTTCTTGATTAGTTACCCCCCAAATCCTCAGGCCACCAGTGCAACTGTGCTGCACCTGTTTAAGGTTGACCACATTTTACCCAGGATAGCACATTTAGAGGAAAACATGTCTTTTATTTTTGTAAGTGGCTCTCCACTTAGTCAGCAGACTAGTCTGACACACCTGTCAACAATGTGATTTCAAAATCTGGTGCAAGAGAGGCAGAATCTCCTGCTTCTAGGCTTGACACGTTTGTTGGGAGGAGAATAGTTCTATTTAATTCAGCTATGTAAAAGTCATGCTAGCTCAAGAAAATTCATGTAAAATTGGAACAAAGTATTTTATTTCCAATTTCCAAAACTGTGAGCATGAGTTAAAAAAAGGTGCTGCTGGGGAAATGAAATAAAGCCACTCCTGGTTTACGTACTCTCAAGGTCAAAGTTCAGAGATCTCCCTGTCTCCCTTAATCAAACTATTTGGGGTGCAGCGGATGATGCCCTGGTTGACAGTTCTCCTTGCATCAGACACAACAATATGGAGCTGCAGGAAGATTAGCAGACCTCTCTTCAGATCAGGAAAAGTTGCAGGCAGCTGCTTGTTGGATCCTGAGCACCATTAATGCATTAACAGAGGGTCCTGAAATTGCCTATCTTCAAATCCTCAGTGACAGAGTAGTCCAGTTTAAGTAGAGAGTGTCAATTGAGATGCTCAGATTTGACAAGCAATTTCTTCGCTTTCACACACGTAAAATAAATACAACTCCACAATGTGGACCTAAATCTAATTTCAGTAAGGTTTTGTTCATTAATTCCCTTTGTGTGCAGTTCTTGTCATTAATATCTTCCACTGGCAAACAAAGAATGTATTAGAAGAGAACCTTGCCAGCTGAAGAAACTATTTAGCTTGTCTTGGTGTTGCCAAGCAGTTTTATTTGTAATTTTCAATGACATTTGAACAAAAAAGGAGTAGATCTCCACAAGATAAATTTCGTTTTATAGTCAGTGTCCCTGCTTGCAGTCTAATACTGCTCTCATTAGTTTCAGTGTCTGCAATAAAAAATTGCAGGAAATATGCACAGAATATTCCTAGCTTTCATTGGTGTGTTCTAAACTCTGATCAGTTAAAGATTCACAGAACTGGCTTTCCCAGTGCTTTGTTTTGCCTAACATCAGATTTTTTCTGAAAACCGTTTTTAGCTTAGCACACACATTGGTGTTCATAACAGCTGTACTGGCATGGAAAAGATTTGTAGGTAGTGTTTCAGAGTCCTGTGTCTCTGTCTGAGGGTTCAGTGTTGCCCTAGGGTAAATTTTGTTGTGTCCAGCAAAACCAGGCAAGCTCAAGGGTGGAATGTAAATGAGACAGAGCTGAGGGTTTAGAGCTGGGTACAAGGAGGCTGAAGGTGAGTGGTGGAGGAGGTGAACAGACAAAGAGGCAGACATTGCCAGTAGAGGCTCTTCAGCACACAATGACCAATTGCTATCTATCAGACACAAGCTGGGGTATGCCACATTTGTGTATTGGTTTAAACGAATTCTGTTACTCCTGGACAAGCAACTTTTGTAACTGTCCTGACTGTGAGATGTCCCAGATGGATGGGATGACAGGTGTGATTTAGGTTGAGCTGCAGCAACCAGACTTTGACCAGTCCTGGAACAAGGTGCAAGAGCAGGACCACATTTAATTCTCCTCTCCTTGGGTGAGCCATCATGCTCCTAGGAAAAGGCCATGCTATGGTAGAATGCATCTCAGATCCCCATGCCCTAAGGTTTAACCAGATGATGACAGAAGTGGTGAAAGAAGGCTCCAACTGCCTGACTCATCAAGTACTGCATACGGCGCCCTGCTGATGAACCAGCTGAGCACTTCTGATGAACAACAAACAAAGAAACCAAAGGTGACCGGACACTGGACCTGAGAGAAAGGAGCTTGGTTTGCATGTTTAATCAATTATCTCCCTATGTCATTCTACTGGCAGTGAGCTGTTCTAGAGAAATCCTGTCAGGGTCCTCAGACTGACTGCTGAGGAAAAGGGTTCACCTGTGAAAAGCTTCAGCATCTGAGACAAATGTTAATCTCCATGCTCACAGGCAAACTGCTCAGAGGACAGGAGACTGGTCCTGACACTTCCTCACTGGGGGTTCTGCACGTAGCTGTAGGCCCAGGATTTGTACACACCCACATGCATACACACATCAAACACAGTTAATGGAAGATAGCAGCAAAGCTTAATGAGCTTTCCACATATTCTCTTGAACGTGCTTGCATTTTTATAAAGAAATTCCCATTTCTTTATGGAAAAATTTCCAAAGATTTCTTGTGTCAAACTCTAGGTTTCCATGTAAATTCAAGGTAATGATATCTGCCAGCTGTTTAGTTGCAATATCTATAGAGGAACATCGAAGATCTCTGTTAGTTTGGGCCTCACAAAAAGTAATTTGTTATGCATAATGGTGACGTTGGCAGTGCATACCAAATGGTTAAATCTAATGTAGCATACAGTTTCATTAAGGCACAACAAAATTAATCTATCCCTTCCCACCAGGAGGTTTAAACAAAAGTAATGGGGAAGGAGATGCATGGAAAAAACACCAATTCATTAAAGAAATGAAGACATGTAAAATGATTAGGCTTATAACAATAGATTAGAGGACTAAATTAACCCTTTTTTTATTTCTGTCCAATATGCACAAGTCAGAACCTTAGCACTGGGTGTTATGTACTTTATGAAACTTTAGGTGTCTTCCAATTTTCTTCCAGGGAGGAGATTAAAAAGAAGATCAAAACAAAGCCACTAGTTCCTTTGAATATCTTTATTCTGGTTTCCAGAAACTGCCCATGGTGACTGTTTGCATTCAAACCACATTTTGGATCGCCAGTGGGAAATTGCAAATGAGTGAGTTAACTTGAAGAATAAACTAAACTGGTGTACAATAATTTGTGTAATTAATAACATTGAAACTAAGGGACTAAACTAAATTGATGGAGGAATAGGGCTTTCTCTTGCTTTTTTAGATATGCTAGTTAGAAGGCACAATTTTCTTTCCTATATAAGTCCTGTTTCCCCAGTTACACAGGTGTATATTTTAAATCACTCTGCCTTAACAGATGCTGCTTACTTTAAGGTATAAAGAAAAGATAAATGTTTGAAAATACACTACATCCTTTCAGGATAAGATATAGCCCAGATGCACAGATCTTTGAATAAATCAAGTAATCAAGAAATTTCCTGGCCTTCTTCACTTAATTTTTTTTAAATTTAGCTGAACACAACAGGAACTTCGCCTCTATTTTCTCCTTACAACTCTCAGCTCTGTTCTGGAGGAAAGAAACTCTAAGCACGCAGCAGTGCTTAGGGAATAAGGTGAATTTAGGGCACTGGGGAGTTTTGGGAGAAGCTCTGCAATGACTACAATCCTGAGAAGCACAGGACTCCCACCCCTTGGGCTCACTCCAACTCCAGCTATGTAGACCAGGAGCGTAGTCTGCCTACAGCATTGTCTGGATGCGAGCAATGAGTCATGGATGTCATGTGCCAGCCCTTTGTCCCATTGAGAACCCAAAGCTGGAGCACTGGCATGTTCTGAAACCCATGTGAGAATCCACAGGACTATCAGTGTATAATACAACATCAAAAGCTTCAATGCATGTGCTGAGAACCTGACACTTCCCTTTCCAAAATGACTCTGCCAGCATCTAGAGACAATGGGAGACAAGACTGGCAGACAGCAGGAACACCACGAGAGGTAGTCTTGCAGGCAATATCAATCTATGACCCCCAAGGGAAACGTATCATACCAAACGTGGCGGGAAGTCCCTGTCCCAAAATGGAATCAGGATTCATGAGGTCTCAGGCAAGCAGCTGCAACAGCAGACCCAGCACCCAGCGACTGCACCCAGCACCGCATCACAGCAGAACAAATGCAGCAGTGCATACCTTAATTCAAATAGACAGGGCTGGTAATTTCCTAAAATGAAGCATTGCCAATGTCTTTTTTAAGTGTAACTGTTAGTGGTAGCTGAAGAAGGAAAGCGCATGAAGCTATTTAAGCAGCTTTGGTCTGAGCTAGCTGAAGCTCATTATCTTGTGCAGAAGACACTCATGCTCAGTTCTGATCATGCCTGTTTCCAATGTTTAGCCTGTTGCTCCAAGGAATTTCTGCACAGGGGAATGACAAAAAGATGGGAGAAAGCAATGGTCTTGGTCCAGACTGGGGTAAGCTGAAATCTTCTCTTTGAGTTATTTGTTCCCCTCCAGAATTCCTCTCCCATTTTCTACAACCACATTTTTGGGCACTGGTTCTCCTCCATCCAGTGTCCTTGTACCTTCATTGACTTAAAAGGAAACATATAACTTTAAGTACCTAGATTCTGATGTCTGAGGTAGGAGGCAAGGACACACTGATTTTGTTATGGCAATGTTAACTTGGATGGCAGTGACACATCTCCTCTCAGTGCAGTACAACAGGTATTGTCATTATTTAATGCATCTCACTTAGTGAAAGTGGTGCACCTCTTTCTGCGTCCTGTTGATCCTCTTATCAAGCTGCCTAAATGAAGAATACCCATACAGTTGATAATTGGTTTTGGTGATACTGCTTCAGAGTTAGCTGACAGAAGTTAAAATGAATGGGCTCCTGTGTAATTCATTAGGTACTCACTTTCTTCCTTTTAACTGATTAAGCAGATATTTTAAAGATAAATGTGAAAACAATTTTTTATTTTATATTTATTGAGAGATGTTGTCATGTCACTAAATTGGTTCTGTGCCCTCTGCATAACTAATTAATCAAATGGGCATTCCAAAGCAGATGACTGGAAAATTCAAGAATCTAGAGGTAAATATTGCTATGTCATAGACAAAAGCCAGAAGTACTCTTCATCTGGAAAACTATCTATTTGACCAGTCTTCATTTTTAAAGTACCACTCACCTTAACCTCTTAATCGTAAAGATTTGCCAAGATGTCCGTGATACATTATAGATAACAGCAACACTTTGGTAAAGATACCCTATATTAGAAGAAAATTATAGTCTTACAGAGATGACCCAAGGGCTCCAGAGTTAATAGATGCCTACAGGTGAACACTGGTGAAAAATCTCAGACAGATTAAAGAGCATTCCTCTAAAAAATCTACACAGCTCAGCTGAAGTGCCTCTACACCAGTGGGTGCAGCTGTGGGTTATGAACAGGAGGAGCTAGAAGCCACTGTACAGCTAAAAGGATATGAACTAGTTGTCATCTCTGAAAGCTGATGGGATGAATCCCATGACAACGTGGCTATTGATGGCTACAGGCTGTGCAGAAAGGAGAGGCAAGGCTCTCTGTGGGTTGCCCTCTACATCAAGAAGTGAATGGTACGTGAAGAGTGCTCTCTGAAGAACAGCTGCAAACAAGTTGATAATTTTTGGATGAGAATCAGATAATGAGGTAACAGAAGGAACCTTTTGGATTGTGCCTATTACAGGCCGCCTGATCAGGGGATCATGGAGAGCCTATTGACTTCAAAATCTTCTTGTTCCAGCTATAGGAGGCATAATGCTTGCAGGTCCTTATTCTGCTGGGGCATTTCAACCCCAAGCATCTCTGGTGAGCTGTAGGAGATTCAGGGGACTGTTGGAAGCACAGAGGATAACTTCTTAAGCCAAGTAATGTACAGCCCTGACAAAGGGGATCTGTTACTGTACATGATGGCCACCAGTGCAAGTGAGCTGATGGGTGAAGTCAAGGTAGGAGGCAACCAGAGCTGCAGTGAATATCACTGGTGGAGTGTCTGCATGAGTGGAGAGCTATGGATGATGTTTATCCAGATTTCTGTAGTGTCTTTGACATGGTCCCCCATAACATCCTTAGCTCCAAACTGGATGGATGCAGATTTCATGGGTGGATTTTTTGCTGTATAAGGAATTGTATCGATGAACAGAGCCACAGAGTTGTGAAAAATATGCATTCAAATGAAGATTAGTGACAAGTAGTATCCCTCAGGAATCTATACTGGGACCAGGACTGTTTAATATTTTCATCTGTGACACAGTGGGTTTGAGTTCGCCTTCAGCAAATTTGAGGATGACTGCAAGCTGAGTCGTGCTGTTGGCACACCTGAAGGTTTGGATGCCAACCAGAGGGACCTGGACAAGCTGGAGGAGTGACAATCCCATAAGTTTTAACAGCATCAAGAACAAGGTCTTGCACCTGGATAGGAGCAACGCCAGTATCAACAGAGCTGGGGGTTGAAGGGATTGAGAGCAGCCCTGTGAGAAGGACTTGGGAGTGCTGTTGGATGAAAAACTGGACATGTATGTTGGACCCGCAACATATGGTCACAGCCCAGAGAGTCAACTATATCCTGGGCTGAATCCAAAGTCTGGATGGGTTGGGGGAGAGGATTCTGCCCCTCTTCTCTGCTCCAGTGAGATCCCACCAGGAGTGTTGCACCCAGCTCTGTGGTCCTCAGCACAGGATGGACATCAGCTTGCTGGAACAAGTCCAAAGGAGGCCACAAAAATGATCAAAGAGCTGGGCTCTGCTATGTAGAAGGACTGAGAGGGTTGGGGCTCTTTAGTCTGAAGACAAAACATTCCAGGGAGACCTTAATTCCCCAGTACTTAGAGGCTTTATAAGAAAGATGGGTACAGAATTTTAATGGGGTAGTTGCAACAGGAAAAGAAGTAATCATTTTAAACCAAAAGAGGGTAGATTCAGACGAGATATAAGGAATAATTTTTTTATGGTAAGGGTGGTGAAACATTGGAACAGGCTGACAAGACAGGTGGTAGATGCCCCATTCCTGCGGCTCATTCAAAGTAATATTGGAAGGGACTCTGAACCACCTCAACTACTTGAAGGTATTCCATAGCAGAAGATGTCCATTTCAGTGGGATTGGACTAGACATTCTTTATAAAGTGTTCTACGATTCTATGATTTTAAGGTTTCACGCAATTTTGGGGGACAACTTGACCCTGTCTTTTTCTGCTGCTTTTGCTGCTTCATGTCTCATATCCTGGCACTGGTGTTTGTTAATCTCAGCTCCCAATCACAGCTGTTCCATTCTCCACTTAGTGCTGGTCCCAGCATGGCAGTGGTTTGATCATTGAGCTCATCAGGACTAGGACTGCATGCATTACCAGCCACAGTTCTGTCCTCCCTTGTTCATGCATTAGCAAAGCCCTGGTGCTGGTGACTTCCAGAGTACAGCCAATTTCTCACTAAACTCCAGTGTTTGACCATGTCTCTAGATAAAGAAGAAAAGTGAAATATGGAAAGAAACACTTCTGTGGAAATTTACGAATTTCCACTTTCACGTATCATTAGCAGAGAACAGAAAAAACAACCCAGACTAGCTGTCAAATTCACTTAAATTTTCAAGGTCAGGACTTAGGGAAGACAGTTTTATTTGTACATTGAGCAAATCATATCTAGGACCCATTGGGATGAGACAAATATGACAGCCAGCCATGTTTTTCTCAGAGTGTCTCTTTGGAAGAAATCCTTGTGCGATGGGATCCCCAGCCAAATAAAGATGTTGCCCTGAGAGCTGAGCAGACACCAGCAAGCTGAGAAGAACTTGTTGACCTCCTTCCCCATGGGAAGGCCTGGCCTTCCTGGAGCCAAAACAGTGTGATGTAGTTTACAGCACATTATGGGCTGTCCTGAAAGATGTTTTGTCATGCTGACCCAGAGCTGGAGTATCCACCAGGAAATCTGGTGTACCCTTTTCATGGCAAGGCTAGGAAACAAATGGGAAATTGGTGGAGAGCATCCAATCTGGTATGTCGGAGAGTCTTTGGAGGCTGCTGTAGACTGTGTTCCTAAATCTACTTAAAATTATAAATCACCAGCTGGCAGATGATTACAGTGTACAGCCTTTCTTCCATCAAACTAATGAAACTTTTGAAATTAATTAATAGGAGCCTGAAAAATTCCCAAAGCCTTGTTTTATTTTTAAATCAACACAATTTTCAACATGACAGATATAAACATAAATACTGCCTTCAGAAATGCACACACGTCCCTTCTGCACACAGGTGATTGCCCTGCTAATTGATGCCCAAGTATGACATGCAAGGTTCTGCATGTTCCCTGTTTGTAAGACGGAAAAAATGGACATTTTTGTCTCTTAATATGAAAGATTAGTGAAAGTAATTTGATTCCACTTCAAACTGTTTTATATTTATTGTTTCGTATAGTTATTCCAGGCATTTACAACCTCAACTGTTACTTAAAAGCTGCACTTGCCAAAACCCATCAATTATTGCTTCAGTCACAACTTGCAGAGTCATTGAGATAGCAGCAGAGAAAGGAATTTTAAACTCATTTGGATGTCAGAATTTCACAGTAGAAATTTGTCTCTGTGATATCAGTGTCACCCTTTCAAGGACTGCTCCTGTGCAAGCAGCTCATCAGACAAGGGAGGGTAATGGTAGGTGTCAGGGGATTCTGGTGGCTGGGAGAGAACATTGCAGAAAAATAGGGCTGGCACTAAGGAAAATGAGACAGGAAAGTATACCTCAAGTGGGTGTCTTGCCATGTGGGCGGCTAGATCAGTAAACTCAAAAAAGAGCCTCGTGTTACTTTACTTGCAGCCTATGGTATAGAGATACCTATGCTGTTGGCTAACACCCAGGAAACCACACAAGAAGTCGAATTCCTGGTCTTTGAACCCTTTGAGAAGTGGTGGATCAGGGAGCAACACAGCCAGAACTGAGGTGTGAAGGCTGATCTGCACACACAAGGTCCAGCTACAGAATGTTGTGCTGGAAGCACACCACAGCCTCACCATCAGCTGCTCATCACATGAGTGGAAGGGTAAACTCTCCTGGAAATGGTACAAATCCCAAAAAGCTGACATAATGATGGGATGCCAATGGTGTAAATGAGGCCATAAAGGGACCTGTAGGTAATTACTTCTTTCTATATAGATTTTTAAGTAACCTTTAGTCACAAAATTATAGAAATTTTTTTCACACCATCATGATCAGTTTCTCTCTGTACTTCTCCATCATTTCAGCTTCATGCTCTTTTTGGACTGCAGCATGAACTCAGAAAATAATATAAAAAACAAAAAGAGTCTGGTTATACCCATGTTTCTTAAAACTATTAATTCTTCAAAGTAAAGCACAGGGATAGTCTGCCTCAGAAAGCTCTAGAGCTAATGGGAAATTGAGGGTTGGTTAGGCAGGGCAATGGGGTCTCATGACTCCGGGAGTGGAAGCAGATCATCTCTCCATCAAGCTGCAAACTCTCCCAGTCAGTAGCAGCCCTGCTTGGGTTGCCTGTTGGACATACTTCCCCTCTTTACTCCCATCCTGAAAACACCATACAAACCAAACCACCCCAACCCTCTCTATTTTGCTTTGTATTCTAGCTGGAGTGTGCATCTGAAAGCTACAACTATAAGTCTTTCTTTTGGAATGGGTTAGGGACCATGCTGGGCCAGAAGAACAGTTAAGTGGAAGGAATGTACGAACAGCCCTAGGAGATGACCGCAGACCGCATTATATAGATATATCTCTTTGTGCTTACTAAGATGCTTATATTTTTAAAAGTGTAAACAATACTCAAAGTTTTAAAACACCCATTTCAAGAGGGAAAAAAGGTCTTTCTAGAAAGACCTCCAACTAGCAACAAGGACCCAAATGATATCCACAGAGAAAGTGGGAACCAGACACTATTTGGGTAGCAGCGTGAAGGGATAGAACTCAATCAGGTAAAATGATTCTTTGTCCTCAAGGATAAAGTATGGGGGATGTGGGCCAGAGAAGAGTTATATGTACCACTGCGAATAAATAAAATTCACAAACCCAACAGTTGTAAAGCTATACTTCCTTTTACTTTACGTTTTAGCACATCTTTTATTGCTTTCCCATTTTTACTGGCTGAAATGCTCCCACAAAGAGAAGAAAATATTGGTAAGAGCAAGAAAAGTAAAGTTCATATTTTTCTCCACTGTGCTGTAAAGAATATGTCCACCTTCTCAACACAATTTCTTACATGGTCAGTATCTGCTTATATTTTCAAGTTAGAAAGGAAACCAGAAGTAGTCACATGGAGCAGATTACCATCTGGCACTGTGGATGGTGCTGTAAGAAAGGTTTTGGCTTTTAGGACAACGGATTGTGCTTTAATGATTGTAGTCTGATAGAGAAGGATGGGATCATTCCATCTAAAAAGGGCAAGAGAATCTTTGGCAGCAGGATGGTCAGTTTGGTGAGATGAGCTTTAAAATGAAAGACTCAAAGGATGAGGTCCGGAGAGGCAATGATTGTGCCATTGCCTCCTCCTGGGCAGGAGGTCATTTCAGCCAGTGCGGTGACAGATCTGCCTTGATTGCTTCTCAAGAATGAGAATCATAGGGCTAACCACACCAAGGGTGTGTGCGGTTATGATGAATCCTCTTAAACCATTTTCAGGGGAAGCTTGGTGCTTGATTATGACTATTAAGTGCCTGTACATAGAATTGCACAGAGCACAGGGGAAAAAGCATGGAAAACAAGTCAAGCTGAGGGAGTAGATGCTGCTGCTTCCTCCAGCTCCAGACAAGACCAGATCTTGTGCTGGTGGTTTTGGTGTAAGCATAAATGCTTGGCATGGCAATTCAGGGTATTGCAGCATGTGTCAGTGAAGGAACGAGCTCTGCTTTGCTTTACCTGCGTAATGATAATCAGCCAAGGGATGGCCTGGAGCTGTGGGAGGCCCCCCTGAGAGCAACATCTCCAGGGCCTCCTGCCAGAGAAAAGGGGAAAAGGCTTTAGCATCCCCACCACATGAAAAGGAGCCAACACCCAGAAATGCTGCCTTTCAGCCACTTTGCCTCTTCAGCAATTCAGTTCACTGGGTCTCCTATGGATCCAACCTCCTGATTTGCTCCCAATCCCCTGCTTTTGCTGCCCAGCCCTTTGATACTGCTCCTGCCAAGAGTGGCCTTTTGCTCACCAGCTCCCAGATTTTGTTCCTGCTGCACCCAGAATTGCCTCAGCTCACTGACATTTCTGGGAATTTCCTCTCAGACATGCAGCCCCAAATGTCTGAGAGAACACACATCTCCGGAGTGACAAGGGAGCAGGCTGTGGGAGCCTGCGCCGCTGCCTCCAGGAGAGATCTTCTCCCTGCTGGAGCCATTTGGGCTCAGGCCTGAGGCAGCTGCAGGACACAAGCAGGCAGCAGGCGCTGCGCTTCTTGTACTCTGCCTTCCTCCCCGAGCAGGCAGGAAGGGCTGTGCCAGTGCCCAGGCCTTATCCATTGCCTGCCCGCTCCTGTGTGCGCCCAAAGAGCCGCTCCTTACTGGAACACTGCCGCGCGCCTGGTGCAGGCAGTGCAGGGCCAGCTCCAGCTTAGCCTCTGCCCTGGGAACGCCACGGGAGCTGGCCATGTCCAACAGTTCTCTCACTGCAAGCACAGCAAAAACCCGCCCACAGTCGGGCTGGAGCCAGGAGAGGGGAGAGCTTGCCATGCAAGGGGGAAGGAGAGCACGAGAGCTACAGACAGCAGGTTGGAGAGCATGGAAAGGAGAGCAAAGAAAGGGGCAGCTGAACCAGGGCCAGTGGAGTGCGGGCTCTCTCTTCAAAGAGCAAACTGGAAGTGTGGGAATTCGGTTGAAGTTGGTATTCATGGACTGAACAATGATGGTTTGTTTCTTCTCTTGCAGGGTGTTTGAAAGCAAGAAGGAAAGGGACGCACATAGGAGAAGGCATCGGCCAAAGAAGGAAGCAGAGCCTGTGGCCAAGAAGAAAAGACCAAATTAGCCCTGCACTTGTCCAGGGCTAGCAAGAGTTAGCTTGTCCCAGTCTAGCAAGAGTTAGCTGTCCTTAGGACTAGAGAGAAAGAAGATTGTTTTTTAGGATTTTAGGGTGGTTGATTCTTTGCTTTAGTTTACTAGATAGGCATTGCTCAATGTATTAGTTAAGATCCATTAGTATTTGTAGAGATTTATTAGTCTTAGTAGATGCGTAAGTAAATGAAAGAGGACTGGTGGTGTTCACTCTGCTCCATCTTTTGTCACTTGGTGTTTGTTAAGAAAAAATCTGTCTTTATCATTAAACGTAAGTTGGTTCCATTTTGTCTTTTTGTCTGGATGAAATTGCTCAAGCCATGTTTGTTCCATTTCTTTGGTGCTGCAAACACAGCCTTTGCCCTGAGAGAAGAATCTGGGCACTGCTGCAGGCCCAGCCCCTTGCTCAGCTGGCAGGACTGCCACAGGTGTGTCCCCGTTAGCGCCAATGAAATAACCGTGGGGTTTCATCCTTTGATTCCCAGAAACCTCAGCTGGCAGTGGAAAGGGAGGCTCGGTTTAATTCAATGAATGGGATGGAGATGAGTGATCTGGTCTCATTCTACTTGGAGGCATAAAAGCTGGGGCTTTTAGTCCTTGTGGCTTGTAAAGAAGCAACATGGCTTTGTTTCATTTTGGTGCAGAGAAAGACTTGAGCGCCTTTGAAGACTTTTCTAACCTCTCCCATTCTATAACATTAATAGCCACAAGCACTACAAAGCAATCCGTAGTTCAGTTCCCCCTTCTCTGGAAAGGACCAGCCTCCCGCTCTGCACCTTGACCAAGCTCCTCAGCTAAAGCAAAGCGGCTGTGAACATGATGCTCTCACTTCTCCCAGCTTTGGTGTTCGCACCAAAGAAGCATTGAGCTCACTCTTTTTTCTAGCCCAGGAAATGGCCCAGCCTGGCAAGGGCTTGGGAGCAGGGGCTGGGCAGGATGGCAAGGGGGCAGGGAGGGGAGAATGCCAGGCTGGCTATGGGATGCTGGAAGAAGCTTGCCCGTGTCTGATGGAGCCAAAGCAGGTGGGATTTGGAAGCTACAAAGGAGTTGCTTTGCAATGGACCTTGTTACAGCCGCCCCCTCAGTCTGCTGGGTGGTGTGTGCGTATGTAACAAGCAGGGTGGAAAGGAAGGGAGATTTGCTTTTACCCGGCATGAGGCAGGAAAGCAGCAAAACCAGCTGGGTTTTGCCAGATTTGGGATCTAAGTATTAAATGGGAAGGCCATTCGTGTGAAAAAGTCATTATCTTAGTGGTAGTCTCAGAGGAATGCCACAGTTTTTGTGGCAAACATCTCGCTTCTTCAAGGGAGCTGGAAGAGAGACATAGGAATTCTGCATTCAATGTTGGCTAAGGAATTGCTGGTGGGCTGTCCCCTTCAATTCCCCTGAAAAATATCCTGTTCCTCTAAGTTTCACAGAATGAGTCTGGAGAGGAGAGAGCGCTCAGCTCAGTGGCCCAAAGGAGGGCAAACATCAAGCAACATGACGAGGCAGAAGACGATTTACAGCAGGGGCAGGGGGAATGGCTCCACTTGGAGAGAAAGCTTGGGAGTTGGTTCTGCACTGAACCACTCTCAGTCTCTTGCTCCTCTCCCAAGCAGAGCAGAGACAGCAGCAGGACTCCTTCTGCTTCTCCAGTGCAGGCAATGTGCTGTGGGGCCTTTGCCAGAGGCAGGCTCCAGGGCAGGTTCAGCTGGAGGCACCTCAGAGAGAAGCACCAAGAAGAGCCCGAGCTGTGCCTGCACTGCTCTGCCCCGACCAGAGGAGTGGCGAGAAATGCCCCAGTGCGAAGGTCCTCCCAGCAAACTTACAGCAGCAGCAGCAGCAGCAGAAGAAGAAGAAGTAAAAGGGGTCAAGGTGGCCCATCCCTGTTTGTGTCCCCCGGGTCCCCCAGGGTTCTATATGGAATGTTGGGCTGTGCCCGTGGCAACTGTCGTTGTCTCCTACTGCTGCGGCCGTTGGTGGAACACTGGTGGAGCAGCGGTGGAGCAGCAGCAGCAGCAGCTGCTCCTGGGCTGTCCCTGACCAGCCACCTCTGGCCTCAGCACCAGAAGATTTGGCATCTGCACCACCGTCCTCATCTGCTCATCTGCTGCCCCACAGCATCCCCACTGCCCTTTGGGACTGTCAAAGGTAAGAAAATGCCCTCCAAGCACTAACACAACTCCAGGAGGCTCCACTTGGCTGTGCCATCAACCACACCAGACTTGGTCTGTTCTCACTCTCCCCACACCAGCTTACACATGAAAGCAGGGTCCAGCTTCTGGAGGAATAATGCAGCCTCCAGTGGAAATTCAGACCTTTCCAGAGAGGGCGTCGGGAGGTCTCACCATGTGCTTTCAAATACTCGTCCACTGATGACCTTATTCAAGGTTTTTGGTAGCCACTGAGGTCCCAAAACTATGTTGTGGTGACCCCAAAACCATCTGGTCATTCCTGGGGTGTTCAGGGCTTCAGGGTCAACAAATGCTCTCAGGCCCTGGCTCTGCTCCCATCATCTCCAAAGCTTTCCAACCCGCAATGATGGCACTTCTCCTCTGCGATCCCTCTTCTTCAGGGCAGGCAAACAGTTTGCAGGGCTTCTCCTCCAATACTGGCTTTCACCTACAAAAATGCTCTGCTTTCAGCCATTCTTCCATACTTACATATTTTCATCACTTACAGACACATTCTATTTTACGACTTGGATACATTTTTCTTTCCCACCTGCATTGGATTTCATTTCTCTAGAAATATTGGTCTAGACTTGTCTATGTTTTTCAATGCCTGGAGGGCTGCTTCTGCTTGCCGGTCACAGGCAGCCATGAAATGGCACTTTGAGTGATCTTTCTCAATGCCTAGCACAATCCCAGGATCACAGAATGCTCTGGGCTGGAAGGGAGCCACAAGATCATTGAGTCCAGCCCCTGGCCCTGCACAGGACAGCCTCGAGAATCCCGCCCTGTGCCCAAGAGCAATGTCCAAAGCATCTGGGGGCTCTGTCAGGCTTGGTGCTGTGACCCGTTCCCTGGGAGGCTGTTCCCATGCCCCAGCACCCTCTGGCTGAAGAAGCTTTTCCTCACACCCACCCTAAGCCTGCCCTGGCACAACTTCCATGCCATCCTTTTGGGTCTTCTCGCTGGCCCCAAGATTGGAGGGAGGATTGCGTGCCCTTCTGCTTCCCCTCTTGAGGACTCTGCCCACTACTCTAGGGTCCTGGCTCGGGAGATCCAAGTGAAAAATGCAGCAATTCCACCAAACGGAGGCCACTCCTGGGACACAGGAGTTGGTGGTTTGCAATGCTGAGCATGAGAAGGAGGGCTAGCAACACATCTTGCAGAATGATTTTTATCTGGAACACTGTTTTGATCTCTTCCAGGTGGAAAGGAAAGGCACAATGAAAAGGAAGGCCAGAGCCCACACTCGGCCGTGAGTTTTGGCAGAGGGATTAAAGGACGGCAGCTTGAGCAATGGCGAGGAGGAGAGCTGCAATTGCAGAGTTGGGCTGGGATTGCTTCAAGCCTGCAGCTCCACAGGATGTTTCTCTTGAGCACTTGTCTTTCTTCCCTCCATTTCCTTTAGACACATCAATGTTGGCAGTGAGTTTCAGGCCGAGCTCCCTGAGCTGCAGAGCAGAGCGCCAAGTGAGGATGAGGAGCCTGCATCCCTGGTGTGGAAGCCTTGGGGGGAAGATGACTCTGACATGCAAAAACCTGACAGAGGTAACTGTCAAGCTTTTCTTGCACCCCTGAGATACTTGGTGTGGAAAAGGTTCCTTCTTTGCTCAAAGGGCAGATTTGGGCATGCTCTGCTTCTCTCCTTGACCAGCTCATCTTCCCAAGTGGGAGTGTTAGAGGCAAGGAGAATGCTCTGGTTTTGTAGGAGAGCAAGGAAGAAAATCTACTTTCCTGCTCTCCAAAGTTGTCAGAGGCATTGGCCACGGGAAGAGGAGAGGTTGGCCCCTGCCTCTTCTTCCAAAAGGCTCAGTGAAGGGAGAGCCCGCACTCCACTGGCCCTGGTTCAGCTGCCCCTTTCTTTGCTCTCCTTTCCATGCTCTCCAACCTGCTGTCTGTAGCTCTCGTGCTCTCCTTCCCCCTTGCATGGCAAGCTCTCCCCTCTCCTGGCTCCAGCCCGACTGTGGGCGGGTTTTTGCTGTGCTTGCAGTGAGAGAACTGTTGGACATGGCCAGCTCCCGTGGCGTTCCCAGGGCAGAGGCTAAGCTGGAGCTGGCCCTGCACTGCCTGCACCAGGCGCGCGGCAGTGTTCCGGTAAGGAGCGGCTCTTTGGGCGCACACAGGAGCGGGCAGGCAATGGATAAGGCCTGGGCACTGGCACAGCCCTTCCTGCCTGCTCGGGGAGGAAGGCAGAGTACAAGAAGCGCAGCGCCTGCTGCCTGCTTGTGTCCTGCAGCTGCCTCAGGCCTGAGCCCAAATGGCTCCAGCAGGGAGAAGATCTCTCCTGGAGGCAGCGGCGCAGGCTCCCACAGCCTGCTCCCTTGTCTCTCTGGAGATGTGTGTTCTCTCAGACATTTGGGGCTGGATGGCTGTGGGGAAATTCCCAGAAATGTCAGTGTGCTCAGGCAATTCTGGGTGCAGCAGGAACAAAATCTGGGAGCTGGTGAGCAAAAGGCCACTCTTGGCAGGAGCAGTATCAAAGGGCTGGGCAGCAAAAGCAGGGGATTGGGAGCAAATCAGGAGGTTGGATCCATAGGAGACCCAGTGAACTGAATTGCTGAAGAGGCAAAGTGGCTGAAAAGCAGCATTTCTGGGTGTTGGCTCCTTCTCCTGTGGTGGGGATGCTAAAGCCTTTTCCCCTTTTCTCTGGCAGGAGGCCCTGGAGATGTTGCTCTCAGGGGGGCCTCCCACAGCTCCAGGCCATCCCTTGGCTGATTATCATTACCCAGGTAAAGCAAAGCAGAGCTCGTTCCTTCACTGACACATGCTGCAATACCCTGAATTGCCATGCCAAGCATTTATGCTTACACCAAAACCACCAGCACAAGATCTGGTCTTGTCTGGAGCTGGGGGAAGCAGCAGCATCTACTCCCTCAGCTTGACTCGTTTTCCATGCTTTTTTCCCTGGGGAATGCCTGCTCTTGTGCTCATTACTTTCTGAGGGTGCAGACATGGACACAGGTGGATGATGGGTGGCATAAATTTTGTTTTCCTGGCCGGTGGTATCTAGTTCAAGTGGAGAGAGGAATCAATTGTCCTGCTGCTCTTTTCTTTCTGCCAGACTCTGAGAGATGGACACCTGAGGAGAAGGAGTCCTTTGAAAAGGCTTTGCACACCTATGGCAAGGATTTTCATCTCATCCAGAAGCAGGTAAAGCCAGGGGACGTTCTTTACCCTAGGTCATCATCCGGGGGGGATGTTGATTCTTTCTGCTCCCAACTACTGCACCTCAGTCTGTCTCTTCTCAAATAGCAAAACTATTCAAGTAATCCTGACATGGGTCATCCAAGACCTGTGTCAAAGTGCTGATTCTTCCCCTCCAGCCCTTTTCTGCAAGCTACTTTGGAAGACCAAGCTTGATTCTGTCCGATTCTTCTCCTAGGTGTGCTGCTTCTTCCACAACACATTGTGGTGGGAGAACTGCAGGGAATGGGGGACAGGATAACTGTGCTGGATGGATTTGTTGTTGATCTGTGCATTACATCTCTTACCACATAGCATAAGACACAGTTTGCTACATTGCATAAGGCCTCTTTTGCTCCCTATTTCTTTCATTTTACACCCTACTCAATTGACTCCATCATTTGCCTTCCTACTCTGCTCCACACTCTACTTTTTCTCCAAAGCACCCGACAGCAGGGCCATTTTAGATTCCTTCTTTTGCTCTTCACAACAGATTCACAGTAAGACTGTGGCCCAGTGTGTGGAGTACTACTACTGCTGGAAAAAAGAACGGAAACTTGCCAGTGCTTCTGCTCAGGTAAGAAAACCAAGACGTGCCGGGAGGGTCAAGAAACTGGGAGAAGGGGACAAAACCTGCCGGCGAGCCGTGCGAGACGCCGCCCTGCCAGGATCACATCGTCCCATGGACTGGGAAAGGCGCAGCAGATGCTGCCCAGGGCTTCATTCTGCTGCTGCTGCTGCCCTGCAATATGGAATTCTGGAACATAAATTTGAGCCAACAAAGCAGCCCCATCACCAGAATGGGCTTGAACGCTCTACACACTGGTTTCTCAAGGCCTGGCACCTCATTGACTCCAGTCAGATCCTTAATTCCCCGCTGCTTGCTAACATCAGTCATCCTGGCTACCTTCATGGAGATGCTGCAGATTTTCAGGGATCTTTGCTTCAGCATCCCAGCATAGTCCCCAAAAAGAAGCTACCGGTGCTGTGGCTCAGCTAAAATTTTCCTGGCAAACCTGAATTTGGTTCACTGAGAGAGAGAGAAATTATTTGGGGTGGTCACAACCATGTGCCTTCAGCAATTTGATTGAATTTAAAACCCATTGCCTAGGCGTTTCTGGAGGAAAAACAGGGATAAATAGATTTTAGGCAGAGACATGTAAAGAAGAAATTTAGAACTCTAGATCTCAGCCCTCTGGGGGGGAGAAAGGAGGTGTTTTTTCCTCCAGGGGTTGTGTTTGCAGCCCGCCGCTGCCTGCCACCAAAACCAGCCCTTCTCTCAGCTCTTCAGGCTTTGGAAAATTGGCTCAGGCCTATGGATTTTGGCGCTGAATGCTCTGTTTTCCAGCTTTGTGAGAGGAAAGCCAAACTGATGAGGATTCTCTCATTTGCAGAGTGTGGACGAAGCAGAGAGGAGCAAAAGCCCTGGCAGGAAGGAGAATGGCGAGCGAGGGAAGAGGAGCCGCAAGAGGCCCCGCAAGGCGGAGTGTCCCTGCTGCCCAGCGCCCCAGCCGCCGCGATCGGCGCCAGGCCCCTTTGCGTGCCGGCAGTGCAAACGGTGCGCCACTGCTTCCTCGTCCTGCTCACAGCCCGGCCCTTTGCACTCCAACAGGCTGAGCCTTGGCAAAGGCACCACAGGGGAGCTGAGGCCACTTGCAGGATGGGCCCTGGCCGCCGTGCTCAGCCTCACAACCCACTCGAAACACAAAGAGCTGAGTTCAAACCCAGCACGCAGAAGGAAACCTGGCCCTGCCCCAACAAGACACAATTCCTACCAGTAGGAATAGGTGCACCAAGGCTTGGTGTGATGGGGCTGGTCAAATCAAGAGTAGGATGAAGCAAAAGGAGGAGGAAATTGGAAGGAACAGAAACAGAAAGATCAGGTTGATGGTGATGATCAACTTACAAATGTGTCACAGCCGGAAAAGACAGGAATTCATTGCAAACTGGAAGTGTGGGAACTCAGTTGAATGGTGTGCATGGAATGAAAAATGATGGTTTGTTTCTTCTCTTGCAGGGTGTTTGAAAGCAAGAAGGAAAGGGACGCACATAGGAGAAGGCACCGGCCAAAGAAGGAAGCAGAGCCTGTGGCCAAGAAGAAAAAACCAAATTAGCCCTGCACTTGTCCAGGGCTAGCAAGAGTTAGCTTGTCCCGGTCTAGGAAGAGTTAGCTGTCCTTAGGACTAAAGAGAAAGAAGATTTGTTTTTTAGGATTTTAGGGTGGTTGATTCTTTGCTTTAGTTTACTAGATAGGCATTGCTCAATGTATTAGTTAAGATCCATTAGTATTTGTAGAGATTTATTAGTCTTAGTAGATGCGTAAGTAAATGAAAGAGGACTGGTGGTGTTCACTCTGCTCCATCGTTTGTCACTTGGTGTTTGTTAAGAAAAAATCTGTCTTTATCATTAAATGTAAGTTGGTTGCATTTTGTCTTTTTGTCTGGATGAAATTGCTCAAGCCATGTTTGTTCCATTTCTTTGGTGCTGCAAACACAGCCTTTGCCCTGAGAGAAGAATCTGGGCACTGCTGCAGGCCCAGCCCCTTGCTCAGCTGGCAGGACTGCCACAGGTGTGTCCCCGTTAGCGCCAATGAAATAACCGTGGGGTTTCATCCTTTGATTCCCAGAAACCTCAGCTGGCAGTGGAAAGGGAGGCTCAGTTTAATTCAATGAATGGGATGGAGATGAGTGATCTGGTCTCATTCTACTTGGAGGCATAAAAGCTGGGGCTTTTAGTCCTTGTGGCTTGTAAAGAAGCAACATGGCTTTGTTTCATTTTGGTGCAGAGAAAGACTTGAACAGCAACATCGTGGAAATCTCTGTGTATGGTAGCCCAGCCATGATCTCATTGCAATTATGAGACATAGTGGGATAGTTCACGTTATTAGAAAGCTATCGTGGATTGCTCTTTACTTTTTAGAAAGGACAGGTCAGTGAGTTGTGGCTCTGGAATTGCTCTTGGTTTGAGAGGGCAACTGGATTGTATCAAGTCCTACTTAAATATAGATGAATGTACTGAGAGCTTATGTTTAAGAATTAAAGGACAGGCTAATACAGGTAACACTCTTGTGTTTACTGTAGGCCACCTGATCAGGGCAAAGTTGATGGGGCTTTCTGTAAACAGCTAGAAGTAACCTCACAATCACAGGCCCTGGTTCTCTTGGGAAACTTCAACCTGCTATTTGTTGGAGAGAGAACACCACTCAGCACACACAAACCAAGTAGTTTCTGCAGACTAGTGATGATAACTTTTTGGTGTAATTGGTGGAGGAACCAATAAGGAAAGGTGTGTTGCTGGATCTTGTACTAGCAGACCAGGAGGGGCTGGTTGAAGACACGAACAGAGGACAGCCTTGGCTGCAGTGACTCTGAGATGATGGAACTTGGGGACCCTGTGTGGGGGAAGCAAAGCAGTAAGCAGGATTGAACCCTGAATTCCCAGACATCTTCAGCCTCTTCAAAGATCTACTTAGAGGAATTCCATCATTTAGGACTCTAGAAGATAAGGGAGTCCAAGAGAGCTGGTCAATATTCAAGCATCACTTCTTTCAAGCTCAAGACCAGTGTATTCCCATGAACCAGAAATGCTTCATGGGTAAGAGACCTGTGTGGATGAGCAGGGAGTTCTTAGTTAATGCTGGTTGGAAGAAAGAAATTTATGGGATATGGAAAAAGGAACAGGTCACATTGGAGTGCTATTGGAACATCGTTGGTATGAAGGAATGGGAAAAGGAAAGACAAGGCCAGCTTGGAATTTAGTCTGATATCAAGGACAAGAAGGGATTCTAAAAGTACATCAGCAGCAAAAGGAAGACTTTGGAAAATGTGGTGCCGCTGATGAATCAGACAAATGTCATGGTGAGGGAAGACACAGAGCAGGCAGAATTGCTGAATGCCTTCTTTGCCTCAGTCTTTACTGCTGAGGTCAATCCCCAGGAAACCTAGGATCTTGGAGGTAAGAGAGGGAGGCTGGAGAAAGGAAGATTTCTACTTGATTGTAGAGGGCTGGGTGAAATACCAGCTGAGCAGACTTAACACCCATAAATCCATGGGCCCTTGATAAGATACTCCCACAGGTACTGAGGGAACTGGCAGATATTGTTGTTAAGCCATTCTCCATCATCTTTGAAGAATCATGGGGAACTGGAGAGGTGTCCAATGACTGGAGGAAATCTGCCATTCAGCAAAACCTTGATAGGCTGAGAAACTGAGCAGAGAAAATCCTAATGAAGTTCAACAAAGGCAAGTGCAGGGTCCTGCACCTGGGGAGGAATAACCCCAAGCACCAGCACAGGCTGGGGCTGCCCCACTGAAGGGCAGCTCTGCGGAGAAGGACCTGGGAGTCTTGGTGGATCTCAAGGTGACAGTGAGCCAGCAGTGTGCCCTTGTGGCCAGGAGGCCCAGTGGGGTCCTGGGCTGCACTGGGAAGAGTGTGGCCAGCAGGTCAGGGGAGCTGATCCTCCCCCTCTGCTGGGCCCTGGTGAGGCCACATCTGGAGTGCTGTGTCCAGTTCTGGGCTCCTCCGTACCAGAGAGACAAGGAGCTCCTGGAGAGTGTCCAGCAAAGGGCCACAAAGATGATGAGGGGTCTGGAGCACCACTCTTTTGAGGAGAGACTGAGGGAGCAGGGGCTGTTTAGTCTGGAGAAGAGAAGACTGAGAGGGGATCTCATCAATGCATATAAATATCTCAAAGGTGGGTACCAAGAGGATGGTGCCAGACTCTTTTTCTGTGGTGCCCAGACACTGGGCGAGGAGTAATGGTCATAAAATAAAACCCAAATCAGCTTGATGAAGAACTTTATGTTAAGGGTGGTAGAGCCCTGGAGCAGGCTGTCTAGAGAGGTCATGGAGTCTCCCTCTCTGGAGGCACTCAAAACCCAGCTGGACATGTTCCTACGTCACCTGCTCTGGGTGACTCTTCCTTGGCAGTGGGGTTGGACAAGATGACCTCCAGGGGTTCTTTCCAACCCTAATGATTCTCTGATTTTAAGATCTAGGGATTCCAGATTAAGGCTCATGTCTTATGTTCACCATTTGGATAGTACAAGGGTTCAATTAGATGTCAGACAACTTGTAACAGAAGTCAGTGTAGCATATTTTTCAGAAAAAAAATTGAGATAGAGGACAACTGCATAGGAAAAGACAATGCTGAAAACAGTTTTCCTCCACCATTACTTTTGATAGACTGGAAAGCAGCAAGTAGTAAATACGTAGCAGGCAAGGCTTACCTCTCTCCAAGGAATTTAGAGCTGTCAAAATGATGCTGTATTTTACTTTAAATATATACACTTCAGAAGTTAACTTTATTTAAACTCCCTGTTTGGAGCTTTGTTGCTGCATAATTGTAGTGTGAGATTTTCATTATTGCTGCTGTGAGGTATGTAAATAAATGCAGATTTGCTCAAAAATTTTGCTGCTAGCAGAAAAGAGCTGGTCCTCCTCAGGAGTGAGTTCCCTCTCCTGTACTACCATTGCTGCACAGCGACTGATCTTGTAAGAAATAAGAAATTACCCAGGTTTTTTGACACCACTGACATACCTAACAGGTAGCAAGAGAAGATGGACAGATACAGTCATCTTGTTAAAACAGCTTTCCTTTGATTTGGTGGAAGATAATTCCCTATTATTTCAGTGGATATAGTTCTTTGCTAGAACTCATCTGAGAGAAGAGTGGGTTTGTTTTTTTTTTTTTTAATGGTTTCAAAGACTGCTGTTTCATTTAGCTAGCCCACTTCAATAACTCTTACAGCTACTGTTCAAATTACTCCAATTTTCTGATAAATTCAATAAGGAGTCCTGAGACTAAGTGCTGCAAATGACAAAGGAGTGGTCCTGGGGTCATCGTGACTTGTACCCAAACACAGAACTTTGCTTATGAATCTCTCTTGGTGCATCACCCGACAGACCTCTGCCTGTGTTGGGTTTGGTTCACCAATCTGCGCTTCCCGGCCAAAGCACCAATTAAATGTAGTGGGTCTAATGCTGGTCAACTGCCACTGCACCCCCTAGAATTATTTACTCATTCCTTACTTTGACATAGAATTATGAAGAGAGCAAAGCAGGCTCAAACTTTAAAGGGTATAAAGAAAATTTTATTAACAAAATTAAAAGAAAAATGAAAAAAAAAAAAAAAAAAAAGGAAATCAGAATAAACCTTCAGAACACTTCTCCTCCCCCTACAGCCTCTTTTCTTTCCCACTGACAACAAACAGGAGCAAAACCTGGGACTTTCAGTCAGTTTATCACCTCTAAAATAGTTTTCTGTCAGTTCACTTAGGGACAGGAGTCTCTCTTGCCATGCCATGGAGACTTTCCTTGTAGTGCAGATCTGCAACCTGGAACTTCAGACCTGAGGTCATCTCTACAGGATATTAATGTCATTCTCAGGATCACACCTTTTGCAGGATCTCCATTTCAGTTAAGAAGGGCACCCGTTACATTCTCACATCCTGTCTAATTAGTATGGTACACTTGCAGCAGCACTTCCATCACCATTCTCCTGCTCTCCTGAGCTCATTTTGGTACACACTGCAAACAACAAACCAAGTTGTTCTCAAATCCACTGACAGCCTGCAGCCTTTCCAAGCGATAAGAGAAAATCTGAAATACTCTGTGAAAATCAGGGAAATTCTCAGCTGTGTGTGGCTTATATGAAATCTGCTGCCCTTACCATTTTAGTTCAGCTTGTAGCTTTTCCACTTTTATAAATCTGCAATGTGAGATGAAGCTCAGCCCTCTGAGAACATACCACACAGACTCCAACCAAGAGGTAGCAAAACACTTGGCTGCACTAGAAATATACATCTTCCTTGCCAATAGTGTGGCATTGCAAAGGGCTTTACAGAGGACAGATCTGAGTCTTCTCTTCCCCAAAGTACTGAGGTGTTAGACGCAAAGGCCTGTTTCTTTAGAAGAATTAGACCCACATACAAATTAGGAATTTAGCCTTAGATTACCTCTCAGCTCTGGTGGGCTGCTGATTTAGCAGGTTTTTCACTCCTAACATACATCATGAACTGTCTTCTGTTTCTACCTAGGTGTTTACTGCATTACATTTACGCTCTAAGAGCATAATTACTAGCAGGGTTGCCTTATATATGTACATGGAAATATGAAGTTCAAAACAATTTAGGAAGCAGAAAGGAGAAGATAAGGAGAACTGTGTCATTCATCTGAACAAAAGCTGGTTATGGTGACCTACTCAATTTCTAGAAATCTGAACCTAATACATGTATAATTGCAATAGAAAATTGAAAAATCAGATAAAGTATTTTGGCATGTATAGAGACAAATGCAAAAGTTGATGTTCACATTTGTCAATGCATCTGGCATTTACGGAGAGATGGCCTCCACAAGATATGTATCTATGGAGCTGTGAGGGGAGCTTGTAATCAGAATTTTAATATTTCAGGTGTGTGTACAGTCATCAGTGCCAGCTCAGCTCTGGCCTCAGCAGCAACAGGACACTTCAGGCATGCTAGAAAGGAAGCAAAGAAAACCAAATGTCATTGCAAATTCTTTGGGCAGAAAATATTGCTTCACCACTGGCAAATAGGCATACCTTTTTTCCAAACTTGGTTTTGACATCTTGGCTTTTTAAAGGAGAAAAAAATTGTTAAGTGATACCTGCAATGCACAGTTTAGAAAAAAAATTCCCCTCTAATTTTATTATGTATTAAATTATATTCTCAAGTTCCCCTGTCTTGCTCCAAGTAGGAAAAAATATATATATTTGATTGCCATTATACCAAACACTCTGAGTTCACTTCTACAGAGAATAAATCTTAAAATCATTCAATAAAAAATATTTTTATGACTGCTGCATTTGTCTGCCATATTTGCAAGCAGAATATCTGAAAGCTAGAAACACATGTTTAAAATTACGTCTGTTTTTCACTCTTGAATGGTAGATGTGTGCTCCATCATCATCATGCACAAGCAGTTGATTGACAACCAAAATGGAGGAAAATTAACATCTGATATCTGCTGTAAGCTTGCATATCTCTGGGCATGGTTCTGGGAATGTCTCTAGCTTCTAGAAAACTAAGTGATGTCTATCTGATTTTTGAAAAAGTCTCTATCATGCAAATATGGAATATTGATTAAAAAGAGTCTGTTACAAGCCTTATCTGGCTCCTGTTGAAATTGTTCAAGACGCTCACTTTAGTCGGAGTTGTGTGGAAGTACTTCCAAATGACACAGCCTGTACTTCCAGCAGTAGCTGTATTCCTCTTGTTTTTACAAGTGTTAGCTGTAATGTCTATCTAATCTCTTGTGAAGATTCTGAGGATTTATGAGTTGCCATTGTTGGTTTGTCTGCGCTCACCAAAGGCCACAGCCTCTAGAGCTCACGTGTCTAAAATTTTTGCAGTGTGCATTTTTGAAATCCTATTTGTTAAGAATACTATAGCATAATAGAAACTCTGAAATAACACCAGGAGACATTGCTCTTGCCTAACCTCAGAGAATCATGTGCTCTAATTCTGCTAAAGGAAAACTAATCATATTCAGCATATGACAGAAATAGCTGCGTGCAGTTGGAAATGGCATGATCATTTGCATTGGAGATAAAAATGAAGGGCCATTAATTTTATAGCATTAAATGAAGAGAAGTATTGGATGTGTATAATTAACTTCAACGAATAAATTTCAAAGACATTTTCACAAATGTATGTAAGAAGTGCATATCTACTTATACTGTTGAGAGAAAATAATTGTATTAAATCTAAACTTACAGACTGTATCTGCAAATATAAATATATATACATACTTGAAAGATTTCTTTAAAATTTGTTTAATTGCTCTGGCCCATTAATGGACGTTATTTCAAAATGGCAATATAAAGATTTCATTGCAATTATTGATCTATAGTCATCAACAGTCCCCTGAATATAAACTGTGATTTAAAACCAATGTGAATTTTACAGAACTTGTCATATTGTCCAGCTCTATATCACCTTATCAGCTACTTTAAACATACTTAATAATTTTATGTTATCATAATAGGCTTGGTTTTAAGTTTCAGAGTTTGGAGGGTGGGGAAGAGGGTATTATTATTTTGTATTTGTTTTATACTGGGAAAAATCTACTTCAATTGGGAACAGGCACTACCAGCAACTAGTTGGTGGAGAGGTGCTCCAGAGAAACTAAGTGAGGTAAAAATTGCAAAAACAAACAAACAAATAAAACAAAACAAAGTCTGAAAAAGTATCCACATTAAAAATAATTAAAGGAATGTGATGCTTTACCAGCTCCAACCTTGGGAAGGCATAACAAAAATCCTTGTTGTGGATGTCAGAGATGCCACTGAGGTTTCTTCTGTCATGTGTTGTACACTCAAGGTAGTACCTTGCAGAGGCACTTTGTGTGCACCCATCACCTGATCTTCCTCCACCACAGCAAACCTTCCTCTCCTCATCTCCTCTACAAAGACAGTGATATTAACCCTGTCTCTGCTGACCTGCCTGCTGCAGATATCCTCTTTATTTTAAAGCACACATCGTTATTTATTGCCATTCTGTCCTTGGTGCTGGTGGAAGAAACTCCCCTCAAATATCCATTTTTCTGCTTGGAGTCTTGCCTCCCTCCTGTCCTTTGCCCTGACTTGCACTCAATGAAGGTCACACTGAGAATGTTGTGAAGACACATGTCAACTGGTCAGTTGTGAAGGCACAGGTTTCAGCCTGGAGCTGAAACCTTCCTTGTGCTGCTGACCTTGGCCCTGTGCATGCCCAGCACCTGTGAGACAGCTTGGGCTATGGGGTACCCTGCTCCCTCTATTTGGGGTCTGGTCTTGGTCTGCCCTCAGTACTGGTTCCTTCCTATTTCCTTACCTCCTGTTGTGCACCTTCAGTGTCTGGTTTTATGCCGGGATACCAGAGCCACAAATGCTCCTCAGTGCACTGTGAGGGAAAGGATGGACCTATCGTTCTTCTTATTATTTCATTTTGTGGAAAACAATGTCCAGAAATATCCCAATCTGTAAACAAAAGACAAAATATACTAAACAAAAATAATGCAGATCAAACGTGTACTACCAAATGCATCTACCAGCCACAAAATGAAAAGTGATAGCACAGGATTAGGAATGTACAATATTACAAAGTTTTTATATGAGCTAATTATATGCTAGAACAGTATTAAAACAAAAGGAAAAAGAAAAAGGAGAAGAACATTATAAACAAATAGTGAGCTGAGCAACCTGAAAGGACAGATTTGGGCTCAGTTAACTAATTTAAAGTTGGCCATGACCGTTTCCGTATCTGGATGTGAAACAAGGGGCTTCAAAGAGCCTGACCTCATAGAGCAGGGTGCAGAGAAAGGACAGAGAAAGAATTCTTTTGACATGGTCTCGACAACTCAGCATAACATAGTCACACCTGATCTGAACAAAGCCCCCTCCTGCAGCCCTGTCTCCCTCTGACTATGCTGTGCCTCACTGCTTCCATGGGGGTCAATTACCAGAGGCTTTATTTCGCTCCAGTGTGTTTCTCCTGGGCACCTAAAACAAAAAAAGGAATTGCAATTTTGTCTGCTTTTTCATTATACTCCAGATCACAAAGGTTTTTCAGTTCTACGCAGGTCTTTTTACTGTGCACTCAGAAATAAGTATATATATATTTTTTTTTTTCTCTTCACAAAATTTCACATAGACTGCTGGCTAGAGGGAGGTGAGGATTTTGAGGGAGTAGTAGAGTTCTAGTAGTATAGTTTCCAAGCCCTGGAGATCCTTTGCTTTCTTGGAGACATTTTTATCAGAAATACCTCTTTGGTTGGGTGACATTTAAAGGGGTTTTTTTTACAGCAGAGGTGTCAGCTATGTCTATGTGGAAATGCTGTGTATCACTTGACTTTTTTTTTTCAGATATGCTAGATTTGTGTCCAGACCATATGGCTCTTTCCATGTTAAGCCAAAACACATGACAAGGGACTTCTTTAGTGCTAATAGAAATGTTGCAGGTTGTTGGCATGTGCAGTAGCTCACTAAAGCCCAATCAACAGTCTCCACCAATACAAATGAAATTGACTTTCCAAATGTGATACTTAATCAACTTCCTAACTCCTTTAAGCATTAACTCAGATGACTTTTGAAGCAAAATGAAGAAATCTACCCACATGTCTTTTCATTACACCTTTCCCTATTACGTCTCAGAGATGCTGAAAAGCATATATTCCTAGTCAGGCTTCCCAGGAAGGAATCTTTCTCAGGTCCTCCTCGCATGCCAGTGCACTGAGACTGCATGAGGAGCTGCTGTTTGCTGTCAAAGGGCTGGTGCATCCCTTTGCATTTTCAGGTTCTGCTCTATAACTGTGAAGAGAACTCACCTCAGTAGATGAGCAGGTAGAGGCTGGCAGGACAAAGAGTGTTTTGGTTTGACCTGTAAGTCTGATTTACCACAAAAGCTGTGTGAGGTAGTTGTGCTAAGGGAGACTGATGGAGCCAGTCAGTGGTGTATCTTCTGGAACAGGTGCTTACTTCAGATTGGTGTATTTAGGAGCTGCTTCTGTGCAAGACTGAAGTCCTGGCTAGGCTGCCTTTTGTACCTTGTGGTAAAATGGATTGTCAGGGTGCCTGCTCGTAACTGCTTGCCCCTTACATCCAGAAAGACAAAGCTCCAGCTGTGAAATTAGACCAGGAGCTTAAAAGTGTGGACAGAAGGTTTGTTAAAACACTTTACAGCATCTGTGAGTGGGATGACCTGTCAGTGTATGAGCAGTAGGGGCTTCTTGCACTGCAGGAAGCATTGCAGGCCACAAGAGTGTGAAAATAGTAGTTTAGTATATCACAGGGTGAAAAAACAGTGGGTTTGGGATTTTTGGCATTGAAATGAATGGGGCAAGATGGAGAATTTGGGGCATTGTCTCCTTCTTCTTCCTTCTTTTTCCCTCACTCCATTTCTGCAGTGACGTGGCACAAAGTAGCTAGTGAGGACTGGGTCAGTGTAAAGATGACCTTTTTAGTATTAGTGATAGACATTGGTAAGAAATAGTAAATAGAGAATACGTAGCAATTAGTATAAAAGATAAGGACAGCCCAGAGACAGGAGGAGTCACCAGATGTCCGAGCCAGGGCAAACATCTTGCTGGACACTGAGAAAATTTTAAGATAAGAACTAATGCACGAAGCATGTAACCTTGAAGACTCCGTCTTTTCCTGCGTTTGCAGAATGCCAGGACTCTAAAACCACCTGAATGCCGGGGAATTTAAACTCCCGCAAAAGAAACACCCGACAAGTGTGTATTTGTGTGTGTGTTTTAGTCCAGAGACTCCTTGAAGTAAATTGTGGTGATGTAGTCTTGATGCAGAGGTTTAAAGCGTGTGTCAAGTTTTCTCTCTATGTTGCCTGTATGAGAGAATATTTTCAAGTGAAGGGTTCATTTGCATGCAGAAACCTCTGTGCAAAATCTGGATCACAGTCTAGACATAGTATATTTTATAGTCTTTCTCAAGAATTTTCTGTCCAATGGCTTCTGATTTCTATGGTAAACCACTCATTCGATGTATATGGAAAAATGTGTGTCTAAAAGAGCGATGATCTGAAGGTTTTGGTTTATCAATTATATAATGATTTATTTACCCAGAATTGGAATAATAAAAATTGAACTTCACTGACACATATGTTCATTGCTACAACATCCCCCACACATACATACTACGAAGTAGAAAGACAAAAGGATCCCCACCTCTGAAATTCCCCCTAAAGACACCTCCCTCATTACAGTCATCTTCTTCCACCAAGCCTTTTCCCACCATTTCTTGGAATGAGTAACTTGCAACATTGGTACATCTTTTACTGCGTTTAGTAATAATTATAAATTCTACTATAGCTCATGCATGTTTTCTTTAGATTGGGAAATTCTAAAATTTTACCCCTCGAAAAACAAGCCAACACTTTGCTTTATGCTGGTGTCAGCTTTTACATATATATATGTAAATGTAGAATATATATATATATATATTAGACATAGCTGACAGTTGACACCTCCGCTGTGAAAAAAATAAATGTCACCCAACCAATAAGGTAATTCTTATAAAAATGTCTCCAAGAAAGCAAAGGATCTCCAGGGCTTGGAAATTCTGTACTACTAGAGCTCTACTATGCCCTCAAAATCCTCACCTCCCTCTAGCCAGCAGTCTGTGTTATAATGTCTATATGTAATAGATATAGACATACATTTAGTCAAGTAATTTTTGTTTGTTTTTCCAATTAAATTATATTCAGGTTTCACATTCCCAGGGTTGCACTCTTATTTCTGAGTGTGAAGAAACAGGTCACGGCAAAAACATAATCTCTTTGATCAATTGTGAGACCAGAAGTTGTGTGTGCTTTTGCACAGAGATGTGGGCTTGGTACTTCCAGGGCCCTCTGAGCACCCTGGCTGACACTGGTCCTTGGCGCTGATTTTAACCTCCAGATGGATATTAGCCATTTATACCTTTGCTGAAAGTATCAGATCTGCCTGGAAACTCCGCTTTTACCTGTGCAGTTTTCAGATATTCATTAATTGCTCAGCATCTAAAGCCTGACCACGCCCACCCACTGCCAGTTTAAGCCTTAGCGCATCAAGTCTGTGCAACACAAATATCACAGTCCCCTGGCTCAACCAGGTGCTATTGGAACCTTTCAAGATTCAAGTCTCCCTATTTACCCCTTCTAATGAAAGATGTAACTGATAATAGCTAACAATTATTTTGACAAAATATTTCAAATTATTATAACCCATGTTATATAACTAAAATAACTAAGTTCTGCATAGTGAAAATTCTCTGCTCACGTCCAAACCCTTCTGTTTTCAACTGCTTTGAGCAAGAATGATTGAAACTTGTGTGACACTCTTCCTTGACAAAGCACCCCATCACTATATGACTTCTGAGATAGGGACAACAGCTCAAGCTCTGTTGGCACTTTGTGCCCATTTTAGGAGACAGCCTCACACAATAGGAGCTCTTTCTTTGTATTCTGCTTTTCAGGGGTTGTTTAGAGGTGTTTCTTCAGATTTTTGTTTGGCAATGTGGGACAACTTTTCCTTTCTGCATGACATTCTATAATAGAAGCAGTGAATACTCATAGTAAACAAAACTAAATTTACTATTTTGGTGCCATTTCCCACCAAACCACATAAAAGATAACAGGACTATCTTGTCTAAACAAGGCTTCCATGCTTGAAAGTCTTGCTCAACAAATATAAGCAGATAACACAATGTCAAGGTTTCTACATCTGGTAATAATAGCTGTGATATGCATGATGACATTTTTGGTTGTATTGCCTTTTGTGTTGGAAACAATAATTTGGGACAACACTACATTATTTTGCTTTACCCAAGAGTATAAATACATCCACAGTAATTCCACTTTTCATGTCACACCACGGACCTGGTCTCATTTCATAAAATCATAGATTGGTTTGGGTTGGAAGAGACTTCAAGAATCATCTGGTTCCAACCCTCCTGCTGTGAGCAGGGGCACCTTCCACTATACCAGGTTACTCAGGACCACATCCAGCCTGGCCTTGAACACTGCCAGGGATGGGACATCCACAACTTTTCTGGGCAACCTGTGCCAGTGCATCACCACCCACACAGTAAATAATTTCTTATTAATATCTAATCTAGATCGGTCCCCTTTAAATTTAATTTCTTATTTATTTCCAGCTATGTCAATCAGAATCCATTTTTCATTTGAGATATTTTTGAGCCCATTTATAAATATATGAAATCTTCTCTTGGATTTCATTTTACTGCTATTGTTGAGTGCTCTACCAAATGCTTTTGCAATAGCCAGAACTTTCCCATTATAACGTTCAAGAAGCAAATCATAAACCTTAACAGAAAATGAAATCCCTTTAATCTTGAATAACATTAATTTTGGTCATCATGATAAATTTTATACAATCACTCTTCACTGACACTGACCTCTCGGAAATAAAGTTCTGAAAACTTTTACATGCAAGGACTAAGCATCCTGGCCTATGTAAGAGTACCAATTTCCAGTTTTTACTGATACCTATGGCATATACATTGAAACTCTCCAAATAAGACATGTCAGATGTATGAGCACAGCACCAGTATGATCTTCGGAGGTACCTGTGAGTAAGACAGATTTTGCCCAGAGTGCAACTCCAATAGTTATCTCAATATTTAAGGTTTGCCTTCATGTGGCTTTGATATCCTTGATCAGAAATTCCTTTTTTAAAAACAGGCTATTCACTACATTTTCAGTTTTATTCGTCAGGTCTTCTGCGCCATGCTCACATCACAGTTTCCAGCACTGTGGGCAAGTATTTCCATCCTGTTGTTAGTGAATGGCCACTGGAGAACAGCTTGTCAGAGTGGGCAGCATAGCCCTGAGGTGGGTTACTGATGGTCAGTTGTGAATCCCCAACATTGCAGGTTTTCCAGACTGGAATGGAAAAAGCCACGTCAGACGGATATGGTACTGGTCACAATGCTGCTTTGAGCAGGAGGCTAGACTAGTTGTCACCTCTCTACCAGCATTATTTTATGTCCAGCATAAGTTAATTTTCCATTCACTCTGAGCTATAATCCTGGTGAATTTGCAAGAAGTTTCCTGTGAGCTAATGGTGGTGTTGTCATCCTCTCTAAGTTGAGCACTAAGCAAATCCTTGGAAATTTTTTGAAACTGTGTTATCCTTTGGATTTAATCCATTTTAAAATGCTGAACACTGTCTGGACTTGTATATTTCATCATAGTGCATTCATATCTGTGCTGGTTTTTATCAATTCTGACTTTGATCCTTGTGACTCTTCTTGGCACTTGACTATTTTCGTGCTGTTTCAGATCCCACAGTGCACATACTGCACAGTACTCTCTGCTTCCCCTCAGCTTCAGGCAGAAGTAGCCAACTACATTTGCCTGGCAAATCCTGACTGTCTTCTTTCTGGGCCCTCTGTTTCTTCCCCAGATTATCTGGCACAATGGTCTCGTGTCTGATCAGGGGCACAGTTAACCACTCCAGCCTGAGAGCAAGATGGATTCCTTGGGGTCCAATCATTCAGAAGACTTCTGTTTTCTCCCTTTCTTCATCTTGTCTCTGTCTAAAAACATATAAACCATATGCTGAAAAGTCTTATGAGAACAAATACATTTATGCAGGGTTGAGGATATCCTGAATTTATGTATGAGATTTTCAGAGTTTGCCCTCCCTGCACGAGCTAAGTGAAACCTGCTAAGAACATCAACGGTCTGAGAACCACTCATTGCCAGAAATAAAATTTCTCTCTGTTAATTTACCTCCCTGTTGGTGGTTACAGCTTGCAGGGACAGGGGAAAGTCCTGGTTAAACCACCTCCAGTTGTTCTTGCCACAGTCAGAAATTTCGTGATGCAGTTTTTAACTGATCCCTTTTGACACTCAGGAACTTTTCTAGGTTTTGCCTTGTAGGTAGTGGCAGATATTGTTCAGCAGCTAGCCAGAATCAAGGTTTCTACAAGCTTCTGCTTCATTTGGCCCAGTGAATGATAAAAAGATGGTCTCAGTGGTGCATATCAGAGCCCTCTAGAGGTACTTCTTCCCACTGAAAATAACCTTGCCAGTCAGATGGTAGCTGACCCTGCCCTTTTGCCAACACTGTTTGTAAGTTAAGGAGTTATTAATAAGCTGGCAACTGGAAAGGTCCCCAGACAGCCAAGCTTCTGCAGCACAAAGGAAGCCTTCAGGGATGAGACTTGTGCATCCATCCTCTATGCTTGAGAAAGGTCCCTTATGAAACTTGGTTTCAACTACCTTTCCTTGCCCTTGTGCTTAGTTACCTGCCTGAGAACTGAGTACTTCCCTTATTATGGCTGCAGAAATACTGTGTAAGGTCATGTTTTATGTTTAGGGTAATATAAATATTTTTCTTTTTTTCGTGCAGGTATTGGTATTTTTCCTTTTTTTCCCCCCTTTCATTTAGATGTTATGTTGTACAATTAGGACTGAAAATAATCTCATGGCCTTGTTTTCCTTCTCTGGTAGAACAATTTCTTCATAATAAAGTTTTACTTTACACATCCTTAATTCAATCAAGTCTTTTTTTTTTAATCCATCTGTCCCTGAAATTTACTTTTCAGGTCTGATCTAGATGCATCTCAATTCTTAGACTTTTCTTTACTCAAATCACCATCATTGATTTTTCCTGGCCAAAGAACTGCAAGATATTTCTTCTGATTAGTTACTCCTCAGCTGAATACAGGAGTGTCCCTATAACTGGCTGAGAGAGCATGTTAATAAGACAGTGTATGCTAATGGCAGCATTAGTGTATGCTGTCCTGAGGCCTCTGATGACAGCTGGACTTCATAAAAACTGCATTATTGCTCAGTAAAATGAGGCACCAAGAAAAGGAAATGCGCTCACGAGCATTGGGACTGCAAAGGCCATAGTTCCTCTGCTCTTTGTTTACACAAGACAAGGATTAATTTTGCCTAGCCGTACACTTAGATCCAGACATTGGTACATTGTTGAGCAAGCACACATTGATTATTTAGTGATCAATTTTTCTTTCAAAAGCATTTTTTAAAGAAGTGAAAGATAAAAGTATCAAACTTTTGGGATTCTATCAAACTGCAAAACATATGGACATGATTCATTACTGATGTCACATAAATTATCTATGGAATTACATCAGAGATCATCTCAGGTCCTTATGTCATTATGGTGACTACATACTAGTTTTGCCAGAACCAAAATAAAGCTGGAAGCTTAAATTATGATTTTATAAAACAGAACTGATTTACAGTGTTTTTTTTACATGTGTCCTCTAGCTTGCAGAACACTACAGAGTACAAGTAAACAAGACCTTTCACCTAGATCTGGGTATGTGCTATGTTAACAAGCTTTTACAAGATTTAGCTAGTTATTTTTCTTAATAATGATCATTTGCTGCTGTACCTGAGGTTCATCATTATAATAGGAAAAGGTACTGTATAAATCTGTGAATGAAATAACTATTTCAGGCTTTCTTTTATTTTTAAGGCATACTTTAAAACTTGCAATGTGCTAACAAACACATATGGAAAATCATATTAGGACAGTACTTTATCCTGACTATTTTAAAGAGTACCAGGAGTACTAGAAAAGCTAAAATGGCATATGTGTATTATTATACATACATTACAGTGTCTTTTTATGTGACTGTAGCTAAAATTATTTATTTAAAGAAATTGCAGAAATCACTTTATTACAACAATGGTAATTTTACTTGATGGTGGTTTAAAGCTGAGCAATGTCCCTAAGTAATTCAATTTTAAAAATAAACCAGCTAATCATTGGGGGAAAAAAAAAACCAACCAACTCCCAAATAATTTTCTTTTTCAGTTTTTTAGGGATTAAGTAACAAAGTCTGTGCTTTTATTGCTGATTTCTACCATTAAACCAGCTACATGCAAGCAGTCCCGATTGCAATGTAAAGAATTATACTCCTGGGTCCTACTTGCATTCATTCTCATTCTACTCTTTAAAAATCCATTCATCAATTACTCTGCACTGGCAGCAGAGCCTGGCACGTGCATGCTAGATTTTGCTCGTGTTGCAGTGCACCCTTCTGGAGGTGAGGGAAGAGAGTGCGAGTGCGCAGAGCGTGTGTGACTCCCTGCCCCACACACAGGGCTGTGTGTGCATCCATAGCACGCCCGACCCAACTGCAGAGAAGCCCTTCACAGGGCCTGGGTATAGCAGCCTTTATTCTCTGCTCCCCAGAATCTCTTGAAATGTCTGGAGCCCTGAAGCAAACCCATCTTGTAAACAGCTACGTGAGCGTCAACACAGGGAGTTTTTAATATGTGGCGTAAGTGAAACACTGCGTAATATAAAATGACGGCACTGTTAATTCTATAGCACCAGTGATTCCCACCCCCCTCTGCTATCAATACCAACACCATTGTCTCTGGCTTCAAACTTCATCAGTATGCAAACCGAGTGTCACTATGATGGGTGGTAACTTGGTTGGATGCACTTTCTACATTTCTGGCAAATGAGTATAATTATTTTCAGAGCTGCAGGCAACTCATGCATGTTTTATCCTCCATCTGGACCTGTGTGGTGCACAACAGTGATAAAAGATGATTTCTCCCCTTGGATGTTCATAGGCCATCATCGACACCATCCTGATGAAATGGTCATGTATCCCCTAGCACTTCTATATCTGCCACAGCTTGACAACAAAATTATTTCCCTATAGTACTAAAACACTTCAAATATTCAAGCCCTCTGTGCATATATTTGTGTTTTGAAGCATTCAGTGTTAACATAATGTGGCAATTTATAAACTGACAAATTAACTATGCAGAAATCTGAGCAGGGCCTTATGAGGTCTGAAAAGCAATAGAAAAGAAAGCAAAAGCTTTTTGCTCTCTCTAATAATAATACTAATCTTATCAAGTATCAGAGGCAGGTTTTACTCTCCCATTGTCAATGTTTTTCTGTCCTGGACTTAGTTACTGCACACTGAAGTTGGGATGCTTTGAATTGAACTATTGTCACAATTGCAGGTCACGACAAACCATACCATTGTTGCTGGAGCAAAAAGGGGAAATATGATCTTCTGTCACTGACCATTCAAAAGGGAAAAAGATTAAGGCAAAAAGGCTAGAATATTATTTATTAAAAATAAATGTTCATCTCCATGATAGAAAATAAATTAAGTCCACCCGAGCAAGAAGAATCAATATCTGCAAAGCTAGGATTGCTCACAAGAGAAGAAGAAAAGAGAGATCAGTTTCCTTGATTTCTTTGTTATAAAATAATTTTAATGATTAAAATCCATCACTATGACTGCCCTCTTTAGCAAACACAAGCTGTCCTTACAGGCTCAGCTCCAAGAGCCAGACAACAGGGTCTGCATCACCTGTACCAAACAAAGGACATCCCTCTCACCTTTACTACAGGAGCCTGATTCCTCCCAGAATGAAGCAAGGGCTAATTTTGACGGACCCTGGAGGGAGACTTGCATCTTCTGATGCTCCATCCCCATGGCACAGCCCTGTCCAAGGGGCAGCCTGGCAGGGTGCAGGCTAGGTGGGTGCACAGGCACTGCACCCCTCATGTTGTGACTGTGCCAGACTGCGCCGCCTGTGCCACCACCCTACGCAGGGCCAGGCATCAGCACTCTTCATGATGGCTTTGCCAGGGTCACCATAGCAACAGTGTAATAGATTTGCCCTTATTCAATCCCAGAGGCCACATTGAAGTGCAATGCAAAATTTGCTGGAGTCTGAATTCCTTTCAAGTCATGGCTCATGTGTCAGGAAACAAGTCAATGCGTAGGCAGCAGTAAACACAAGGACAGGAAGAAACCTTTACTCTCCCACGCTGTGTGCTCCTGGTGACATTCAAATGTCAGGACCCTTCCATTCCCCATTTCTGTCTCATTTTCTTGTTATTAATTCACTTTTTGGACAGAGACAACAGTGGAACCAGGTAGCAGTTGTGTGCAGAGAACAGCTTGGTGGCCCCAAGGTGACCACATTCCACTTCTGTGAAACCCTTGTGCTCCTGAGGGAAGCAACCCCATCCTGGAACATAGAGGATACCCGGAGGGGCCAGGGCTGCCTCAGCAGTGCCATAGAGCACCGGGAAGAACAGCTTGTACATGAAATCCTCCTCTTGTCTCAGTTGTTAGCTAAAGCAAAACCAGTTCTCTGACAGGTCGCTTGACTCTGGTAACAAGAATGAAACATCTCACAATCCTGATGTCTACAAGTCCTGACCAGGCAAGGGACTTCTCTATATTGCAAGTATAGCTGTGCTCCCTGACACAGTGGATATATTTATTTTATTTCAAAGTCTTATGCTAATACACTTTTTCTCCATTTAAGAAAATTAGCTCTATTGCAGATGAAAAAAGTACATGCTTTTACAGCTTTGCTCATTATTCTTTTATGGCCATAGTTGCTCCAGAGCTGGGGAAGCCATATATATGTTGGAGGAGGTCAGCCAATCCTGCCTTGAAGGTGTGGAGTGAGAGGCATCCTGGGAAAATCATGGATGCTATATATCTTAGAACCAAACAAATAAGCAAGAATCTTTCCAGAGGGCACGTTTCTTTCCAGAGAGGGACCCAAGGCACCTTCTGCACCCACCCCTGTCTCATGGGATGCACCCCAGCAGAAACCTGCCCAGGAGGAAAGCTGAAGCCTAACATGGTAGCAGAGTATCCCATGCTGGAGTATCATGCTGTGTCCTCTGTAAACCAACAGATACCCCAAACAGACTCACAGTCCTTTTTAGCTGACTTTTATGGAGCCTGGACTGCTTGAAGTAAGTAAATGGCAACCCAGGCTCTCTGCAGTGACATAGCACAACTGGCCAGGGAAAACCTGCACCTTCCCTGTACTTCTTTCCTGACTAGTTGCTTTTTCTCATTTAGCCGAGCTCCTGATATGCGTGGATATTCAGGGAGCGCCACTACCTGCAGGGTGAAACCCTCTGGAGAAGGACAGCAGTGTCAGGCTGTAGCTGTTTGTCTAAATTTGGCAAAACAGGTGTCTGCCAGGGAAAGCTGGAAGCTTCCCTTGGAATGAAGAATGTAAAACCCCTCCTGCCAAATTATTATACTTTTGCAATTTAGGGCTTTCAGGCAAAGATGTGGGAATAGGAATAACAGTTCTTTACCAGGAATATTAAAAATAAAAGTCCGGTAGTTCAAAAAACAAGCAAACAAAACAAACAAACAAACAAAAATCCTAGAAACCCTGACAGAGTGAGAACACAACCCAACACCCTGTTGGTCAGGGTGTTGTATGCAGTCCAACTAAATCTTCCTGGAGTAACAGATGTGGTTCTGTTGGAGAAGAGATGATCCTGTAGAAGAGTCCAGTGGTGGAAAGAAGGGTCCAGTCTTCCTCCAGGAAATCCAGTGGAAAAACAGGATGCTCAGGTGTTTCTGACTCCCAGTTTTTATCTGGATAGGAACCTTTGGCTCCTCCTGTTGTGGTGATGTAATGTTATCAGTCGTGCAGTAAGCCTTAATGGCCCATTAACAGATGATATCCTCCCTCCGGAATGAGGATGAGTTGTGGAAGAGATAAAGAACACTTCCCCACATGGTTTTAACAGCAGGGCCATTAACAAAAGAGACCTTCCCCCGCCCCCCAGAGTTATGAGGAATGGGTTATACAAGACATAAAGAAAACACCTCGCCAACCAGTTTCAACAGACGGAAAACAGAATACACATTTTTGGTTATATATTGCAACACAAGATACTGTTCTGCTGGCTGCCATGCATTTGCTGCACACCCCTCTGAAGGGTGCGTTAGCACCGCCACCACAGCCACCTTGCGCCTCCTCACTCCTCCCTGCCAGTGACCAGCATCCCTAGCGCAGCAGACTGCTCCTCACTGATGGCTTCCCAGCACGGCTTGCATAGAGCACAGAGAGACAGCAAGAGCTTCTGCAATGTTATTAATTTAAAATGTGTTTTTGTTTCTTTGGCTGGTAGGATGGTTCCTTTTCTGTTTTGTTTGTCTCTTGTCTTCCCTAGCTTACATGCTGAAATTCGCAGTTCATTTTCACTTAAATCCCAGCCTAATATTAATGCAAGTGGTTATGTAAGAAAGTGAAAAAAATCAAATGCTTCTGCTCCATGAATCCACTGGTGATGGATTAAATTTTTCCTTATATGCCATGGAAATAATTCTTGCAAGTCTAAAGGCACACCATATTATGTAAAGTACCCCATCCCGACATGCAAGCTGAGTTGCCTCTACTGTACTCTGAGCAAACAGGATTGGGCTAATGGTGTTTTGTGTGAATGAGGCACACATTAGATAGAGTGCATTCAGGTTCTGTTTATCTAGTTACGATTTTTCTTTGCAAGAGCCTTTCAGTCTAGAATTTCCTTGTAAAAATGTCCTTTGCAGCAGGTATCTGGGGGATGGGGGAAGATCTAAACAAGTTCAAGACTTTACAGATGAATCGAATACTGAGGAAAATAGATATCAAGGTCAGGTTAAGAGAAAAGAAACTGATTCCAAGGGAAGCAGCACAACTGGAGAGGCCTAGTTTCCAGCAAAACATTTTCCTTATCATGGTTCTACTAAATCAGTTGTAATAGAAGGTAACAACAGAGAGAAAATATTATGGAAACTGAACATAGCAAATTTTACTGGTGATTTATTATATATGTATTTTGGTTGCTCATATCCCACTGTTCAGCTTCTCTGCACAAAACTGCATTGTGGCAGACCTTGGTAATGAATTCCTTCCAGCAGACCCCTGCCAGTTCAGGTCATTGATCTGGAAATATATGCTGGCTTGGAAGCAAGAGGCTGCACCTACATCCTGCCACAAACATTTTCAGGAGTAAGCTATTTCACACTTTAGTATTATTATCATTTTGAGTATGTGTATAATGCAGCACTGTATATCAAACACCTACATAATACTGCAGATGTGACCCATTCTAGCAGGGAGGAACTGGAGAATAGCAGCACAGTTAACAGGTTTTTGTTGTGGCTTCCCACTAATGATTGCAATATTTTTAAGACTCTGTCACAGAATGCTACATGGAATGTATTTATATTAAGATGTATTTCATATTGCATTTAAAATAATCAGCTTCACTTAAATCACACAGATATCTACCATATGCTAAAAAAAGGTTCTGCATATAGCAATGTAGAAGAAATCACTTTTTTCTCTTCACAGAAAGAAGCTGTGAAGTCTTTCTAATCCATAAAAAAAACCCCTGAAATATTGAAGCAGTGGTTTTAGACATCTATAGGCCAGAAAACAGCCTAAATTTGCACAAGGCATGCAGAGTAACTTGCAAAATAATTGATTTTACCTAAACAAGCATGGGAACCTTTTCAATTAGATGAAAAGAGACTCATGTAGCAAAAGGCTTTTTTTTGGAAAGAGACAGAACTTTATTATGTCAACGATGAACCTAAAAACAACATCGCCAAATGGGACTAGGAGCCTTCTAGGTGTCTGTGGATCTTATTTTGTCATGGCTCCTTTACACAGGAATTTGAATTGTCTGTTTAGTTGCACAAAACCGCTATGGTTTTGGTGGTCATTTCAAGTCACACAAAAGATTTTTTTGAAAAACAAAGAGAATGCGCTTAACAGGTATGGAAAAGCACATTCCAAAAAGCAAGAGAATGAGGTTTCAGGGATGCAGACAGGAGCCAGCAGGAGAGAGAAGCCTTGCCTCCTGCCAGGCATGGGCTGGACTGGTGCATGGCGTCTTCTCCTCCCCAGAGTCACCCAGAGATGCACACAGCAGATCCAAGGGCTGCTCCAACACTGTTCCTTCCTCCTTCAGCAGCAAAAACGCCCTTAGCAAACCCCAAGGCCTCAGGAGCCCTTCCTGACATGATGTGAGAAATCTACACTTAGGATGAGGGGCTCACCTACAGGAACCTTGGACGTGATAAAACCCTCCGCATGGAGTGTTTAAATCAGTTGAACTGATGTCAGAGAGCATCTATCGATGTTTATTCTTATCCATTCAGAAAACACTGAGTTCAAATGAAGCAGAACTTTATTATACAATTTAAAATCTGTTTGCAGAACCCTTCAGAAGTTATCATTCTCTCAAGGGCATTCACTAAACTGATTTAACAGTTGTACATTTGTATAAACTAGATGTTTGCCACCATCTCCAGACTTACACAAACACTTTCAGTACTACATTAAATATATATATATATATATATATATATATCTATATATATATATATCTCTGTCTTAAAGACTCCTAACTGACATTATTTTTTCTTTTTGAACTCCATTACAGAAAGGCTATACCTGAATGCAAGACCATTTATGATTGAAGAGCACTGCTTAAAACTACTTACCACTGAATTTTCCTGGACTCTATCTCAGCTCCTAATTTTGTTTCAAGTTCTGCTGAACCTGTCTGAAGCCATGTACCTTCTTTGTACAGGCTCACACTTACACACACCTGGACTCCGGTGCCCACTCAGGGAACAGAACTTAGCACCTTACCAACCTTTGGGTGCTCCTTTCAGAGCACAACACAGAGTGCTGCTGGTCTTTTCTACACTTAATGGCACGAGAGCTTTTCCAGCCCTCCAAGCCTTTCTTGTGTTTGAAGTTGTCCCTGAGGTTTTTAACATTTCTGTCACACCTGTGGAATGGAGAGGTGAGAACTGAACACAGCCTCACTAGGTGAGAGCATACTCTTATTTATATAATTCAGTTGTGGTTTCCTGGAGCTGTTCATGGTGGATCCTTGCACTCTGGTAGGGTGGCTGACAGTCACTGCTGCTGAGCTAAGGTCGGCTTGTCCACAGTGGTGAGTCCCAGAGACTTCCACACACTTTGGAATATTATAGTCTAGGTCTGTTTTCTCAATATCTGCACATAATTACAGATATCTCCTCATAACATTATTTCTAAGCACAACGAATGAGCTCAGGTAGAGAATCAGTAAATTCATTGTAAATGTGCCCTGCAGATGTGCCATTGGCATCTGAGGAGTAATGTAGGTGCAGGGCATGCTTCCCTCTCACAGCTCAGATAGCAGCAATGAACCTCACCTGCCAACACTGTGTCCCATGTTCATCCTGCTTGTCTCAGCCTGGGAATTTTTCTTGAATCTTTTCACAGTTTGATTAACATTAATGCGAGACTTCTTGCTAGAAGGCTAAATCAGCTTCTTCCTTGAAAGCTTCTTCTTCGTTTGTTTTCGAATTCTTGTCCAGAACCAAAATTTCAATTTCATGCAGAACAAAAAGATATGGAGAAAAAGGTTTTAGGACAACCGGGATACCTTTCATCTGTAGTTATCATAAGTTTGCCCAAATACTGTTGCCTTAGAAGTTTTACTTTTATAATAAATGGAAAATATAATAATATAACAACATTAAATGTTCATGTCATGAAATTAAATTGTATTTACAAAGAAATGTTGCAGCATAATTTAAACTGCAAAGTGCAGGTTACTCTATTTGATGCTTTTCATAGCAAATTTCATTGAAATTAACAAGTTCATATGAGAAAATGTGATTTAAATAGTTTTACTTCATTGTTTCTAAATCAGAAGCCTGTTCTATGAAAAACACTTTTAACGTTTTCTTTGCTATGTCAGCAGTTTACCTCCTATTCTTCTGTAGTTTCCCTTAGCCAGTGTCCCTTCCAAAACTGAATAACTTTTCCTGTGTGTATTTGGCCTCTTATTTTCTTTTGCAGCTTCTCTTGGTGGACTTCATTAAAAGTTATCAAAAGTCCACATAAGTTTTATCTCATAGGATTTTATTTGTACATTCTAGAATATTAGAGAGCCACCACCTCCTTTTGGGAAAAAAAAAAATATTAAAAAAGTACTAGTTGGACTCATTTTTTTTTCCTTTGTTGGGGTTTTTGTTTATTTTAATTTTAAAATAGTCAAAAAAATGTTATGCCAGATTTTCTAGGTCATTCACATTCGAAGGTAAGTATAGCGTATTTCATGAATAAACATTCAGACAAATTTTCTAGGTTCAGTTAAGTTATGAGTGCTTCAGCTCAACCTATTCCCTTTAAGCCTCCTTAAATGTGCTGATGTTTAGCTTCAGTATGAAGATTTCTGGGATACCCCTACCGCAAAAAGCACATCATTCTTAACATCTTAACATGTCTTCTGAGCAGAAAAACCATGTGGATTTTTAAAATTATTTTTGTGGAAGCCAATTGAGTAGATCAATTTTGCCTACCCAAATTTCAGATGCCACCAACTTTCATACATTCAAAGGCTGAGCCCTGCTGTCACATTAAGTTCTTCACAAGGGCAGGAACACCTAGAGCAAATCAGAAGCCTGAGCAGTGTTGAGCGCCTATAGGCCCTATGGAAAAGTGGAAATAAGAAATACATAGGCATAGAATAATTTATATTGGAAAGATCCTTTAAGGTCACCCAGAGATGGGATAATAATGATAGTGTCTTCTTGAAGTTTACAGGAAGCTTCCTCAAAGTGTCATGGGAAAACCAGCACAAAAAAGAAAAAATTATCTAGCAAATAGGATGAATAGCACAGAACTATAATTATGTAATATGGGAAATCACATAGTCCAGTCACTTCCAAAATAAGGCCATAACCTGACAGCATTACTTGCTTTGCTCTTGTGCAAGTGCCTGGGCAATTGCACAGGGATCACACGGAGGATGGCAGAAACAACTGCACGTACACTACAGATGTCATTCTTTATTGACCTCATTATTCTGTAACTATAAAAATTATGCACATTCCTACCTATTTATTAATATTTTGTTGAGAACAAGACAGAGCTTCATGGGAAAGAGTGTTTTTGAGGGGGAGCAGAAGCCCATCAGTTAACTCATAGTGGGAGCTGACATTAGATAGAAATACTTGGGTGAAGTAGTGACACCACCTCTCTAACCATTAATTCCCAGGAATAAATTCAGCACAGGACAGTGAACATAAAGACATTATGGAAGACTTGTATCTCTTGTGATAGGATCTTAGGATGATTTTTTTTCTTCTAAATTTATTTTCTTCACATCATTACATGGTGTTGTCAGTCACAATTTACAATATAAGTTAAAATAAAAATATCTCAAGTTCAGAATTTTGAGAGTAGGAAGGGAAAACGTAGGCAGGAAGAGAAATTTTTTCACTTTCAGCAATGCTTTTGACTAATAAGTCCCAAGACAATTAGGATCTGATATTCTGGGGTCTTTGTGTAGGGCTTATTGAAGCAGCCAGAAAGAGTTCTATTCCCTCAGCTCCCTCACTGCTGCTCCTAGGAATGGGGAGGCACCAGCCTGAGAAGCTGCCCTCATCCTCTGTTCCCACCTTTCCTGTACTTTACCAGTCTATGCAGGCAGCTAGGAGGAAACTTGGGTTTTTTTATTACCCTGGGGAAGCACAGAAGACAGTTGGCCCTCTGTACTTTAGAATGAATATGGGCACAAGCACCTATTCACCGTGCAGAAGGAGAATTTCTCCTCCATCTCTCCCTTTTGCCCCACTCCACTTTTCTGTCCTCCCAATAGTGCAACAGACAAAAGAGTCTCCTTCTTTGTTCCTTCCTTGAGCACTTGCTACTGCAACTGTCTAATAGTCTGATTAGTGGGGTGTTCTTTAGAGGGTGTGCTGCACTGCTCGGTCACAAAAGAGTGATTTTATTATATGGAGGGAAGTATTAATTTTCATGTTTTGTTTAATGGTGGCACGGTTTATGATCTTATATTTTCATGGTTCTCTACCAAAGCTTTCTCTATAAACCAACATTTCAACTCTATGCGGGGCTGGGTTTCTCTCCTATTAAAGTGTGGTCACTTAGTAGTGAATCCAGCAATGATGCAAAGCATTACAGAAAATTCCTCTAGGACAGAAAGCATAGCCTGCCTAATTCAGCTGGAAACAGCAGCTGGGAGGCGGGAGACAGGAACAGTGGCCATGGAGAAGAGCATTTTTTGCTGCCAAAAAGACCCAGGTTTGCTTTCACATGAAGGAGTACAACTCTGCAAATAAATTTGGTGTGAGTCATCTCTGGAAAAGGACAGGGCATTTGTCCCCACAGCTTAACAGCCTGCTTCTGGGCCTCCCACCATGGGGCCCTGAGTATGTTTAAGGTACATCACCAGTAACAACTGGATTCACTTTGAGTAAGAGAGGAAGCATCAATGACAAATAAACTGTTCAGCATCAAATATTTGCTCACCTTTGATTTGGAAAGAAGACTGGTTTAGTGTGAGTTGATACCCAAACCTGAAGAAGTTTCACTTCAGTCTTCAGGGAAGAAGTGAGCTTCTACAGATGGAAAATTACAAATTTCTAGATGCCTGATGGAGGAAATACCAGGCCAGCTGTCACTGCCTTGCCTGAACATCAGTTGAGGGAGCACAAGGAGGTAAGGCTGATACCCCCACTCCCAGCCAGAGCACCTTTTGTGGAGGGGGTTGTAGTCTTGGGGATCCTTCAATAAATATGCAAACCATTGGACCCTGGAGGAAAATAAGATGGTTAAGGGCTCGAAGGAAATCACCATAATAGTAAACTTATTTTAGATGTTAACTCTCTTTGGTTGTACGTCTGGATTTTTTTAGAGGGAAGTATGTGTGTGCTGTAGCTACACCACGTGCTGAGCCTGTTGTGTCAATCAGGCACATCAAAGCTGGAAACTGGGAAACCTGAGATGGGACAGCATGAGGTAAAGTGCAGAATGCCAAACTGGTGTGGGCAGTAGGTCAAATGTCTGGGCAGCTGGCAGGCACTGTGCTTTGTGATGATGAGACTGGGCTGCTGTCAGACACACAATGGGGGCACAACTGTGTGGCATTGTGGTGTAGGTGACACATAACAGCAGGTAGGGGCACAGTCATACAGGGAACTGGGACGTGACAGAAGGGATGTAACACCCAGGGAAAGTGTGATTCTGAAGTGGAGTTGAAGATAACACTATACACCCCTGCAAATATCCTGTCATTATTTCCCTTCCTGGAGAGCTGTGCAGTTGGGCTGGTGAGGATTGGTGCAGCCACAGAAAGTGACAAAAAAAGCTAAACGCACGATGTCCTGCAGCACGCTGGAGGCTGTAACCACACTGTTCCCATGTCCTGCATCGTATTTAACACCAGTGTCCTCCTACACTCACAGGATGGAACTGGTAAGACCTTGCATCCTCTGTGAAGCAGCCCAGCTGCACTGCATTAGCTACAAGGAATGAGATAAAAGGTGGTGAAATCACTCAAACCCCACCCGCAGCTGCCGAGTTGACTGCGGATATACGACTGCGGATATACGGCTACGTCCTCTCCCACACACAGGGTGTGCAGCCTGTGGCTCTGTAACACCAGGTCCTCTGCCGCCACCCCCCTCTGCCTCCCCAGGGAACAGATGAAGATCCCAGCTGGGGAGCAGGGGCGAGAGATGCCCCGACAATTGCAATTAAAGCACGGCTGCTGTGGAAAAGGAAGCAGTGATCTGGTTCTGTAGTGCCTGAAGTGAGGTAACCCTCCCTCTCTCTTGATGGAAAGAATGAGGTGACCCCACAGAGGAGAGGAAAAATCACTTTTGGCATGTTGGAAGTGGTCCTCTGAAGAGGCCATGCAGTTGTGTGTTGTGCCGTCTAGGGGTCAAGATTATTGAAAAGGCCTGCCTAGAAAAAGACAACATCTTTAGATATTGCCCTTCACCTGCTGAAAACTGAGCACTATAAGGCATCCTATATGTCTTCAGCTGCGGGAGGCTGGAAACTGCTACCTTGGCTAGGAAGTGCTAAGCCACTTCAGCTGTGCTGATGGTTCAGCTCTCAGGGTGATACTAGACTGAGACACGGCCTCTGCTGTAAACATTTCCTAGTTAACATTTTTTTTTCTCAATAAGCTCTGAAATCTAGCTGTTATATGCAAGATCTAGAGCTGAAAAGCAAGGCAGCAAGTTGCTTCATTGATAGATTTATGTTTGGAGTTTCAGCTTCTTCTGTCAGATAAAGCAAGTCATGTGTATGACTGCAGGTCCTGTCATACAGCAAAGAAATATAAAGTCCAGGAGAAAAAGGTATATAGTCCCTTATGTTATTTTTTTCTCCTTCAAAGCTCTACATTGATTTTATCAAGCTCTCCCTAGACACAAAATTGTGAAAAGGAAAGAGGTACACTCAGGTAAACTTGTATTTTACAGGAACATGTACACCTGGCTTTTTTCTATTTTTTATGGGATTCTTTTCCTCACTCGCTCTCTCTTCCCCTGTGTTGACTGACATTTAGCAGGTTTCAATGTTGGTGTTTCTTTTGGCACTGGTGAGTAGCAATTGGGGGTGTGCTTGACGAGATAAGTCACTCCAAAACTGACACATGTTATTGAACTGTGTAACTGGACTGGCAGGGAAAAAGCTCTTACTTAACGCAAACAGAGTACACATTCATATTATAAAATTAGCTGAGCAATGATATTAGGAAGAAATTGTTTATTACATGAGATTTCCATAGGTTATGCCAGTGACTAGGAAACTTGACAGCTAGCTATCTTGCATCGTACACATTTAAAATTAAAAATCCAGTATGAAAATCTGCCCTGACATTAATGACCACCACATGCTCAGCAGTTTATAATTTGTAATGCAGTAAAAGAGGATCAGATATACGCAGGCATAAACTCTGCCACAACTGATAATGTAAAACCTCCCTTGTATCATTTGCCTTTCTTTTTTGGCAGTATAAAAAAGACAGAGAAATGAACAATACGTGCCTAAACAAAGAGGATCTTGAAAGCAGAGCATGTCACATGTTTACTCTAGGTCGTCATTTGGGGGTTGAATGGATTTGCTGATAAACACAAGTTACTTTGTGGGCAGGGAAATGTGAGAGAGAAAATGTTTTCAGGAATCAGACATCTTTTTTAAAGGCACAGGGTTGCTTTTTCTGGCATGCACAGTAAGTTTCAGATAATGCTTTTTTATGGGATATGAAATGCTCTCTCCTGAGCAGTGTAAACCATAATGTGCTGTAGAAATGATGCTTTTTCTATCCACTTTGTGCAAATAGCCTTTTTTCATTACACAATGAATTTGAGCTTGTCAGGGATAAAAATGAGATCAGAAGAGCACGTATGGAGTTCAGATATGCAAACCTCTGATGTGCTGAAGAAAGATTTACTTGAGACAACAGGGAGGTGTTCCTTCGGTAGCTTTCACTTGAATCTAAGTTTGAAACATGGAGTCTTTCAAAAAGGTTATGTTATGTCAAGAATTTGGTCTTATCTATTTTAACTATTCTTATTCATTACTGAGTTTATATCCAGTCCAACCAGAGTCAGCAGAAGAAGAAGCACTTAAACAAAAAGAAAGAGCCTTGGGAATTCAGTAATAGGCACAGAACATTCTTTGGATTTGTGCTCAGATATGTTTCCTATTTGCCTGTCAAAGAATATATGCTTTCACTTTGGATTGCAAATGATCTGAATCTGGTTAAAATAATTTAAAAATCCCTTCAAAACACTGCATTTAAAATGAACGTGCAATGAAAAAGCACTAGAAGAGGATTTAAAACTGAACACTTAACCTAAGTGCAGAGGAACCAGAGCATAGCAGACATCCTGCTGTGGATCTTCTTTACTCCCCTTCCTGACTTCTCAGCCCTTCCTTTCCAGTGAGTCACCACCACCTATGAGCTTGAAGATGCAGTACCTATCTAACCAAACAAAGCCAACACAAACAATATAATCCCTCCAGAGAGGAAACCTACTTCCTGGAAGTGCCTGCTGTCTGCTCCCAGGTGTCACAGCACACGGTCCTTCCTACGTTGCAGCACTTCAGGTATTTGCAAAAAGTTTTTCTGTTTTCCCGGAGGCTCCTACCACTTTTTGCATGAATGTTAAGCAAGGCACGTCATGCAATCACCTTGCTGTAAGCATACATGCAGACTGAAATGAGCTGATCTAACATGGTTGTTCCACAAATATTCATTACTCCTTGACAGGTATTCTCAGTTAGTGATCTTAGAATGAATGCAATCATTCCAGTTAAAGGCACAGAATATTGAAAACAGGAACAGAACAGGTGTTGGATCTTGTCTCCTGAGTCCCTGAGTTGAACCCTGTCCCTGGGTGTTGCATCTTGTCTCCAGCTCCAGATTGTATGGGCAAACCTTTACCAGCAGCTTCTGAGTAGGACTCAGAAGTGCCACATAACTAGCACTAAACAACAAGCCATTGTTTTACTTGTTAAATATTTGCATTATGTCTAGAAATCAACATTACAACACTGCTTGCTCTGATCACGCCTGAGGGAAGAGAGGGACTAGATGTCACATTTGGAATAGTCACCTCGGGTGCTGTGGGACACCCTTCCTCTTTTCAGCTTTCCAGTGCAAACAGCAGCGCCCGAGCCATGGTAGCCATCAAGGGGGCCCAGTGCATGGACTGCTCGAGCAGTGAGAGGCACAGGTAGTTCCTGGGCTTAACTGTCCTCTTCCTAAGGCCACCCCAGCCTCTAAAGCTGTCTGCAGAGGATCATCTCAAGCGTCTCCTTTGCCACTGTTGTTGACGCAAAGTCCGAGGCTGAGGAAAGCTGGAAGTGTTATTGAGAACATGGGAGGGAAGAGACAGGTCAATGAGACAGCCCGACTGAGGAATAAAAATGAATGTTCAACAAATTGCACACGGGGTTTAGTTTGTAGAGCATCCTACCAGCAGCCATGAAAAAAATACAGATTTTAAGTCTGTGTCAAGCTCTGAGGTTTTTTGTCTCAAAGACTCCCAAGGAACCCAACTGATACAATTTAAAGGGTTAGAACACGTCTTGTCATGGCAAAACCAATCACATACTTTTTAAAGTATGATTTATTTACAGGCTTGTTTCTATTGCTTTTGTGATTATGTAGTGATTTATTTTGGAATAACAGCTTTCTTCCTGTGTTCATTCTCCAGTAAAGTCACCATCTTGTAGCTCCAATACTCAGGCTATTAAACATTACAGTCATGTCCCAAATTCAGTTTCACTCTTTTAAAACAGGATGTAAACAACAGAGGATAGTGTTATATAACCCTCTAAATGTTTTCTGCCAAAGCCTCTCATGCCTTTTGATTTCCATGCCTGTTGATAACCTCTGCAGCCTACCAGCCTGGGTCTTCTTGACTTTCTCTCCTTGACTCCTGCATAAGGCTGTGCTGCCTTTTTCTCTCTTCATCCCTTGCTGTCCCTCAAGAGCTCACCCTTCAGATATCTATTCCTATGCTTGTAGTCATTCCTATCTTACCAAGAGATGTGCTTGTCTTTGGATCAGATTATACCTATATCACCCTTACAACTTGGACAAAGACCTAAATGCATGCAGCTGGATGCCCTATTTTTTCCTGGTCCATTCTCACTCACAGTGACTTCCATCATCCATCCTGTGGAAATATCATTTGTGTCTTCCAAATATGATCTTCACCTTCCTCAAAATAAGTCTGCCACTGCAGCAGAAATACACATAAAAGAGTTTTGCTTTGGCTCAGCCACAGGTCTCTGAAGCAACCAGGCAGAGGTCAGTGGGAGTGGGAGTGGCAGTGTCCTGAGGGAACAGACAGCCCTGGACATGGTTCTGGCAGAGCTGTGCCACAGTGGGGACTCATGTTGTGCCAGATAAAATCTTCAGGATTTGGTGTCTCATCCAGTTCTCATTAACATGCATTGGGAGTCTTGTCACTAGCTTAGAGAGTAACTGGGCCAAGTCTCACACACTTTCAAAGTTATTTAAAATCTTGTTGCCATTGGCATCCATTTGCCATGCTTCTAAATGTCAGGATTTAAAGTTGTTTTCCTAAGATGTTATTCACTAACTTTCCATGATGTATTCCATTTCATACCAATTCCAATTGTGCTGTTCTATAAGGATGTATGTTCTACAGGATCCATTGTCATGTCCCCTTCTGATGGAATCGAGCACAATTTTAAAATTCTCTCTGCTAAAAATATGAATTAAATTCCTCCCACATACTCCCACTCTGATGTTTCTCTAAAATCTATTTATCTTAGTCACGACCTTACAAGCATGAATTGAATGTGGCAAATATTTCGCAGTGTAAGAATGTGTCTAAATTTTGAAAAAAAGTTGATAAATCCTAAAAGGTATAATTTCCACACAGCATTCTGGTTTTATACAATGATAAGATAATAAAGATGCCAGAGAATATATTACTTTGTATTTTACACTTTACTTGAAATTATTTCTTACTGTTAATTTTGATTCAATACTCCAAGTTGCTAAGTGTTCTCAGCCCCTCAGTGGAAGATGAACATCATCAGTTCTTGCTTGCCAACGTTCGATAATTTACAGGACTAAGCCCTTTAAAAAATAAGTAATTTCCAACTGACAAAACTGTCCACTTTTCTGCTCATATTCAAACAAAGTTTTTCAGTATCTTCAAGAATAACAGGACCATGCATTCAGGAAACGGTAATAAACTGGTAACACAGAAAAGAATTATTCTTAACTGTGTTTTGCCATTTTAAGAAAAATCTGAATAACAATAAATAGAAAAGACAAAGAAATACCCAAAATAAATACATTGGTTTAACATTGTCTGACTGCACTAGAATTGATTGGAATTTTCTAGAACATTCTTTACTTTTTCTTCAGGGCTGAACAGTAAACAATAAACAGTCTTAGATGATGATATGATTAAGTTTGCATTCAAAACAAAAGCTGAATTGCCTAAGGCAAAGAAAAGAATTGTCAACATTGGACCATCCCTGTGTATGTTTTGAGATGGATCCAAGAATATGTTCTGGAAAAAAAGATGATGTGCCAGAGAAGTTCAGTCCTGGTCATGCATTCCCTAAACTCTAGAAATGTGTAATCAGAGATACCAAAAATATGTCACAGGCATCTTCAGTATTTATTGATGCCATTTAAGAAGCATGAGGTCAGAGGCAATAAACTTGCTACATAATGTTGTTCCATGTTACTGCATATGGCAAAAAAGAACTGGCTTTTCCCTACACTAAATGGCAGTGTTGATTACACCGTATAAAAGTGATGAACCAAGTAATGATGCCTATTTTGTTTACATTTCTGGTATTAGTCTAGAAGGTGAACCAATTACCATGCCTCAAAATAAGAAAGTTATTTTTAAATGTATTGCTTTTAAATTTATAATTGTCTCTTTGAAGGGCTTTCTCTACATGGGGCCATATAGAAACTAACATAATTCACACTCCGTTCAGGGAAGCAATATACCATCAGCACATGAACATCTTTTTTGTTGACGTGAATCAGAGAAAAAATGCAAGCCACATGCCTCTCATTCACCCAAAGTTTGTAGCAGCATGATTCTGCTGAGTTCATTCCAAAATATCCATCTTGAGAAAAGGTGTTTGTTATACATGTGCTGTGAAAGGGTATCTTGGGAGAGTTTAGAAAGCCCCCTTCCAAAACTGTGGATGTCCCTCTAGGCTGAAAAACTTCCACTCTGGAATTTGTTTCTGCAAGAACATCCTCTCCTGAACAACACCTCAAAGTTTAGTTTTTCTTCAGTCATCCATCATGCAGAGTCATCCTCATATCAATGTTTTTCTCAGAAAAAAAAAACCAAACAAACAAAAAACAAACAAACAAACAAACAAAAACAAACAAGAAAAAACCCCACCAATAAATAAAAAACCAAACCAACTTGTACAATGAAATAATTTTTTGTCCCAGATATTAAGTCACAGCTCAAGAAGTGCAGAATATTTCATCCAATATAAGTTTTAGCTCTTCCCTAGGTATGGCATTCAATCTAATCCACTTTTTAAAGGAAAGTTCAGTTCAGGATACTGTGTCTGATGTTTCACAGATTATGTAGATAGGCTAGACCTAGCTTTAGAAAAAACTGCCAAGGCTGGTATCAGTAAGGCTGGGGTAGGAAAGGAATATAATCAGGCTTCAAATGAAAATTCTGCTCTTTTGTTTTTTATTAAGTAGTTGCTGGCACTATTTGACATCTTCCTTCTCACTCAAAGTACACAACTCCACCAGCCAGCAGCCCAGAGCCAAGGCAGAGCCCTAAGGAACGCCCCTGGTGACAGGTGACTCTGGTGTTGTCACCCCGTTCACTGTAACCCTTTGTGCCTGACCCATGAGCCAGATGCTCTCCCATCACATTATGTGTTTATCCATCTGTGTGCTGGACATTCTGTCCGGAAGGAGTTGATGAAGCCTTCCAAAGAAAAGTACCTTGCATTTTACATTGACATTGTCATTTTTCAAGGCATCTTCCCCGCCTGCCAGGATAACACTCAATTTTAGCTTTACTTCCCAAGTCGACTGTTCTAATGAGATGCTTCCAGAAAATCAATTAAACAAACTTCATTTCCCCACCTTGTAGTTTAGTATTGAAAATATTGAAGAGAACTGGACCAAGGACTGTGTATTGGATTATGTAACCTAAAAATGTGTATTATATTTCATGTTTTGAATGCTGGTTTTATCCTTCTCTTGTAACCCCAGGGGGGAGGGGGCAGATGCCTCCTGATAATGGCCCAGCCATTAAATCCAGGTGGGGCAGTGTTTCTTACCTCTTTCACCACCCCTCCATCCTCCAGGGGAACATCTTCTGATAATGGGCCATTAGGGCCCACCAATGACATGACACATTCCATCATCCCATTGTGAGATGTTCCACACAGTGGGAGAGGAACCAGCTGTTCCTAGCTAGATAAAAACTGGGACTGAAGGACACAAGGGATCCGGTTTTTCCACTGGATCCCCGGAGGAAGACTGGACCCATCTCGGCACCACTCCACTTTCTACAGGACCATCTCTACTCCACAGAACTACATCTGTTACTCCAGGAAGATTTATTTGGACTGCTTCCAACACCCTGACCAACAAGGTGCCAGGTCGTATCCCTGACTCTTTCAGGGTTTTCCAGGAATTTTTTTTGCTCCCTTGCTTGGTTTTTTTTTGGTTTTTTTTTTTTTTTTTTGTTTTTTTTTTTTTGTTTTGTTTTTTTTTTTTTATTTTTTGTACTACTACATTTGTATTTTCTTTCTTTTTAAAAATATTCTTAGTAAAGAACTGTTACTCCTATTCCCATATCTTTGCCTGAAAGCCCCTAATTGCAAAATTATAATAATTTGGAGGGAGGGGGTTTACATTCTCCATTACAAGGGAGGCTCTAACTTTCTTTGGCAGACAGCTGTCTTTCAAAACTGAGACAGACTGACTGCTGCAGAACCTCATCACCTAAAATTTGTTTTAGTAGTACCTCCTGTCTGTTTCTTGTCACCCAGAGAGTATTGCCCCCATTTTAAGAGCTGCCTCCCTCAGGTCATTCTTAGTCATGCTAAAAAAAGTTATACAAACTGGCATAAAAACCTCCCTAACATAAAAATATTGAATTATTCCTCTTTCTCTGCCTGAAAACTCAGCAAGTGGTCTAAGACTAACAGACATTGCTTACTCTTGACAGATCTATGCTTCCTTCTGTGCAAGAGTACTTTAAAACCCGTGTCAATTTTTTCTTCATTTCCAAGAAATAATAACGACCTAGGAGCTCCATGGTTCTAAACTCTTTATTTTACCCCATTTCACAGAGACAGATACCTTGCTATTGCCTACTCTCTGACGTTGCTTTTTCCTGCTCACTTACATTTTCCAGAGCAGGCTGTTTAACGATACTACCAATAGCACTGAGACTAACGCCAATAGCTCTTTTTTTTTTTTTTTTTTTCTCTGAATGAGGGTCACTGAGCCCAGGAAGTGTGAAAACATCTCATTTTCCTGAAAAATCCCAATCAAAACCCCCTTCAAACTCATTGTTCATGAGCACTGCCTCCTGTCAATTCTTCATAGGGTGAAAACTGTTTGAATTATATTGGCTGAGGAAAATAATGTCCTGTGGGAGTCAGTATCAGCTTGCTTTGGTGATTGACAAATTGTGTCACACAGGAGCTCTCTAATACTAACACTATCTCTAGTTTGATTATAATCAATAGATATCGTGATATGCCTGTGAAAAGTGCTGTTTGATTACTTTTACATGAAGGCAGTACAAAAATATCTCTTAATTCAAAGTATCAAAATATGAGCTGAGAACCTGGCAGATAAATTATTAGAATAGAATCTTTGTACTTACAAACTTTTGAACTTTCATTGAACTTGTATATTAAGAATAGGCAGTTTTTTCAAGAAGAAAATTCACTAGACAACCTGCAATTTTTATTTCACATATTTAAGAAAAATGTTCAATTGAGTAAGAAAATAATAGTAATTTATGGCTTTGATAACGACTGTAGTTCTATAGTCAGAGAGAAGCAGCCATCTACAACACCTGCTCTCTGAGTCAGAGTCAAATTAAAGAGGTAGATACCACCTTAACTGGATAAAGCCCCAATATTTTGGGTTAAGTGACCAAGAAACTTCCACCTCCCTGTGAAAAGAAAACCTGCCCCTTGCAGAATCCCACCTGCCTGAAGACTTGGTACAAAAATACCAAATCCTCCTTCCTCCTCCTCTTCCTTCTCATATTCCTTGAAATGGAACAGTCATATCCCCTCATGCGGGAGTAAATAGGCTCTAGGGACAGCTCTCTTGTTGTAAACACACCTTTCTCAAGCTGGGAAAATTTGAGATCCAGCATCCTGCTCTAAATGAACTGATATGAACTAAAAAATTGTATATAATTCATGATACGGGTGATTTTTTACTACTAACCCTGTCGTGAAGGACAACTGAACACATTAAAAAGTATAATCTGTCAGTGCACAGGACACAAACTGTAAGATTTCCTGCTGGTCTTTGTTTCATCCTACTTAAAACACAACACAAGGAAATGAGTCAAGGAGGAGGACATATGTGAGGGAATGATTGCAGATGAGTTATCTCATCTGGCCGTTTGGGGTATGAAGTCATGTTTTATTGACTCTCATGGAGCAAGTCCATCCCTGGAAGTCCTGTAAGCCATGAGATTTTTTGGCTGGGCAGCAATGTTTAGGTGAAGGTGTCACATGTAGAGGGTATGAGCATGGACTACTGGTTCATCCTGTGAAAAACCAGTGGATTCTGGAACAGGCTACAAGGGGTTCTGTTTTCCCCACTTCCTCTGAGTCCAGTTCACTACTACAATTCAGCGAGGTTAGAGGGAATCATCCTTTTCCATCCTCATCTTTCCGGTCCAGTTATTCAATAATTCCTACCTGTGAGCTCAAAGTGAACTTCTTCAAAATTAAAATCTCCCACTAGCTGAAAAAGTCCTTGAATCATTTCTGTGTTAACCATTTTTAAGGTGCTGAGTGTTGCCCCATTTAAAGAAGTCTTCTGCAGCTTAAAGAAATCTCCTGCAACAAGCATTGCACAGACTGCTTTATTCTGTAATCAGAAATGAAATCACATAATGATTTTTAGCTTTTAGAAAGAAGGGTTGTAAAAATTTCTGTGAGGTCAGAGGTGTGAGAGGATATCAATCTGGCAAAACAGTATTCCATGCAGGTGGATTAATCATTTTAAGGATGCTTAGCACAGAAAGATTAACACTGATGCTAACATGGGAGCGTGTGTATCCTGAAACAGATGTGTTGTTGACAAAATTAAAACTTTTGAGTTGAAACGTCTCTGATGAAGGTCCTCCTAGGGCGATGATCTTCCAAAGACCTTTATCCTCTTCTCCTAAAAGGATTTCTCTTTGTTCTGATCTGTCTCTTATCTGTCTTATCTGTCGAAAGGGTTTACAGCTCTGCTGCTTCTGTGAGTTTCTTGACAGGGGTCATGTCAGGGATCAGCCCTGGTTCCCAGGGGCTCACCAGAGCCCACATCTGAGCAAACACTCTGACCCACCAAAAGTGGGTGAACGCCTGCAAACCACCTGCAGGTAATGGTCCCTGAACAGTGCTGAACACCACCTGCCGTGTGCTGGGACCACAGAGAGAACTCTGCTGTGCACAAGATCCCTTCCTAGCACCTGAAAACACCCCCAGGCACAGCTAGTTTTACCCTGCAGTAATGTTTTTCCTCTTTCTCAAAGCTTCATGCTCAATTACTGACAACTGCTCCACTCTGGATTTCCTCAAGAGTGACATCTTTAATAGTTTACTGTTAAACCTGATCACTGCTGGTCAGAAAGCAAGTTGCAAGCTGTACTGAATATTCCCCAAAAAATTATTTCCCCAGTATTATCTCTGTGGGTAGGAGACAGGCTGAGAGTACCTTTTATATTGTTTTTCTTCCCAACTGTGAGGTTCTAACAGTCTCATGGCAAGGTTAAAGGCTAAAAACGCTCATACATACTGAAGTTTTCCTGCTACAGTTAGAAACTGGCACAGCATCTTCCTTCTTTATTCAGTCATGAGTTTAAACTTTACTGTCTAGCACCATTTGTCCAAAATGTTCCTGTAGGACAGTTTTTCACTGGAAAATAAGAAGCAGTTGGAATCCAAGCCTTCAGCAAGGCTGTGAGTGGGTGTGCCATGTGAAAGACAATGCAAGGGAAAAGTCAAACACAGAAGGAAACCTCTCCCCTCTCAAAAGTGAAAAAAAATCTGTCTTATCTAAGTAAAATTATATAGAATGAAATTGAAATAAAATGTTCTTTCCGTTTTTTCTTAAATTTTACTTTTGAAGCCAAGTCAAACAAAAATATAAGACATACCATATTTTTTTCCTGGTTGCAGTTCTGTTACAGAATTCCTGCCACTTGGACAGAGGAGAATGAAACTTTGACTACTCCTTGCATGGAAGTGGATGTGCAGAGATGCTCAGGAAAATATCCTGGGCACAAGTGTGAAGAATTTTTTATTATTTTATCTGTAAAGGGTTTTGTCCTAGGTTACAATGTAAGATGTGCCCAGAGTATGTATTCTACCACCATCTTCATGAGCTGTTGAAACTAGGTTGTGCACTGTTTCCCTTGCCCCCTCCCTCCAGACTATCTTCTGTTAATGGCCCATCAATGCCTTCCTGCATGACTCACAGGTAACTCCCTCCGGGAGCTATCTGTGTTTAATGGGCAATCAAGGACCCATTGCAAGACTGATAAAATGATATCAGCCCATTGTGAGATGCTCCGCCCAGAGGGAGGAGCCAAGCATTCCCACCTGGATATAATCTGGGATTTGAGACAGCACAGGCAGCCTTACTCACTGGACTCCCAGAGGACAAGAGCTGCCAGACCTTTCTGCAGGAACACTGCTTCAACAAGACCACTTCATCTGGACTGCTACCACCACGGTTTCAGGTTGTATTCTGACTCTGTCAGTGATCTTTTGTACCATTGCATGTGTTTTATTTTATTTTATTTTACGTTTTTCTTTTCTCTCCTATTAAATTGTTTTTTCTAACTTGAAGTCTCTCGCTGGTTTTGCTTTCATGCCAGCACAAGTTTGAAGTGAGGCAAGCCTATTAGACTTAATTTTCCAATTTTTATATGGTAGTATAAAAGAGTTATTCACATATACAACATCTGCCTCATGGAACATCCCTACCAAAGACAGATTTTGGCCATCCTCTCCTATTCTGCTTGTTTTATTAGAAAATCCCTTTCTCCATTCTCCCTCTTACAACACTTTTCCCCAAGAAAATGGGGATTAGGACATTTCTTTCTGCCTTCTTCAAAGTATCCCTGAACTCCAGACTCCAAATCCTTTCCCCTTTAACAATATTGAGTCCTCTAATTGCAATATGCACTATACATGCAAATTTTAGTGATTAGGTTGAAATTGGTTTCTCCTTGAAGGTAAGCAGCAGTGTCCCTTGAAGCAAAAAACAATTTCTGTGTAGCAGGTCAATAGCACATGGGAAAGCATTCTTAAATTGAGTACTTACCTTATTGAGTATGCTGGCAAACTTAAGTACAGAAGCTTCTAGACAAAGGTATACTGGAGAGAGTGATAATAATGTGGTAAAACCCCATCTGAGAATGTGACAGCAACCTGTTTTAATTAGATTGCGTGAAAAATCAATTTAAATCCTAAAAATATAGAACTCAAACCATTTGGTTCTCACTCAAACTGTGTAATCATCAGCAGGTTTAGGTCATAGCAGAGACTATCTCTGTCTTTTAGAAGTCAGTAAAAGAGATGTGAGAGTAAAGAATATACTGAAAGAAAAAAATAATTGCCTTTTTCTTCCTTTAGAAGATAGTTCTAATTCACTTTTGCAAATCCATGTGCTGAAGCCAAAAACACAGGAATTTCTGTGCCACCCTAAATGAGATCAGTGCAACCTGGAGCCACAGAATACTAACTAAGGCACCAACAGCTCACTTGGCTTCCTTACATAACACCAGACCAAAGTGGGTGAATCAGACACCAAGTCAGGAGGCTCTTTTCTATTCTCAGCTCTTTTCATAAGTGTTCTCATGGCTTTTGGCAGATTCTTCCTCTGGACTGAAGGGAGGTTAGGACCAATGTTTTTAAACAGTGGGGCTAAGAGTTGCATACATAACTATATGTATAGTTTATATATAGTTTAATTTTTAGTGATATTACATCTGTGGCACCAAAGAAACAGTATACATCTGAACATTAATAGTTTATTTTGAAGTTTAAGTATGGATTTATAGAGCAAGTTCACCCTCCCAAGTGTGGAAGAGTGCACCTCTGCCATCTTATCTGCAGATCAGGGGGAATGTATGAAATAACCATGGCCATGCAGCACACACTGTGGGAGCAAATACCACACCTAGTGCTTCTACAGGGCTACAAACAAGATTTACAATATTGTTGCATGGAATGACTGGAATTGCTGGCCTGGGAGTCTTTCCCAGATTGGTGTTCTTTGTCCAGTCTGAGCAGTCTAATGATGCTCACTCCTGCATCCTGTGGTTTGGACGAGCCCTCATTCTCACATGGTGCAATGAATCAAGATGGGAACACATATGGACCCCAGACAAATGTGTCCCATTTCACACGTCCCACTACAGCATATGGAGGACCCGGCACTACAACCCACAAGACGTTGGAAAAATTCTCAAAAATCTAGGGAAGAAAAATATCTTGAGGCTGATTCAGCCTGCAGTTGAGAAACCCATTTACAGCAAGGATTTCTGAAAGACCTCCCTTACTTGCCCTAAGATTTGCTATTGTAGACATATGCAGACATATATTTAGCTTAACTTTTGTAGGATCTTCCTATCTAATGCCCTTCCTCCATTCTGTGTTAATGCAACGTGTAAAAAAAGCGGTGATGTTTCCCTCTTTCAGACAGAATCACATTGAAAGAGCTGTGGTGCTGTCCAGAAGCTTCTCTGTAGAAAGAGAAGTATATAGTACACAAAAAAGGTCAGGAATGTTCAACAAAAAATATTTTCATCAAAAGCTAGTAAAGACACGATGACCTGCTGATTTATACAATCTCTAGCTGTTTGCCAAGTTCCTGCCTTGTTCAAAGTCTTGCTCTGGTAAACTTTTTCTTATTTATAGGAGTGAAACAGCACCAGCATAAGAAATTAAGGGAGTAGTATTTATGACACAACTTCAGAGATCTGGGAAAGCTTTACAAAAATAATAGTTGTGAGCAGGTTCATAGTACAAATTATATTAGCATGAAAAACGAGAAAAATATCTGCCTTAGATAAGCTTAGAGACTATGAGAAAAGTTAAATAACTTCATGAAGTCCAGCTTTAGATGCTCAGGGGACAGGCTGAGTTATTATCACTATTCTTGCAGACTCAGCAGTTGTGGCAAACAACCAGAAGTTCCAAAACGATTTTTGAAGGAGGAGAAAGGGGAAGGAGAGACAGATCTTCTTGGTTTCAGTACCTATGCAAAACACTGTAATGCAACACTTTTAAAGGAGGCATGAGTGTGATTCGAGCTGGGTTTACCCTGCATCACAGAAGATTTTAATTATTCCCATAAAGAACCAGAACAGACCCTGGCAGAGCAATATATGTGTCCCCAGCTTGTACATCAAGGAAAGGTTTTAATAATTCTGCTAGGACTTGGTCATGGCTACTGGGTTTGATTCCTGTGTCCCCTCTGTTCCACATCCCCTCTGTGTTTTTCACTGAGTACACGCAGGAAAGCCACTAGACTCCACAGAACTGGAAGAAAATCCTCCAGGAATGTCCCTGAGCCCACTGCCATCAGCATTCTTGCTGCAGACCTCAGTGCTGGGTGTGGGGTCATGCAAGGGCATGACAGAGCTGCACCACATAGCACATGCGTGCAATCAAAACTACTCATATTTTGAGAGCTAAGTACTTAAAACAAGTAACACGAGAACAAGTTGTACCTCATGAATTATTCAGAGTATCTTGCTGTTTCTATAAGAGAATATTTGATAAACTGGGTCTTGTTTGTGGACAATTTGTAACCAGAAAGAGATGAAAATCATCAGTACGTTATTAATTTCAAATTATTTTTTCACTTCGAATATCAGGTTATCTGATCTGTTTTCTCACACTTAGAACTCCTCCCCAAAGGTCTCCCCAGTGCTGTTCCAGAGAGTCCTGTGCACCCAAGGAAGCCCAGTCCCCATCTCTGATGGGGAGTCACAGAGCCAGGGAGCCATTTCCCACTGCGAGGGCAGTGCTGTGGCACTGACTGCTCCCTCTGCAGACCTGGTCTCCCCAGGATGATGAAGCTTGGGAGCAGGGGAGGCAAGGCCCAACAGCATGGTGCAACTCAAGAAGGAGGGAACAGGAGGGCATCTCCCTTTCCCTCCCTCCCCTGCTCCTCTGCTGACAGAAAGCAGCCCCAGCCCACTTCCAGGGTGGAGGGCAGTTTCAGGCAGGGTCAGACCCCACTGCAAGTTGTTGTTTGACCAGTGGCGATACATTGTCTTGGGTTGCAATATATAACCAAAAGCATGTGTTTTATTCCAAATCTCTTGAAATCAGTTGAAGAGGTGGGGGTTTTTTTCACTCTTGGGGGAGGGGATGGGTGCCTTCTGTTAATGGCCAGCTGTTAAAACCAGGTGGGGCAGTGTTCTTATCTCTTCCACAACCCACCCCCCTTCCGGGGGATATCTGCTGTCAATGGGCCATTGAGGCTCACTGCATGACTGATGAAATTGCATCATCCCACTGGGAGATGCTCCAACCAGTGTGAGGAGCCAAGCATTTCTACTTGGATAAAAACTGAAATTCAGCACAGCAGGACATTCTGTTTCTACTGGATTTCCCAGAGGAAAGGCTGGACCCATCTCTCCACCACTGGACTCTTCTACAGGATCATTTCTATTCCAACTGAAACACATCTGTTACTCCAGGAGTACTTGTTTGGACTGCTTCCAACGTCCTGACCAACAGGGTTGTGTTCTGACTCTGTCAGGGTTTCTAGGATTTTTGTTTGTTTGTTTTGTTTGCTTGTTTTTTGTACTACTGCATGTTTATTTTTAATATTCCTAGTAAAGAACTATTATTCCTATTCCCATATTTTTGCCTGAAAACCCCTAATTGAGAAATTATAATAATTTGGATGGGGGCGGTGGTTTATGTTCTCCATTCCAAGGGAGGCTTGGCAGGCACATGATGGGCTGGAGAGTCATAGCCCTGCCCTTAGCAGACGAGGGGGGAATCAGGTCAGCAGGGCAGTGAAGGGGTCTGTTCTTTCCCCCACTTTGCTATTATCTATGATTTGTACGTGCAGAGCCTGCTGTTTTAGTTTTGTTTTTAATAACTTTTGGTTGGAAATGTACCTTTTATTCTTCCATTTTCAGCAGCAAAATGAAAAAGGACAGACCTCTGAAGGAAGAGAGATATTGGAAGAAATTTAATCTGACATTTAAGTTCTTCCTGGTACCTTTAGCCCACTTTTTACAAGGATAGAATTCCACCAAATACTGGAATTGTTAAAAAAAACAAAACAAAAACACCAACAAAACCACAACCAAACAAAAAAGACCTTTCAGAATATCAGTGGAAATAAATTCAGCAGTTTCCTGCAAAAACATCTGAGAACACTTTGATCGACATTTTATCTCTGCCAAAGGAGGGTTCAAAATCATTCTTACTGTATATAGAAGAAAACCCAAAAAGTCATGTCGCAATGCCAGTCATAGTATCATTACCTTTTCTCTCCTTTCATACAGGAAATTACCCTATCTTTATTCTTCTCTGTCTTTGACAGTTTCCAAACGACGACAGAACATTTTCTTTTCCTGTGCAATGACTTAGACTTACTTCCTAATACACTTTTGCAATGGGTGGTAGCAAGCTTTTTTGGAAACCCAAAAGCATTTTATTTACTAGTCATTCATCTGACCTCATTCCTCTACAAAGTTCTGTTCTGACTACAGATATAATTTTATGTTGCATACAGCTGAAATAGATTAACATAGCTGGTTACATAGCTGACATTCATCTTTCATGAACCTGAGGACACTGAATCAGTAGAAAACTTACTCATCCTCATCCATCTCTCACTGATGAATTTATAGGCACAAGTTAAATGCATGCAACACATTTGAGGACTTTCTTAACAAAATAAAATACTGAAGTTTTATCAGTTTCATCAAAAACATATTCTGTATGGTGCTCCATACAAGCCTTCAGGGATGGGTAGTAATGCTTCTCTTTACAGAAGCTGTAAGGACTACTGATCTTGCAGAGGGATGTAGTAATTATAAAACATTTAAAAATTCCAGCTGCCCAGACCATAGCTGTTCTGAGGGTTTTGTCACAGGAAGTATTTTGTGGATATTCTTCCTTTCTAATCTCATTACAGCAAGCACAGAAGGAAAAGAGAGGCTGGGAAGGTGATACCCATCCGACACAGAAAAAGTTGATTGTTTGCAAAGCCTCTCTGGAAATTTCGAGAAGGATCCCAGCGCTTTGTCTTTTATATAAACCATTGTAGGGACACTCTAACTTTTTTCCTTCTCCTGACTGATCTGTCCATCCCACTGCCATGTATTACTTACTGTGTGATGAGTAGTGGTTTGCATGAGCTTCATTAGTTAAGGGTCCTAAACACCTTATTTAAAACTTAAATTTGCTTCAGTTAAAGTTCTTTAAATTAAGTTTGTTCAGTTCTGGAGTTACTGGGGCTCAATGTCCATAAAAAGCCATACTTCTCTATGTACACACCTCTATCTCGTGCATCTATGGAAGAAGAAACTTCACTGAAGCGTGAGGAGACAACACCAAACAAGGATGGGAGAGAAGTCATCAGCATGGCTATAAAGAGAGTAACCAGAGGTTTTACTGCAGACTGTCTAGTAAGCTTTCATCCTTCATCTGCTGAGTCCCACCAAGAGGAATGCAACAGGGTTTATTCAGGGTTTCTGCAGGCATGGAGGAGCAGACAATCAACCTCCCAAGCTGACCACAGTTTGGCCACCAGATTACCTCTGCCCTTGTTGCTTACAATTGCCTTTATGAAAAAAAGGGTGGAGATGCCTAACCTACAGTTATACACCAACATTACAAATAAAATAATTTGATCCTGGCTCAAGCTGCAACCATGAGCTGTTATTTCATCCTCCATTCACAGAGGTATGCAAGGTGGGCACAGCCCTCTCACCTCCTCTCAAGCTATGTTTCCAGCTCTCCCTGCTTCATTTTTTGGGGTCTTTCATGGGATCTACACACACAGCACATCCTCAGTCCCAAGGAGGCTCTGGGAGATTCCCTGAGCCATGGATTTGGTTTTGAGCTACAGTTATTCAAAATAAATGTCAGAGTCCAGGGCATCCCTTTGGTTGCCCTGGAGGGTCAGAGACCTGGGCCAAGAAGTCTGTGACCTGGACAGGGGGGTCTGGGAGCCTGGCACAAAGCCCAGGGAGACAATGGCTTTGATCCCAGCCCATGGGAAAGGCTGCCTGCACTGCAAGATGAATTACAGGCCACAAGGGTGTGAAAGATAGTAGCTTAGCTTACCACAGGGTGAAAAATCATAGTTTTGGGTTCTTTAGTATGGAAGTGGATGGGAGCAAGATGGAGGATTTTGGGCATTGTCCCATGCTTCTTCCTTCTTCTTCATTCACTCCATTTTCTGCAGTGATGGTGGCACAAAGTAATTTAAGGAGATTTTGTCAGAGTAGAGGTGACCTGTTTAGTATAGGTAGTAGCTATTAGCAAATAACTATAAATAAAGAATATGTAACAATTAGTATAAGAGGCAGTGACAGCCCAGTGCAGGGGGAGTCGTCAGATGCCCGAGCAGCTGCACAGACCTTGGATGGGCACACAAAGAATTATAAGATAAGAAATAATAAACAAATGGCACAACCTTAGAAATCAGAACCTGGAGACTCCATCTCCTTCTTGTGTCTGGCTCAGGGCTTTGCAGAAGGCAAAAGACTCTGAAACCACCTCAGTCTCGGGAGAAACACCTGAGATATGAGGATGCTCTTAGCAACAATCCAGAATAGCTAGGCAGGGTATGTAATACCTGTGACATAATGATAAGCTGGTAGCTACCAGCAAATTAATTAAAATAATTTAAAAATAATAAATAATAAATGCTGAGAAGTTTATGAGTGCTTCCCATGCTGATAAGTTTATAAGTGCTTCACCTGCTAAGATGGATAGGAAAGAAGGGTACCCATGCAGAAATAATGACTCAGTAGCTGTTCCCCTTCTGAGTTAATGTTCTCTGTCAGAAGCTACGCAGAGGCTGCTCCACTGCTCTTTGGTAACCACAAATGTGCCAAGAGAACGTGTTGGTGATGAATGGTATTTATCGCTGATAAAGGTTAGATAGAGAAAGGGTGAGACAATGTATTCAGAGGATGGTGACTGTGAAATTTTAGGACTGAATGTTAGAAAATGCTTTATATGGGACAAAAAGGCAGCCGTCTTAGATTTGGCAGGTATGTAGGCATTTCTTTCCATAATAATATTTTCCAGAACAATAGCAGGCCATATATAAGAGTTGTCTCTGTCTTTCCCAGGCCTCTGTGCTTTCTATTTCTGTCTCTTAGATTGTATACACCAAACAATTTTGTCTGCTCAGCCCTCAGTCATTATTAAACAAGTTGTATGAGTACAGTACCAGTAATACTTGGAAGAAGCTTTCATCTGAATAGGATGAGACATGAAATGAAACCATTAATGATAAAATACCACCTGTCTTTGAACTAAAAAAAAAAAAAAAAAAAAAGTATCAGGTTTGCATATTGCATATAATTTCAGACTTCCACACTTCAAGTCCTTGCCTAGGAGCTATGGGTGTTGGGGTTCTTGTACGGGTGGGCACCCAGCTGACAAGTGCAGCACCTAATGATGTTATGAGTTCATCAGCTCATTATCATTCTTCTGCCACTTTGATGGCAATATTTTTTAATTTGGTATGCTATAATGGTAACACTTATTTTAGATAACCTGCTTTGTAGCCCAGAAAAGCAGCCTTTTGACATCAGTTTTTGTATTAGTATTGTGATTGTATGACATTTAAGCAAGGGAAAAGACTGTGTGAGAATAAACTAAGTAGGTATTTCTTTACTGAGCACACAGTGACATCTTCAATGTGGTATCAGGAGCAATTATTGTGCTATTTGTTTATTTCTTTATTTATACAGCATCTCCTCGAAGAGTCTCTTGGATGTTCTGTCAGGTATCTCATCTTTTCACCTGCAAGGTAGCTCATATTTTGCTGGACATACGTGCTTGTTTTAAAAGGTTTAGAATGAAGAAAAGTCAGGAGAAAAACCATCTCATCTTTGGGTCCTGACATACAAGCATTAGAAAATCAGGTTTAAAAAGAAAAAGCGTGCCAATAGGCCAAAACTCCTCAATGTGTGGATAATCTGGAGAAAGGAAGTACAAGTAAGGGGGTGCACATTCGTCAGAGAGGCTTCATTGTCTGGCACAGGACTGAGATTTTCCAAACTGTTGGATGAGGACATTCCGAACTGAGCAGTTTGTGAGAAGTTGATTTAAATCAGAGAACAAAATTCCACAATTCTGGAGTAGCAGAAGAATATCTACAAATTTTCTAGAGAGATAAACTCTACCAGGGATGTATCACTTTTGAGTCACTGACTTCCCAAATTTAGATTAAGGAGTAAATGAAACAACTAATGGCATCTTAGTTATTCTAGTATATGATGGATAATAAATATCGCGCTGAATAAACACCAGACCTACTAGAGATAACACTGTGTCAGATGCGGGTTTGATAGGTACTCAGGAAATTATAGTACTGTTGTTCATATAAGATAAATTTGGATTGTCTGAAAATGAGAAGGTATAATTTAAATGAAATGTAGAATTATATAAAAATAGGTCCACAACATTGTCAATTTAAAAAGGAAATCTGCAAAATAAACTACACGAGTTCTTGATAAAGCGTGAAATAGTGAAGAAATTAAGCATGTGAAATCCAGAAATATTCTTGAGTAAAAGACACAAAAGGTATTGAAAATGGGAAAAGACAGAATATTCTGGGAAGACTTTAGAAATTGCCAGATAAACTGTAATTTTAAAAAAGCTATTAGAAGTCAGCAAAGAGAGGGAAAAAAAAAAAAAAAAAGAAGAAGAAGAAGAAAAATGCTAATAGGCACATTTTGGGGCTCAAACTTCAACTTTAGCTATACTTTACAGAGAAAATATGGAATAAACTATGAAAGGTGAAGTAATCATATAAGTAATAAGGATAAAAGAGTGGAGTAGTAGGTTTGCTTTGCAGTTACATAAGGGAGAGACCAGAGAAATTAGGCTTCAAATTTAGATAGTTTGCTCTAGTTTAATAGAAAGAAGAGGTTGAGCAGCAAAGTAAGAAAAGGATGGAATGGAAATGAAGATTTGGGCACAGAGCTCACCAAATCTGGAATTAAACTGAAACTTATATCCCATAATGTGTCCAAGACAAGGAGATTTGTTTCTTGACAAGGGGGGCATGGTCAGTCTCCACCATTGCAGTAAAAGACCTGTCATGTGAAATTGCAAGTCCAGAAACAAGGACTTTAAATGAATTTTTCCAGTAAAAGTAATGCTGCATTGACTGCAGAACATCATCCATAGACTCTGACATCGGGGATCAAAGAAAAGGGACTTGAACAACAGGACTCTTAGACTCATTTCAATATTAAGAAAGGCTTTAGACAGAAAACCATGCAACAGGTACTTTGGGAAGGTGAATCATGATAGAACAACTTATACTGTTTTCCTGATGCAGCAGATTTTTAAAAGTAAACTTGATTAAATATTTAGTAAAACAGTAAAATGTGATAATTACATATTATTTAATAAGGGACCACATAGGAAGCTACTAGAATGCTGAAAACAGGAGTGAGTAAAATTTCAATACATGGTTTAATCTAGCCAGAAGGGAGATAACACAATGGATCTCTACTAACAAAACTACAGGCACATAGATTCACCACTGTGGCCTTTTATCAATGCATTTCAGAGCAGATATTAATTCATTTTCTTAACATGGCAGAGAAAACTGCTGTGGAATCACAGAGCATCACAGAGGAAAAGTTCTGAAAACAGGTGGGATTGATACTACAAAACAAGACTAAAATTAATCATCACAATGCGAGATTAGGAACCTGGAAATTTTGTGAATTTCTCCTGAAAACTACATTATTATCAGCTAGAAATAGGGTAGCAGGAGAAAGATTTAGATACCCTGATCTTTCTGAGGACGACAATGTGCTGTTACTGCTACTGTGTGGGTCTGTAACAGCAAGTGCAAACCAAGGTTTTGTAAGGAGCAGTGATACCCTCAGACAAGGCCCTTGGGAGACAACATCCATACACAGTTCTGGTTGCTGTCTTGCAAGGAATTAAAAAGCAGAAACAGGTGTGAGGAAAGACAAATGGAATCACTGTACAATTTGAGGAGTGGAAGAAACTATCTTCTTAGTGGAGGTACAGAGCATAATACCAGAGCTGATTAAGTGTCAAAAATGAGAGGTTTTTATGATTTCTACCTTCTCACAGTCCCTGATCATCCTTTGTGCCTGTGTTTACACATCCATGCATGCAAACACATAAACCTGTAAGTTTCCTCACTGGAAAAATTGAACTGATTCAACTGAATTACCGTTTGGTGTGAGGGCAAACTGCAAAGCAATGGATAATGGTTTCTTGATGTTTGCTGTTTCAAAGCCCAGGACATCCTCACCTGGCTCCCACCTCTAGTGTATTCCCTTTCCCAGCATGGCTCTCCTGGGTGATTGCACTGCAGCTCTGCTCTGGTGTGCCTGTGTGTTTCTTGCAGCCCAAGATGGGCGAGTTGACAGCTCAAAGAACAGGCAGTGTCTCTTTCACAGCTGAAGCACAGCTGGAGCTGGGTGTGACGCCTGCACAAGGCGAGGACAAACACAACAGTCCGTGTGTGCTGATGAAAAGCATTAGATTTCTCACCTTTGGTGACACAGTAGCTGAGGGTTAGGTGCGTGTGGAGATTGAAAAACCAGTCTCCAGGAGTGTCCCAGTGCAGCTGCAGCTGCACTTGCAGAAGTCACCTTGCACATACTCTGATGCAAACAGAGGTATCTACAGCTGTATATTCAGCATCATTCCTTGATTCACTTAAATAATGAAACACTGTGTTAGTGCACACAGCCTGCCTCCAGAACAATTCCACCCCCGCTTTCCACATGCACAGAACTTTCCCTCTATTGACAGGGAAGTAAGCCTCTTCTCATTGAGTTTGATGTTAAATTGACGTATATTGTTAAATTTTACCTAGCAGCTGACATTAAATTGGAATGTACTAAAGTGAAAATGGCTAGCAATGTTGTTTCCTCAGTTTGCACAATGACTTATTTTAAAACAGTATAAATATTAGCTGGTTCCGATAACCTGCGACTTTCAATTGCCAGAACATTTCTGTACTTTATTTCTTCACAGAAAAAATGTCACTTACATAATGTTTCTGAGAAGGGGAGAAATACAGTTTCAATTTTCATGTGTTGTAGCATTGTAGAGAATGATCTCATTTCTTGTATTGTTGTCCCCAAACCAATAAATATTTTAAGCATTTAATGCATTTATCAACTCTCCTGTACAAAAGTACAGAAGAACATATGCAATGGTGTCAAAGATATCTCATGTATCGAGGGGAGTCTGAGTAATATCTTAGGTGATTCTCCACCTTGAAATTTAACTTTACATCTTATCCAACAACAGAGAAAGAAGTGAAACAATTCCCTGTTCTCCCAAGAAACCATATGCTGGCTTTACTTGTAGAAATTCAATACTTCTAGCAGATAGGTGCTGTTTGCACCATGTGAAATTTCACAGGTTTCACAGGTTTCACAGGTTACTCTTATCAAGAAAATATGAGAAAATTATTAAGGATGATTAATTAATAATCATGTGATTTAATGACAGAAATGCACCTTTAGTTAAATTGGTCCAGACAAATTTGTCCAGGCAGATTCATTCCTTTCCTTACAAGTAATGGTTTGCTCCAGTACGTATGAAAGAAATTGCTCCACTCCTTTTCTTCAAGTTTAAGATATTTAAGGGAAAGTAAGGAGGTCAGATACCTCTGTATGACATTTTATAGGACTAAACTATTTGATTTATAAACTCACAGAAAAATGACATCTACTTTGGATTCTTACATTGGAAATTCTTGTATTTAAAAAAAAAAAAAAAAAAAAGGTTGTGGGGTTCTTTTGTTTGTTTTGTTGTGGGGTTTTTTTTGGTGGGTTTTTTGTGGTTGTTGTTGTTGTTATTGTTGCTTGAGGTTTTTTTGTTTTGTTTTTTTCCTGTGTATAAAGACAAGTATTTGCGCTTACTCACAGGCATGCGCATGCCTGGGCACACATGATACAAATCCCCAGTGTTGCATTAATCAAATCCAACAATATCCGTTGGATTTCAAGAATCATCAATACAGATAAGGATCAGGAGGCCGTTTTAGAAGCACCTTATGGTGTTGGGGATACCTGTAATACAATTAGCATTAAGTGTATGGTCATAATGAAGGTCATCTGCTGAGACATCCATGACAGGAACTTTGGCCAGAATGCATAACACTACGTTGACTGGGATCTACACACCAGCAAAAATTAAAGCTTTTAGAATCAGAAAAGCAGGGGTTGAATCTGAACCATCAGCAAGGTACACACCTCTGTGAAATATGGCAGAAAGGAGCTCGATGCCTTTAGCAAAGAAAATTAAGACTAAAGGAGATTTTTTTTTACAAACAGGGGGATAAAGAAATGCTATTTAAGGTAAGGGACAATGCAGGGGCAAGAACCAGTGTATGTAAGATTGATAGGCATAAATATAAGATAGTAATAAGATGGAATCTTCCCCAGGGGAGCAAGGTAGACAAATAACTCTCTCATATGAATACTGAGGAAAAGAAATGAAACATTTCTACATGAAAAGATCAACGACTCTAAAATTCAGCAAAATTATGCATCCTTGACAACTGATATTCAAGAGAGATTTGAAACAAGTATAATGAAGTTGATGAACATGACAAAAGAAGCAGTAAAGATCTGTGAGTAAAATAGTAAGACTGATTGTTGTTTTAACCTGAAGGAGGTTACTTAGAGGTTTATTCTTGAGTTATAATTTGAAAAAGATTGTTGGAACTTTCTTGTTAGTATACCCTCTTCTATTGAGCATCATGTATAATATGTACTGGTATGTTTTAGGGGCTGATTTATTAATAACAATATTTTGCTTTTCTACATTCCAGTCAGGTTTCTGTACAGATTGAACAAGAGCTCTAGAAACTGGAAAATCAGAATCTGTGTTTTATTATTTTTAGTTATTATTTTTAAGATCAACTGTTAAGGAGTTTTTGTATTTTCTATGTATCAGGTTTTTAAAAGAGATATAATTAAATTTAGTCCTCCATTTTTCCTAGTAGCATATCTAACGGCATTTCCATTGTTAAGAACTAATTCCATGGTTCTTCATGACCTAATTGACTCAGATCTCTTTTGTTGCTTTTCTTCTGTTCTTTTTTCTTTCAAATCTAGCATAAGTTCCTTGTCACTTGTAGCAATCAATCCCCTGCATCAGACTGTCTAATTCAAAAAGGTGTTCAAAATCCTTGAACTCTTTCGTATCCATGTTTTTGGCACTGAAGTTCAAGGTTTTGAAAGGGACGACAGATTGGTGAAGGTTCTTCGAGCTACCCTTGCTGTCATAGCAACCCACAAACTTCATAGAGGGACCAAGTGTGATGTAAAAGGTCTCTGCAGAGCTCCCATGAGCTGGGTGGAGAGAACGGAAATCTCCCACTCTGGCATGCAGAAGGTGAAGTTGAGTGCTCTGTCTGATTTGCATAGCCACCGAGGTGCCCTCTCTGTAGTTGGGGAGTTTGGCAAGTGTTCTCTCCAGTATCACAATCCTGTAAAGAGCTCCTGCTTGTCTGTGCTTTTATCTTCTCTGAAGAGTAAGGTGCTTTTATTTATTTAACAGCAGAAATCAAGACATACTCATGTAACCTAGGTTTAACCCAGGCCACACACTTATTACTAAACTCCTGAATGAAGCCAGGAAGGGTCTAAGGGTGCAGTGTCCTGTCAAGCTTGACCTCTACCTGCACAGCAATCTGCCATCACCCATCTTCAGCTTTCACAAAATAAAAATTCAGTAGGAGATAGAAAGAAGAGGCAAGAGAAGAATAAGGAGAAGGCTCTACATAAGCCTGTGGCAAAGGTGATTTAGTTCAGAAGAAATGCAATAGTAGTACAGACTGTTGAATAATTTCTAAAGGGACTGCTGTCATCAGCTTTTAATTCAAACCTGCCAAATACTTATATTTTTATGTCCTAAAGCCTCTGCATCTGCAAAGTGGCATATTGCTACAAGTATTTATCAGATGTTGATGACACAACCACCATAATAATTACCTTTACTGGATCATGTTACACAGCAAAACACAGGTAATTGGGGACAAAAAGCCCTGGAAGGTAACCTTTATTTGCCTAAATAGGGACTAATCTACATGGTAAAATTAGTGATTATTATCTGTTTAGGTGTGCAACTGCTCTTTGGATGCAGTCACTGGGGACTTGTTATACTTCAGTTTATCAGGCCACAGTGGGACATTTTCCCCTGAAGAATTACTTGATTTCTTTCTCAGACACAGCAATGAACATTGAGCATCTTCTCTGCATCCTTTGTGCTCAGAAGCATATCTTCCCTTTTCTGCCCATGTTCACTGCCACCTGAGGCTGCTCCCTTACATCCCCCGTGGCAAATGTATAAGAATGGAGGGAAACTGGGTGCTAAGGAGCCTCTGCCTCTGCTTTCCAAATCACATAAACACATTCCTGTTATTTTTATATGGTCTATATATGTTGTTTAACATGCTTTTAAGTAGAAATATGGGAAGTTCTTTGTTAGGGGAAATGGGAATGAATAATAAATACATCTTCATGGAACTGGCCCAGGAGAAGACAGGAGCTCTAGGAAGAAATGCAGTGAACTGCTGCTTACCAGCCTGTCTCAAACCTTCCTGCCCCTGAAAATCAAACAGTGGTAGAGCTGCAGCTCAAAAATCCCCAGGTCCTCTGGGAGCCCTGCAGACTGTGTGTCGCAGGACCCCCACATCTCCAGCAGCCTGACAGCAGCAGCACAGCTACACTATGAATATCCTCATTACACACTCACCTGGCCTTTCTGTCCTCCATGGCATGGATGCTTTCCTGTGGGATGTGAATTCTCATTTCTGCTTCCCTCTCAGCTGGCATGGAAGAAATAAGATGGGATTTGTGATCCCTGTGAGAGAGACCAGCCCTGCTGGCACAAGGATATCAGAATTTTGTGGTGCTGCACCCCTCACCACTGGGCAGAGAGCCACAGCCCCCCATACAGCTCCAGAATTCTCAAACTACTTCAGGCAAAGTCATCATAATCCCCAGGTAAACTCTGATTTCCTCTTTATCAGGTTTAGCTGGAAAACAAAACAAATAATTAAAAAAGCAAACCACAAGACCTCAATGTTATCTATGCCCTTAATTATCTCGTTTCAGTGAGTATTTTATTCCCTGTCCTGTCAGAACATTCAATATCTTCCTGAATACAGCGAAAGTTAAATCCTAAGCACCCAAGACTACAGAAACTCTACAGTGATCAAGCTTAACTGAACATATAAATTTTATTAATGGGTGCTTTGCACAACTCCATATAACCTAAATCAAACAAACAAAAAAACTATTTCCATCTTTAAAGGGTGCAATGAAAAAGCTTTAACTTTATTGAGGATAATTTTTATTAAGTTTAGAACTTCTTTTTTGCAGTTATGAGACTGCTATGGGAATATTATCGGTTTGCATGAAGCGCCTCCACTTGTTAAATAAGTTAATAAATGACTATGCATTAATCAAAGTGAAAAAACTATGAAGAGCTGAGGATGTGAAACAATTCTAGTGATAATATTAATTAGTATTTAATTAGAAACTTAAGGGCCATAAATAAAAAATCATGGGAGAGAAATTTAAGAAATTGCTTTGCATTGTATTTGCCTTAGGATAAAAACCTTTCTCTCACTGTTCTCTCCTTTCTTTTTTTCATTTCTTTCCACACTGTACATAGCAGAGTTGCAGTGACTTCACAAGGATATAAATAAGCCCATTCTGGGTTTAATTTTTCCCAGTTAGGGAGGTCTACGTTTGAATTGTGTTTTTCTCTCCCTTGCTTGAATGGAAGCTAAAGTTTTATATATTCCTAATTTCTAGACATATAGAAAGAACAAAAAACCCTGAGAACTGCAAAGGTATGGAATTTCTATTCCTGCTATTTTACAAGATATGACCTTTCTTACAGAGCAGATTTCATTATTTGTTACACTTACACAAGAACATTACTGCCAGTAAATGTTCTTTTTCTATGCACCAGTCTGTTTCTGTCACGGGTCATTTATGCATGAACATGATTGACTGCAGCCAATGTTATCCACAACTGACAAGTGCCAGACCAACAGCTCAATCAGCCCCTTCTTCGAGATAATGCCAAGGGTTTGAAGTAATGGACAATGAAGTGGAGAGAGAGACAATCAGGGTCAAATTGATCCAACTCTTCGCATATAAAAGGGATTCTGCCTAATAATACCCAGATCTTTTTTGCTCTCCACACACAATACAGCCTAAACAGGTCTAAACCTGGTCTTCAAGGGAATGTGTGACTGACATGAAAATGCTGGTTGTTACCAAAAAAAGTGGTTTCTTCAGGCATTTCCTTCTGAAGTGTTTCATTGCACTGTACTGTAAACCCAAGACAAAAAGCACCTAGTACCCAGGGGTTTTTGGTTATTTCTAGTGAGATGTTTAGACTGAAGCACCCAGAGATGACACAAAATTAATTCATTTTATTTTATATTAGTTTAAAAAATAATTGACATCTGTTAATAAAATTAAACCTGATAAATGAATGAGGCAGCTCTTCAGTGATGCTCCCAATTCCCATTTCCAATACAGCAAACTAAGTTCCTGAATATATTTCTTTATATTAAGTCTCCACAGAACATGGCAGTTAACACAAATATTTGTTCAAAATTACAAGCTGCTTCTGTGCTGCTATATATATCAATTCAGGAATGGAATAACATATTTTACTGAACTCCCAGAAGATAAAGAGCTGAGCAGTAGTCACTAAAGACTCAAAAGAAATTGTGGTATCTTCAAGCATTAAGACAACACACCTTACCTTTATGTATTTCCTCCATCTCCTGGTTAATAAGCCCCAGAGTATCATGTGAACATCTATCTATTTTGGGGGTGGCAGTTTGTTTGTTTGTTTGTTTGTTTGTTTGTGGTTTGTGGGGTTTTTGTTTGTTTGTTTGGGTGTTTTAATGTTGAGGTGTTGGGGAGGATGAAACTAGAAAGCGTTATAAATATGACTGCTTAAATTCTGAGAATATGAAACCTATAAGTGAGATAGAATTGAAAGCAAGTTTCGATGTCTGAGATGTCCTAGCTACTGAATGTCTGGAAAACAATTATATGGCCAGCTGAAGGTAATCCTCCCTGGATTAAACAATGCTCCTTACCTACAGCTAGGTCCAAAGGTCAAATGGGACGTTCTGTCTCACCCAATGTATGGTTCATCCCACACCTGTAACCCTCCCCTGAAGTATCAGGTATCTGTAACCCCATTGCCCCAAGTCTTGTTCCAGCCCACCTTGAAGACCCCTGATAAGGGGTTCCCGAGGGGCTGGACTCTCTCTCTCTTGACATCTTTTCCCTGGGACCCTCCTCTTGGAATATCTTCCCCCTACCTATCCCTTCCCCCATTCCCTGGGGTCTGCCACGAATTGTGCCTGGCAACTCCAAGCAAGGCCCACACCCTTATAATAAACCACAACTTCTAAAAGCTGACTTCAGAGATCCCTCGTCTCCATCCATCCAAACTGTCCTGGCGTCCAGCGGAGCCTTACCTACATTAGGGGTTTTCTGTTTTTTGTTTTTCCTGGATTGAGACAGATCTACAAATTTCAGTATTCAGAAAGGTTTGGGGGTTTTTACCTCTCTTTCACATTCCCCAGCCACCATTTACTTTACATATTAAAAGACAAAAAAACCCCCAGATTTAGCAACTTTCTTCTCTAGTACAAACTCAAAAGTAGGAGGCAAAGCCTTCTGTGTGGACCATGAGTTGCATGTTGGCTGGTTCTGTAGTAATTTTAGTATTTTTTAACTTTTCTGTGAACCCAGTGAAAAAGATAGCATTTTCAGTAGTGTCTTTTTGCTTGCATGCTCTGATCTGCTTGGGGTCAGGCAGCCCTGGCTGGTTCCCCCTGAGCAGCATGGCCACAGAGGTCAAAGATCTGAAAGTGCCCACCACAGTTCTTATCTGCACCTTTTCCCATGAATGAAGATGACATCCAGAGGGCTCTGGGGGAAAAAAAAAAAACAACAAAACCACAACAAACAAAAAACAACCAAAACCCAAAAAACAAACAAACACGAGGGAAGATGAAAAGCACTGGGGTACATAGCTGTCTTTAGAGGTTAACCTTGGCACCCTTCCATACATTCCTAGCAAAATCCTGGTTTGTCTGTAATGTGGACCTCTTCATAAGCAGCACATACTTAGGGAATTTATATATCTGAGTACTAGAATCTCAGACTGCTCTTGTCTTATGAAGTACAATGATTGCCTAGGTGACATTTGGTTGAGCCATTAATAGGTCTTTTGAAGCTGGATGCATGAAATAGATACTTAACAAACCTGATCCTATTTCATTTTTTGGTGAGGCCATGTGTGTCTACGTCTTTCCAACAGAACAGGGAGAAGAAGTAGAATCAGAGAAATAACCTATTTTTAGTGTACTACTCAGGCACAATTGCCTTCAAACATGGAGAACTGAATGTGATTACACAACAAGTACTTCCCAATCCCAAGTGTCTGTGTTAGCAGGACACCTCTAATTACAAGAGTAGAAAATTTTATACAGACAAATAAATTATACCTTTCCTGAGTTTCTGTGTCCGCACTGATGCCAAGTCAGAAATTTGTAGTTACTTTCACCTTCCATAAAACATTTCAGTAAACACTGGGATTTGGGAAGCTTCCATCATTTGAAATCTTACTGGGAAGAAAACACCTCATGTACAACACATGCAATTGCATATGAAAGTGCACACCTTTTCATTTGTTAGTGCCCGCTTTTTTTGTGTTTGAGTTTTGTGAGCATCAGAGGATGAAAGCAAAATCTGGAATACTTCAATAAAGGAAATGAACAAGGTATTCTCTCAAGTTCTTCACTTCTGTTCAGGCAAATGATAGAAGTGATCTGGATACAGCACCAAGCAAAACCTGCTTTTCTGCAGCTGCTCTAAAGCTTAACGTAACCAAGGCTCATTAACCTCACCAGGCAGAAGATTCGATACAGTGATCACACCATGGTTGTGACATGGTCTATTTGCATCAGGAACTGCAGGAGCATTTCTACACAGACATTCCCCTGCACCCTGAGGCTGGGGAAGTTGAAATACTGAAAATGGGCCATTTCAGTTCGTCTAAACAGTGCTTTCCCAGGTTTAACCAGTGAACTCTCATGGCACCTCCTAGAAACAGGCAGAAGAAAAGTTCACACACACAATTCCATGGAGGGGGGAGATGTAGACAGGACTTTTCCCTCATCTGAAGGCTCTGTGTGCCCAGTTGCATGCCTTCTTACGCCATTGCTCATCCACATATGTGACATGTGTATATGGCACTGTTTGGAAAAGTCAGTCTTTCTCCTACTGATTCCAGTTCTATATTCCATGGGCTAAAGTGGCATCCCACTAGTCTCTACACTGGGATGTTTTGTGTGTTTACTGATTTTGCCTGGTCTGATTTTTAGTTGTGCTCTGAACACAGTGAACAGCGTTCAAAGGCTGGGCAAGAGCACAGACAGAAGTAGCACAATCACAGACACGGACCTCAGCTTGCTTTGATAGTCTGCTGATACCCAGTGTCTTCCCACGATCATGTTAGGAGGCATGCTGAGCCTTTTTTAGATACACTTGCACTTTTTATATATATAAAAATTATTTACATATATATATATTTAAAAATAATAAAAAATAGATTTTTTATATACATGCACATTTTTTTCAGTTTTATTTTTATGTAATCCTTTTCTATACATGCTCTTGAATTTGCTTCCTAATCCCTGAGTATGCACAGAGATGGGAGGGAGGGTTTGTGTGAGCTCGTAAAGATGAATTTCAGGCTCCTGATTTCGTTCCTAATCATTATGTTCTACAAGGTGCAGCCTGATGAAAGACTAGATAAGATAAAATATAACAGAAAATGCCAAAAGTGTGAGAGGAAAATTCTGAAAGGTGAGAATGCTTGCTTTGGAATAGAAACACTTACTGGGGGGAAAAAAAAAAACCCAACAAACCAGTAGAAAATGTCTTGGGGAGGCATGTTCCAGAAATTACCCCCAGTGGCCTTTTTTGGAGGCAGGGGAGCTCCTCAAGAGGTCACTTAGCAATCTGGAGGAAAAGAAGTGTGTTCCAAGGATTGGAGACAGTGGGTGCGGCGAGCTCCAGGGGCTGGCTGGTGGCGCAGGGAGCAAAGGTCTCTGCCCAGGTGCCCCGTGCCCACCCAGCCGTGCAGGGATGGTGAAGAGGCTCTGGAGTGTTGCAGGAGGCACCGCATGCCAAGGGTGAGCTGGGGGTGCTGTCTGACCCCAGTCCTGCCCTGTGGGGTTTGGTACTGCATACATTCAAAATCACTGCCGTGACGCGCAGTCGAACACACCGGTTTTAAGGTATGTCTGTGGTGGAGCCACCATGAAGTATTTTTCATTTCTGAAGAAAGCATTCATGAAAAAGTAAAGAGCGAGTTATTAGCCCTTTAAAGACAAAGCTTTTCTTCACCATATCAAATAGAGATGGACTTGAGTAACACTACTTGCACTTTTAATTTTGTCTGAACTTCCAAGTTGCCTTGTTCTAGGCTCCTTTATTCTAACTGGTGGTTTGAGACTCAGGAACTCCTTCACTTTGAAAAATAATCTCTTAAAGAAGACTTAAGAGTGTTTTCTTTTTCTAAATATTATTCTGAATTCCATTTCCTAAGTTTCTTCATCTATAAAATGGCAGTATTATTTTCTTAAAAACCTATTAGCGTTCATCAAGGGATGACCATGTATGTATATAGCTATACAGTGCAAGGCCATATTATATTAAACTTACTCCTGACCCATTTTTAGCTGTGAAAAGTGCCCCTTTTTTTCCACCAGAGTTGTCCAAAAAGTGAACAAAACAGGTAAACAAAGGTGAACAAACAGAGCTCATCCTCGCGGTAAGACGAGACCTTTGTGCTAAATTCATCAACATTATGGCAGACCTCAGCTGTGCATCTTTGAAAGGTCTAATACCTGCCTTTGCTTGGAAAATCTGTAGGTAATAGGGATGAGGTCTGTAGGAATTGAAAGAAATAATTCAAAACCACAGTAGCTTTCATAAGGAATAATATTACTCTTTATTTTAAGAGACCTATGAAACCCCAGAGAAACCTTGGAGATATTTCCTCAATAAATTGAACTGCTCTAGAGCAATTCTGAAGCTTTTGAGGTTTTTCTCAACTCTGACCCTTATTTGCTGGCACTGCAGGACACTGAGCTTGCCCCAGTGCTTACAATGACAAAGATTTCTTTTTCTTGTGTGATGAGAACCATGGCACTATAGCTACTACCTTTCTCCTCCAGAAGAATGACTGCAATAAAGGAAAGCTTATAATCATCTGCAGCAGCCTAAGGGCAAAACAATTCTAAATTTTCAGGAGAAATAACTGCATTTTGCAGGACGACTGGCTGTTATTTTGTTTAAATACCAGAGATGCCCACTGAGAAGGTAGCCATGAGAATGCTACAGTAAAACCTACTTTTTCAAAATATTTTAAAATGTTTCATGCTGGTGAGAGGAGCCACTTTATAATTTAAGGCACTACAGGACTTTCTTGTCGATCCCTTTTCCAAGACCACCACCAAGGCTTTGAATGCACTGGCCGATTTTTTTTTGATGTGGTCACGATAAGGAGGTTGAAATATCAGCCTGTTTCCCTCGCAAGCATAAGGAGGGCCAGTATCGCCATCCTAAGGGCTGGAGCCAGATTCAGACCCTGGAAAGAGAAAATACACAAAGTGAAAACCTGTAGTTTGGAAAGCATTCCCTGGAGGACTGTCTCAGCTACTGAGTGTCGCTGAGTTGCAGGTGGGCTTTTCAAAGAGGATTCCCAAATGATTCCTCTGCATTCTGACTCATGGCTGCGTTCATGAACATGTGAGCTTTACCTAACCAGAAAATGTAGCACTCTCTCCTATGCAGGCTCAGACCTGACCCTTTGCCATCCCCACATGAGCCCTGTCTCAGTGTCTTGCAGGAGTGATTCACCAGGACAGAGGCAGTCCCATCCAAACCAGTACCTGCCACCTCTCAAGGTATGGCTTGGAGGAAATATGTTACCATGCAGTTACAGGTGGTACCCAGGCAGCTGCAGCAGAGTCTGGCAGCTCGAGGGAGAAGCTGTGTGTCAGCTCAGAGTTGCACAACACTAAGAGACTTGAAGGCTTTCTAGCTGCAAATATTGATAAATATATATGTTTTCCACTTTGATAAAATAGTTCTTGACAGAGACTCTTAGCAAATATGATTGATTATTGTCAGTCTGGTATTGAGTAAGGGACTGTCTTTTATGGTATGAGATGAATACATATTCCACTTTTTGTAGGAACAGTTCTTAAGGTTCTGGCTTCTGGCTTACATCTGTAAGAAGCTGACTCCATTGCAGATCTGATCTCAGCATTATTGAAACTGAAGCCACCAACGAACGCTTTCATGGAAGACAAGGATTGAAGGGACATGGAGATCAGGCCCTGCTGCCTGGCAAATACATCAAAATTTATTGTTTCATAAACAGATTAAACAAAACATAAAAACAGATTTACATCCTCAAAGAATGAATTGATGAAAAAATACTTTACTACAGTGGCAACAAAAAATATGCTGCTAATTCCTTGCTCAATTTTTTTCCAGGGATGGTTATTAGACTTTTTTTTTAAAGTCGGTATTTTCTCTTAGCTGTGACTGTTTTCCATCTTGGCAGTAAAGCACTCTGCTTCCCAAGGTATTTACAGAGAGTGGCTATGTTCCTTTCTCCACTGGCAAAGACAAGAAGCTGGGACAGTCTACCTCTGGCCCTTAGGATAGACAACCAGTGCCCTGACAGTCCTAGGAGCCTCCCTCTGCCCAACTCCCATCTGAGCTCCTTCCTATACAGAGGGGACCACACTTACCTCCGCATTTCCAGATGGGATCTCTGCAGTGTTGCACCTTCTGACATCCAAGGCTGCAAGAAGCAGCCTAGATTACTGGCTGCGTTTTTACACTCCTTTCATTCTCATTTGCAACCTTTTCATCACACACACCTCCCCTACCTCCTTCTTCATTACATTAGTGTGCATTCCATTCTTCCCCACATCTCCCAGCAGACTTTTGTCACCAAACTGATGGCTATTACCACGATTTGCCATTTCTATTTTTATTGTATAATCAAAGTTCATAAGCAATCTCACAAAAATCATTCAACACATACCAGATCTAGGGAAAATATTTCTCTTATGCAACAAAATTTTAAAAGAAAAAAACAACAAAAAAAACCCTAAAACTATACCCAGCCCCTCTGCCTCCTCAGATTTATATTTCATATCTATGTATTTTAAAACCCAAAAGACCAAAACAAATCCACCACACATAAACCCCAACGATAAGAGAAGAATGTTTGCCACTGAAGACGTTTAGCCACACTCAGCTGGAAAGTTAAATTTCCAAAAATTTATGAGCCTATTAGGAATGAACTAGCCCCTGGAAAGAGAGAGGTTAGCATCTCATGGCTTTCCTCATCCGTCCAGTGCCAGTGGACAATCCTGCTCTCTCAGAGCAGAGCAGAAAGAGAGAGGTATGGAGCTCCTCACAAGGGCAAAAAAAAGGTAAAGACAAGGAAAATTGACATCTGGAAACTTTTACAGGTACTATAAAAATGAGTCCAGGATCAGTCTGCTTAGGGCCACCTTTTGCACACCATTGTTTTTTTGATGGTATTCTTGTATCCTCCAAACAGCAATCTGTGAGAGAGGAGGCAGAGCCCTGCAGCACTGGGCTGAAGGGCACTGTCAGCAAGGAAACACAGGAAAGTCCCACCTGCACCATCTTGTACAGCCCTACATGCAGCATCAGGGCTCTCCCTACCTGCCAGGAAACCCCAGCCATGTTTCCTGCTCCAAGGGCCCTTGGGTGGGAGCTACATTGGGGTTTGCCATCAGCTGCACTTCTGGTGGTGGCTGCACCCATGGCAGAGTACCTGAGCTCTTGGCACCCACCCCGGCTCCAGGAAGGGTCCTCATGTCAGAGTCACACTGCGGCACCGGCCACCGGGGCTTGGCTTATATGTATGGGTCTATGACACCCCTGCAGACATGGAATGATGTTCAGGCTGAGCTCAGCACAGACATTCCCTGATGCTTGTTGAGATCCATGCCCGCTCCTTCCATGACACTTCATCACCCAAGAAAGCCAGGCTGGAAAGGGCTCTATCTCGTGGCACCTGTATACACTCAGAGTCACACACCTACAAGTTGTACCTCGGCCTGGAGGGTCAGGGCTTCCCTCTAGGATCACTATCTCCCTTCCAGATGGTGGCAAGTGTGTGCTGTCTGCCTCTTTTCTGAACAAGCCAGCAGAGTGGGCTCCAGGCAAGAAGCCCATCTCCCTGGGGATTCACCTGCTGCACGCAGGTCAAGGGTAGCGGATACCCAGGTCAAGGTCTTATGTGACAAGCATTAAACAGAGGTGCATGACTGTATGCAGCAGCATGCCTCCTGCCCTGTTGCCTGAGGTGTCAAGTGGGGCCTTCGTTAGTTTACAAGGGATTGCTATTGCAAAACACGTCAGCGTCAGCACTGCTCCCAGCACAGCTTCATTGCTTCTTCCTTGCTATGATTTGCTGAGAAACGCAACATGAAAAACATCAAAGAGCAAATTGTCATACCCTGTAAAAGAAGGAAGGCCTCTGGGCTGTGTAGTCTCCTCTGGGTATCACAGGCTGTTACATTTCCTCTAGACATTGTTTAAAGACTGGAATCTGGACCTGTGATGCACCCAAGTGCGCGGTGCCTGGATCACAGGGTACAGAGGCTTCCTAATGTCCGCTGGCCCAACGGCTGAGCAAATCCTGGCGGGAGAGCTACGCTCTCTGGCTATGACTGCTGGTCGAGTCACTCCTCTGCACCTGAATCCCAGGTCTTTTGGTGGGCATGAAACCTCAGAGTGAGGTTCAGACCAGCGTTCCCAGACACTGGATGAGCTCTTCTGAGTCCCGCAGCAGCACCAGCATTTCCCAAGCCATACATCTGTCATCTTGGAGCAAGTCTTTGTGTAAGTGGCAAATGGTCATGATGCTGTAACTTCCTTTTTGGGCCTTTGTAGTTATTGTTGTGAATGTCCTGTTTTTCACAATTATGTGACAGCTGGGTCAGTGTGAACTCCAGTAATGATGAACAGAGAGTAATACAGCAGTTCTGGCACAAAAGGAAACCTGTAGTGAGATTTATGCATTCAAGGTTTATTTGTTTAACACTTGTTTTCTCTGTTCATACCATCTTCTCCTGTTATACAAGTTATCTTCATAGAATAGATTGGATTATAGTCAGATGAAAATTACTTAACCTGTAATTAACCACTGAAATGTATATTATCATCCTACCCGCCTGTACACAGAACACAAAAACAGCATAAAATGCCCTGTGCTTTCCATTCCTTGTCCCACTGGAAATACTACAGGAAAATGTATTCCCCTGGTACAGTATATAGAATAAAAGATAATGGCATAGAAAAAAAAAAGTAACAAAAATTACTTTCTGAAATAAGCTAAAATACAAAATATAAGGGGTTAATACTTGTCAAAAGAAAATTCTGAAAGCAAAAATTTACAGAAAAAAATAGATAAAAATTTACTTCATTGATCCGTTTTCAGCATGAAAAACTGAAAAAACCCCATGTACTATAAGAAAAAAGTTACTGTGTCACAAGGCTGACTAGAGCCCCTGCTACTATCATAATTGCAGAATGGTTGTGTACATACTAAACCAGGACATCCCATATAATTCAATACTCAAAACACCTGCCTGCTTATAATTAAAATGCTTGTAATTATATAAACTATGTTTAAAAAATTGTAGAAGAGAAAATATTTTTTCCCTCTGGATTTTTTTTATTGTAAGTAGATTGTTTGAATTATAGTGTATAGTGGTTTGCAGCAGAGGGTTTTGTGTCTGGAATAAAGAATTTTCTCCTAATATACTGACTTTTAGCATCCATTGAGAAAAAGTATATCACACTGTAGAGATGTACTGCAACATAGAGAATTTCATATTAATCAGATCATGCGATGCCAAAGGCCCTGCTTGCATTGTCTGAGACTCAGCTGTAGAGCCACTGATTTTCATTGTTAGTGTTGATAACTTTAACTGAATGCAAATATAAATACTATAAACAAATTCCAAATTAAAATATGCCAGGAAATCCTCTCTCCTCCTGAAAAAGAAAGCTGATAATTAATTCTTAAATAAACTGTTTTCTTCTTAATATCTTTGGACATGCAGTTCACAAACATCTTATCACAAGCTAAGCTGAGATGAGAAAAAACAGGATGCTATCAGCTGCTCTGGGTAGCCACCCACGGGGATGCTCTTACTCCAGGGCAAATATACACATTAGTCTATCTCCCAGCTCAGGGAAGGAGTTGTTCCACGTAGTCCATAGGCAAGAGCACTCTCACAGCTTGTAATCAAGAAACAGCTGACGTGGTCTATCTGCATGCCCAAAATTGCTCCAGAAGAGCTTTGAACTGGACTGTATTCCAGGCAGAGATTTACCCTGGCGCCAGGGGGGATTTAATTTCTCTTTTTGTCCCCTGTTTTTTGTCACCTGTTGCCCCTTCCCCCTGCCCTGCACAGCATGAGGCTGTATCCAATTCCGCAGCTTCAAACACCCATGAAGGTGAGTGCAGCACCGGTAACACAGGAGGCCCAGCGCAGCCACAAGGGAGAAGGAATGGAAAGGGAAGCTGCTGATGCCTCTTTCTGACTGAAGAAGTGTGCCACCAGCCTATCTCCATCACGTGAGCCCCCAAGCAAAGGTGTAGAACAGCACTCAAAACAGGGCATGCCTGCATCAGCCCACACAACCTATTCACATGCAGAGTTATGTTAACATCAGTGTGTTCCTAGGTATCTCATAAACACAACAGACTTCAAAAAGCAGCGATTGAGCTAAATCACTTAGAGCAGTTACATCCTTCTCTGACTATGCAGGAAAAAATTTGAGCTGAAAACCACCAAATTATGGGCTTCATACACCTTCTTGGCATATTATTCTTCTTTCACAGGCAGGAAATATTTTTCTAATCTTCATCTAAATTTGCTCAAGATGCTGTTCTCACACTGCTGATAACAAATCTTAGGAAACAAGTACTCTGCAGTAACAACTTTGCAGAGTTCCCTCTTCAAACTGCAAGCCTGGATTGTGGTGAGGGAAAGATCTTGCCTTAGAAGTGTGCCAGCATTGTGGGGACATTTACTGCGGCAATCAGTGCTGAGCCCAGCTGCTCCTGCAGCCACACAGGGGCACAGCAGTCTGAGAGCCAGCAGGACGCCACAGCAACGTGAAACTCAACATGACAGCCCCAAGTGAGCAGTGAGGTTCACAGCTAACCTGGTTAGAGCTCTCAGGGTTTTAAATCACTCTGCTTGCTTTATCCAATCTTAGTGAAATTAGTCAAAGTCATCACAGGTATCATCAAAGCTAGAGATGCGCTGAAGGAATATCCATAAGAAGGAGGCTAGCGGGTTCCAAATCTGACAGTGATAACTTCCTGGTGAGGAAAAGGATGTTGCTAAGAAAGAAGAGAGAAAAAAAAGTGCCTATTGCTTCAGCTTAAAAACCCCACAATGAAATATTGCATTGTTTTGAAGTTTGCTCTTGTAAACATCCCAAAATATCATAGCTATTTTGAACTAAAAGATAGAAGAGCTCCAAAAGGGAGAGATTTTCTTCACAACTTTTGCCTTTTAGAAAACAGACATTTCTGTGTTCTTTTTACACCTTTTTTTTTTTTTTTTTTTGTTAAAAACCATGCTTTTGAAAATTAAAGCAGACTTTTGGTGGGTTGATATTAAGGATTCCATACCTAGCCCCACATTTCCATTGCTGTTATCCCTATCAGAATGGCTTTCATAGTTTCAACAATGGCTCTCCTTAGACAAGATAGAATGCAGGTAAAATTTTGCTAAGCTTTGAACTCTGCCAGTCTCTCTCCATGATGGAAGAACAAAGAAAGGCTAGATAATGCCTTTGAAATTTCCCCTAAATAAACTGGAATAACTTTAAATTTTATTTTTCTTCTCAACTTAAAATTATTCATCTCCCCCATAGAGAGAATTTGCAAAGGAACCATTTTGCTTAGGAAACAAACTTCAGGGGTAGGCATATGGGATATTTCTTTGCACTTTTCTAGAAGACTCATGGGTCCTTTCTGTATTTCTGTGGCTTCCTCAGAGTTTGCTGGTTTATTTCTGTTCAGTCCCAGGCTGAATTTCTCCAAGCAAGGACAACTGCCAGGGCTGCTCAGGATACCACATTTTCTAAGAGGTATCCATGCTGTCCACATTTTTAGTGACAGAGCAGCTGAGAATTTTCCAGAGCTGGCCATGGGAGCTCTGGCCCAGACTCCTGGGACAACAATAGCCTTAAAGCCCCACAGTTAAATGTAGCAGTGTAGGTTTTTCCAAAAACCCAGGAAGCTTTTCCCCTCAGACACCTTTCTCCCTCCATAAAAATCCAAACTCCCTTCCTTCAGCTGTAGCTTCTCAAAGAAGGCATTACTGGCCAGAACAAGTTCTGTACCAAACCTCAAGTGAAGGTCACACCTACTCTATAATGCAAATCAAAATACAATTTACAGACATGGCTTCTCCATCAAACCACTTGGCACACAATTCCTCATTTTGACCTGCCTTTTACAGGCATGTGTGTAAAAGATCCCATGGTGACTGCGTGGCACAGCAGCCTGTGACAGCACACATTCAGATAACAAACATAGTTTCTGGCAGCAGGAAAAAGCTCGAGGTTGGAGGGAGGGGAAACAAAATCATCCAGCTTTTCCCATCCAGCTCTGTGGTTCTAGTAAAAACACAACCTGATCCAGATTTCTGAAGTGTTTTGAATAGAGCCTAACAGCTCTTTAGCCACAGGTTTTTGGACCTCTGTAACAACCAAAGTAAGATAAAGTGTGCTTCATGCTACAACATCCCAAAAGTTCAAGGGCTTTCATAAAAATAATCTGGATACTTCAAAACACCTATGATTTCAGATCACCAAAACCTGAGAAAAGGAAAACTGCATCAACCTGCCTCTTGCGTTTTTCAGTTAAAATAAAAGCCTGTATCAATGCTGAATGCCAGCAGATTGGGCAGGCTGAATATCTGAAAGGAAAACCTTTATTACAGGGTTGCAGTTCAGAGATTTTTGGAAGCAGCAGCTCAGCAGGGTAGTCAATAAGACTTGCAAATCCATTTACTGCATGTTTTAGGTCAATTTCACTCTGAGATCTTGTACAACATTTCAAACCTGCTGAACCCCCAAGACAGTCTTTTCCTGTGGTGCCTTTAGAATAAGTCTCTCAATAGTCATAAAACATAGTGTGTTTTCCTCCAGAGCTATGACTTGTGACTGGTATTTTAAACACTATTAAAGCTAAGGAGCTGAATGTTGAAAATAAAGCAGTAAGCATATTTTTCTCAAGTTCCTTCCTTTCTCTCCATACCGTTGCTTTTGTCTTATTTTCAAACAAACGACCGATTCAATTTCTTGTTATTGTTCTTTTTTCCACTACCAGGTCTTAATTGCAAGCCAGCAATACACTGCCTGCATGGACAAAATTAGCAATGTATCAAAAATCAATAAAAGCATGTGCGGCTTTTTACTTCAATTCACTTACCTATGTTTAGCTTTATGACAGGTTATGGCTCGGCAAACATCTTACCAGGGTCTACTTTTCCTTGTTTACATCCAAATTGGTTGTTATTGCCCACTGCCCTTCGGTAACTTTCCTGAAGTTTTGCCTTCCATCATTTAGGAACATTTTAAAAACAAAAGGGAAATTTGCTACAACTGTTGCTAGCTTTAGCCCCTGCCCTATATGGCAAATAAAATTAATAGAAGGTATTCATGAGTTATTTTGCCTCAATGGTTCAAGGGTTTTCATTCATATGACTACTTTGAGGAGTGCCTTAAGGGATGAAAGAGTTATTGCTCTTCAATATTTGAATATGTGCTACAGCTCGGAGTAAAGCCACCAAATGCACGCCAAGCTCTAACACCCCCAGACTGACACATGCGGGCACCTATGACTGTCAGTAAGGACTGACTCAGATTGCAAACTGTATGTTGCTGCTAACTGAGGCTGTTCTGCACACAGAGGCAGCGTGAAGGGGGGCAGAGGCTGGAGTCTGGGTGCCCACAGCCCAGCAGCAGCCGCCGCCGGGGTCGCGCTGGCTGCGCGCTCCAGGCCAGTGCCATGCCAACGGGTTCCCAGCCCGCTGCAGTCAGCTCCCAGCGAGCCGACCTGGAGAATGGAAATCGCTCAGAGGGTGACTCTACAGCGAAGGAAGCCTGTGGGTGAAGCTTGTGTATTCTGGAAGCTGCTTCACCTCTGTGAGTGATAACCTACCATCCACTAGCGATTGCCCAACTTGGATTACTGTTGCTGGTGCACAATAAATTCATGTTACATAGACTCACGGGTCTCAAAACAGCTGCTGCTGGTCTCCACTAGAGCTGGGTCAGCTTCTTCTCTTAAATAACACATTTAATTTTGTTCCCCATATTACATCTGCACACAGATTTCAGTGTTTTCATTATTTAGAATTATTCACTGAATAATGCATGGGAACATCTTGCAGACTGTGTATCTACTTGTGAATGCTGTGCCACAGCTACTTCTTGCTCGATAGCTGGACTGCGTGATTGGTCACTAAAGTCAAATAGAATTTTTTATCCCCACACCAAGAAGTATTTTCAAGTTGCATGTTTTAAAAATGAGAATAGTCAGTCACATGCACTTTTTCCAATACTGGTATCGTTTCCAATTCCTTTGCACATTCTTAAGATAATAAATTTTATATGTTTACATGTGCCATCTATAAAATGTGAAACAAAACTGCAATTGTAGGTAAATAAATAAAGTCAGCTTTTAGCCTAGTTGGCAGAATGCTTACCTGGGAAATGGGAAATCTGTGTTCAGCTTTCCTTTCAGCCTGAAGGCAATGCAGTCACAACTCTGCAGCTCTTGTAGGTCCATTCCTTCCCAGCTGAGTCTTCCAGGTAGGGACATCCTTTACCCTACACTTTGAAAGTTTTCCTCTTTTGAGTCAAAATTATGAGTTTCCTGAAGCTGGGGGCTTGCAACAGCAACAACAACAACAACAAAACCCAAACAAACAAAGAAAAATTCCAAAGAAGAGGAAAAACCAAACAAAAACCAGTCAACAAAACAAACCCAAATCCAATCAATCACTCAAGCAATCAAAAAATCAAACTACCAAAACCACTAAAATCAAGAAAAGCTGATTTTGTAACCTTGTAGCCTATTTGGAGGGAGACCTGAGACCCAAGGTCCTTTTCTGGAGGAACCCTCTGAGCTGCAGCAAGGAGACAGTGGCCGAGGGTAGCACTGGCATGGTGAAAACCACCTTCCAAGCAGCAAGACCTGCTCACCCCAGCACAAAGGAGGTCGCTACACTCTGTGTCCTGCGGGGATGCAGAACAGCCAGGGTACAGCTCTGATTCACCTGGGGAGGAGCAGGTAGAGAGGAGGGTATCTGGCTTAATATCTCCTGCCAACTGACTCCTGATTGCTGCTTAGCCAGTTTTGGAAAATTGGAGCTGTGTTACTCTTCCCAGGTCTTTTTTTGACTCTGAAACAGCCTGCCCATAATGGACACCTAGGTTGTTAGATAATGCATGACCTATACAAAAGTCTCAGTCTCTGTTTTATGGCCCCTTGGCCCTATTTTCAATTACTTCCTTCTTCTGGAAATAATTCTCATGTGACTCCCTGACAGCAGAGGGGAAGTGCAGGACATTGTGGGGCCTCAGAAGACCTGACAGGAACCTTGCTTCCCACCAGCTCTGTGTGTGCTGTGGCTCTGAGTGCATTGAAGGGACAGGGAAGGACTCCAAGGCCAGAGACAAGGAAAGGTATGAGATCATCTTTCACATTTCCAATGAAAAAGTAAGATTAACTTTGCAAGAGATACCTTTCTGAAAAAAAGGGGAAAGTTCTTCCAGAGCTGCTATAGAAACAGGAAAGCCAAAGGCGAAGAAATGCCAGGGAGAAGCTGTGAAGGTAAAATTTTTATGGAGAGGAAGAAGTATAAGCAATATTTGATGGGTACATTTTTATCATAAAAAAGCAACAAAGCAGTGGAATGTGACAAACCTCAAATCCTGTGCAAGATGTCATGCTTTTTATAAAAGTTATTGATTTTGTAGGCACCAGGGGTTTAGCCTCAAAAAATTATGGTGGTTTCTGCACTATATCCTGTGCTTTGTTACCCAAAACATCCAACTATAAGAGACTATGACAGAGAGAAAGAAATATTGAAAAACATGTCTGCATTTTTTTTCTCCAAGTGTGCTTGACTCATTTGAACTCCAAGGTACAATATGGTGCGAGTTTTCCTGTTGTGAATAACTCAGCTCACAGGTATTTTCCATTGTCTACCTTCACCAGTATCCATTGAACAAGAAATATTGAACATGAGGACAACACTGTGCAGCAGAAGGTGCTGTCAAAGGAGCAGAGCTACTCAGTGATTTGCCCTTGCAGAAAGTCCATATCCACAGAGATGTCATGGTATCACTCCCTCTGGCATTGGGCAGGGGTTTTTTTTCAGAGTTGCACTTTTGCTTTTTGGTAGTTAGTCCTTCCTTCAGCCTCTATGTTTTTCTCCTTTTTTTTTTTTTTTTTTTTTTTTCCTTTTTTTTTTTTTCTTTTTTTTCTTTTCTTTTCTTTTCTTTTTTTCTTTTTTTCCCCTGTTTCATCTTGGCTTACATCTTCCCTTCTGCACTTTGTATTTTTATTTGCTTATTGTCCTTCAGAAGAATGGGAAGTGTCCTGTAGGGAAAGGTTCACCTTGACTCATTTCTTCCTCAAATCTGATGGAATGAGCTCTGATCCATTCTTTGGCCATGTTCCCCTCCCTTATCTCCCAAGAACCAGGAGAATAAGTTGGAAAACCTCAGTTAAACATGTGCTTAACAAAATCATTCCAATTTTATCAGATTTAACAGCTTTTTGTGCAGACCCTAAAGCCTCAGTGTAATGTAAGTATGGTAGTAACTGATTCCCTTCTCTAGGGCTGCCACTGGGCAAGAGCCAAGAGAGACAGTGGCCCACCAGAGCTTTAGTTGTGGCTAAGGACCTCTTTCAGATGAGGGTCCCAGTGAAAATGGGGAGTGAAGGGCAAAGAAAACATCCCAAAACACTCCTCATTCTGCCTTGGAGATGGTGGAATAAATCCTTTCTTCACGGGCTGGGAATGACAGGACAATCAAAATTTACATAACTTCTGCTGGTGAAGCGACAGCGCCATTACATGTCAAACTTGTTGGCAACACAGAGCCCAGATCTCCCTGTAGCTGGAGGAATCCCATCCAGCCACTTTCCACCCTCCTAGAATGCTCAAATGCATTACCTCAAACACATTCCTGCTCCTTTTTTGCTGGCATTGAGATGTACAGTGTGTCAACATTAAAATGCAAATACGCATCCAGGCCTGGATGTTCTCCTGCTTGGCTGGGGACATCAGCACCAAGGAGCTGCTTGAGCAGTGCAGGTTCCAGCCACTTTGTTTCCCTTCACTGAGAAAAGCCCTGGAATACAACCCTGGAATACAATCCTGTGCACAGAGACATAGATACTCTTAATTTGCCACCTGCACTTGGTTTCAAAACACAAGTGCAGAGGAACACTCCCAAGTTCAGACCCCTCAAGGCTTTCATTTGAAGACAGCTCCTTGTACATCCCCATTTCCCATCTGTAGGTCAAAACCCACCAGCTACTGAGAAGCACAACCAGCAACAATATACACACTGAAATTAATAAAATTTGTAAGGGAAGCAGCAGGCTCCAGGCTAATAACTGAGCACAGGGCTTTGTGAAATGGCAGGCCTGGTTCAGAGGAGCTACCTTGGGTCATTTGCTCACAGAATCGGTGGGGCTGGGAGCTGAGGTAGTGATCATCACTTCTGGGAAAGAACACCACACTCACAGCTCACCTGCCCCTGGGCACAGAAATCAGAGGCTGCTGTGGCAGAGCTTAAGCTCTGGATGTGAACAGGCACTGCCAACCACACCTGTGCCCCCGGCATGGCTGGCTGGGCACTTGGCAATGCCACCGGAGCTGTAGCCGACTCAAAACTCCTCTCCCTCCAAGGATCACTGAAGTCAAATGCGGCATCGAGTCAATTATCCACTCCTGTACTCAAAGCAGGCCTTTCTCTTGAGCTGTGTGAGTTATGGATTCAGTCAGTTTGTTGGTGACACTGAGAAGATGTTTTTTGTTACAAGTCGACCTAAAACAGTTAATGTGTTTTTTGGTAAAGGAGCATTCACAGTGGATTACAATGTTTAATTCAACCTCAGAACAACATAATCTTGGGAGGGAGTGGGGGAAGGAGAATTGTGTATTTTTCTCAAAATTAGGCAAAAAATGGTAGAGGGAGTTGGAAAATCTTGCAGTGGCTGCCTTAACATGAAACAAATGAAGTTGCTTTACAAGTAATTTTCCTTCCCAATTTTAATGCAGTTCCCTATTCAGCATGAGAAGAAAATGACTCTTTCTATGATTCATTCTCATATGAAATTCAAAGGGTTTAAAAATGTTCCTGATTTTAGAAAGTTTCCTATGTTTCTACATAATTTTATAGCTCAGGCTAGTGTTCAGTTAGAAAGCTGAGTTCCAGCAAAGGCTGCTGACTATGGGCAAGGAGAGAATTCCCAGGGTATAGTGTGGCCTAACAGCAGGACCAGCGTGCAGCAGGGAGTGCAACCTCAGAATAGCTTGTGCAATACTGGATGGGGCTGTGGAGGTGGAAGAGAAAGAAAGGGAATTGGGGAGTTAAAGAAACACAGGATGTGCAAGAGGCACCAGCAGAGTGATTCAGTGTGATTTTCCGGTAATGATGAAGTTGCAGGAAGGGTCAAGAGGCAACACCCACCCACAAACTTCCATCTCCTGAAACATTCAGAGGGGAGAGGGGTGATGGGACTCGGGTCACAGACTGGAGGTTAAAGTTATCTCTAACTAGCATGGCCATTTGAGGAATGCATGAAATGTTTTCCTGCCTTGAGGTCTCAAGAATCCGTATTTCTGCTCTTTGTGGAGAGATATTCAACTATATGTGCTTCTACACCCATGAGAAAACAAGATTAGACTAAAAAAAAACCCAAATAAATCTGTTATATTACATTACCTGTTACAGAAAATTATTAACAATAATAAACGTACTACATCACTGTATGCCTTTTAATGGCATGCACAAATGAGTTTAGGATGTATCCCTGGTTACCTCAGTCCTGAATATGATCTAAGAGCAGGAACAGAGTTCACAGCCTTAGCCAAAACAGCCAATAGGCCTGAGATGAGCCCGAGGCTCAATGGTCACTGAAGAATGTGCAGCACAGCTGTCTTGTCTATGAATGACACTGCAGACACAAGAATTACATCTTTGGGGTGTTAGAAATATGAGCTCTTCGACAAAATTTCAGCAGGAAGATGAGAAGGATCTGGAAAGGAAATTATTAAGTAGAAACAAAGGATGAAGTTTGAGCTGGGGCTGCAAAAGCACGGTAGCGCAGTAATGCCAAACAGTGCTGCTAGTCAGGCTGGGCAGCTGCATCTCAGGCTGGGGGAGACTCTCCCTGCTCGCACAAACCAGCATGAAAGCACGCTCACTCCTGTCCCTGGGCCCGCAGCAATGTGAGCTGTTCCTCCAAAATTACATTCCTAAATTCTGTCCTACCTTCTCAACTAAAGTCATAAATGGTTTGCCAAAGTCCTTTTTGCACCACCCTTGCCAAGGGATTCTGTGCAAGTCATTGTGATGCGGGTCTCTAGTTTAAGCGAAGAGCAGATGCAGAATATTTAATGTTGCAACAGAAATATAAATTCTAGGCAGTAAGAAATATTTTTTTATCCTGTATGTGGATAGTATTTCAATAGAGTAAATAAGAAAATGTCCTGGAAAGTAAAGACTGGAATAAAACATGCCAAAAAGCAGAGTCTCAAAAAATTGTTAGTAAATTCTCTACTTCAAAGCAGCAATGGGGAAACTACATCATCCCTCTGCCATTGCATACAAAGAGTCCCTGTACGGGACCAATGAACAGGAAATTGCAGCCAATCTTCTTCCATTTGTCTGCAAGTTAAGAATTTGGAAGTTGGTGGAAAATTTGAGACTGAGTCTAAACATTCACTCACATCTGGACTTTAATGTAACAGCCTAAAGGAAGAATTGCCCTAAATTTTAAATCACAGTGAACTTGATAACTTGAGATGATCTATAGGAAAGGGTAAGAAAAGCTGTAAATGTTTATTTCCATGAGTTTAATGCAAGCTTTCAATCCTGCTTTTACACTTTCATCTATGTTTTCATTCGGAGTCTCTGCAGAACCCTTCTAGAGCTTTTCTGCCCTAGGAAATCTTTAGCATGCATGGACTGAAAGGCAATGTATGTGGCATATAGCCCATAAGGGACCAGGCTAGAGAAATCTGCAAGCAACAGCATCACAATTGCTAACTCCGGCACAGCAGCAGAAAAACCAGCTGGGCAATAAAGAGGAAGCTTGGACCCGTTCAGAAACTTCTTTTGTCAGGAAGGCTAGGGGCTATCCAGCTTTCAGAAACATGTAATGAAAGATACCTCAGCTGTTGAGAAACTATGAAGAATATAATGGAACACAGCCTCATGTGAATCATGTTAAAGACTGCACAGGGGATGTGCACCTGGGAAGTCACTACACTGCATTGCAAACACCTATTATTAGGGAAGGAAAAAAAATTAGAGAAAAAAATGAGAATAGACAAGCCAGGCCATTATACTCTCCTCACAGAAAAAATATGTTAGTAGATTCTGAGTCACTTGTGAAGGGTGGCAGAGACTTCAGTGGCAATGGGTAAAAGGAAACATTTTATCTGTCATTTGGGCTACTTGGCTGAACACATTGCAAAACACAGATGTGCCTGCCCTGCAGCATGCATAGGAATAACTCACCAGGCATATCTGAGCTTCAGCTGTGCTCACTCTAGGCTATAACCAGCATTGCTAAGCTGTGTTTGAACTCTGCTTAAATGGTTGGTGATTTGTATGGCCAAACTGCCAGAGTGGGAACCAGCACCACCAAATTGTGCAGGAATTTGGAACTGTTGTGTCTGAAGCCAGGTGAAGTGTACATCCACATTCCTGAAGCTAGCTGCCAAAATCATGTGGTATACAGAGAAAAATAATGATGGGTGCCATTGCAAGGTCTAATGTTAATAATGACATGTGCTTGTACACCTGAGAAAGACATTTAAAAGACAAAGGAACTTTGTGTTTAAACTGCAAGAGGATGGGAAAAAAACCAACCAAACAAAAACCCACTAACAAAACCACAAAACCTGAGTTTAACCCTGGTCACACTGTCATATGGTTCTTGTTCTCCTCACAGCACTATTCCATATTACTTACTGTGTGCAGTTTCTTGACTGAACTGAATTTTGGAGTAATTACATAACATACAGCCACAAACTACATCTCCAGTGACACCACCTTTTGTCTGAGCCCAACTATTCTCAGTGGCTTGAGTGCTATTTAAAAGGCCATAGCAAGCATACTTGGAGAGCATGTGCTTTCTGGGGTTTAGACCCATGACAGGTGAATTCTTGGTTTAGTTTTCTCTAAACCGTCAACATCTTTTTTCCATTCATGCTGTAACACATGGAATTCCTGGTCTACAAAGCAGCACAAGTAACCTGCAATGCAGCAAGAGGAAGAAAACAGTGAGTGTTCATGCCACAAATGTCAGGTTGAACAGGATCAAGTCCAGGCATGAATGGCTGGATACTTATAAACTGTTAAAGTGATGCTGCCTCTCAGGAGGCATTCCCAGTTCAGAAAGGTACATGTTTACTTATTTAGGCTTGCATGCAGAAATGAAGTTAATGGGTAGTATTTGGAAGACAATTACTCAAGTTGCCTCACTACATTTCCACAATGACTACTGAATATAGGTAACAACTATTTTTTTAAGCCATTGACTACTTTGTTTCATCTGGCCATTTGTTACATAGCTAATCCAAAATTCAGTTTCTATGGAATGCTTCTCTTTGTAGTGGCTAGTAAAAGTGAATGATGACAGTATTCTCCCAGGTCAAAAGCAAACCTCACAATGCCTACTGTGAATTAAAGAGGCTCTCAGGTTGCAACAACAGGCCCACAAAGCTGAGGTGCTGTGGCTAACACTACTCATCATCTGGGGCATCTCCAGTAAAAAGAGAATGCCTGTAGGGCAAAAGAGAATAATTTTCAAATAAAGGTAGAAGTTCTTAGTGTTATTGTGCTGGGCAAGACTAACATCTCTTGACTTCAAAGAATGAAGAGTTTCATATCTCAAGGATTTAATGCCAAATATTTGCCAGGATTTTTATCTTAGTACAACTACTTATAGTGGATCTAATGCTACCTAAAAGACTGTAGCAACACATCCCCAGGGGTTTATATTACTATTTGGCTTTGTAGTTCTTTCACTACTTCAGATGAATCATGAACTTCTTCAGATGTGCCAGAGGCATTCCATTTCCTCAACAGCAAATGACAAATGATGAATAATACACATTGTTTACTTTTTTCCCCATTCCAGATTCCTGTGTAGCTCTCCAGTGACTCCAACTGTTGCAGTTGATCTCGTTTTCTGCATTTGTCCTACACAATGAACATGAATCTCTCAGATTTCACGTATGACCATTCTGTTTCAGTGCCACACATATTTTATTCTACTCATTTACTCCAACTGTGAATGTAGTGGTTTTTCTTTCCCATTTAAATGTACAGAAATATTTGAAAATAAGGGAAACATTACATGGAAATAATTATTCATTGTTGAACTTAGGCACCAAAGCAATCATGAGTAAGCATGGAGCAAGACTAGTTTGTTGGTAGTTTGTGCTGAAGGCTATGATTTCACTCTTGTTTCCCAAGCTAAATAAAGCTAGTGTAAATATCTAATCATTCAAAAAATTTGCAAGCTATGTTTGTGGCAGTTATAATTGAAATATTTTTCTCATGCTGCATAAAAAAAGAACATCAGTGGAGGAGCTCCTTGCGTTTTGCATAGGACTGACTGGAATATCTGGAGTCAATACAATCAAAGAGAGGAGTTATTCATTCTCTTGCACTCAATGGAGGCTACCATGCAAAAATGAGTTATTAAGCCAGTAAGATTGTCCCAAGTTTCAACACAAGTTTCAGCAGCCTGTGTTGCCATGGGTCTTTCTGAGCACAGTTCACACCACTCATGAATCAGTGTAACAAAACAAAATACACATTCTCCCAGAACACAGCCTAGGGGTCTTTGGACATGGCTCTTTTGTTGACTTCCTGCCATGGGAGGGATCTCTTGGGTGCAATCATCCTCCCTTCGCTGTAAGACCTTGGCTGTTGGGTCACCTGTGCGTGAACATAACACCCACAAGTGACAGAGACACCCCTTTGCCTCATCCTGGAAACTCTTAAGAGCTGAAGGTCACTCTGATGGTTCTCTGTCTTAAAAAATGGTACTGCTAAAGGTTCACCTAGGAATTGATTATACTTCAGCAAAAAGGGCAATAAAAAGCCTATAGCATCCTCCAATCTGCTACCACCTCGCTCAGAAGTTATCACTAAGGGCAGCCTCTGCTTCCTCAGGTGAGATTTGTAGTAGTCTACAGGAAAAGTAGAGGCTGCTGTGTGGAAAACTGTTGGGAACAGTCTCTTTTGCACATGACTTTAACTGGAAAACTTTTGAATCAGGAATGACAATACATGTTTCAGGTCAACAGACTTCAAAACATTTTGAGTGAGCAGACAAGACTCCTCAGCTCCTCCAGGTTTCTGTTATACAACGCCATATTTAGTACTGAATATAACCTATAAGAAATTTGCTTTATTTATAAGAAATTTGCCAAGCGAGCAGGATGAGGGAAAATTTCCATTGCAGCAAACCTCTTTAGAAACCATGTCAAGCTACTTCTCTCATGTCCCAATCTTGCTGTCACCTGGAAGTCTCCTGTCAACACTCAAACCAGGGAAATACCCAAAGCTTAAACTTGAAGACTGTCCTGACTTGCTGCCCTCTGCTGTGTCCTGTAGATTACAGAGGGCTACCTTGGAAAAACAAAACAAAACACCTGATTAAATTATCCGAATTAAAAAGCCTTTACAAAGCAAACCATGGCAATTTTTTGCCTTTTCAGAAAGTGCTGCCCAATAGTAGTTAATTCCCACAGTCAGTTCTGCTATGAGCTGAGAGCAGCATATAAATTGTCATCGTTTAGGAAGAAGACATTAAACTTGTTTTTTTTCTGGAAAGGCATACAAGAGAAGAAAAGTTGGTCAAAATTAGCCGAAAAAATTACCTCAGCTAGGCCATATTTGAGGCAATTAATTGTAATGTCATCCTAGCAGAAAATGGTTTAGAAGACAAACTAGTCACTAAGCTGTCACTCAGTACACCTTCATTAGAAGCATCACTTAGTTTTACTGAGCCCAGACTAGGTTTAAACTGAATTCCCAATCTGCATTTTAACAATAGACCTCAGAGGGCCACAGTCAGGGAATGTGGTCAAGGCAGAGGTCATTCCTATTATTACCTGAGTCGTGTTGCAAACACGACAGGAAACCAATGTTTCGTAACTATATCCATCATTAGAGCAGTTTCTACAGAGCAGATAAGATCAAAACAAAAGCTCACTGGCCCTCTTGCATTTCAAGATTCCATTATTTTTATTGCAGAAATCCCTGAATGCAGCTTACTTCCCAATACATATTTAAGTCCATGATGTCCCCGACACTCTTTAATTCTCTCAAGATCTGAAGGCACTTTTTCTCTCTACTTATTAATTTTACATGGTACTTTGAGACAAGTTAATAATAGGATCTAACTCATTTATTGTCCCACTGCTGAGGAACCAAAATGCACAGATAGCAAACCTAGTGCTAACAGCAACGCTATTCAGATAAAGTTGGTTTTCTCCAGCTGTGTCAGAAAGTTAAACAATCTGCTGCTCCTGATCCCTCCAATTTTGTTCTGCTCTGTGGAAGACAGTAATCAAACTCACAAGCATTACAAACATATAGTCTAATCTTCCTTCCAAATGCCAAATAAATTGTTATTGCAATTTACATCCAAGGTTCATATGCTACCACATTGATACAATCTGAGCAACGGAGACATAGATTGATTAGCCAGAATATACTACCCAGCAGAAGCCATTCTCCTTCCCTGAAAAGGTAACAAGCTCAGGAAGGAAAGGACCCACCAGAGAAGTGCCACATAGTTTTAAGTAGGAGAATTCTTTTTCTTTCTGCGTCAATTCCAACACCTACTCTGAAGGCATGGGTGGTTCAAGGAGACATGGGGCACACTGTGGTCCTCAGACACCAGTGTAATAAAAACATTTACCTGACAACTTATTATTAATTGTCACAGGAAGCCACAAAGCAGCTTGCAATGAGTGATTTATTTGGGTAACACACCACTGCTGTATTTGTGATTAGTCTAAAACAAAACAGTACTTTCCTCATCATTATTTTCTGAAGTTTACTGAGATAAACTCCTACCATTCACAAAGGTACAGCCATGTGTAAAGACTGGATACATTGCACAGAGTTTCCTTTTTGCTTCTGCCTGAGTTACATCTTGTGAGTCCCCTTTGGGATACCATTATAGTGAAGAACAGGTCCCTAACCTGAGAAAGTCATCTCTCACTGGGATGGATGCAGAAGGAAGGCAGGTTAGAGGGAAACCTAAAAAACCCCAGAGTCTTTAAAACCAAAACCTAGTAAATAATATCATGGAGCTTCTGGATTTTGAGTTAAATGTTCTGGTGCCCTTTTGGAGATGAAAGAGTATTAGATCCCCATGCATGAACTGCAGACTTTTAGGAAGATGGTGAGTTTGCAGAGATTCCAAGTCACCCTAAGACAGAAATCATAGTTAGAAGTACCGCAGCTGAGCCCCTGTCTGGCTTATTGGAAGGACAGAGCTGTCACGATCATGAACTGAGAACACCTCTGTGCTGTCCCAGCTTGCAGCTTGTGTCCTTGGCCTGAGGTTCTGAAGGTGGCTTTGTTCCCCAATCTGCCCATCAACTGACTCGGCACCTGCCTCCCCCGAGCCTTCCGGGGCCTGCTGAAAATTAGGAAGTTTCTGGGAGGTTGGTAGGAGAGGTTTGCTAAAGACATGAAAAGAAATGTGTGATTCTGCACCTCCATCAGAGGGGAAAGCAGTCCCTCTACTATCAGATTGTTTTCTGCTGCCCTGGTTGTTAAAACCACTGATCACACCACAGCTTAGAAGATAACAGACAAATCACCTTATTTTCTCTATCACTGGGATTTTCTTTCTAATTATTGTTCTAAAATGAACAATAATTTCCTTTGGAATGGGACCTTCAAGATCATATAGTTTCAGTCCCCCTCCTGTGGTCAAGGACACCTTCAAATAAACCTGGTCTTGGTCTTGAACACTTCCAGGGATAAGGCATCTACAACTTCCCCTGGATAGCCTGTCCAGTGCCTCACCACCTTCACAATTTTTTTCCTAATATCTAATCTAAAACTATTTTTTTTTTTTCCATTTTGAAAGCATTTCCTAAGTATCTTCCTGAATTGAAGATGCTGGTTGAGCATCTCTCCCCAAAGCAACATGGTCCCCTTTTTATTTCCCTGTGAAACTGTGGCCCCAGAGTCTGACCATGAACTCCCGCCTTGTCTTTGAGCGTCTTCAGGCATATTTTTCACCTTACAGCTAACATAGTTTCATCCCACATGGTTCACTTGGGACACCAGGCTGCAGTGGGCTGCTGCCACACACCAGGAGACTCTGTGACAGAGAACATTATGTTCTGTGGGGAAAAAACAAGGAAACACAACAATCAACCACTGAAAAGCATATGTTGTTTCTCCGTATCATGCAAAAGAACAGAAAAGACTGTGGTACAGATCCTAGGAAAGGCTGAGTTATGTCCAACAGAATAGCAGCACTCCTGTGTTTAATGCTGCTGTTTGCTGTTTGCGCTGCTTTGCAGAGTGTGTTATCCCCTGGGATCACAGCTCAAGTCCAAACTGCATCACTTTACCTGGGCTACAGATCAGCTTTGCCATCTCACGTGTGGCAGACAAGCTTCACCTCCCCTGAGCAGCTGTGAAATGCTGTACAGCTTCTCAGCTCCAGCCCCAAGCTGGCTGAAGCTTGCTATCTAAAAAGAGAAGGACCCACTCCAAAAGTGACCACAACAGTTTGGGTGAAAGGTTTTAGCTACAGCCAATGTTAAATGTATATTGCTGCCTACAAGAAAATCAGAAGCCCACTAAAATCTGTAAAAGAATGTGAGTAAGATACATTAACGACTAGAAGCTAAGTTTATCATGGGAGGAATTTTATCAAAAGCAGGTGCAGTGATTGCACCCAGAACACAAAGGACTAGAACAGTTGCTTCATATTTGGCTTTATTTCAGAATGCAAGAAGTAGGTAAGAAGCTGAAAAAAATATGCACTGTATCATACACTTAGGAAAAATTACCTGTTTTGAAAAGGGCTGTCATTTCCATATAGCAATTGTAAAAGCTTTTAGATATCAAACACAGTACTTTGCTACATACTGGCACCAACTGAAGTGTCAAGCCAACACCCAGGGTTTCTTAGATGCCATTGAAGATTCAATTGGTTTGAAGAACAGAAATGACAAGCTTCACTTCAGGCAGAAGCCAGTATATCCTCTTCCAGAAAAAAGACAGATATCTCTTCCAACCCTTTACGCCTGCTAGCATCAACATGCTTAAGGATGCGTTACTATTTTCATTATAAACCCCTGCTTTGAAGTGTTTTATAACTCTGCTATAAACATATGGCACTTGCAGGGACAGACACCATCTTCTGTTTCTCTACCAGGACTTTAAAGAAGTGTGCATGCACATACACATACCTAAAGCAATGGTGGCATCCTAGCGTTAATGGAGTTCTGTAGCCCAAAATTACCTAAATGAAAAGAATGAATTGTCTTCAGCCTCTGACATCATAGCTTTTGACTTTCACTGCTCTCATGCTATAGTCAGTTATAATTTGTTAAAAGCAGCTGCTGCTAGACAATAATCACTTCTTCTGAGGGCTCTAACATTACTGCTGTGGGAGCTTCACCTAAGGAGTAAATCTCCCTTTTTCTCCTCATGCACATTTCTGAAGCGGAACTGTAGTGAACTGTTTGGTAAGCAAGTAGTCTGAAAATCTACTTTAGCAGGTACTTAAAACAGCTACCTTTAAATAGGAGACCTTTTTAAGCACTTGGCTGAAAAGAGCTTTGATACATTTGCAGAACATCAGTGAGTGAAACAGAGCTGCCAAGAAGAAACTTGTTGAAGTTTTATTTTTCACTCTTATTTTACTTTTTATTTTAAGCTGTTATAATGAAAACAAGGGAAATTAAATGAAAAGTTTTTCCATTTAAGAAAGCCTGGAGGTTTCCTCTCCACTTTCCCTGGTGTACTCCCTCCAGCCCGTTTCTGAGATGTGCTGTGTCTCACACGGGCATGGGTCTCTCCAGGCAGAGCAGGACAGGCTCCTCCCAGGGTCCATCAGTGGAGCTTTGCAGGAAGGGGTGGAAGTGGGAATCACCCCAGCAGCTCTGGGCAGATGTCCCCTAGGGTGATACACTTTGCACAGGCTCCCACCAGCTGCTGAAGGAGCAGGCTATGCACACTACTGGGCTTCTAAACCCTCTTGATAATGAAGTACTTTATGGAAGTTAGCCATTGATCTCACACCGACTAGTCACACACAGAAGCTCAGCTGTAAGATCCTGTAACTTACTAGAAGAGAGCTAAATCCAAAGACAATTCCAGGCTTACATCTGGTCTTCACGTTAGGGATCCCTGCCATAGGACTTCTACTTGTCCAGTATATAGGGTAACAATTTGTGGGAAAAACCCCCAAAACAAGGTGTATTTAGTCTTCTTGAATTACAGCTTCCAGAGATCTGTGTCTTACATGTGCTTTATGTAACATGAAGAGGGTCCTGCAGTTATGCTGCTGAACATTAAATAAATTTAGCAAGCTGAAAACCACCACTGTGTGGAAAAGCAAGACATCAAGGATGCATTGCACTAGGCAAGGAATATTCTTTACAGCAGAATTCCAAAACTCTATAATTTCTAAATTTAACCACAAATCCAGAGTGTTGCAATTCAGTAAATACTTTAATTACTCCCAATTCTTACATAGAGAAAATTGCCAGAACTGCAGGCAAGTTGCAACATCTGCAGAAAGCCAAGAGCAGCACAGACGAGCATTCACCCCAAACAAAGGCAGCAGTCAGTCAGGCTCATGGATGGGACTGGAGGAAGCAGCGCAGGGAGGCGGTAAGGAAGATCTGTGATCTCCCTCAGCCACATGCCATGCACAGGGCTCAACCTGCTGCCTGAATCCTTGCCATCATTTGTACAGTGGAGAAGCAACCAGTACTAGTGAAAAGAAGGAAGAAGCCATTTCTCCTGGGCTACCTATGCCTATGGCTTATCAAGACATGGACTTAAGGACAGAAACAAATACGCTGACTCAATGTTTTGTTCCCCTTGCTGCCCTCTGGCCTGACAAGTCCTTGCAGGGTGTTCGTGGATATGGGTATCAGCTAGCCAACTCAGATGGTCCACAAATTGTTCCACAAATGCTTCACCCAACTGCAATGTCTGAAGAAAAGCTTGGACACCAACATGCACACATTCTCCCCACACCATGAGGTGAGTCTACATTTGTCTCCGCTGAACACACTCACCTGTAAGGGCACAACTGAGCGGCAGCAAAAACAAAAGCACTGTAAAATTAGTTGCAAATTCAGGTCCTGAATTCAGCAGATACTAAAGCTCAGGCTTTTGTTCAGAGCTCTCAATGCAGCTGCACTTCTCAAGCACCTCTCCAGATGCTAGAAATGTCTTTCATTTCATTTCCTGTCACCAGAAAACAGAGATTTGGGAATGCTGCTGGTAGTAGATAACCTAGATGTATTGTAAGCTATGAAGGGTGAGCAACAAGATAGCCCAGTGTGATGGCCAATGTGGCAAGTGTGCCAGGAGCATGCTGTTCTCCACTTCAGCAGCACAAACAGGTGCATAAACTAGCATTTTCATACTGGGCTCAACAGTCAGTCCCATTTCAGTTCATCCAATTAGATCTCCCACACACCCCCAAAAACTACATACAGACCATTTGGGTGCTAAACAACTGGCAGCTGAAAGCCAAAATCATCCTGTCTAGTTTGCCTGAACTTTTATAGGAGTGGAGAATTTGTGTCTTGGCAGTGCATATGCTTAGTGACGGATGCACTTCTAACACTTACCAGTAATTACTGTTTTCTTGACTTTATTCTTTCTGATGGAAGACCAAATGCTGTAAATTATTGCCTTAAAAAAAATGCATTTTAGCTTCTGGCTGTTATTGCCTGCATTTGCTGTACAAGGAAGTCCAAATGCTCACAAAATGAACGACATCAAACTCTAATTAGTGCCATACTGCTTCCTCAGGAGTGGTGGCCACTTCTTCCACAAACGAAAATTGCACACACGGCCTCTAATTACCCCTGAGGTGCAGTAACTTACCAGTGTTAGGCTGAAGGTTTCCATACAAAGTCAAACTGAACCCAAACTGGACAAACTCTACTTGCTACACTACCATAATGCAGTCCAGCAGTTACAAGAGGAACATGGTGTAATGTTGTATACACCACGTGACTGGCGAGATAAAAAGAAGGGAATTGCTCAGATAAGTAAAAGGTCCTGGATAATTTCAGATGGAAAATACAGTGATAGCTGGGAAAATGCAGGCTGTGAAACCAAAGCCACCATGCAACAGTTAAGTCCTTCTCACATGGATTTTCCTTCACATAAAATACTGAGAGGTTCAGAGCAGAAGAAAACTCTTGAGTACAGTCTCCCTCTACAATCACCACTCCACAAGGCAATGCTTAAGTTTCCTTTTTGGTATCATCTCACAGTAAAATTTCCGAACATGTCTATTAGGCTTCTCAGTTTCTCATTATATGACTGAGACAAAGAATACAAAACACCCGCTAAATTACTAAGTAGCAGCCAAGCCAAAGGCCTTGTAGCACGGTGTTTTTAAATTAGACTCCAGATTTTCAAGAATGACTGGAGACGCTTGTTTTTCAAAATTAGAAGTCCCCAGAACCTGCAGCACGACAGAAGTGGAGACAACCTCCTGAAAGATGTAAAAATTGCAGGCTGCTGGAGAAAAAAAGTATGCACTGGGTCAGACACTCGTACTGACACAGAGGATTGGTGGAGCAAACACGTCCTGAGTAAGCAAGCAGAGTCTCCCCATACTGCATCTATACCATACCTGGAATCAGTCATGAGGTGGCTAGAGAGAAAAAAAGTTTTAAACTTTTAAACCACCCAAAAATACCCCCTTACATCTCTCCCACCAAAACCAGCTGGAGAGGGGCGATGGTTGTCACAATGGTGTTAGTGACAGCTGCCTTTCACACCTTCATGTTCATAGTGCAACAGGCAGAGTTTGAGGGTGATAAAATTTCTCTCCAAGTACATTTGTTCACTTCAGGAACAAGTTAACATGTCTTCCACTTTGGTGTTTATTTGGGATATTTCTAATTAATCTACTGATCTACTAAACATGTTTGAAGTGTCAATTAGAGGCACAAAAGACATCATGTTTTCTTCAGAACCCACAATTTCCATTCATTTAAGTGACACACTGCTGTTAAGAGTTTTACAAAGGGGATCTTTCTGGGAAAGCATTTCATGTGATTTTCCCTGTGGCAGCCTTGGCCTCCTGAATTGGTTTGGTTGTGCTGCTCAGGGCTCCTCAAGATATTGGCAAGATAGCACAAGCAACACCAGCCTCTCTCCCACACCATGCTTTCTCAGAGCTGACAGACGGTTTCAGGGACACCATTTGATAAGAGGTGAGCTGCCATCTGCCTGACTTTTGCCTGGGCACTGGAAAAACCAGGAAATACAGTGTTACAAAGAGACATTATGCTGCTCAACGCAATATAGATCTTCTGGAAATGAAGGCCACAAACACCGAATGATTTTTCCTGCCCACTGACCAGGCAGAATTTGGCACTACTTCTCTTGGTACTTTTTTTCCTATAATTAACAGGCTTCCCAAAAGTGTCTGCCAACATTAGCCTTGATGTAATTCCAGCAGCTTCACCAGAGGAATATTTAGCTCTGTCCTTAATCACTCCCATCCATTTTTTGACTCTCCAGAAGCCTTCTGTGAACAGTGATGCGTCTTTGATGCCTGAGACACCAAACCAAGACTTCCCTGTGGTCAGACGAACAATTTCAAGGTCAGAGTGGTGGAAAGGCAGACAGGGCTGGTTTTGCACGTCAGCTGGGGCTGCTCCCTTAGGCCTCAGTGAGCTCACCAGCCCCTGCATCTAGCTCGCCCTTCCCATACACTGCTCCACAGACTCTTCCAACACCATGGACCATGGTTACCAAGCAACAGCCCTGTTGCTCATTTTACATCATCAGACCACAAGTACATTACCTCTCATGTAAACGTTTTTCCTAACACAAAGCTCTTTAAATTACATATGCAAAAGGACAAAGGCTAAAGAAGAAAGAAAAAAATCCCAACAATGAGATGCATTTGCCACAAAACTCAGCAAAAGATTACTCATTGGGTGGCTTCATGATTGTGGTACTTCCCTAGTCATTATTGCTCTCTACCTAAAGAGCTATAGAAATTAGTCAAGGTTGGCTTTAGAAATAACTTGTGCTTTGTAGTCAATTTATGTTAACAGAAATATTAGATCCTATGACCTTGGAGCTGTCTGCAAATACAGCAGCTGATACAATTTTCTTTTTAAGACACATTCTTTTTCTCAGAGCATACAATTCTCTATTTTTAGTAAAAGCAGGGATACAGATAGCACCATAAAGATGGATTGCAAACATTTCAGCTGACAGATAGGTGCTACTTGTCGCTGACTGCCCTGGGTCTTAGCGAAGGCAAGACTTATCTCCCCATGTTCATTATGGAGTGCACACTTCTCTAGGGGAGGCAGATCCCAGCAACCTCTTCTCACAAGTAAAGCTGTATCTGACACTGTGCTGTCTCTTCAATTAAGATTCTTACAAAATCTTTCATTTTACATTCAGTATAGTCTTGCCTGTTGCAAGGCAAGGGTCTGGCAAAACACTCTTTGTTTTAGGTACCTCGTTTCCCCACTGACCCTTTTACCAAGTACATACTTCAAATGGGGCAAGCAATTAAAATAGTAGAAAAATATTTGTCTCTGAATACCTCATCTCTAGCCAAAACTGTAGAGCAAGAGGATTCCTGAGGGTATCAGACTTCTGAATTCAGGTAAAGGTATCAGCTATACTGCTGTTTTTCCAAATCTTATCCTCATTAAAATTAGATGAACTCCTAGAACTTCTGTTTTTAAAGCAGAAACTGAAGTTTGTATGATTTTTCAGTACAAAAATCCTCATTTTTATGAAATGGAAGGCATCTCAGTGAAATAAAATTACTGCAAATTCACTCTAACTACATCTCAGAAGACGAAATTTCTGTGTAAGCAGCACCCCAGTTTTGCTGCACTTGTTACATATACCCACTTACATGAAAATCTCATATGCTAAAAAAAAAACCCAAAACAAAACCAAAACTGAAAGGAAAAGCTCAAACCAATTTGACAGAGCACTAAAGAAATATTAAAGAGTGACTTTCAGACTTTTGAAAGCTTCTAGCAAGAGCCCTCAGGCTTTTCTTTTTTTGGTGGATTCCTCCTACCTTCACAAACCAAGGGCAGGACATATTGAGACGTTTATTAGAGAGATTGGCCAAGACTCTGTCAGTCCCTGAGGACTTGTAATGTGATGTAAACTGCACTGCACAGCAGCACTACCGTCACAGAAAATATTTTGGTCTGTTATGAAAATAAGCTAAATAGAATTCCATCAGTTCTGCAAGAAGCAGCTACGTGCTTGTTCTAACCAGGTGACAACTACCAAGACTCAAGACTGCATTTAATTCTAATGCCTGGTCTTCAAAGCGGCTTCAGTTTTCAGTTTTGCAATCTACATACTGTGGCATTATTTGTAAAATTAGAAAAAAATCCCAAACAAATAAAACAACCACCACCACACACACACACACACACACAAAAAAAAAAAAAAAAAAAAAAAAAAAAAAAAAAAAAAGGCGCAACCATGCAGTCCCTATTACAGAATGGAGTGATACGTCCTCTTTTCCTTCGTGGGCTACTGCCCATGACAGATAATTCACCTGGGACAAAGTAATTGACCAAAAAGGAAAGAGAATTCAATACTGGAAGGAATAGAAGTCAAAAAATGTCACAGGAATGTTAGCACTATTAGGTCAGGACATCTCAGCTGTTAGCAAGACTTGGTAAAAGACTCATATTTTACATGACAAATTGTACAAAAGATTCAGACCTTTTCCTTCTTAATCCTCAGTGATGCAAGCCTCACTGTCAGAATTCATGGTTACACTAGTATCTCTGTTAGTTGCTTGCTGCATACTAATTCTCTTTTCAGCTGAAGATACTTAAAAAAAAAAAAAATAAAAAAAAGAATTGAAGGTGATCAGATAAAATATGACATCAAGTAACATTCCTAAGATGATTACATGGTGGAAAAGCAGAAAGTTCTTCTTCAATTTGCAACCATGTCATACTGCATTACTCTCCAAGGGCTAGAAAATTCACAATTCCTAGGGAGTAAGGACTCCAAAACCCAGAAATATCAGTTATCAGCTAATGAGCAAGAATGTCACGCTGAGCGGAATGAACTGCATGACTCAAAATACATAAAACGCTTTAGAAAAGCCAATCAATGAACAGGAAGAATTGTCCTCGAATACATCTCCAGCATATCTCAACTTTCACGGTCACCCAAATAATCCAGTGTGGAAACAGACCGACACACCCTCCAGAATCCTACCATCCTACCAGGATGGTGCATCAAGGCTTACTGTTTGATTCACAGAACACACCCCTTCAGACACAGGCAGTATTTGGCCTCATCTCTGAAGTACCAGGTCTTCTTCCACCAGCAGCTGTGAACACTACCATTCCTCAGCACATTTTTGAGGAATACAGCATTTATTTCCTGGACTTGGTGGTCATAATGCATACCACCACACTGCAGTGAAATCATCAGATAGGCATTCATGATCTATGAACACAATTCAATTCCAGTAACAGACACCATTAAAGGATGCAGAATCAACTTTCAAAAAACTAATTTTAATCAAAACAAAAAAACTGTTGATCATTAACAAGTTTATAAAACAGTGATTTAGTTACATAAATAAATTGATATCAGTGTATCAAATCTTAATTACTTTCAACTTCATGAGCATGTTTACATGGGTGATGAAGTACAACCTTTTTACCTATTATAATAAATAAAATGGAGAGCATGAAATAGTTTTTCTAAACAAAAATACCTACAAACATACCCTAGCATGTTCTCTAATGAAGGGAACAAGAGACACTGGACAACTTTTGCACCAAAACATAAAAACTGCTTTAAAAAGCACAAGGATACAGAACCATCAGCTAAAGTAAAGACACTATACTGTAACCAAAGTTGGTACTTAATAATATAATGAACAGTTTGGTAGTTAGATCTCCAGTTTGGTTATTTTAAAGCATTAAGACAAGGCAAGATAGAAGGCTGCTTTTGTTTGAGTAATTCTAGAGAAAATAAAATATATTAAAAAAACAAACTGAAAAGTAGAACAGTCATACCTACACAACTTTCTGTCCTGCACAAAGTCAAAATACCTATGCAGAATATATATATATAATATATATATATGTTATTTGTGCACAAAGGTTAGCTTATTATCAGCTCACTGCAAAGGCGTAACATACCATGTCAATAATTTTGGAAAACATTTTGTGTTTTGTGTCAAAAAGGATATTCTTTAAGTCTTCTAGGCTAGGAGGCACAAACCCCAATTCTGGCATACTGTATACTTAATGCTAAGGCTTGCTGCTCTGGCTGTGTATTTTTTGTTGTCCCTCTTTACTATAGTGCCTGTTACAAGCATGTGTGTATGTGTGTATACATATATATGTATACACAGGTTGTATAAATATATATATATAAAATTTTCCCCAATAGGTATCAGTCCAACCATGCAATCCAAAAGGTGGCTCTGCATAGATGCCCAGCATATAGTTCACCACCTGAGCCAACCCTGAAGCAAGGCGCACTTTAGTCCTTCTGTTTTTTTGGTTTTTTGTTTTTTGTTTAAAACCAAGCTACTGCAGCTTCAAGTATTTTGCATTACATAGATTTTTTTATAAATTAGTTAATGTTATATTTTTCAATATTCAGACATATACTATAATATATATACAGTACAATAAATGCTCTCATTCATTTTTTAATTTTTTTTGATAAATCCCTGAGAATGTATGTTGACAGTTGCTAAGTTTCCACATGCACAAGCATTGTGTGCCATGCTTCTGGATGAACAGCACTGCAAAGCCACGTGGTCAGCCTTTTAACTATTAGTATTTCATTTGTTGGTTTGTTTAAATATGCTGAAATGTAAGGATGAGTTACAAAGAAGTAAAGCTGAATCCATTCGAGGTACTTTTCACAGGATGGAGGTGTTTTGTTTGGTTTTTAAAGCCATTGCAATATACGTTTGTTTTTGAGGCTGTGAACGTATACAGAAAGAACAGGAGAGCGATGTGGGCTTTTGCCACTTGACAACATATACTCAGTGTAAACCAAACCTTTTTCAACCCCTCTCTCATACAAAACAGAAAAGAGAAAAGAAAATTAAACACACAAACTTTCACAACATGACAGTTTAGTTTGCAAACTCAATATAACTATACACATATAATACCGGTGTGGCTCTGTTTCTTTAAGTTAAAAAGGATACAAAGGCAGGCTCAAGTAAAAATAAACCACCCCTCCCCCCCAGATCCCCATTCACGCATTTGCATCAACCAAAGCGTTCACGAACCAGCATCATCAGTTTCTTTTTGCCTTTGTAGATTTGTTTTAGGTTATCAATAAACTGTGTAAACTGGATGTGACCATCATGAGCCATTAGGAAGGTCTCTCGTGCCTTGCTGAGGAACTCTATAAACTCACTATAGTGTCGTGGGCTGATGTGAGTGAGACGTGAATGAGTTGTATTAATGTAGGCTCCGATAGTGGCATCCAAGAGTTGCCGTAAAGGGGCTTTGTCCAGTGACATGAGCTTACCAGAGTTCCTCCTCCCATGAAGTCCCACCATGCCAGGAGTGGTCAAAGTACACCTACGCAAAATGTCAGACAGTACTGTTGCACACTTGACACTTTTGACCACCAGAGGTATTATAGCTGCTAGCTCATTTTTCCCAAGGGAGTGGCTGAGCGCACATGCCCACAGAACGTCATTAATGGCAGGGTGTGTGTCCTGATTGTAACTCAGGTTGAGATGCGTCATGGCCAAAGTGGCCAGCTTGTAGGCCCGCATGGGGTAACCACGGTGCTCCATGTATCGTGCTATGGTAAAAAGCTGCGAGTAGCTCATGCCAGCTGTAGCAGCATCAAGAACAATTTGGTAAGCGGTCTCAAAAGCTATGTGATCCTTTTCACATAGGGTCAGTGCAGAAAGGGCACAGTTTTGAGGATCCTTCATGGCACACTGTAGAGCAAGCGTCCTAGCACTGCCGGCCAGCTTCTCCTGCTGATGGCAGTCCAGATGTAGACGGACGATGGTGCTGTTGGACATCACTGTTGTAGCAACAATACTAGTGGCTTCTGTTGGAGTGAAAAGTGTAAACCAGTTTTGCATTATACTATCCAGTGCATAAACACCTGGGGAGAGAAAGAAAGGATTAGCCACAACTGATAAAACCCAGCAGATAGAGATGTTCAGCAGGAGATTATACTTCCCACAAAGTCTGAGAGGTTACCAGTACATCCCAGCAAGAAGGGCTCACAGACAGCATGGTTAGAAAACAATATTAAAACCAAGACTACTGTGCAAACTCTGCAGCAATCACATAAACGCAGAAAATAACAAAAAGCCTGCAAGATAAGCTTTAATCCCCTGTTGTGACAGCTGAGCTGTTTTACTTAAGACAATTTGGATAAAACATTCTGGCTCATATTGTCTCATCATCTCACTCAAAAGCAGCCCCCACCTTGCACACCAGGGCAATTGCAACCTCTTTTCTCACTGTAAATCTCAAGGAACAGCACATATGAAAAGTAGGCAAAATGGCTGTCTTAAGAGAACATCATGGCATACCTTAGCAAAACTTATTAAGCATACCTCAAAGGAATCAAATTCCTAAGTCAGTGAGCATCGAGATCCTTACTAGGGAAATACAATGAGCAATACGAACTACTGGATATTGTATTTCTCGCTGTATTGCCACTGTATTACCAGAGTGTTTGGCAGGTGGAGGAAATACTGACTGGTAAGTTCCATAAATTGAACCTAGAGTTAACTGGAGTGCCTTATTGCTAGAGGCAGTTTACACACATTTGTGAGCCCACCTAAGCCACACACAAAGGTCTTCATTTCCTCTGCAGGACTCTGATGCTTCCCATGCACCCCTTCACTCATTTGCAGCAAACCAGCATAACCAGAGAATACGGTATCTTCATTTAAATAAAGAGATTCCCAGTGTTACCATACTGATTCTTTACTGTGTTGATTAAGTCTCAAGAGTACCCTGCGCGACATTATATGTTCTTTATGGGACACTTCTATGAGAATATGTAAACCAATTTAAAGCAATTTTAAACCCAGTATTTTATTTGCTGAGATGCAACTGCACAAAATAATATTCAGGCACTAATATCTGTGAGATAACCTCAGCAAAAATTATCTTAGCAAAGACATAAAAGCAATAAAACAAGAGCATTGCATGAAAATTTGCAGACACAAACCACTTTCTGGCTGAGGGCATACAAAGGCAAGCTCTACTTCCCCATGCTACTGACAACAAAATATGGCTAGCTAAGCATAAAGCAAGGAATAAATTAATACAGAGAATAAGCAGCAGCAATCCTCTGAAGTTCTGAAACTCAAGAAGCACCTGTGGAATACAATCCAACTCAGATATATGAAGAAGGAAGAAATAAAACAGAAAAACATGTTCTCTCACAATACCTTTACTGACAATTAAAATGGCTCCATTATCATAAATACTTAGATTGTTCTCATTAGCATTGCTGCTGATTTTTTTTTTTAACAGCTATACAGCTTTTAATGCACTCATCTCCATTTTCAGACCTTTATCCTCATTCTGAAGATGGTAAACCTTAACACAGAAGGTTTTGGGGTGCCTCAAGAAGACATGCAGGAAATCTACAGCAAAGCCCAAAAATGATCCAAACATGCTACTTGAGAGAGCACTGTTCTCCCACTACTGTAGTGAGTATTTTGGGCACTGAGTATTTGCATATGGGTACTTCCCATCGGTTATGAACACCTACACCTTATGGGGGAAAAAAAGTCACACTGCATTGCTTGACTACTGTCTCATTTGCTTTGTGCCTAAAAACACCCTCTAATCATTGCCATAATGTGTTCTCACCAAAGAAATTTTAGAGATGAACATGAAGTGGGAGGCACTTGCAGAACTTGGGTGCTGACAAGGAAGATCAAGCCCCATTAGAGTAGCTGGCAAGAGAAACATTTCAGAACATACCTACTTCTGTTGCACATGTTACCAACCACCTCACCATTTCCCGCCGCCGCCAATTCAGCGTTGACAGCGTCATCCTCATCACCTGTTAAAAGAACACAAACAAAACAAAAATTAAATTGAAAACCAAGGCCATAGACAAACAGATAGGAGTTTTAAAGTACTCAAACACATTGGAGTTAAAAATGGCAGCCTTTTGCCCTCTCCATTCCATTTCCTCTTTTTCTGCTGGTATGTCAAGGAATTTAAAAAACACTGTACAGACATTTTTGAACAGCATGCAGAGAGTAATTCCAGTTGCAGATCCTTCAAGAATAGAGGACAGAGACTGTTCTATCTGGGGACAAGAAAAAAACCTATCCCATAAAAAAGCCTTCTCCCAAACAAGAAAAACCCACCATCAATTACTGAAATTAAATTACATAACATATCCTTCCTCTATGCACAAGTATATCAGTAATCATTGTGTGATATTCCAGGGCATATAACTGTTTTAAGTAGTCAAGTATGAGATGCTGAATACAGGCAACCTAACTACAATTAAGCTGAGAAGAAAAGAAGGGGGAATCATCTGTAGGCCACTAGAGACAGTGCTGACACTGTTTCTTGCAGGAAAAGTGTTACTGTAAGAAACTACACAGCTGGGAATTACTAACAGAAAACTGCAATGCATCTTCCTTCTGGAAAACAAATCTTTAAGATTCTTAAAACACCTTTGGTAAACTTGGAACAGAACAGTGGGCAAATTCTACAACAGTTCCAGTTCGTTTGGTTTTGACATTACTTTCACTAGACTTCGCTGAAGATATTTGGATAACACTGTCAACCAGAAAAGAGTATCCATACACTAATATCCAAAGTTTCCAAAGAATGAGACTTGGTGAAAGCTTGAGGGGACACATGAGTCAATTGTAAGGATTTTTCTCCCTCTCACAAAAACATTTAAGGCAAATGAAACAGATTTTCACAGTGACCATGGAAATATGAAAGCCTAACAAAGCATACAAAACGCTCAGATTTTTTATTAAAGATTTTAGTACCTTTCTTCCGCATAAGAAACAATTGGGAAAATATCCTTTCCCTAGAATCCTTTGGAGCTTTATTTACTGAAGCAAAACAATAAATGGTTTTTCTGACCTTTGCATGTTTTTTTCAGAATTCCCTGAAGCGGGATGAAGGTATTTATTTATTTTTGTTGAAATGAACTGCATAAACTCTAAGATTCAAAAATCTCAGGTAATATTACTACTTGGCTGTCTCCCTTCAGCATGCCAAGTCTCTCCTCAGGGCCTGAAAACTGATCTGCAGTACTTGTACACCTCAAGCACATTCAGATACATCTGACTATACCACAGCTTGTGGAGTATAGGACTTAGATGGAAGTGAGACGGTTAGCAACCAGTCATTACGGTTGACCTTGGCTTTCAACAAACATCTACCAGTTCTCATTTAGGGGACAGGAAGAGAAAAGAAAGGAAGAAACACCTGAAGACCACGCAGAAAATACAGCACGTTTCTGTCAAGCAGAGTAGTTTTACTTCCTACCCAGTCCTACATACAATCCTGAACTCACCACACTGGTCCTCTCTCACCGCTGAAGAGAAGAGTGTGGTCGGCAAATGTCAGCTCTGCCTTCCACCTGAATGGCACAAAGGGGCTGTGCAAATTCTTGGTCTGTGTTTACCAGTACATTAAGCCTTGTATTAGAAAACAGAACTTAAAATCAAGTCCAGACAGAGGCCAAAGACAGTATCCTTTCCTGTGCTTAAAAGCTACGTGCACCCACACTGCATCAAATTTCTTTCTTCTATTTTAATAACAACAAATAAGGGAAATACCTGAAGGCCCAGCTCCAGAGAAACTTTCAGAAGAGTTATGTCTGGCAAGCTGTCCATGAGTGTTGCTATTTTAAATGCATCCTGGGCAAGTTTGAAGATGTGTGAGGAGGAGTGGATATTTTTCTGGATGGATTCTAACACTGTTTCCAGTCTCCGAACATCACCTGCAAGGTGTAAACAGAATCACCAAAATGGAACAAGCTCCTGAAACATCCAGAGTTCCATTATAACTGAGCCTGACATTGCTATGCAATAGTATGATGTTTCAATTATACACGGTCAGTTTTCAGAAACTTCCTGTAATTGAATTCTATATGAATGAAAGATATGAGACCACAAACTCCCCTGTCTGAAGGTGTTAGTACAGTGCAGGGCCAGAAGTCACTCTGATTTGTGAATTTTAGAACTGACTTGTCCACTTCAGTGCCTCATCGTCAATGTGTCAGGAGAACAAAAAGCTGTCCCATCAGCCTCATACCAAGCTCATCTAGCTACCAGCTAACTGAATTAACTACTTTGCTAGAAAATTACATGACAGATTTAAGTCAGTTCAGTTTGTTGAACCCATTTCAAACTACTACCAGACTGTGATCCAGACACAAGTTTTATGATCTGTTTACCCATGCAATATTAAAAACACGCATTTATTTGAGTACATAACTGACAGCAATGTACCTTTGGCTGCTGTTAGCATGGTTGATGCCAGCTCACACTGCTGGGATTCGATATGACTTAGGGTGAACCACCGGGGATACCGGTTTGGAACAACGGATGCAATGTGGTGAGGGCGGGACAAGTCTCCTGAAGGAGCTGTGGATTCCAGTACCAGCAACCTGAAATAAGAAAGAAATCCTCTTTCATTAAACCACTACTACATTTGGTTGCTCACGAGCTAAACTAATGCTGCAAGAATACTTGGTATCGTCTATGAAATATGCTTTTTCAGTTTCAGAAAAAAAAATTACTGGAAAACCACATCTCTTCTTGGGGAATCTCAAAGATCAATTTGCCAAACTTTCGTACATCAATAGGCATTTTTAACCTACCAATATTTTATAAAGTACTATGCTCCAATGTTAGGGTTCCAAACAGCAGTGACAGAGAAGTTTCCTTTAAAATTATCTTCAGACTCAATTTCTCATCAAGCGTTCATTAAGCAACAACAGTCTTATCCAACAAGGAGCATTCATACTTAAATAATTCAAATGAATGTGTTGTTGAATACTACAATCCAAATGGCAGCCCAGAGCAAAGACTTAACATTATTGCCCTTGCAATACACTAGATAGAGAAAGTACACCAGCTACTCTACAAATGTCAGTACAAAAAGAAGGAGTGAACAAAAATAGGTTTTTACTACAATATACTTAAGCACAGTTTCAGCCTATGAATGGTTAAAGAAATAGTAATAAGGCAATGACCAGAACAAAAGCTTTTCCAGTGCTTAGTTTCTTGAAGTCTCTTAGTATCTGAGGTCTGTTTCTACCAGCTTTCATATGCACGTGATCTTCTAGAAAGAAGTGATCTGTGAGGACCAAGGAAGTTGCATCTTTTTTGTCAACAAAACTGCAATTACCCAACTCTGAAAAAACAATGCATTGTGTTTTTCAGTGACAGACTATTTCTTACAGAATAAGCCCATTTAAATGTAAGTTACAATTTCTTATACTTAAACAAATACCTAATAATACCTAAATTCTTATACTTAAATAAAAAAGCTCTGTAAGCAGCTGTGGAGTATGTTTGTTTGTTGTTGTTGTTTGTTTGTTTGGGTTTTTTTGCATTAAGATGGATTTAAGTTCCAATAGGTTTTTTTTTTTTGATTCCTGAAGCACATGATATATTAGTATAATAATAATAGAGTAATATATTTAAGAATTCACTGAGAAAGGTAATTTTGAATAAATGGGAAGGCATCCAGTAGACACATAAAAATACAATACACCATCCAAATAACTATCACACACTTAGGTGCATGAAAATACGAAAAAAAAAACCCTCTATCAAGTCAAATCTATTCTCTAGCAGCACTAAGAGACCTCTTGATAAACATACTCTAAAGCTGATTTTTTCCAAGCATAGAGTGAGGTTGCAGAGGTGCATTATAAGATAGCATCAATGAACAGAAAAGATCCTAACTATTAAATGAAGAAAGGGATTAGTAGATTGTGAATAACAGTAAATAGACAAAAAAGCATGAAAGAAAGGCTGTTTTGGAGAAATCTTTTGTCGCTTCGAATTTCACTGCCAGCTTCTGTGCTCTTTTGCTGTGAAAAGAAATGCTGTTGTGAATTGGTGGCTTTCACACAATTTTGGCAAGGTTAGGGAATACAAGAAAAGCACAAGTAGATTTGGCATTCTTAACTCTTTTTTCCCCCTTTGAAACATCAATTATTTAGCTAGGTTTTAGCAAAGCTACCTTGTGATTAAACACCACCATTAAAGTCTGGCTCCCAAAGCCTGGCTGAAGTTCAGGCTTAACAAGGGATCAAGCCAAACTAAGCCAAATATTCAAGTTCAGATTCCAAGTGAGCAGTCAACTAGGTCACTGCAGATCCACATTCTCCAAGGCTCTGCTCCACATGTTTCAGTGCTGCAAACAGAAAACTGTAGATAGAAGTGACCATCAAGGACTGCACAACCCTGTCCTTGCAGACCTGAGGTGCATCCATGAAAGGCTTTGTGGTCTCAGTTCCCATATTTTCTATTAAGTGTTTCATATACTAATAGTACTCAAAAAATTACATAGCAACAGGTGTTTTTGAATAGAGAGGTTACTCCTGAGCTGCTGGTAATTGACCCATCAAGACTTGTATGCAGAGTGACACGAAACACTTCTATCTGAAGAGCAACTAGATGGGATCTTGGGAAATTAACTTCTTTAATAAATGTTGGCATGAGAAAAGAAGCTCCACTTCTAGAAGCACGAGCAGCTGTACAGATTTCCATGCAGCACCTTTATTAACTTCCACATGGGATTTCTGTCCTTACCATAGCCACTTCTTCCCTCCCATGGAAGACAAGATACTCAAGTTTTCATCTTCTGACCTATTCAACCTCTCAGCCATGAGACAGACATTCAATCTTCATGTTTGCTTCTCTATTATCCCCTCAAGGCAGTATTACATTACTTTTTCATTTGATTTGTATTGGGAGTCCTTTATTAACTAACATTTTGGTGTGAATAGAAAAGAAATCATCCTTCTTCAGGAGAATTTAAGAAGTGCAGAAGAATGCAGACAGACATGGAATATAAAGTGTCTAAATCTGCCATCACCACAGTTCAAGATACTAGTCCACATTTCTGAAGAGCGCCAAATATCAAAATTCAAAAAGAATGATTACTGTCTAGGGCTGAACCTTCATCTGTCTTATAAAGTTATGAAAAAATTGAGGGAAAACAGCCCTGACTGCACTGCCACCTGTGATTTTACCAGATGCAAACAAAAAGACAATTCTTTCTTATACTGGTCTATTTAAGAAGTAATTTCTTTGGTTGAGATAAAAACTTTATAGCAAATGAGGGCTGGAGCGACTCAAGACTAACTTGAGATTTCATCATTTGGATTTTTAAGTGTCTTGCTTGTTTTTCTAGTTGAGAAAGGAAACTTCCAAAAAGTTTTCAGTTATGACTGGTTTCTGAGCCTTGTTCAAACAAAACTGCATATTGACTACATGTTCACTGAGGCAGTCAGGAAAGCTGCTGACGGATGACTACTCCAGCCTTGGAGGATCATTTCAATCGTTTAGTGTAAGGAGGAAAAATCCATAAAAACTACTTCTTGAGAAATACTTTAAGGTAGTAACTGAAAGTAAATACAAGACACAAGTATGTTTTTTAAAATAATTAACTTTTTTCCTTAAAAACAAACAAACAAACAAAAACCCCAGAAAAACCACACAGTCAAACCAACGAACAACAACAAAAAAAACCAACCCAAAACCAACCAAAAAGGGCCCACGTACCAAATTTTGTACTATCTTCCTGTTATGAGATAATCAGTTATTGATGTACTTAGTTTGAGATAAAAGACAACTAGCAAACTTAAGTGGCTTAGGTAGCTTTCTGATCATACATTTAAATGTTCTCAATAGTTCATCAGTAATGTACTTTTGTCTTCTCAATCTATTTTTTAAAATGCTAAGTGTAACCAGCAAGGATGCAAGGTCACTCTTCACATTTTTTAGACTCTTCTCATCACATCCATTACTAGACGCTCTTGGAAGCAGGAAAATACCCAACAGGCTAAGCAGCCTTTGGCTTAAACTGACAGCTGTATTTTGTTCTTTCACAGAGCCTCCCATTTAGTCCTTCAAACACAGGAATTATTTTCTCCCTATATAGCTGTTTGGAGAGAATAGCTCCAGTATGAACACCTCCAAACCATACAGGCACAACCTGTTTGATGAAGCTAAATACTCTTCATGTGGATAGGATGTCTTTCCATCATTGTGCAATCACGCCTGGTAATAATGACCAGGAAAACTCAATATCTTTTCTCTTTTATAATCAAAGACTGGACTGCTCTTAGGATTCAGCTGTGTCTATTCTTTGTCAACCATCAACTAGGTTCTTCATAGAGAGCAGACAGTTCAGATGGAACCACTTTCTTTCCTCCATTCTATGTGGACAACAGTTTTATCACAGATGAGTCCTTGAAAACTCATTCAGAAGTCTTTTCTTAGATATCATTACCAATCTGACTTGCCCTGACACAGAGACAGCACACACTGAACACTGCCTGAGAAACATCTTTTTCCTGATTACTGAAGACAAATGGGATGCAAACCAGACATTTTGTTATCACTGGACATGATCCATTTAGATCCCAACATTCACCCAGAAGAGGCTAAGATATAATGAAGCATTAAAAAATGTACAGGCTCTGACCACATCACTCTAACCTACTGTTGAGAATCAATTCATAAAGAAGGCGAGTGAAACAAATTGTTCTGCTGTGCAGACTAAATAGCAAACAATCCTGAGACTTATGGTGAAATACCCCTTTCTTTATTTCATTACCAATACCATCAGACACACACAGCCACATGGGTGGGAATAAGGGCTAAAGCAGCTTTATAACACAAAATCTTGTGCCCCAGGTGCGAGATTCTAGAAGTATTTGAAATAGAAAATCCTGTTTTACAAGTCTAAATAAACACTAATTGGGCACTTATAAATTACCATAATACAGTTACCACAGATACCGACAGATGACAGAATCAAAACAGTAGCTCATTGACTCCTTGAATGGAAGAATGCATATTTTAGAAAAAGAGACTAGATCTTGACTACCAAACTTTTCCCTGCTTTCCACATCCACTACTAGTACTCTTTTTAGAAAACTCATGAATACGTACCGCATGGCTCTCAGTGCAGTTTTGTATGCCAATTCAGCATCATGAGGTAGGAGAGAGGTGAAGAGATACTTGGCAAATGTGTGCATTGGAACACTCTCTCGATGGATGACTTCACCTAAGCCACTGTACGGTCCACCTGTGGGAAAGAGAAACAGTCTCAGTCTACACAAACTGCTAAACCCCAACTTCTGAACCTTTAAAAGCATTCAGTACACCTTCAGCTAGAAGTGGTATTCAAAGACAGAGCCTGCTGCACAAAAGGTGAAGTTTCATTCTTATTTATAGTGACATAGATAACACATCACATATACACAATGTGTTACAGTTATACTAAATACCACGTATTATCTAGGAAAACAAGACACACTGCAAATTGTATAATACCAAGCACACTCCCAGCACTTACACTCCATGAGGCCCATTCAGCAGGCTTGGTATGCAAAAGTAGAAAGTCATAATCCTAGCTCTGCCTCCACTAAGTTATATCATACACATTAATACCCATGCACCCTATCGGTGTGCCACTGCTTTATCACAAATTCACCAAGAGAAGAATGACGACCGTAGAAAAATGCGTATCATTAATTGAAATTACATGACCAATCACCACAGCATCACCTGATCCCTCAAATATCTCACCTTACATTGGCATTGACATAACCTTTTGGTCTAGATGTGGTCATGACTTAAGTCCCAAGGTCCTGCCCTTGGGTCTCCACAACCCCATGCAGCTCCACAGGCTGTGGACAGAGTAACTGGAAAGTTTCTCAGTGGAGAAGGAGCTTAGGGTGCTGGTGACACGAGCCAGGGTGTGCCCAGGTGGCCAAGAAGCCAATGGCATCCTGGCCTGGATCAATAGGACCAGGGCAGAGATTGTTCCCCTGTATTGGGCACTGGTGAGGCCACACCTCAAGTGCTGTGTGCAGCTCTGATCAATTACTCCATAAAAGACATTGAGGTGCTGGAGTGAGTGCAGAGAAGGGCAACAGAGCTGGGAAAGGGTCTGGAGAACAAGTCCTGTGAGGAGCAGCTGAGGGAGCTGGGGGTGTTCATCCTGGAGAAAAGGAGGCTCAGGGGAAACGTTATGATTCTCTACACTTGCCTGAAAATCCCGAGGCAACCAGATACAGGATGAAAGCAAATGGCTTGAGATTGTGCCAGGCAAGGTTTAGACTGGATACCAGGAAAAATTTCTTAACTGAAAGGGTGTTTGGGCATTGGAATAGGCTGCCAAGGGCAGTGGTGGAATCACCATCATTGAAAGTGTTCAAATAAAGTGTGGATGTGTCACTTAGGCACGTGGTTTAGTGGTGAACACAGTGGTGGCTGGCTTAATGGCTGGACTCAGGAGTATTATTTGTCTTTTCTAACCTGAACAATTTGCTGATGATGGACACAAGGTCAGATTGTGCACCAAAGCTGCTGTTAATCCAGGATATCCACATGATTTTAAAAAATCTATTTGATTTATGTGAAAACTATCCCTATTATTGGGGCAATGGATTTTTCTCTCTCAATAAGGTGTAAATATCAACTTGATAACAGCAGCATCACAACAGGAAAAAAAAACAATGTTGAATGGAACTATTTACTTGCTGAGTTTCAAATGTTCACAGTGCATATGAATCCTATGCCTACATTTTTCCTGCACACTTAAGACTGTTATTCCAGTTAACAGGAAAACTGTGTCAAACAGTTTTCAGACTTCAGTGACAAGAGGTTCAAGCATTAAATGCTGCAAGATACAGAACAAGAATCTTGTAAATGCATTACTGGACAATTATTGCATAGATAGCACACAGCAGTCCCAGAAGCTACTACTAGTTCTACTATGACTCCAATCCATCCCTCCTGAAAGAATGGATGGATGGATGGACGGATGGATGGATGGATGCATGCATGCATGGCTGTGTGAGTTCACTTCTGTTTCAGCAACCTTTTTGACTGCTGCCTTAGCACAACATGCAAGGATAGAAATTGCTAGGCATGAAAAAATTGTGAACTCCATAGGTGGGCATTTCTAAAGACCAGGGCTGATTGCAAAGGAAACGTCAATGAAGAATTAGGAGGTGACAGTATGTCTTATAATCATTTGAAATGAAATTGAAAGCCATTCAAATCTAGTTGGCGTTGCTTGAATGAAAGAAGCCATTTGTTTGTGTATTTGCCAGTTGGTGGTCCAGTCAGAAACTCACTCAGGATGCAAAGAATACTTGACAAAGCATTTATATGAAAATATATTCTGCCACTGACTTAGCAGTCAAGCGAAAAATCAGAATAGTCCTTGCAGAACAGTCTTATGTTGCGCTTTCCCGCATGCTCAAATGTTAGCTACACACAGCACGCATTAATCTGCATTAACAGTATAAAAATCAGCTTAATATTGGAGTACGTTTTCTTTATTTTATCCAAAGGATTTCAACCAAAAATTTACGACTGGCATGATTAGCATCTTAAATCACTGGACATCTTCTCCTCCATCTAAACTTGCAGTTTCTAATGTGGAGTAAACTGAAACTACTGCAGGGAAGGCCAGATTTATCATCATGCACACTAATGCAAGACAACTGCTGCACATTGCTCACAATGGCAATTTTTCTGGCAGTTTTATTAGCAGACTTCCTGCCATGATCAATTCTTTACTACCCTGGGAAAACATTAAAAGAATTCCAGTGATCAAAGTAGTAAACTAAATTATCAGAGAGTATGTCGGAGAAATCCTGTCTTTTCCTCATAAAGCATCCTTACTAGTAAACAGATGCAGCAAACTGATTTTCTAATGTAGAGGAGTCCTGCATGTTAATAGCTAGATCTAGAAGTGGCTTTCCTTGTGCAAAGGCCATAAAGCAGCAGTACAGACACACCATTATGGAAACTTTCTCTGCGTTGCAGCTTCTCTGCATTTTCAAATCTAGGCAAAAAACAGTAACTCAAAGCTGGGAACCCTAAGCAACATATTGTACCTCTTCCATGAAAGGCAAAGTTTTAAAAGACGAATACATCACAAAAATAGAGCAAAACCTGACTGCTATGTAACAATTTCACAACTTACCTAGGGCAGCACCATAGTCTCCCTCAAGCCATGTGCATGCACTCAAAACCTGGCCTATGACTTTGGATAATTTGCTCCCCAGAAGTTTTCTCTTCCATTTAAGAACAAAAACCAGAAAGACAACCTTGGAACCCGTGACATTACTCTCTGAATGTAATGCTTAAGTGCTACATGTTAAGCCTTTTTAAAAGTTAAGGCAAAAGTACAACTTGTACAGATTTTATGTCAACACTAATTCCAAAACACAAACTGTGTCATCGTCGAAACTTAGGCACAAGACCAGACCTGAAGCCACAATATTTGATGAAATATTTAATTTCCACCAATGACATAAACTTCAAAGGCAAGTAGCTTTCTCTGTTTTCACAAATAAAATGCTGCATTTCTGTGTCAGCAACTATATGTGAATCTTCTGAGCAATTTACTTGCGCACAGTGGTCAAAATCTTCACACATTTATGAAGCTGCCAATATAGTTCCTCTTGCAGAATACAAGGAATACTTAGAATTTTGTTATCTAGGAACTGTTGGTAACTCATGTGTGTATAATATAATAGTTAGCCGGGAGTGTATAATCAGGTTATTGCGATTACGACATGCAACAAATGTAAAGAAGGAAGCGCATCCAAAATTAAAACAAAAAGTTTACAGGTCAGTATATGCCTTATCTCTGCAGTCATGTGATATCTGAGGTATGTCAATTATCTTAAGAGACTTGATAAAAACTTTCATGGAGTTCTAAGCAAAAAACCTTCTGAAGCATGTAAGGCAGTTTCTACAGGAACACTAGTTCTTGTGTAAGTGTAAGCACACTAGTGTGCTTGTGTAAGTGGAGACATTTTAGAGAAGCACTTAGCATCTATATTCAGCTACCTTCTAATAGGAAGACTGCTTGTTTTCGAAAAATCTTCACCAGAGTATCATCCAATTCAATTTCCTGTAGCTTAGAAATGAGCTGCTCCTCATTTCGACAAACCTTCTCTTGTGCATACAAGCCATCTGGCATTATTCGCTGCTGTCCCAGCCCTATCAATGCTACTTCCACAGCCAGCGTCAAGTAAGATTCCCCTTCCTCTAAGAACTTGTGTGCAGGTAGGTGCTGGTACTCCAGAGATTTGCACTGCCCCAGGTTCTCTGTAAGGAGTGACACAGAAAGGAAAACACATCAGCAAACCATTTTAACCCATAATCTGCCTACAATGCCACATACACAAAAGCTTCTACTGTTAGTATTAATTTTTAAAAATTATTTAATTTATTAGCTAGTTTCAAAATACAACACACCAATCTAAAATATGCCATCTGATTCCACACACCACAAATATACAAAAATAACTTGGTTTTAAATAACCCACTCAAGTAAAAATAAAAGTTTTAATTTTCAAACTGCACAATTTTAAAAAAGGAAGTTCCTCCAGCTTTATGTTAATAAGGCCCAAATTGCAAGATTCATTCCAATTTCTTTCCCTACCCATTTCTGTATTTCCTTAAAGCCCCGAAGTGCAAGAGGAAGGGAAAAGTGCTTTTACACCTACGTAGATGTCAGTTGAAGCTATTAGAATTGTACAAACATAGTAGGCCCCGGAACTTCACACTTTTAATATATGCTCTGTTTGCTAGCACTCTTTCTAGGCTTTTAATTTGTTACACTTGAGTTTATGAAAAAAATGCATATTGTTAACATTAGAAGTCCTACTTTTAGTAACAATTACAAGCAAAATCCACACAGGCCAAGCCATAAACTGCTTTAAAGAGTGCTACCAATTCATCTGCACTTCACAGATACAACATATGACAAAATGCTATTCCAGCTGGTAGCATTTTACAATCTAATTTGAGCACAAAAAGTCTTAATTGTCAGATGTAAGGAGATGGGGAACTGCAACAAATGGAAAGGCTGAATGCACTTAGAAGATCGCATATGTGTGTGCAAAAGGAAGTTACTTTCCAGCACACAATGTTTTTTATTTCATGGGCTTGTTTTGGTTTTTTAGTAACAGCAGAGAATCTGATTTCCAATTTTTTAATTTTAAGTTTTTCCAGAACTGGTGGGTAAGAGAGCAGAAATTTACTGAAGAAAATCTAATTGAATAAAAGGAGTTTTGAAGCAAAGCCCCAAGAAGATTGTGGATGTGTATATAAAAGAGCTTCAGGTAAAGTAATGAATCCAGTTCCTGTCCACACTAGTGGCATTAAGGAGCTACCCCAAAGGTGGAAAGAGACTGAGAATAAGCAATTAATCAGTTAAAATCTTGGGGAGCAAATAGTGAAATTGAAAGAGCTGTACATATCCTTCCCCTCCCTAAATCATGTATTGATTTAGCAACACTACTTTCCAACTCCTACCATTTATAGACTATGTATGTTACCAATTTTAAGTGTTTTGTCATTGTTTTGAAGTACTCTGTACCCTGTAGCTAAGAAATCCACTAACATCCAGGGCTGTACTTAGGAGTGTTGCCAGCAGGTCCAGGGAGGTGATCTTGCCCATCTGCTCAGCACTAGTGAGCCCACATCTGGAGTGCTGTGTCCAGCTGTGGGCTCCCCAGCATATGGGCATGCTGCAGGAGATCTAGTGTGAGAACACAAAGATGATTAAGGGACTGCAGCATCTCTCATATAATGAGAGTTAGAGAGGTGGGATTATTTAGCCTGGAAAAGAGAGGGCTCAGGAGGATCTTACCAAAATGTATAAATATCAGATGGGAGAATGTAAAGAAGACAGTGCCAGACTCTTCTCAGTGGTATCCTGTGACAGGACAAGAGGCAATGGGCACAAACTGAAATACAGGAAATTCCATCTGAGCATAACAAAACACTTTTTAACTATGAGGGTGGTTGAACACTGCAGGAGGTGGCCTGGAAGGTTGTAGAGTCTTCACTCTTGAAGTTATTCAAAACCCAAATGGACACAGACCTGAGCAATGTGCTGCTCTAGGTGCCTCTCTTACAAGCAGACCAGGTGGACTAGAGGATCCTCAGAGGTGCCTTCCAATCTCAGCAACTCTGTGATCCTGTGATTTCCTGCAATTTCTCAGAAAGAGGACAGTGCAATGTATGTGGAGAAGACTGCGGCTATGAAGTCATATTGGTTTTTATTTCAAACGTGAAATATGGAATTTTCTTCAAGAATGATTAACTGGTAACTTTTAATTGTTTTCTTAGTTTAAATGTTTTCTCCCCCTTGTGTTTTCCTAAGGTATGCAAATGTGAGTTGTTGTACTATAGAAATGGTGACTTTGAAACTGATTCAAAAATGCAAGACAGAAAAATACCTTCAGTAAATGAAGAAATGTACCAGACTGCTGCATTTGCTTCATCTTACCCGTGAAATCAGAGAATCCATGGAAGCTGTCATCATCCACCCTGCAGGCTTCCATCAGGCTACTGAAAAGGGTACCAATGGGGTCCAAAGGGTGTCCCACCCAGCCTTCAAGATTCGTTATTGAGGTTACTCCCCTGTGGAGAAGTTCTGTGGCAGAAAACACACAGAGGAGGGAAGGAAGGAAAGAGAGCTCATGTTAGCCCATCAATATAATTACACAAGTAAAACTGCTTAAAATACCTTCAGTACAGAATTCAAAGTATTTCCAGTAGCTTTTGCATTGAAAGGGAAAATTGTATCTTTCAGGGTGAATAAACTGCCCTTGGTGAATATGTAAATGAGGAATAAGAAAAGTGAAAGAATGGAAGCCAAACTTTTTGACCACTAGCAAAGTGTATTATGGGTCAAAAATTTCAATAGCAATGTCTTTTGAAATCTCTTCCTCGATACTGCTAGAACACTTCTCAAAATGTCTGCTTGAGGAATTACAACAAAGACTTTTTTGGTAAAATATTTTCAACAATTTCCTCACTCAAAAAGATACAGTACCCTTTTTACATTTTTAAGTTAGTCTGAGGGAACTGAAATAAATAAAAATATTGTAAAATACGTTCCAATTTCATAAACTATGTGCTTATTTGGCAGCTCTCCCTATCTCTCTCTCAGATGACAGCTACTAAAAAAAAAAAATCAAATGTTTAAATGAGGTATACAAGAAAAAAATGTCTTTTAATAGGATCAAGCATATTTTTGGTAATTTTAAGATTTTAGTCCACAAATATCTTCATCAATATTTTTCTGTAGCCCTTACCCTTTACTTGGTTAGAACACAGAAAAAAATGTTAAGTGCAATGAGTTGGAGGAAGTGTGATTGTGGTAACAGGTATTTGCAATTCCCCAAATCCACGTCATATGGCAACAACTCCCCTTTGACACTCCCAGCTTTTTTCCTCCTAGACATACAGACAGCAAGTAAACTATGAGAGATCAGATGCATTATTGACTACCCTTTAAAAACTGTACATAAGCCATTATGGCTGCTCTGCATCTCTGCCTGTCACACATTAACTTGTACCTCCTTTCACTCTCTCTAGTTCACAAAGTGCTATATATCTGAGTAACCACATTCATTAAACTTTTAAGTCCTGCTTCCTCCTATTTAAATGTGTGTGGCTACAAAATGAAACACAGACACACTGTCAGGATGGTAGAGGTTTTTTTAAAGAATCCATTGGTACATAATATGAAAAAAGTAAATCACTGCATTTCTAACAAATAGCACATACTAAAGACAATAGGCAGAACTAAGGAATATTAAGAAGAAGGATTCATCAGGGTGACCTCTTACTGATTCACTTTGTTCTATTTATTCTGTTGTGCTTACTTATGAGCTTCTCTTGTGTCATGCTATCCAAAGGCTTCAATCATCTTGTCAGAGATATTTAACTTAGAATCACACAAGTGGCACCATGGACATCAGACCGGTCACATGAATAAAAGCTAAGTAGAAGCATGTGGTGTTTGCTTGCTGAATGAAAGCCTAAAGCTGGGCTGCAGCAGAAGTTTGTCTCTGGTTACAGACACCACCACACTTTACAGTATGGAAAGAGTCTTTAAAAGATTCCCCATGAGATTAAAAAATTAAAAAAAAAAAAAGAAGCAGTGAGAGACAACACAGAAACAATAAACTACTTTGTTTCAGAGAATGATGGATCATGTTTCATGCACTCTTTCTAAACGGTAATAGATTATTAGTGATAGCTACAGAAACTGCTCACAAGGAAAGGAATTTAACAGTGCTACTGAATGTCTACATGGTGCACTAGCAACTGGGAATGAAAAGGAGCACTACTACAACTAGCACACTTCCAACAGACTCCTCACACCTGCCAGTGGTAGGAACAAACACACTGACACAGGCAGCTCCCTTCTTAATAATAGTGATCAAAACCCCCCATACTCTTTGGCTCCCTGGGAAAAAAATACAGAGGCACATAGGAACTGCAGCTAATTTTTTTTCAGCTAGGTACATATCTTATCTTCTAAATGCTCAATTCTGGGAAAACACCTGAACACACACTTGAAAAATTTACACGTATGATTTCATACTGGTATTTTTGACTACAAATGCATGAGGATACACACAGTTTAGAATAACAGAGAAGATTTAAACTAAAATTGGAATGAAAGGATTAGTGTAGCAGCTGAGAAAGTAATTCCAGTTTTTCCACATGCACTCTTCTACCACAAAGCCATCCCCTTCTACTACTGCCTCTTCAAGCTACAAAGGTTCGGAGCAGAACTATTTTGGATTGCAAGGACCATGTGCCATAGAAATTATATCTGACAGAGAACACCCCTTCAAAAAGAAACCAATGCTAATGCTCAGTGGAATACCACGAAGTATTTTATTGAAAAACAGAGTTAAAGAAAACCAAACAAAACCAAGAAAACCCCAGACAATCAAACAACCAAAAAAATCCCCCAAACAAAAACTCAATCCCCCTCTACGCAGAGTAACTAAAATTTTAAGCATTGTAAGAGATTCTCTTGGAACACGCTGCCAAGTTTGATGAATTTTTGTAGTTCAGACTTTGCTTCATTGTTACCCTCCACTTTAGGCTTATACCTCAGAATATAAAGCTCAGCAAAATTATAGATCAGAGAAAAAAACCCTAAACACCTGACATGCCAAATTGCAAAGTTCCCTTCAAAAACCTCTAAAGAGGGTTTTCATTATATAACCAAAACCTCTGATTGGAATGAAGGCCTTATCATGCCATGTATATTGGAGAAGGCTGATAAGAGCCCTGCACAGCTCACAACACAGTTTACAGAAAACCTCTGACATCCAGAATGTCACATTACCACTATCCAGACTGGAGAGCTAAAAGTCATCTCTTTCACTTTAGTTTCAAATCAAATTTCCTCATGCAAACTTCTGGGTGTTACTGTAAACTTGCATGCACTTTGCCCTCCTCCTCCCCACATTTACCTTTCTTCTGAGCCCGGAACATTTCCAGCTGTTTCTGCTGCTGCCTCCTTAGTGTATTAACAATAGCTATTGCTAGCCTCAGTGCTTCTCGTGGGTATCCATGAGATCGTAATGCATCCACCCTTGCGCAGGCCGTAGGAACGTGCTCTAAAACAGAAAAAATAACTGAAGAATAGCAATGCCTCCATAAAACCAACGGTCTGTTTTGCTAGGTTACTCAAAATGTCTTTTTTGTTACAATTTTTTCTGTTTTGTTTTGTTTTTAAAACTATGCAAGAGAGAGCCTACTTCTGAGCCAGCATTTCAAGGGAGCCTCTGTTCTTTTTGCCAGGCTTTTCATCCATCTCCCACCACCTCCCCCCTCAAAATAATGTCACAGAAAATGAACAAAGCACCAAGTCATGGAAACATCTTTCCGGTTTAGCCACTTACCATGCCAGAGGGGCCACCCCTGAGAGTCAAAGAGCAAGTTTTCAGTGTCGTCATGGTAACAGTAGTTGGTGTATAGGTCACTGCTAATAATGTGCTGTAAGTGGCTGTCCTGCCAGTGCAGATCACACGCCTCAATGGCTCGAGTAAACACTGTCCGATGCGGCCTGTTCGATGAATCTGTCATTTTCACAGGTTTAGAAAGATGCATCAGCTTTTACTCATTCATACATGAATCAGTCACTCACAGTATTCCTGTCTTGTGCCTATTCACCAACCCCCAGCCGACGGCAGCCTGCCTTGCCCCTCTCCACCAAGCAGCCCAGAGATGACATTTCACATCCTATTATTTATTACCCAAGGCCTCAGACAGTGTGCCAATCATCTTGCATTCAGAGAGAGATCTAGAAACCAGCATGGCTGATGGCAAACAGGACTTCTCACACAGAACTGCTAGAAGTGAAGTATATTCAACAGCACGTACAAACTAGAAAGTACATGGCACTCAAGCATCCCCAGTGTCCCTCCTTAGATAAGACAGTTGTCAGACTCAAGGAGGGATAAACTGCATAAAAGATTTGTAATTTTTCTTTCTGAGAAGTGACACTAACTTTGAGCACTTGCATTAACTTTGTTGGTCATGAACATATACAAATAATTATTAATAAAGTGAGGTCCTGAAGCCATGGGGGTGACATAATCCTCACTGGACATCTTCCAGCGGCAAAATTTCTCTAGTGACATGGTACTACATCTATCAGTGTTCAGAAGCCATGTCAGAGTTATCAATAGCCTGCCCAGGTTGGTCTGAACATGATGAGCAAGCAAAATACCTCTGTAAGGGGTTATTTGCTGAAAGAACTTATCTTCCTGGCTAGCTGTAAAATTTAATAATGAACCAAGATTTTTTCTTCACAGGTAATCTTGCAAGAAAAAGAAACAACAAAAAACTAAGAGCAGATCTGACACCTATCAAGAAATTTATACTTTATTGTAATTGTATGAAATATGTATCATTACTGATTACTGAGGATTATGAGCAGTTTTACCTGCAAAAGCAGTCAGTGCTTTGCCTAGTTATCAGAAGACATCTTTGCTTGTACAAAGCTTCTGTCAGATCTGATAATCACATTTTAGATTAAAAAGCATGATATCCAGTACAAAAAGATACCTCCAAGACATCAGCATTGCAGCTGCACCCTTCACACACCTAGTAATACAGACAGCATATACAGAGCACATCCCACAGACAGAAGATTAAGTTTCTCACATACAAGTTTAATGCAGTTTAAACAGATCAAGGCTTTGTAACTGCCAATGAAATAAAAACGCCAATAGCTGAAGGAATACTAGATTATAGTCAAGCAAAGAAACAACAGGCTTTTACATGACATACTTCAAGGACATCCAATTTTCATGTAACAATATTTAGAAGAGTTAGAAGACCTAACAAAACACAAATACCTGCTCAGAAAATGTTATAGTATAATAAAACCCCACCAATCTGTTCTTCTGCAAAGACAGAATTAGTACAACTGATTTTGGCTGGTCAGTCCTCAACAAGAAAGTTACTTGTCCCAGGAAAGAGTGCTGAATTCTGCAAGGCTGGAGTGTATAAGATAGAAGTTGCAGTCAGTGTATAAGTTTAGGCTCACCTTGGTTAGCATTTGCACCCTGAGGCAAAGCATTGGTTAAATTGGGCAGCTCATTTCCATGGTTTCCATCTTCCCAGGGACAAACATCCACACAGTTCCATTTTTTCAGCTGTTTTAGCCAACTGGACTTCTGCTCCAACTTGCAGTGAGGATTTAAGACTATACACATCCACAGAGCACCTGATTTTAAAAAAATTGCTAAATTATGTTTTCTATTAAAAATGCAGCAATCAATGACTAATTGCAAAATTCTACAGCATACACTTTTTCTTCACTCAAAGGCTACACTGCTTGCTTCCCAGCTACGCTTAACACCACACAAGACTGAATTCCTGACACAGGTGCTTGGGGCTGGCGTGGCCAAACTGAAGCAGCTCAAAGATAGTACCAAGCCAGCCTTCCCAATTAGAAGGCATTAGCAAGTCTTGTGTATTAGAAATCCAGAGTTCCCAGTGTACGGCTCATCAGACAGGAACATCAGTCAAAGGCAGAAAAGAATTCACATAAAGTTACAGAAGTTACATTAACCAAGTTTTTCTTCTAATTCTTGTATCAGAAGGGAATGTTGTTTTAGATTAATGAGAACTATGTATCTTTCAGCTTCACATTACAGGAACCAAAGAAGTACATTAGTAAGACATGTGTTTTGTAAACATGTACTTTCATACTCAGAATCCATCAGAAGTACTCATGTAACTCATTCCCAAACACATCTGGGTCTCAGATAACCAGTAAACACTAGATTTGTGCAGTCTGATAGGTGTAAGACATTTTTACAGCAATTACTTTACAGTAATTTAGTTACTCTAGAAAATTTGTTTTACATTTTCTGTTTAGGGAGTTCTAAGGGAAGGTTAATTTGTGCTGACATATCACAAATAGCACCGCTTCAGAAACTGCTCCCTGAGACTATACAGCACAGCAGGCATAAACGCATCTGGGTATCTAGCGGCAATTTTCAAATGGAAAGGTTTTTCTCTAAATCATTTGTCCCTTCACCAGAATGAACTTTGAAAGAAGCATGAAGACATCTGAAAGTACTGTTTAGCAACAGTTCATTTGCTCATTAAGAATGTGCCTCATACACTAAAAGAGATTAGGAGAATATGCTTAAACTACACAATGTTCATGACAGGCTGGAAAAAAAACCAGAATAAAAATGCAGCTGGTTCTTCGAGGATAATAAAAGTCTCACATTCTGGGATTCTTTTGCTAACTAAAAATGCAAAATTTATACCCAGGGTACAGGGAATCACATCACATTCATTCCTCAAATAACTCAGGTAGGTCACAGCAGAGGAGCCAATGGAAACACAGCACAATGCTTAACATTAAGTTTCCTGCTATTCAAGACTAACATGTTAGGGGAAGCAAAAAATCTGAAAACCAAAACAAAATATGGTATGTTACTATTCAGAACATCCGAGAGATATTAAACTACTGTAGTTTATTATTGCACTGTAGATAAAAGTACAGCAACTGTTCTGGGTTCAGGGAAATGTCTGCAATGTGCCATGGGGGGGCTGAATAAGGCCAATACCACTTTTAAAACCTTACCTTAAAACCAAATCGCATCATTTTCTTTAGACACACTTGCCAGCACACTTCACTCTCCAAAAAGAGTCAAATTACAATGGTTCTTATTATTCAGCATAAATGATTCATTACTGCCCAAGACAAAATGACTACATTTCTTGCAATCCACAAAACAACAAGATGCAGCACACTGGAAAGCCTTGGAGAATAGTTGTGGGCTTATTTATTTTCAAAATCAAGTATCACTTGAAGGCATTGCACTGTACTTCTCAGCATCTAACAAACAAAAACAACCCCCCCCCCCCCAAAAAAAAAACCTAAAAACCACACCACCAACCAAACAAAACAAAAACAAAAACAAACAAAAAAACCCCCAAACCCACCAAAAACCAAAAAAACCCCAAACAAACAAAACAAACCAACCAAAACCCCCCAAAAAACAAAAGCAAAAAAACCCCACAACAAAAAAACCCACAAACAAAATCCATCCAACAATCCACAAACCAAATAACTAACCAATCAAAAAAACCACCCCCCACCCGCCGCACACCCCCCCCAAAAAACCCCAACAACCCAACAATGTAATACTTTGTAACCAGATTCCCAGTGTTTTCAGACTGAAGCAAAAGCAAAGTGGAAGATCTTAAACCCATTTGGTAAGTATTTCAATCATCCATGAAGGCAGAACACACATTGCTACGTTGCACCATGCCCCTACAGAATAAGTGGCTTTTTTTTTTTTTTTTTTTCTCCACATCTGAGAAACACCACTAGAGGCAAGAGAATTCATCAGGCTCCTAAGGAAGCTCCACCACACGTGATACATCTTTGAGGCTGGAGAGGGCAAAGATAACCCAAAGTACCAAAATTCTTTAAAAACATCTGCGGTTTCAAGTAGGAAACTATGCCAAGGCTAACTACATTGTTAGCAGTCTCTGAAATTGTAGTTGTCTCTGGGACTCGGGCAATTTTCATGTAAAGAACAACAGTATTTCCAATAACTCCCTTGCAAACCACTTAAAATTTCAATAGAACTCACAACTGCACCCTGCTTTGCTATGACTTCAGAGAAAGTTGGATGCGCATCTGAGATCTCAAACAGCTTGAATGGCTGTTGATTCCCTGCAGGAAGAGGAGTGTGATATGAAACTCCTCCACCAGAAGACAATAGAAAGAGCTCCTGAAGTGCTACAAAGACTACCACCTGGAAGAAGGATGCATAACACCAATGACCTCACACTCTTCAATCTATTTGGATTTCCAGGTCTTTTTGGTTAGTTTGGGTTTCAGTGGAAGTTTTGGGGGTTTTTTGGTGTAATTTTTTTCCTTCTCCCCTCTCTCTTCCTGCCCCAAGTTATGCATTTACCTCTACTCATATCTCTTCCTACTTCTGCTCCCTAAACACATTACCCCTCCCGACATTTGTTCCATTCTAGCTATTTTAAATCACTGATTCTTGTCCTGCTCCTCGCACAGAGAAGTCTGAAGAAAACATTCACTCGTGCCCAGACTTTATCACATGCCAAGTGGCAGCAGCCTGGAGGATATTATTTCACTCTGATGCTGCTCAGTGGAAGCCCCCTCAAGGTAGCCCTTAAATGTCACCAACCTGAAGGCCTACTCTAGTCTCAAACAAGAGACTCTCTATTTCTGCCTGATGGCTCCCACTTGGGGAAACTGCTGATCATGTTTACCCTTTACTACAGATAAGGCCTATGGAAAAAATGAATGACAGCTACTTGTAATTTGTAAGAAAGGTACTGGAATCAATTTCCAGTGACTTCAGCCTAGAACTGCTATTGGCAACCCAAAGAAACTGGAACACATTCCAGAACATATTCCTAGCATTTTTAAGTTTACATCTTCAATTACATTTAATGATGTCACCTATGCAAACTACAATATGAACAAAAGTCTCATTAAATAATAATCTATTTTTATTTTTTTTTAAGAAACACCAAAACCCCAGGGAAAGTATTTGTTTACAGACTGCCTTTCTCTCTAACACAGCTCTCTCTCCTTCCTTTCTCGTTTTCCACAGATTTTTTTCCATACTGGTTCTCAGCAGGCTGACACATCTTCTCCCCACCCCAAACAGCGCGCTACTGAAACACAACTGAAGCTTTTGTTTAAATCCCTGGAGTCCTATGTCTTTTCAGTACAAAACTCCTCACAGCATAGTGGCAAAACAAACACAATTCAATATGTAAGAAATTTTTCCCCCAAAATAATTGGAAAATATGACATGTTGCAACTGCAATTTGATACTAACTTCACAAGGGAATGTGTATTAGAGCTGTCACACTACAGTGAGGAATTGACTAATTTGATTCAACACTAATCTCTTGATCTGAAAAAAGGCAGCTTTGCCAAAACAGACCTTTGGTTCAGATAGACCTCCCTTTGAAAATGCATAGTTATCATTCATCTTTAGTGTTTGTCATACCACCAGAAAAAAAAAAAAAAAAAAAAAAAAAAAAAAAAAAAAAAAAAAAAAAGGAAAATTTACACGCAAGCCTTCCTTGTACGTACAAGGGAATACCAGTACTTTTGTGTTTCTCTGGAGACATCCATACCTTTGAATTTATGGGCTAGAGAAGGACAGCATGCATTTACATTGATCAGGATTTAAATACGCAAAATGAAAAACATTACCAGCATTAAGTTGCTGTAAAAGTAGATGCAGTATAGAATGGTACATAATTACACATCCTGCATACAAATGTATCCATGAAGCTAAAGGAAGCGCAAGGGATGTGTGTAGATTCTAGATTCTCCCAAAAGATTAAGCATCACTCACTTTTCATAAAACCCATTATATTTTACTCTTGCCCCAGTAAATGGGAAGGTGGTGACGCAAACAATTTTAGGGGGTCCTAGGACACTAATTACTGAGGACCCAGTATAAATTTCTGTTCATCTGCTTGATTACACTCTACTTTACCTAAAATCATCATGCTGTCTTGTCAGGGCTGCTGTACAGCTGAGCTTGGGTCAGCATCTTCTCATTCACAAGACCAATGTAATCAATGGCTAAGACTTGGCTTTTGCTTTGGAATTTTACATTTCATATACTTTAGATTAAATACTCCATTTCCAAAATTAAAATATTCAAGAAACAGATCTTGTAACATTTCTCTGCCCTTTCCATTAATGCACAACTTTATCTTCAAAATTAAGCTACAGCAGTAGCATTTGACCATTTCAAAGAATATGGAGCCAGGTAATCAAGATCATTCCCTTTGCCCAACAGACAAAACAGCTTCAGCACCTGCTGCACACTTGCCACTGTGCCCCACTTGAAACTAATCAATACTACTACAAAAACATAATCTTCCAGCATTGAAAGTGCCAGAAGAAAAACAAAATTAGCAGACAGAACCTATGAACACTCTGAAGTACAAGTGTCAGCAAAGGAGTATAAAGTGTTTACATCTGTATTTTAAACACATACTTTCACAGCCACTTGGAAACCTCAAAGAAGGTACTGTGTGGTGTTTATTGCTTCTGAATGAGGACAAGTGCTTTCAGAATAACTGGCAAAGCCACTGCCCTTCTCCAGGCATGGAGAGATCTCCACCAGAACAAAGCATAATCACAAGTCCCACTGGAGACTGCTCCAATTAAACAGTTGCTTTTACAGAACAGTAAAGGTAGGCAAAGCACTTCAGGACTGTTCCCTCTTCAATCAGAGCATCAAGGAAAACTATTCTCAGCACTCAGTTGCACCCAAGTTGCAACTTTATTTCAAAAATTCCTTCATGCATTCTGGTTTCAATGTTTAGCCTTCAGAAAAAAAGGTTCTCTATGGGTGCTGTGTTTCTTGAAGAACAGAACACTTAATTTTGCTCTAATTCATTCTGTTACTGAATTAAACTTTGATGTATTGATCTTGATAAGTGCTTCACTGATTGTATTGTGTATGATAGTACAATCACTCCGCATGCATTTCACACAAGCTGGCTGATTAATGCAGGAGATTTCCTGTGGCACCGATGGCATGAGGGAATCACCGCCCTTCTGCAAGCTAACCTCCAAGCACACTTTTCAAGGAGGGGACGCATAAACCGGACAGAATAAAACACCTAATTTCTTAAGTTTCCCTTTCTTGCTGCCTGCTGCTGCTGTAAGGGTTAATGGCATATGCCCATTTGGCTGAAACTGGTATTTACATATTGAGATTGTACTCAAAGCTATCAGCAACCACATGTTCTGATTTCTGTGTCAAGTGACTACAGACCTCTGCTTTCTCTCTCTATGTTTTTGACTTTTAGCACAATGGAATAAGGAACTACCACACACATCTGACATTTTGCATGAGCCTGCTTTTCTGGGTTATGACCTTTCAAGTATGTTTCAAAAATTCCTGCATCTTTGCAGACATTCTGCCATTTGACCAAAGGGTTTCAATGGTTTTCATAGAACAGCAATTTGCTTGAAAGGTGCAGTTTATGGTGTGTCAGCCGACCATGATATCTTCAAGAAAACATTAAGGATCTGTCACGTGTTCATTAGATACCTTTCTATGCATCTGTAGTACTCTATAACCTAACCACTGTAGCAAGACAGGGGCTATTAGCCGACAAAGCCAAAGGGAAGTATAAAGAGCCTGCAAATGAACCTCACTGGTTAACTTCCCTGATATTTAGAAAACTGTTAAATAATTTGTTTACAATCAATCAACTGAAGGCAAAAGCACTGCTAATACTAACATATATATAGCACAAAAACAGTCCTTTATCCTAATGTAATTCTTCACAATTTTAACTAGTTACCAACATTTATAGCTAGGTGGTGAACACAAAGTATGCTCATGACCAAAATGTGTATCAGATATTTTACCAATCACATTATCTAGCAATATACTCTCAGTAGTCACAGTCTATATTCAGAGACTTCAAGAATTTTCACCAGAAAAGTCAATGTGACTATAACTATAAATGCATTAAGCTACTTCCATATAAAATATCCTTGAGATGAATGAATTCCTCTCACAATTATATTTTTTTAGGAAGAGGCAAAACAGGAGATGTTTGTCCAACAAAACAAGCTATTAATAAAACAGAGACGAAAATATCTCTCCTTTACAAAAAAAACCCAAAAATGGAGCAAGTGCAAACACTCCCTTGCACACTGGGAATTATGACTGCTACAAATATTCTCACAGAATGTAATTAATGCACTGTAACAGACCAAAGGAATATATTCCAATTATCTAGTTTGAATTCCTTCCTATACTTTTGCTTCCAAGGTCACTTTTACCTTCCAGTACAAACATGATCACTGAGTTTTTACAAAAACAGCATTACTGCAATTATAACTTCTAATACAAAAATCTAGCACAGCACCTGGCTAGACAGTTTACTGACTACCTACCACAGTTCAAAATTCTAAGGTTATTTCTATTTCTTAGGTTAAATTTCTCCAGCTCCAATTACAATTTTCAGCTACCTTTTGTGGATTTCAAAGAAACCATTCCCTATAAAATTTTTAGGCTATATAATAGATAAATTATAAAGGATTTCCTTTGTCTTGATTTGTCACACCCAAACAGATTGATATTCTTGCATCTCTCAGTTCCAATTTTTGAGGATTTTTTCCAGTATTCATTCAAGACAAAATAAAGGAAAACAGCACAAGGCTAGATGGTTGAATCACAGGTAAAGCTCAGAAATTAGTGAAGACTGAGTAATTTCTGTCCAAGAATCTATCACTTCTCTCTAGCCCTGGTATTTACTAGAAGTGGCACTGGAAAATTGAATGGCAGCCTAATGTTACTAAAGTATGAAACATAGAGAGTGTTAGGAAGGAAAAAATAATTCTAAGTATTAGATTGGCTAATATTAAAACTCTGTCCTTAATCTTTGCAGACATGATTCCAAAGTTAGGGCTGCAATGGATCGTGCACCAGCTTCAATACATAACATTTTTTAGGATATTTATAAGTAAACCAGTTCAACAACACAGGAATAAAAACACTAACTGCTTTAATATGGGTACTTAAAAAAAAATCCGAAGTACTTCCCATCCAACTGAACAGAATGGAAATACAACTTTCTGTATGACACTAGAAATAAACCCCTCAAGCTATGCTTACACACCAAAGGCAATCACTCTGACCATTATTTCTGAAATCTGATAAATGCCACAGGATTAGCTCAGTCGGTCAGAGCATGGTGCTAATAACACAGGGTTGTGAGTTTGATCCCCATATGGACCATTCACTTATGAGCTGGATTCAGTGACACTTCTGGGTCCCTTCCAACTCAGAATATTCTGTGAAATTACCTAAAAAATCCCATTTTTACTGTCAGACTCTGGCTTCACATACACCCTCCTCATTTCAAATACTATTGCAGCAATGTCAGTAATGGAGGAAGAAGGAAATGATCCCCAGAGAAGGTGGACAAAATCCATCTTTGCAGAACAGCAGCCTGGCTTCATTCACTGAGGAAATGAAAGTGACAGCATCAGCCAAGACACTGTAGGGCCATGACAGCAATTTAAGTTGTCATCCATAACTCAGCTCTTAGAACAGCAGAACTGTCTTGTGATGCTAATTCTGACCTACTGTTAACTTAGCACCTCCAACAACAGAAATCATTCAAAGACACTGACAAAAATTATGACAAAAATTAACAGCTTGTTCTGTGAAAAAGCAGGTGTAACCTCAAGTGCATGACCTGAGGGTACATGCGTTTCATAAGACCATGATAGCTGAGACTAAACAATATTAATGTAGCCACTACCTAAGCAAAGACAGCCTACTGGGTATGATTCAGTTTAAGACACAAACATGTGTAAGATACCACCGTACCTATAAAGTCCCACAATGAAAGACCAAGGGAAATGGTGCATCTAACCTCCTTTCAAAGACAGAGCTTCCTACAGCTTTAATTTCAAGACCAGAAATGCCCTAATGCCCTGAGTAATCTGTATCTAGAAATTTGAACTTAACTTTATTTTTGACAAGTGCAGGGCATGGGTACTTCTTTAGATTTAAGGCAATACATGATCCAGTTATAAGAGGGAATATTCAACAATATAAAGATAATATGCATATAACCTTGGCAGTCAAATTTCAAACTTAGAGTCTTGCTGCACTGTTTTATAAAAACCATTTAATAGTGGGAAACAGGGAAAAGTGAATGTCTCTGCTACATGGTTGACCCTACAAAGGGATTGCATGAAGTAACTGCAGCTCCTGAAAAATGGTACTAGAGCACCAAAATTGAAATGAATGCTTAGCTTCATCCATTCTTTTTCATGGCAGCCCTCGAGTAATCATCAAATCTGGCACCAGGAAGGAATCTCTCTAAGGGCATCCTGGCAACAACCTTAGCTGCTTTTGTCCTTTTTCCCCCTCCACTTAAGCACTAAGCACAGATAATCTGTTCAGAACAGCTGGCATGTCCCATTCATATAAGTTTGTCTCTAAATGCAAAGGGAAGGAATGTCTGAGACAGAAACATAGATAGAAAATAGCTTCATTCAGTTAAGGTTAAAAGAATCTAACTTGCTGTTTTCTAGAGACGATTATAAATTTTTATCAGGAAAAATTCAGTGGTTTCAGAACAAACAAACAAAAAACCACCACCACAACAAAAACCCAGCAAAACAAAACAAAGAAAAACCCAAACTAACCAACCAACCAACCAAAACCAAAAAACCCCAACCACTTGATCATTAGTTTGCTCATGGTAAAATGGTAATTAAATCTCTCTTCATTAGTCTATCATGATTCCTTCCCCAACCTCAACATTTAGAATTAAGCTTTAGATGAGGAGCTAAGTGTTACTAACAAAGGCCCAGGCATGATTCATCAGGAAATACATTGTGCTATTCTCTGTATCACGTGCCTTGTAAAATGATATTTTAGTTTAACTTTTTAACACAAAACTGTATCATTCTAAAACAGAAAATGGTCAAAATACCAGTAAGCATGAAAACAAAACAGACTATCAGCCTGACCCAACATTAAAAAGTGGTATACAACCAAGCAAAGTACTAGTGAAAACCCACCAAGACATTTAGCAAAGATGTTGCAGCAAAGATGTTGCAAAGACTATTGCAGCAAAGTCATGTTATCCATTCAAGAAATTCCTTTATAGCAATCATTTGTTTAATATGCTAGTATATATTTACTACATTATAACAGAAAAGATTATACAAATGTCACTGGGAAGAGCTTTATCACATGAATGAGGCTCATTTCGAAACCATAGGAGGTTCCTACACTTAAAAACTTTAGATTCCAATAGGTGATTTAGGTAGAGAGGAGATTATGCATTAAAACGTGGAAGGTACAGAACATAGACAAGACCACTCAAGTTGTCCTCAACATCATAAAATAAGATGAACAAGAGAGACTCAGATCAGCATGAAGCAAAACCCGAACACATTCACCAATTCTATTCCCTGCCCTGCCTTGCCAAGGACCTCTTTGGACACAACCTCTTTCCCATGACAAAGCCAACCTATTTCTGCTCTACGAGAAACTAATCCTTGACTTAAAAAAAAACCCAAAAAACCAAAAAACTCTTCTCTCCCTTTAGGAGTTCCTAAATATCAAAGTGGAGGAAATCTACTAGAAATATTTGTTTTGCAACATGCAAACTACATGAAATTTCTTCACCATGAAGACAAACAATAGGATATGAAGACACTGAAAATGGTAGTTCACAGGAAAAAATTCCGATTCTGTAATCCATGTGTTGACAAGGTGCTGGGCTCCATCACTCCATCAAGCAGTAGATACTTGTCTTAGATTCTACTTCACTGCTTTCATCAGATTAAGCATCTGGGATTTAATTTAAGAGTTTCAGCTTTATTAAACTGTCACAAGAGCCGCCCTACTTTGGTAACAGTAGCTGCTCCAATTATGGCCTGGTTTAGGGTTGACAAGTATAATGATGCTTTCACGGCACATGAGAAGTAATAAAAAGTTGGTTTGCATCACAGCTTTAAAAATGTGGGCACTTTTTTCATTTAATTTGTCACTTAGCTTTTGCTAAGAGGACTGTTAAATTGCAGTAAAAGGCAAATGGGGCTTTTAGTTTAAATACAATCCCCATATTTAAATGATCCATAATGGCACAGTGTTGAGTGGGAACACTGTTGATTCACAGTGGGCTCTGATGGTGACGTGACATTTGTATTCAGGTCTGGTATTATCCATGTGGCTAAAGGGCTTCCAATTTCATTTCACAGCCAGAAGCCTGCAGAAAACACCAATTAAATTGCATTTGCCCACAAAACAGTCTCTTTCCAGTGTCTGGCATCTGGCAGTGCACAACATTTAATTCCAAAGCAGCACCTCTCAGCCATCATGATTCCTGGGCTGGGGTACAAAGTCAATTTCCCCCTTTTTTTTAGGGAAACCTTTTCATTTTTGATGAGAACAAGCAACTTTAACATCATTTTTCATGGAATGAGTATTAATTACTTACTCGTTTATTAAGATTACACAGTCCATTTTTTTCCTCTAGATTACTAAGAAAGCTAACTGACCTTTTCTTCAAATCAGAGATCTCTGCTAAACAGATATCACAAGGTATTTGCTGTGCATTTCCAACTCCATACCCCATTTTACCAATGAAATTTAATTAAAAGGAAAACCAAAAGGCTTCAGATAAGTAATCATAATGAAATCCCAAACTCCTCAACCATGGCCACCATGAGTCAAACACCTAAAGATCAGCATGTGAAATTTATGTACTGGGGTACCATTTAAACAGCAATGAGAAGAATTCCAACTCTGCTTTAAACTTGCAAAGTGGAGTTCATGCATTACTGTGGCAAGCTGGAAGTGACCCCAGTGCATCACTGAAATTGCACCTAAACTCTCGTAGTTTGAGACGCATCTGAGCAAGCCTTAGAGCTTTGAGCTGTAACCTTTCCAACAGTATACCTCTGAAGCATATAACTTACCCCATTCCTTGATGCAGAACAAGATAATCTGCTGGGCAGATTATCTATATTCTTAGTCCCTATCTAGATGTTTTAAAAAACAACTGCCTAATTATGTGGAAGGCTTTTTTTTTGTTAAGATGATGCCTTTGAATTGTGAGTTGCTTGAGAAACTAGGATTTGTACTAAAAAATTGCCAGATTCATACTTAGATCAAAAGGGTTTTATTTGGGGGTCTTGAGTGGAGGTTTTGGTGGTTTAACTTTTTTTTTTTTTTTGGGGGGGGGTGTCATTTTTATTTTAGGTGTGTGAGGTTTTACTGTTGTTGTTTTTAAATCAGCACTTTCAAACATTCAAACCCAATCTGACTTCTACTGGAATCAGCAATTTACCACAAACTTGAACAAGAACTGTGATCCAAACTCAGTGCATCCTTCCAGTACCCTTGCCAATACCCAATGCCAGGCAGGAAGCATTACTTAAATTCTAATGAAAGGCTCAGATGACCCAGGCAGGGAGCAAAGCTGAAGTTACTTAAGTATGCTTAAAAGTCTATGCCAAGATGGAACTGACAAAGTGGCCATATGCCTAGCAGTTGGCAGACAGCATACCAAGGCAAGCAAGAGAGCCTTTATTTAGCAGAGTCTATATTTACTTACTTTTTATGCCCTAAAATTCTCCTTAACTACACCAAATTGCTACCCTCCTGTGACACAAATGAGAGTATAGCTAAAAGATTTTTTTTAAAGACATACATATATGCCTTTTCCAGATTACTCTGAACAGGTAATAAAAAATGTTTAAAAACACAGAGGCCTGTGTCTCACTCCCTCCATTGATATTCTGGTTCCCTGACATCCTAGAAGATAACAAGCCAACATTACTTTGTATAGCATGATCCCTTTAAATTCAGCCTCTGAGGTACTTCTACTAGAACAGATCACATGTTGCTGGGGCCACCCTGCTTTTCCCTGTGCAGTCTGCTATTACAGTTCTGGTCTCCCTTAAAATCTACTTGAACTTTTTCTTTGTTCACCTCTCTCTCTCTCGTTTTTTGGTTTTTTTTTTTTTTTTTTTTTTGAGATGCAAGTTTCACATGGAAAAAACAATTTTCAGTGTGAAAACAGAGAAACTCATGCAAAGTAAGATCATAGCAAAAACACAGCAGAAGCTTGTAGCCTTCACATCAGGTAGAAATTAATCTGGAGAGATTCACACCATTAACAGCATTTTGGACAGAACTTGCTATGCACCAGCGGAAGGAACCAAGGAATCCTATCAGTGGGAAGAAGAAACAGACAGTTTAGAAACACAAACCCTATCTGGAGATGGAAGAACCAAGTTCCCTTTGCCTACTACCCACCTGGTGTGACTGAAATGTATTTGCAACTGAAACAATGGTAGAAGACTTAACGTATTTTCATACTCTTAGGAGGTGTCAGAGTAATTCAGGACTGAAACAATGTGATCTGCCTCAGACTGCAAATATAGCAGCTCAGGTAGCGGTATGCCTGCTTTTTTAGAGTGACACCTAGAATTCTGGTTAAATAAAGGTAAACTAAATTCAATTAATCCAAAAGTATTTGTTATTTGATGCTGCAGGCAGATAGATTCTGCCTCCTCTACCTTCAAACAGGTGCAGTCAAGAAAATTATGTTAATACAAGACTGATGAAACAAGAGGAGCCACTACAAAAATTTTAAAAATAACTTTTTTGTTTATTGACAGCATGTGGCAAGACTGCTACAGGTAACAGACAGAGAACACATTTCTGCCTCTCCCACCACCTACCAACTCAACCCACATAAGCAACAAAGCATGAGATCCAGTTTTCAGTATGGTGGGACACAATCCTGTTTCATGTATGTCCAGCTAGACATGTATCTTGCTAGGCAAAACCTGTTATTTTTGGCAAAAACAAAACAAGGAATCATAACACTGGTTTTTAAATTTGTAGTTGTTTCTAGACTCCAACAGAGCTTTGCTTGCTATGGTATTAAGGATTTTGATTACCGAAGTAGATGGTTAGCAATTTATTATCCTAGTGCTTCAATTAGAGTGAACATAATTTTTGCTGTACAGGTTATATCCATCTTATCCCACCAGTTACTACGTGATTCCATTATGATAATTTTTGATCTCTAGAAGTGCAAAAGTTAAGTTTTGCATTTGACACTTCTTTTCTAAATGAAGAATGTTACTCTTACTTGTATTTTATTTCATTTAGCTTGATTTTGGACCTTTAATTACATTAAGAGTATTATGATATTTGCTTTCTTCTTTGCATTACTTACATAATGTCTCTCTCTTAAATAATGTTTATCATCTGTAAACTTGCTTAAATGATTCTGTTTTCTGCCACATAAGTCAGGCACAGTCATATTGACCAGAACACATCAAAACAGACTTCCTTAAGTCTAGACTTGCAATGTCTTTCCAGAATGAGAACACAGGTTTCTGCTCCAAGTTCCACGAATCACAAGACAACTCCATTTAGACCAAGTGTGTTTTCACCTTGCTTTAGGAAAGCCTCCAGGAAAACCTGTAGTAAGGTTTGAATGCTAAGACAGGCACATTAATCCCTTCGCTCATATACTCAGTGAATTACCTTTCAGAGGCATGAAGTAGATTTACCATTATATTTTAAATAATTCAGGTTGTCTTATCTTCCACACACTTGCCTATCTACTAGTTAGTAGTTTGTTACAGTACTTTATATCTAGGAAAGCAATGTATGTGGTTACTTTATATCTTTCCTCCCACCTTGCCATCTTTAAATACTGTTGACATTCACATTCAAGTTGTATTGATTTTCCCTCCAGATAACACCCCGCATCATTACAGGCTGAGGCTGGGAGGGATTTAGAGCAGCCCTGTAGTACTCAGTGGTTACTAGTGGATGAGAGGCTGGACATGACCCAGCCATGGGCACTCCCAGCCCAGAGAGCCAAATGTGTCCTGGGCTGCATCCAGAGCAGCATGGGCAGCAGGGCCAGGGAGGGGATTCTGCCCCTCTGCTCTGCTCTGCTGAGACCCCACCTGCAGAGCTGCATCAGCTCTAGGGTCACAGCACAGGAAGGACATGGACCCATTGGAGGAGGTCCAGGGAAGGCCCACCGAGATGACCAGAGGGATGGAGCACCAGCCATAAGAGGAAAGGCTGAGAGAGTTTGGGTTTACTCAGCCTGAAGAAGAGAAGGCCCTGGGGTGACCTTAGAGCATCTTTCAGTATCTAAAGAGGACCTACAAGAAGGCTGAAGAGGGACTTTTTACAAGGCATGTAGCGATCAGACAAATGGGAATAGATTTACAGTGAAAGCTGGAAGGTTTAGATTAGGTGTTAGGAAAAAATATATTTACTTTGAGGAGGGTGAGGCACTGGAACCGTCTGCCCAGAGCAGCTGTGGATGCCCCATTCTTTGAAGTGTTTCAAAGCCAGGCTGGATGAAGCTCTGCGCAAACCGGTCTAGTGAAAACTGTACCTGCCCATAGCAGGGGAGTTGGAACTAGATGATCTCTAAGGTCCTTTCCAACCCAAACCATTTTATGATTCTATGATGAAATTCTTATAGACTGAAAATTTCTGAAGTAGTAGTTCAAAATTGTATTAGTGAGTTCCTGAACACTTTACAGCCAAGTGTCCTCAGACCTCATCAGTTCAAATATTCCTTTCCCATTTCAGCCTGTGTTATTCTCTTAATTGTACAATGAGGTCATGTATCAGGCAACCTTTCCCGTAAAGCAATATTAATTGTTAGTTCTCTGTATTCCATCTCCTTTCTTGCTTAATAATTGACTTCTGTAATTGTAAATCGGTTTCTTCCTCAACCTTTACAGCTTAGGACTAGAGGCTTCACCTCAGGTGAATAGCTACATTTCCACTTTTTGCTTTATTCTTTCTAGATGCTCTAGTACTTTAAAAGTGTTGGAATTGTACTTTTACATCATGTTCCCTCTCCTTCAACTGCAGCTGTTTCATGCCGTAGATCAGAAATTCGATTCCACCCAAACCTAACTGAATAAAGAAAACTGCAGAAAACTCTAATCTCCTTAGCCTAGAATCACAACAGAAGTTTCTCAATTCCAAATATGTAATTGTTTATTTATTATACATATGAACACCTAAATGAGTCTGTGAATTTACCCAGTTCATCCCAGAGCTGCCTATACTTGTCAGTCATTGTAGTTCCTTGTTGTCTCCAAAGCGACAGGCGAGGGTCAGCCATGAACTGTTCTGTTATCAACGTCAACATGCGAGCTCCATTTGAATCTCTCATTTTTAGCATCTCTCGCACCTAGGAAACGAGTCTTTTAATAGAAAGTTGAAAAAAGCAAAGAAATCGCAGTACATACAATATGCTGCAGTGTTAAATACTCCCCTTCAGTTAAGCTAGAAATGCAATTTATACGTGTGATGGAAAATTTTAAGTAGAAAAAACAGTCGGCTTTCCCAACTTTTAACAAGATTTTGGGACCAGTATCCAATCGCAGTTCTTCAGAGAATTTTTCCACAAGCAATCCACAGATGTATTATACAAACTGCTGTGAGGTTTTCCAACATTTTGGGGAAATGGAAGAAGAGAACAGCAAAGCTGCAGATGCTTGAAATGTTACTTCATTTCCTTACACTGATCAAGACACATCAGATTGTAATCCACTGCTGTACAACTCATTATCAAGTTGCCATTGTACTCCCAATGCTTTGTGTTATTTTAGAACAGCAGAATCTAGAACCTTCAGTAAGATGTAAGCAAGTACAGATTGGCTTGGAGAACAGGGGAGGGAAAAAATGTTCAGAGTACTCAACACACCTTTGCAAAAAGCAAATTGAGCTGCTTCCCTGATCCATGGTATCCACCCTGGGAAAGGAAGAGTTTAACCTGTTCTTGGACTTGTTCCTCATCCAAATGCCAGCAATTTTCATCATCTATGCTAGCACCTGCTGTTGGATCAGGAGCACCTGCAAACAGCAAGAAAAGAAATCATTATGTTCTATATGAAGAAGAGTGGTTCTTGAGTCCAGGGGAGAGGACTCCTGCAAAGGTTTTTGGATTTGTGTCTTCTCCTGTTTTGGATGCCTTGATTTTAATCTAAACAGTCTTTAAAATAGACTTAAATTTCTCCTCAGTAGTCTTTAAGTGCTTAGAAATTATACCTATGAAAAAGCATTTAACTAAATTTCTCTATCAAAACATTAGAATCAAGGTGAAGGTTTTATTTCCCATCTCAGCAGCTACACTAGAATGATTTTAAAAGGAAAATTAAGACTTTGAATTATATTTCTACCACTGTGATGTTAAAACCACTCTCCCCAAAACACCTGGGTAATTCCTGTACCTTCAGCAATCTTGCTCAGGTTTAAGTGACTGCTAGTGAGCGCTGCTATTGATGAACATGAGGAGAATCATCACCTTGGTGTCTCTGAGCTGTGATGGCTCTGCAAAGCTAAACAAAGAGTAAAAAAAATCCCCAAACAAATCCAAAGTCTTAAAGTACTAAAGGCATTTCCATCATAAGTAAGAGCTACAGACACTTAAAACCATACTGCTTTCATAGGAAGCATTTTTACATAGGCAACGTCATCTGCACAGAGTCAGTTTAGAGCAATTCTACTTGAATTAGCCCAGTGACAACAGAAATTACTGGATTCACCTCCAGCAGCACTTTGGCCACGGATTGCCGTAACGCAGCTTTTGCAGATAAGACCAATGACTTTCCCGCTCTCAAAGAATGACAACATTAACTAAAACAAGTTCTTGCACCATCTAGTAAACTAAATTTTTCTGAAGAACCCTGCACTTCCACTGGATATTTTTAAAAGGTCTTCAAACCAAACAGGCTGAAAAGTACTTACCTAGAGTGTTGGACTCAGCTCAAAATAGGGCATCACTATACCAGATGTACGTTATTTTAAGCATGGCTGAGACTCAAGTTGACTTAACATTTTTATTTTGGACTTATCACAAAACTGCATAACCTCTACCTCTATTGTGTTTTGCAAAGATGTTATAGAAACTGAATGACGTTACACAATCTCCCTCTTTGAAATTTGCGTCCATGTTACCTCTGTAGAAAAGAAGAAAATACTGCCAGTGATACCTTAAGTTTTAGCTTTCATATTCTTCAGATTGTGTACTACACTGGTATGTAACTCTGAACTTCATATAAAGCGTTAGCAAGTTCTCTTCACAGGGTAGTTACACAAAGCAATCCTTTTCCAGCCTGAGAACCAAGGACAGCATTGCAGCTTCAGGCCCCAGAAGTATAAACAACAGCAAATTGAGGAGAGCAGTCTGGGAAAATGGGACTTCATAACCTGAAATTGTAATTGGACAATTAATCCCAATAATGGACCAAAACTTATAAAAGTGTGAAAACTCATGACGTGTTGGCCTTCTTGAGTGTAGCCACGGGTGGGCTCTTGTACTGGCCAAGGTGTATCTTTTGAAGGCCTTTTAAATAAATACCTACTTTATTCCTTTAACACTGTCTAGACTCTGTTCTAGGTAGCCTCTCAAGGCATCACCAGGGAAGGAAAATAAAAAAGCTACAACTTTACAATGCATAGGAAAAAATCCCATTGATTCTATTGATTCAAGCCTGTGTTTCACGTTTGCAGCTCTGCCATGAAGGTGAAGCTTTTAAGTGGTCACAGGAAATGCTGAACTCTTTATCAATGAAAACAGAATATTTAGAGGGTCAGAGGGATGTCTTATCTACAAAATGCTGAGACAGTAAACAAAAATATGTTCCAGCTCAGCAACTTCCTAAATTGCCTCCAATTTGAGAGCCTAAGGCTGGGAACACTGCACTGCTGTATATACATACACATATCTGTTTAATTAATAAGAAATTGTGTCTTTCCAGGTGTGAATAAATTCCCCTGCCTTCCACAGGAACACAACAGTGTCTCAGAAGGCAGAATTCAAGCTCAAAACAGCATAAACCCCAAGGAATTAAAAGCCTGCTCTTCTGCCAATGCTTCAGTCTTTAATGCACTAGTTTTAAAGGGCTTTCAATTCTGTCAGCTACATGAAACACATACTGCTAAGTCTTTGGTTGCAAAGAACATGATAAAAAGGAAAATCAAGCCATGCGAGAATAAGCAGTGCAGCTGTTGCACAGATCCAGGTTTGCAGTATCACCCTGCAAATAGTTTAAATATTTCATTGCTCTACAACACAAAGAGGCCGAAGAGGAACTATATAAAAGCAACAGTATACAAAATACACTTATATTTATTCCTTACTTCAATAGAGATTTATCTTTAAACTATATTGGCATGGTTACTTTCAAACTGAATTAAAAATAGTCCAGTATCCCTCAGCTAAGCTTCCCTATTAGGGGATGAAAAAAAAAAAGAAAAAAAAAAAGAAAAAAAAATCCTTCTGCAACTGTTTACGCTTTATCAAAAGCTCACCTGTCATTTTGTGATACAAGGTTAGAAAAATAATACAGTTACCATGGATTCTTTAACAACAGGTTTCCTTTACAAAAATAAGTGTGCCTGCTATCCAGGCCAGCAGCATTGCCTCCACCAAGGCTACTCCTGCCAGTACGATCCAAAATATATCTCAACCAGGAGCACAGTATCACTATACTTGCACCAGCGTCACTTGCAAGCCAAGCCAAGGGTCTGAGCTCCACAGTGCTCTTCAGCACACTGTACAAATACACTGACTCAGAATAATTTTTTTTCTTACAAGATAGGTAACATACAGTATTATCAATTTTTTAATTTGAAAGAAATTTCAGTGAACATATAACCAGCACCAGCTACAGCTGCAATTCACTCATCTTTCACCCTGCTGGCAGTCTTCAGCAACAGCTGTGACATGGGGATGCTTCGACTGATCAGGTACAAGTCCAGCCACCTTCCCACCAAGACAACAGCCAGGCATTCTACTGATGCTGCTGGAGAAGCCTCAGCTTCTCCATCATTCTTGTTTTGGGTTCAAGACATGACCATCTTCCACGTCTCTCACCTTGGCACTTTTCAAGTTCACTAGGTTCATCTACAGTCAGGTGACTGATCCAGGCAGTTTCCCCTCCCGCTCAAACAATTCATGGATGGTATTTCTACACTGGCACTTCTCTTCGGAAAACACAGGCTGGGTGAATAGGTAAGAAACTACCTGAATAAGCTAGAGGACGGAAGCTGCCTTAGGAGCTATGAGAAGCCCTAGCAGTAGCTGTCAGGAAGGCTCAGGCTCAACGCTGAACAGGCAGAGCCAAAGGTTCAACCCAGAGGCAGAGGCTTGGCTCAGGGCGTGACATGGCCCGGAACAGACACACTGGCAAGGCTTTGGCAGAAGGACACTTTGGCTGCAGAGAGGAAAGAGGAACATGGGCAGTCCTGAACGTAAACTCTGTAGGGCAGTTTGGTACCAAGGCCAAATCCTGTTTCCCGCTTGTAACTTGGGAAAGTGTTACTCACGTGCTTTAGAGAGATGTCATAAGAATAAATGAGTTCACATTCAAACCATGAAAATGAAACGTGCTGCATAATTATACTAATATTAAAACCTGTAATTAAACTGTGTCAGTTTATCGACACTAAACCAACTTATTAATCTCATTCTCTACAGCCTCTGGCTTGTTAAACTTCTGCCATGACTGGTCTTTGAAATACACTTTACATCACGTACATATAGTATTTATAACCAGTATACCAACGCAGACAGATATATTTACTCACACTCTTCTACTATAATTACTAAATTACAATCTCAGCAGTTAAAGCAGGAATATTGTACACAACTGTTTGTGACACTCTAAACCTAATACTATTTGAAAACAGAGTAGCAACCTATTATATTTAGGGTCATAGCAGGTTGCACATTAAATATAATCAGCTCCCAAGTTCTAAGAAGCAGAAGCATTTAAAAAATAAACACTTGGTTCATTTACACAGCAATTTAAAGGCAACTGAACTCATTTCAAAATGAGCAACCACAGTCAAGAACTGGTGCTGTACATGGAGAACTTAACCGCACAACATAGAAGCAAATAGGGAGCAGTGACTACAAACAGACTAGGAAGTTCTTATATTCCCAACTATTCAGGTGCAGATCTACAGTGAGATTTGGATAAAACAAGGCAAACTGCTTCCTTCATCCTTGTTTCTGAAATATCACAAGAGTTGACTTCAAATAAAACCACGCCAAATTATTCACCCGTAGCCATCTGCACTGGTATTTTCTTATACTTTCTAGTAAAAATGTCATTAACTTAAGTATACAAATGAACTATAGGTAAGTTACATTTTATTAAATGTATCCTATGGCAATATTAAGGAGAAGATATGGAAAAAGTTATTACAAATAAAAAGCATGACTTAATGAGTACTATGTGAAGACAGAATGAAAGAAACCCAGCTAGGAACCAATGCTGTTATATGCCGATTCAAAACACAATAGTGATTGATTTCATAAACTTAGTATGCTCAAATTATTCTAAACAACAATTACATAAAACCAAAGACCATTAAAATAATAATTCAAAAATATTATTATGCCTTTGATTCCCCAAACAATTCCAAGTTAAGACATATGTCATGTAACTTCAGGACTTTTGGGAGAACTATTTAACACCTGTTGAGCAGCTCACAGCGCCAAAGGAAAACAGCAAATGCTTGTAAACTGTCAGTGATAACAACACAAAATGTGAAGACAGGACAGGCTATCCCAAGCTGCAGAGGAAAGTCATTAAAATCCCAACAAGTTTTTTAACTTCAAAAAATTCTGCATTCCCTCTGTACATACAGGCAAATACGCTGTATTATCTACTAACAATATTGAACTCCTCCTGCTAAAATCCACATCTCACAAAAAATCCACATCATCATATAGCATTAAGTTTCAAAACTTATTTGTGCATGACAGATAGAAGAACTTTATCAATACAGATAAGCATACTTTAATTATTATCTTGCACGTCTTTTAACAAAATCTCATTACTTTCTATGTAACAAGTCTTATATTTATGTTTAATGTATCTGAAAAAACCTTTCCTAAAAATATTAGTTTCATAAATTATTTACTTTTACTTGGGTTTCTTAAATTTCCCTAGTTTTGGCCACTCTTGCTTTTAGTTCCTTCCAAGATCTGGCTCACCAAACAATTCTCATACTAAGCAATGAAGCACTTACTTTCATTCTTCTTGAAAGTAAATTCACCTGCCATTTCCTGCATTCCTCTTTTGCAACTAGACTCTCAATCAATTTTGCACTTCAGGCAAGGCCACATGGAAGATTCCATAACTTTAAAAATAATTTATCTTCTTTAATATTATACATCTTTTTATTAGCAGATCAGCAATACAATGTATTCAGGTGTAGAGCCCTACCCTACCCCACAATTTTCCACTAAAATCCCCATCATTCCAATTAAATAAATTAAGTACATCTAAACACATATTAACCTGTACCTCCAAACTGCCCATTTGAACTTAATAGTTATAGGAACAATATTAGATAGTCAGAAAATTTCTTTGAAAGTTATTTTTTTGTTTTGGGTGGGGGTTTTTTTGTTTGTTTGTTAGATGTTTTCTTCTTGAATGCCTCCTCCAGCACTGCTAATATCCATTACAAATTCACGTTTGCTGAGGATGTATCCACACTTGCCCGGATAAATGCAGAAAAAAAGTAGAGAAACAAGGTGCCTGTCCTTCTCAGAAGATGAATGTATTTCAGCAGCCCCCTCCCAGATCCTCCCTCTTAAATTTGAGTTCATCTGTATGTGGGTCTGTACTGGCAAGTGACTTTTATTCTAAGTTGGAGAATCAGAGGATGGCAGAAAGTCTAGAGGAATCCATACAGTTCCTTTCAAGAGGAGAGACTGTAACAGCAGCAGTAAAGACTCAGGAAAAGAAACAGTATAGCTTAAAAGGTAAAAATTAAGGAAGTTTGCCAGGCTGTCCTTATACAAAAACAGCAGAGCCTTTCTAACTATGCACATAATAAAAAACCAATGCTAATATGAGATTAAAATGAAAACAGATCTTCCCTCTCTCCCTACACCCATCCCACACTTACTTTGCTATTTCTACTCAAATTCTCGTGAACATAGTTTGGCCTTCCAACCATTTACTAAAGTGAAAGTCTCATACCTATGAAAAGGCAGATCTAAGATGACAAACCCAGTTGACAATCTGTTGTCATCCTGACTGCTCTCTTCTTAGACTACCCCTTCTCTGCTACAATGGTACAAAAATTAACGGGGAGGAAAAAAGTCTCAACTAAGCAGGACCAAAGCTATATCCAGTTATATCCAGTAATAGCATTAAGAGCATACCCGAATCAAAACCCAATGTGAAGTCAGCAGTTCTGTAGTACAAACACCTGGGAGGGTATCAGTATTAACACATGCAGCTGTCTTCAGTAAGGATTACACACCACAAAACTCCAGTTTTGAGATCACCAAAACATGAACAGCTGCAGCAGTGTCACATGAAAAATCAAAACAGAATTATCTTCTCAAAAATAATGGGTGTGAAAAACTGTCCAGAGCAAGACAGGTCTACAAGACAGTTTTGCATGACAAACTCAGCATCTGCCACGCTGGAGATATGGTAGAGTATTGCCATATTATGTGAGCTTTTGTGAGATGTTTACAGCTCTGTGACTGAATTTCCCACAGTCTGTACTGTACACATCACATTTCCACATTCCTTTCTGATGACAGTCGACTGATAGACTTCTAGCCTGGCCAGTGGGATGGAGAGGGGGTAACCTTGTGCTCCAATCCCTGGTCATTCTTCAAAACCTATAAAAGCAAAGTCTTTGTAAACAATAAAGTTCTTCTTCTTCAGCCTTCATCTTGTGGAATCAGATCTGTAATTATTTGTGTCCTCTAGCAACAACAGAGTAAATAGTGATCATCACCATATGATATTAGAATGAGAAACATTTAGTTTAGTTATTTTTCATAGGCTTTTTTAAACTTTATTATTTTTAATCTAAGGAATTTGGTTAAAGATCAAAAGAACAGAATTATGGTATGAATCCCGGAAGAACACTTCTCTGCAGAAGAACTCACTTTTTCCTTAAAAGAATTAGGCAATTTTTTAGGATTATGAACAGGAAAAGAAATTCAGACCATGGTTCCATGGGAGTCTGAGAGGAAAAGCAGGAAACTGTATAAAGTCATAACTGATCTCTTTTGGTAATAGTAGTTCGTTTTCTTATGCTGCCTGGATTTTCTACTTTGGCTTTTGGCATTTTAGTAGAAAATAGTGACAGTCAATAAAGACATGGTGAAATCTCATTTACTAGGAAGACAGCAACATATGTAAGAAACATTGCAGTTTTGTGGATAATTTTAAACTAACCTACACGAATTGATTGAGAAATGTCATAACTGATCATCATCTTAGAACAGGAAATAAAAAACTTTTTGCTATTTTCAGTGATACAAATCTCAAATCTTTCTCCAAAACTACTTAATATAATAATGAGCAATGAGATATTCTGACAGTAAGAAAATAGACTAACATGCCTATGATTAGTCTAATTTACAGACTTCACATTTATCAAGTTTGTAAACAGCTTGTCATTTCTCTTACATTAGCCATAGTATAGCTAATACAGATGTTTATAACACCTGTCATTTGTGTCCCACCCCTGCATTCCCCTTTTCTAATCACCCTTGACTGAATCTTCTCTACCTCCCTCTTACCCTAATTCTTCCTTACCCATTAGCTCACTAATGTTCACGCTGTTAACATCTTGTATAACACATACTTTCAGCTCATAACATCTGAGCATGTTCCTCCATTCCTTGATATCCTGCCTCTCCTTTAGTTTTCACTTACTTCAATGTCACCATTACATTCAACAACTACAGCAACTGCGCTGCCTCTGGCCACACCCCCATAGCCCCCAAAGTCAAAGACGACCACTGCTTCTGAAATTCACTTCCTTGCAGCATCACCTGCCTGGGCCTGTTAGGGTCACAGAAGCACAAGGAGGAATTTTAAGCTGCAGATGAATCCTGTTATTAAAAAGACTTGGGGGTTTTTTCTGCCTACACTGTAACAGTTTTCTTTATCTTAATATTAAGCACCTTGGTTCTGTTTGTATTGCAAGTTCTTTGACTAATGGTCATGGCTCAGATATTTAACCTAAGACCTGCTTCTGTCAATGAAAAAAAAAAAAAAAAAGATAAAGAAGACAGTTTTAGATATCAGGTAACTTATTCTTTCCCCCTAAGCTGCCCTTTTATTTATAGCTCTAGCCACCTGAGAGGACATTTCTATAAGGTGATCTTACAGGAAAACAGGACTCTAATAAACTAGCTGGGTCACCTCAAGCCCACAACTACCTGCTCTAAATTCAGCAGGGTCTATAAAAAAAGCCACGTCAGAAGCCTCGAGTCAAATCCAACACCCTCTAACAAACATAAGTTGTTCACAGCAAAAAACAGCCATTAAAATCCTGCAGCTGAGAAAGCATGAAAGATCAAGACCTTCGCTATGCTCTATCTGCTGCAGCACCAACAAGAAAAAAGCACTGAAATACAGTTTTTATGTTTCTTCTGACATCATATATAAACCAAAGCCCAAAGTTTAACAGAACTATATTTAATGAATGAAAAAACAGTAACACCTACTTGCTTTTATGCTTTGCTGTTAAAACAAAATTCCACAAAATGTCAGAAAACTAGTACAAAGAACAAAATAACAAGACACCATTGGTAAGTTGACAAAAAGAGTTCCTTTAAGCAATATGCTATACAAAGAACATCACTACTCAGTTTTTATCAGCTAGAAAACCCAAGATGAAGCAGAACAGGTCACTTATTAACAACTGCTGAAGACATGAAGCTCATTATTTTTGTGTTCTTTTCTCTGTTCCAAAGAGTACCATTTTCTAAATATCTTAAATGAAGGTTCACTACAAGAATCTTTAGTAAACACCACTGACTCACAGAATAATTCAGCATGGAAGACAGCTAAGCAGGTCACACTCCTGAATGTACAATAAAAGCTCAAAACCGAAGTAGAAATGAAGCAAAAGGAAGGACAAGTATCAAACTCACCATGGACTTGATTAATTTCTGAATTCTGAGAAAGAATTTCATCTGCTAATTTTTGAGCAGTTGGCAAAACTTCTGTGTGGTGTACTGTGATCAAATACTGCACAAATTTTTGTAGTTGGTCTCTGTTCATTTGAAAGAGTGTCTCTGAAATGGGAAGATGCAGTTTGACCTGATCTGGCTTGCGGATCCGGTATAAAGAGAGTGCCACAACGTGGGCACAGTAAAATATGTCCTTGTTTCCACAGCTACAGGTCACTGAGGTAATCTTGCAACGATCAAAGCTGATAGCTACATTGCAAACAGTTTCTGGCTCCGATTGCATTGCAGGCTCTGTTACTGTGCCACTCAAGTGGAAACCTGTGCAGAGAAAAAGAGAACTTAATGATATATGTAAAATATTTTATGTCATTATCAAGAAAGTTTTGCTAATGAAAAACTATACATCTCATAGACCTTGCTTTAATTATAAATATGATTAATCCTTTCTTCCATACATTACCTCTTTCATCTCCAATAAAATCAAAAGGGGAGTACAAAGTTAGTTTACAAGCCCTCTGCCATTCCATCCCAACATTCATAGAAGTTTGACAGCAAGAGAACCTTTTATTTGGTAAATGACAGCTGCAGAAGCAGAGCAGCATCCCATCAAGACCAACATTAAACTACTCAGTAAACTGGCAGCAATTTTCCAAACCCCCTACCAGGGAGCCTGCAGCACCTACCAGCAAAATCAAGCATTCTCTCAGTAAGTGAGAAGGAAGTAGTGCACCCTAGTGGCATGAACTCAGGTTCTAGTCTCAACTGACTCACTGACGAGTCACATATCCCCTTTGCTTTCATGTCTCCCACCACTGAACCCATGCTGAAGCTCACAATCACCCAAGTGATCTGGCAGAACAGCTATGTCTGTGCAGCATTTTGGACACGGAAACTGCTGCTACCAATACACAGTATGTCACACTTGTAACACTGAATGAGACACGTACACACTGTTCCAGAGGCATATTCAGTCTGCATTATGGTCCTATTTTTCAATCAGCATAATAAAGCACAAAGCAAAACAGCTACATCTGTATGTACTATAAGAAGACATCGTATACCCTAAGCAAGATGTTTCTTTCAGCAAATATAGCATATGTCAGCACAACACAAGATCCCAAATGCTGGCGATTCAACCTAAAACCACCTGTTTGTCCAACATGAATGCCCAGGTGTGGCTCTCAATGCTTTAGCACTGAACAGCAGAATAAGGAGGTTTCTTTTCAGTTTTACATAAGCATGATATTGATTTCAGGTCAAGCAATGAATCTGATATACAAATACAGGGCAATGAAACTCAATTTCAAAGCTGTACCAGTCTTAGATTTGGAGAGTAGATATAAAATCTGAGACGGATACAAGTAAGGTGTTATGCAACAATAAAAACAATATAAACCCATCCTACCCCAGTGTCAAAACCTGATCTAATATTCTTGAAATACCAAAGACGTGTACTGCAGGAAGCATTATCACATGAAGATTAGACATGGGGGGAGAGATGGAAGCAAGACATATAAATATATAGCTCTAACCCAAAATGCTGTATCCCAAATAGTTTTTAAAAAGCTCTTCTTCTTAGAGGAAACAAAGGGAAATGCCTTATTTTTTTCCTTTTGTTTATGCTATGTGGAGTGTTTCAGAGCAGGTTATGCAGTAAGCATCACTGCAGTACTCTCATACTGCACCCTGAAGAAGGCTATATGCACACACTAACACTGACTTTGCAATGGTATGTTTCCCAAATAGTTAGGAGTCAAGGCTGAAGAGGCAATCAATTTGAAGTGCACAGACAGGAAAGCCAGTGGATGAATACGACCAGATTCAAGCAGTATTCTTGCTCCCACTCACCCCTTGTTGAGAGAAAGGGAGTGGAAGTGCCCCTCACATCATGAGCTCCTTCCTCTGTCTTTCCTTTTGGTTTTTAAGTAGTCACAGCATGCTTCTTTAAGTGCCTTCTCTCAAAAAGGCTCTAGTAAAGTTTAACCAACTCTACTTATTTCTGGTTCACTCCCAGTCAGTGGAAGTTGGATTGGTGGTCCCAAAGAAACTGCAATGCGAGATTATTTTCATTCCACTTTCCTGCGAAGCCTACATTAAAAAAAAAAAAACAACAAAAAAAAACTATAATCCATGAGCTGAGGAAAAGTCTAACACTTGAACACAGAGCCTGATCCTTCTCCTTTCTACTCTTTGTAAATACCTGAACTCCTATTAATTACAGTAGAAAAACACCCAGTTCTATTAAACTGATGCAAAGTAATAATAAAACAGACCAACCAGCCACTCTAACCATATTACCACTTTCAATTTGTGAGTACATTGTTCAAGCATTCAAAAAAGTTAAAACCCTCCTGGAAACATGAAAATCTCCAGAAATACTTGGGCCTGCCCTTAAATCCCCGCACTGCTCAGAGACAAAGAACGGGTCATAGCTGCCTCTCCACTGAGGGCTTTTTTTTAATAATTAATGTTACAAGCACCAAAATTTAGAAACATTTAGAAACACAGATACTGGTCTAAACAATGACAGCACTAATACAGTCACCTTACTTAACCTATCCTTCTTAACTTACCCAGAGTTTAAACAAAACCACCTGCTGTTCTTGGAGGCTAAAGATGTAGCTCTATATTAACTACTGGACCAGGATATGTATCCTAATTATTAAACATTGTTTTCCTCCTCTTTATCTGTCTGCATTTTTAAAGAAAGAAATTACTGTTAGTAAGTATGACCTTTAAAAAGTTTTACCCATATCAGAAAAAAACAATTCAGGAAAATTCAGCTCAGAAGCACTGGTAAGGCTGTTGTAATTTTACCTGCAAGAAATCAATTGACATCTTCACCACTGACTCTCAACATTGTACAATACTGAACATCTAGCTTTAATTTTATTCTTTTTAACCTAACCATCTAATATTCTCCTCCAAAAGTATGGAAAGTCTGTAGCAGTAAGAAGCTGATGCACTGTGCTTTGCTAAAAAGTGTTCACCAGCAGTAACTTACAGCCTGTCAAGGAGAAAGATGCTATATGCTCCTGGAAAAAGAAAACAGGAGTCACCTGTGTGGGAACTTGAAGAAAATGACATTTCACTAATAGGTCCAAAGGAGCAGAAAAGGTCTCTTCAGCTAAATCCTGCAAGCCCTCACCCTAAACAAGTACTTCCCCTCAAAGGGAAAATTTCTCTTTTACCAAAGTTACAGAACCTTTGCTAGAAATACTCATCTATTCTAAACAACTTCAAGAACAATGGTATTTCACTTTTTAGTTAAAGAGCTCTTTCATTATTAGCTAAAGACAGCAAAAGAGCTGCAGGCAGAAAAGCGTGCTCATGACAGAATTAGTGAATTATTTATATACAAGGCACATTTCACCTTTTCCTTTAGTGGTGACAGCTGGAAATGTTTTACTGTTCTCAAACTAGCATGTGATCAGTAACTCAAGCTTGGCTGGCACGTCCAATGAACAGAGGCTGTGCATTCTGCAAATACATGTTTATAAAAGCAGTTGAAGCACTAAGGCAATATATAAAACAAAGCTCTTTTACAAAATTACTTTGCTTCTGTTGGACACTCACGTCAAACACATCTCTAATGTTATTTAATAGTCAATAGAAGTGTTCTCAGCTGTCATACTTTTGGAAAGGAACTGTGCCAAAGTGCCATCAGAAAGAAAGCATTTAAAAGTCAGTGATTTTTACAAAGAAACTTTTGCCAAAATCTGCTAGACAGCATTCAAGTCATTGAATACAAATATTCTGGGACTTTAAAGCCACCTGATGATTGGAAATTCACACTATTACAATGCAGTATTTGCTAGCACAAGGATATATGCCTGTCATAACAACATCAAAAAATTACCACTTTAGACTAAAACAAAAGCAAGTTAACACTGCAACAAGCTAAGGGGTAGGAAAAAACCCAGCGTCAAGTGGAGAAGCGGCAGCAGGTAGCCTTTTAGTTACTCAAGTCAGAAGCAAATTTTGAAATATTGAGTTTCATTACCTAATAGGAGTAGCTCAGTTACTGCACCAAATAAGCATCATTAATGACATCTCATGAGCTTAATTAATCTCTAATGTCAGTGTTAAAAAGCATCATACTCAATATGCCCAAGTCCAAAGAGGCATTTTGAAAACATACAGACCAAAATGAACAAGAAGTAGCCATGAATTATCAGAAGTAGCCATGTAAAATGCTGGAGGTGGTCTGGTCTATGTCTGTGTGTGTGTTCAGTCGATAACTCCAGTGGCTAAAAAAAAAAAACCAAACAAACTCACCAATAGAATATTTTAAGTTTACACTTGCAGTTGAGGGATTTGGTTGGAACACATCCACAGATCACCACTGGATATTGCTTATCTTTAACAGAAAAATATAAAAATGTCAGAACTGGATTACAGTAATACCCCAAAGCTTAAAAAATGGTACTCTTGATCAGCTTTCTGTCGTGCCTTTTGAGAACACTGTCCATGCCTCACCCACTATGTACCCATTCTCCTAAAATCAGGAAGTATACTACCAGATGTATTTGCAAATGAATATTCTCCTTAACATTGATCCACTGACTCTTTTCCCCTATATATACATACATACAGCTTGCTAGTCAGGAACACACGAGAGCTGTTTTACTTTCACAGAAGAGGCCAGCAGATTAAGTTACTTACTAAGAAAAAAATGGAAGAGCTTCTTCTGGGAGCTGGGTAATTCAGCATGCAAGACCTATGCAGGTACCTCACCTACATATAACTTTACATTGGTTATCAGAATTGTTCTCTGCCTTTAAGAACCTTTAAAATAACTTGCAGGCGTACAGCTAGCATTTATTCAGACTACTATATTACTTGGCAAACACATAATCACTGGGTAAAGTGTAAACACCTCTGTCTCATCTGCCTACCTAACAACAGACAGAAATGCTTCCGGCAAGTCATTTCCAAGTACGACCATTAGCTATCTTTTCATACTTATATCAGTGGTTACTTCCCCCCCCCCCCCCCGACCCCCGAGACAAGAAAAATCTAAACCATGTTTAGCTATTCAAAGTTTGTCTTTTTAGAAATGGTTTTCCTTTGCAATGGCAAAGTAGCATCCTACATTCAATTCTGTCTGAACTTTGCTTCACTCTAAGAACAGATCAACAACACACTTTGAAATTACTATGAAGTCAAAATTTTGCATGCCACCTTAGCCTGAAGCTAATTTTGACAACCTCTTCATAAAACAGAGAAAACATCAATTTAAAATGAAAAATATTCATCCATATCTTAAACATGCCAATATGAAGATATTAAGGAGTTGGAAAAGAAATTAAGAGTGTAAGAGAAATTATGTAGATAAAATATTTACTGTTTCTGACCAATGCATAGAATATAGACAAACTTATGTTTTGTCATCATTGCCACCTATAATAAAATTAGCACTACCTCTGCACCCAAACACTAACAGCAGATCTGTCTCAACTAATCACCTGGATTCCACAACTCCCTTTCATAAAGTTAATAATCAGGATTTGGTATTTCAGTACTTTTGCAAGCAAGACATGCACACAGTCCAAGGACACTGACAACTTGAAGGTTCACTAGCACTGGCACACTTACAAGAACACGCACACTGCATCAGAGGCAGCCTTAGTGACTTGTTCAAGATTTATTTTTCCCAACACTGAGTTCAACTGTTGCATTTAAAAACACCAATCTTCCAGATTCTCCAGCCCAGATCTCCAAGTCTGACAACTGGTCAACTAATTACACCTGTTAGACAAGAGCCTCCAATACTCCTCCAAGCCAGGTTTGATCATATCTCTGCTGCTCAAAAGCAGACACATATCACTGCAGCCCAAACAGGAGTCAGGAATGACTGTGGATAAATCCATCCAGATTACTCTTCCCTATAAAGAAGGAAAGGCTGTGCAAACAGCAAATAGCATAGGAAAATGTCTTCCACTGCCCAACAGTTATATCAGATCTGGACTGGTTTAAGACAGATACAGACTGCAGCAGCTCACGCTGTCTGGAACAAAACATGCAACAAACTAACATGGCCTGAAGAGTCCCTCATGGTTTCATGCTATCCCTGCAGTTAAACAACTTGCAACTCACCCCGCAGGAACACCATACAAACTACAAAATGGCATTCTCATCAGCACTGCTCAGTCTCAGATCACATACATCTATGTAAAACCTGAAAGTTGTCTGCACTTCAACTCATTTAATATGGATTCAGTCAAACCCATTTTAGGCATTTGTAGCATAAGACAATGTTTGTACCATTCCCTTTGTAGATCTTGGTATAAGAAAGAGATGTATTTGGAATGGTGCTTTCCAGACAGCAGTAAACAGAGCTGTCCTCTAGCACAGTGATGCTCAAACTGTGATCTAGAATGTTGTGGCAAATGATGCTTACGGCTCACAAAGCAGAAGTGGAACTGAAGCAGACAAGTCTCTTCCATTAAAGGCTAAACACAATGCCAAGAATCACTAAAACTGTGAATGTTGATAGTCTTGTGAAGTCACAAGGCTAGCAATCCATGGCTGCAGGTCACCTCTCTAAGGCATACCTTTTCATCGGTTTGTTATTTGCTTTAGTTTTGTTTTCCAGTTTTGCCATGTTGTTGCTTTCAAAGGGCATCAGTTTGAAACAAACTATGCTCCTCTATGCTACAGGTTTACTAGCTCCTTTCTCAATACCACACATCCTGAGAGCACCAGCAAACAAAAAAAACCTCAGTGTGAGCCTGGAAACCCCAAAGCTGATGGATAGCTAAGTACAGTTTACTGTAAGAAACCAGCAGATAGGAGATTTATTTATATATGTGACATTTTTTTTCTAATAGTATAACCCACAGAGATCATGTGACAGCAATTTACAAAAACAAGAATGAAGAAATCATAATCTTTGTAGAATGTGAGCAAATTATAATTTTGTGATTTACAACACATGGAATATTGTAAGCCTCAAGCCTTTGAGGGAGACTTAATAGGCTAGCTGAGGTGAGAGGAACTGCTTGGATCTGCCATACAGCAGCTTTCTACTGCAAAGTTGTGAAACCACAGTCATCAAAACTACTCTGATGCTGAATAAAAACTGGAAATAAAATTAAAACTAAGGCGAGAGGAACAAAAGGGTAACTAACACTCAAGACAGTTGCAAAAAGTGTGAGCCACAATGTCCAGATCATCTAGCTAATGTACATTTAAATGTTTACAGGTAAATTTTATTAGAATATAAACATAGGCGAGCATCACACTCAAGTTTACATTTATCCACAACGAAGGCTAGAAACAAAAGGTTAGGAGAGATTACCAATCTACATTTACATTTTGATAAACAAACTTCACTCTGCTGGCAAACCTCACAGGCCTGTGTTTATTGCAAAGGGAAACACTTGAGACATAAGGATCTGCCAACTGTCTACAGGGAGCTGCACCTTGAGAATACACTGAGAGTGCCTAAGAACAAGGACTAAGATTACAACCAGTCTTCACAGGATCAGCACAATGATATATGTTACTAGCTTTCGAGGAGGAATTCACTCCTGCTGTGATGGGGAGGAGATGACATCTTTCCTGCAACCACCAGGCAGAAGATTCCTCCCATAGCCCAAGGTACCCATCTCCCAAGGTGATACCATTTCAGCTTTTACTAGTTTTTGGATATTAATCACATTTGCAGTGAGAAATTATTATTACCTGCTAGAGCCCAAGTAAAATATCACATATGAGAAAGTGACTGCAAATGAGTAAGAGCAACAAAACTAAGCAGACTAAACTTCCCATTAAAATATCCTTAAAGCCATACGAGAAATAGACTGCTCCTGCATTCAGAAAGGTAAATATCCAGAGACTATCAGTTATTTTTAACAACTCAGAGGATGACTTGCCTGTCATATAGATAGAATGCAATTGTTTTTTCAAGTTACTATTTACTGCTTTATTGCTAAGAGCAAAAGTTTTTGGTATTGTATGTCAACAGTTAAGGTTTATCTTCCACGAATCATCTGTCTGCACCAAAAGAAAATAACAGAAATTACCTGAGACTGAAGAAAACCTTCAGCAGACCTACTGATTTAAAAGAGTGAGAAAGAGAACAAACCCATCTAACAACTTTTTTTTTTTTTTAATTACCTTCTGCCAGTTCAACCACATCTCTGCCCGATCCACATTCTTTATTGCTGCTACCACACGTTCTATGCTTATACTACACAGGCTCTATCAGCTTCACTTTATTGCCCAAAGTTAGGGTTCATCCCTATCATATTAGTAAAGCATTAGCAGTAGTTGACTGCATGGCTTTTCAAGGACAAACTGAATTTGACCAACATAGGCCACAGAACAGCAAAAAACTCAACAGAAGATGTGGGAAAGTAAAATGGAAAACCCATGAAAATTACATCCTGTTTGACTCATTGCTTTATTATCAGGAAAAACTCCTTTTTCTTACCCACTTGGTAAGGACTTAATCAAATTAGTATTTTTTAACTAGAAGTAGATAAAATCCTAAAAATGCAGATGACAGCAATCACCGATGTAAACTTCTAAAGAAATTTTTCAAGTATTAGAAAATTACTCCTTCATGGAGAGAGTGTGTCTTGATTTCCACAGCCACACTTGATAGTTTGAAAAACCCAGCCCAGGATGTCTGAAACATAGGCATCCTGCAGTAAAAAGGTATTTAGGTTGTTCCAACAACAGAAAATATTTACCTAATTGAGTAATTTAAGACTGCACTCCAGCAGTTCAAATCTAGGCTATGCAAAAGCACAAGCCAATGTAATTTTGAATCTAAACTAACCTTCCATCAGGAAATGTTATACTTTGCCTAGAAGAGGAAACTACCACTCCCATTTCCATTACTAACTGCGGAATAAATAATTTTCTTTTGTTTAAAAAGGGGAGGGGAAAAAAGAGCTCAATACTGCACTTATGCCAGATGAAAAATGGCACTAAAAGCCACAGAATGTAAGGGAAACTCTTTCTTGATGGCCATGATTCTATTCTTGCAATTGTTTACTAAATGTTCAAAATTACAAACATTCACAATGTGTTGGGGTTTTTTGTTTTTTGGGGTTTTTTTAAACAAATGCTTATGATTACTGCAGGAGTCAGGCTGTTCACTGAACTGCTATTTCATCCATAATCAAAGCAGAGGTGAAAACAGAAAAAAAGGCTTTTAAGTTTAAAACCAGAAGTCACTACATAGGACTTTTGGTAGGGCTCTGTTCATTCTGGATTATGAATTTTACAAGAGTAATGTTTTCAGCAACTTCCTCAGGTCACCAGAGCATTACGAAGGATTCCAGCAAAAATAATGAAGTACAACATAGTATTTCCTGACAAAGCAAGAGAGAAAAAGCCATGAAAACCATAATGTTGAAAGAGTTCCAGAACTGAAGTCTAGAAATCCATCAATAACACAAGTAAGTCACCCTTCCATGGCTGAAGCCAATGCAGGGGGAAGCATTTTTTTAGCTCTTGTGGGCCAGTAGAGTCACAAATGAGGACTGGAATCCCAAAAATACTACTGTAATAACAATAAAAGTGTTTTAAGGAAAAGGTCAGAAAAGGTCACTTGTATTACAAACCAGAACATCCTTGATAACACTGGCACACAGCCTAAACCCACACAAGCTGACGTCCTGTATGAAATCAGGTTCTTGTGGTTCACAGTTTTTCCATACTGCTGCTAAGTTAGATGCTAATCCATTTCTCTCCATTGCATCCTTTTCAATTATTCAATAAAATCAAATCAACATACAGTAGCAATAGCAAGTGCCATTGCCAAAACTGGCTGGCAATGCTTGCCACAGCAGTATTCCTCCATACTGACATGCACCACTTTTCTCCAGACATTGAACGAAGAATTAATAGGTTTCACATAAGAAAAATAGATTTCCAAAGGCACAGACAATTTTGGTGTAAGCTGCTCACATATCTGTTTGTATTAATAAAATGGAAATGTGTGCTAGCTCAAAGGAAAAAAAAGTTCCCAGGCCGTAACTCCTCAGCATTTCTGATTCCTGGGAGCTGTGTGCACAGCAAGGACTCAGAACAAGTAAGAGCAGGTGTGTGCGGATGGGGAAGCCCTGCATTCGCTCTAAGTGAACGGGAGCACATTTGGAACACATGGCTGCTCCTCAAAAAATACAAGACAAGCATGCAATTTTCTTCAAGAGAACATTGAGGAGCCTACCCCCTTCCCTAAAGCCACACACTACTTCTCCTTGAATTAGCAAGGCATGCCATTCTTCTTTTCAAAAGCCAAGAAGTTTTTTAGTAATATTTAACTCTTAACCTGCGGCCCTCAGAAGTTTAAAAAGTAACACTTACTATGACTGTTACTCAAAGTTTCTAGATAGTACATCAGCATGTAACATGCATGCTGTTCAAGTCTTCACTAACACGCAGAGGGTTGAACAATAAAATGCAACATAAGGCTTTTTTGTCCTAATTCATACCCCACTCCCACAAAACCATAAAACTTTCTAGACACCAAAAATGTGTTAGTGAGGAGTTTGGAAAAGAAGGGGGACGGAGAACAAAAACAGAACTGAACAAACGAGAAAGCAGAGCTTCCATGATAAAGTAAAGAAAACAATTTAAGAAAGAAGGACAAATTTATACAGCAAAATACAATTTAATCTGTCATTTATTAAGCAAGTTACTGGCAGCCAGGATAGCTGCATATTGTATTTCTACCTAAAGACCAGGTTTTAATAGTACATAAATTATCCAATTGACAAACAAACAAAAAAGCATGTCTGGTAACATACAGCATTTTCTAATTTTCACTGACAAGCCAAGAAACACCCTAGAATTACCTTCTGACAGAGAAACATGAACCACCACCACTAAAAGTTATTTAATGTTTATATGTTTACTAACTAAACTTACAGTTTGTAGTGCAATTCAGGGAGACATAAAAACAAAGTGACAGAAAGGACAGCAAGTGTCTCTAACAGTAAAACAAGCTGCTTTCATGAGATCTCTCTACATTTTCCTGGTGTTAATTTTTTCCTGGGCCTCAGCTTCTGATAACCTATCTAGTCTACAAGTATTTGCATTTGTGATAAGCTGCCAGGTGGTGTACTTGTGGAGGTGTGGTTAATGCCTAATTTTGTTAGCTTTGGTTGCCTACTACAATAATGAAGAGTAGAACTTGCTGATGAACATGAAACCCAAACCACAAAACTAAGAACACTGGTGAATAATTTTGTGACTCAATGTTGTGTGTTGATTTTACTTATCTCAAAGCAGACACCGCTCTTGTGGGTGTACAATAGTGAAAGGCTCCCTATCTATGCTCTTAACTTTTATCATAACCTACCTAAATATAATTGGGAGTGGGGAAAAAGAAAAATCACTTGAATTTCTTGAAGAAAATCATGTCTATTTGGATGGTGAAACAGATGCAAGTAAACACAGTGTCAGAAAAGCTGAACAGGAATTGAGCCTCTAACATCAGTTGTTGATATTACTAAATAAAATATTGTTTTCTAGCTTAGACAAAGACTAAGTACTAAATTCAGTGAGGTACTGGATTATTACACAACACTGTCACCTCAGGTTAGTCATGTCAGAGTGCATTTAAATAGCAAGACACTGACAAGCTTACTTATGAATCAGTTTTCAGTGTTGTTCAACATACTTGGATTGAGAGACTTACTGCTATTTGGAGTAGTTCTGCATCCCAAGAAGACAGACAAAAATAGAATAGCTGAATTCAGTATCTAGCCTCTCTTACAGTGACAAAGAACCATAACCTGAAAACTTGGCTGAAGACTGTCAGTATCCTGGTCCTAGCAAAATAAACTCAAATGCTTCGAAAGTCAGGCCTCTTACATAAAAGCAGATAGATTTATTTTCTTTGTACTTGAAATCATTCAAAAGAAATTTCAAGTATCTAGAAAAAATGCTCACATCTTGTTCCCTGCAACAACACCCCCAGTCCCTTTCTGCAAATATCCCCTGCTTTCTCTGAGCAGAGTAATCTGAAGGAAGGCAACTAGGTACGGTCTCAGAATTGTCCGTATTTTAAAATTATAATGATGCCCAAAACACATCCATCCATATCCTCCTCAGACAAACGAGAAAGAAAAGAATTGTTTAACCATGCTTCCAGAAAGACAGCTATGATTTAGGTTATTTTATTTGTTGAGAAATTGTTAAAAGAAATCATCCACTAAACCATGACAGACTGTGTAGCAGGGATTACTAGTCCCTACATCTGGCTTTTCTTGTTTACTTAAGTCAAACAGGAGGCTTCCCCCTCTGATAAGGAGTGAGACTGGTATCATGAGCTACAAGCATTATCAGCAACTTCCTTAGAAATCTGGCCCTTCTCCCTGTGGTCTGAATCTTTGGATGCGAGTGTGCCATATGACCTGTATTGTATCTACGCCCTTCTTAAATTCTCCAAGCAAGTCTTAAAAGCTAAACTTAAGATTTCACAGACCTAGCTTGTCCTAACAAGCAATATGGATATTTTGAGGTTAAATGGGGTCAGTTTCCTACCTAAATATTTAAACATTAGACTGACAATTTTTAAAATACTTTGAAAACATGCAGCAATATCAGCAATGAACCTGGAATACCCAGCCTGTTGCCCTCTTCTTACTCAGCAAGAAAATCCTGTTTCTGAGAAAGAAAACTCCTAGTTCTTACCTCTCACAAGACAAAGCTCATGAGCCATGCAAGTGCTAGCTGAATCTTTCAATCTGTGACCTACATTAATCAGATCAAAAGCATTCTCACAGCCTCTGAAAGAGGGATGAGGGATTAATTGCTCACCTTTTCAGTGTCAATTCTCCTGTGTTTGCTTGGTTTTAGTTGATGTGCTGTTCTAGTTGCACACATGAAAAGAAGCAGAAGGCAAGAAGACATCTAGCATCCCTGATGAGGCACCAAAACCAATCACCATCTCATCCCTGCAATAGGTACTTCACATGTCCACTAGTCCCTCTGTCACAATAATTTCTCAATCTAAATACAAACAGTTAAGCCATCTGTGCTGGTTTTGGCAGTTAATTTTCCTATGAGAATTTGGCTAGCATGGGTTATTATTTTGGATTTGCACTGGAAACAGCATTGATAACATAGGGATGTTTTTGCTGTTGCTGAGCAGTGTTCACACAGTGTCAAGGCCTTTTCTGCTCCCCACCCCACCCCACCAGCGAGGATGTTGAAGGGACACAGCCAGGACAGCTGATCCCCACTGAGTATAAGGATATCCCGTCCCATATGACATGATGCCCATCATATAAAGAGATGGGAAGAAGGAGTCACTTACAGAGTGATGGCGTTCGTCTGCCCAAGTCACAATTATATATGATTTAGTCTTGCTTTCCTGGATATAGCTGAACATGTGCCTGCCCATGGGAAGTGGTGAATGAACTCCTCCTTGTTTTGTTTTGCTTGTGTGTTGGCTTTTGTTTTACCAAAACTGTCTGTGCCTCAATCCACAAGTTTTCTCACTTTCACTCTTCTGATTCTCTCCCTTGTCCCACAGGGAGCAAGAGAGCCAGTAGCTGTGGCTGTGCGAGGCTCAGTTGCCAGCTAAGGCTAAACCATAATGGCATTTCTCTTCATGAATTTACCCCCAAGAGCTCAGAAATGTTGTTCCATTAAAAGCACATCCCAGCACATCCTCCTGGTTAGGGCTGCTGGAACACTCTACCCCTCCCCAATCCCCTCTGGTCTCTCATGGACTATTGAGCTGAAATTAGCTATTCATTACATGTGAAGGAGGCTCACATAGAGCAGGACCCTGCTGCTAAAGACTGCTATCTTACATGGCAATTTTGCAACTATAGCATCTGCTACCTTTACTAATATGTATATTTAATGCCACTGCATAATGTGCAGGATTATATGCTGTTCACTGCCTGTTTGTTCAGATACTACATGCTCGTAAGTAGCACTATTGTGTTTGAAAAACATTGTACTTTTTTTATTATGCCTTCTCCCTGGTGTTTCTTCTAACAGAGCCCCAAACAAGCTGCTCATAGACTACTCTAGACCAAAAACTCCCATGACTTGGGGCGAGACAAGCTTCTGGCCTGCACTACTAATATAATTTAGTTTATTTCCTGCATCTCACTCTCCAAGCTACAGTTTTACATTGTTCTAATATGAAGGGAACAAAAAAGGAATCATATCTTGACAACTGGTCAGATATGTACTCCACACTCTTGCCACTGGGAATACAAATACTCAGAGCAGTGGCCTTTGCAACAGATTTTGTTCTTTCAACTGTAAGACACTCAAAGAAGTAATATTAAGTTCCATCACAAGCAGTTATTAATCATTTTGTTCACAGAGCAAACTGCCTCGGGGGGGAGGGAAATCAAAGTTTTAAACTAGAGCGTTTAGGAGTCAAGTGTTGAACCAACATGTCAGCTGTTTCATCCCTTACAGGGAAACCTTCAGTCTGCTCCTAGGCCAAGTAGCATCTTAAGCGAATCGCATCAATCCTCCCTTACACCTAATTCAGGAAAAAGTGATTATGAACATGGTTATTCCAGGTGGCAAAATAATTCTCCATCTAATGTAGAAGGCAGCACTGGCATCTGTGGTTGCCAGCTCAGATTTCAACCTTAATTACACACCTCCAAAGCAACCTAAGCACAGGAAGCGATTCTACTCTGCATAACTGAATCGATGCCCTTCAAGAAACACTACTTTAAATCTGATTTTGAGGAAGCAATAATCTGCTCTCTGTTGGAAGGTGAACGTAAATTCAAAGCAAAAGAGATTCCATAATTCTGAGCTAAACCAAGCTCAACTAAGTGTTTAGGGTTATGCAGGTAGGCATTTGCTCTAGAATTTGTATGCAGACCATTTTGGTTTAGAAAGATTCGGGAGCTGTAACATCACTTAAGTGTACCCACAGGACACTTTTAGGAACGAGATTCTAACTAGTCCATTCTCCTTGTTCCAAGCTACAAATAAATCTATAGATGAGTAAGGAGAGGCAGAGACAGTCCTTACTGGCCAGGCAGAGTCTCAGTCTAGTCATGTCTTTTCTGCTATGAGCATGCAATAGTCAAATAGCCTACCGTCTCAATACAAAAGGATGCCCAAGGCTTTCCTAACTGTCTTTCATTTACAAAGTAGATAAGCTGCATTCCTGAGGACAAAAAGACAAAAAGGACTCCAGTGGACAGGGCCTTTCTACTCACCCAATACACACGAAGGCTGCTCTAAAGTGCAACTGAAACTCTATCCTGAGAATTCTGCAGAACTAAGCATCACCCCAGTTCTAGAGAACATGAAGGTACCAGGAGGCTGACAAAGGTTATTGTCTGCGATGCATTGCTGATGAGAGTAAGGACAGCAGAGAAGACTGTACCTGGAAGTAATCCAGAAGGAAAGACCAACGTCTGTTCCTTACACACATGCACACACGCAGAGTTTGTATGCAACTAGAACAGGAAAATTCAGTTAATCTACATTTTGGGTCTACTTCAGACATACAAAGTAATAAGAATATTTTCATTTTGTGTGTGTGTGTGTGCTGCTGCTGGAATATACGAAGTTTCTCTTTCTAAAGCAGTAAGCTATTCAAACAACCCATCAATACCGCACAAGATGAGGCAATGGTGCTCCTATCAGTGAGGAACAACCATCACAGGTTGGCATTTATAAAGCATATGAGGTTGAGCAGAGTAATTTCTCAAATTATGACAGATTCAGAATAAACAAAAACAATAAAAGCTATTTCTTCCATCGCAGACATATTCAACAATGACAACCCTCACGTAGTCCACATGAAGAGAAACAATTTGAATACCAAAATAATGAAGCAGAACCAAAACACTTCTAAAAAAGACTAATATATATATAATTTGGGTTTTGTTGTTTTTTGTTTTTCCTTTTTTTAACTCATCTACACGAAATTCATAAAGCAGAAAAACTGGACCTGTTCTATTTTGGCACAGGAAAATTTACTATGATTTTAAAATATCCCTGTCAGTGACAAAACTGTTGGAAAAAGAATTCATTTTCTTTTTAAGAGTAAGCATGTCACTGTCTGAAGACTTTGTTTTGAAAGGTGATGTTTACTTTTTACACAAGAGACCAATGCAAGTTACAAACCTTCAAGACCATAAAAAACAAGACAGCTAAAGAAACCACATTTTAAATTTCTGGAAATACGCTGAACAAAAAAAATAACTTGTCCAGTTGTCCAGGACATTAAGAGAAGTGACCTTTGTGTTTTCCCTTCAGTCTGTCTTCCAAATAAAAGAACAGTAAAAAAGCCACATGCGTTATTTCTGTTTTCAGGCGAGTTTCAGAAATTTTGTTTCTCATCTAGCTGCCCCTGCAACCGAATTGTTTACCACATTTACATTATCACAAGGACTTTTTATATGACCTAATTTTCACAGTCAAACAAAGTATTTCTGAGAGCATTCATAGGATCTATTGCTGTAATGAAATGTTGGTTTAATTAAGTACAGAAATGGATACTTTTAAAATGCTCTACAATCAGAACAGGCTGAAACAAATGCTACTATACTATACTACACTTTACCACTTGTAGTTATTTTTTCAGAGAAAATATTGAAATCAGCAGTACACTAACCTGAAAACAAACTACTTAACCAATTTGTTTCCCTAGTGCAATACTTTAAGCAAGTAAAAAAGCCTTAATAGAGAACATTACTTTGAATTCAGAGGTCCTGACTGGAGTTCGCCAGTAAGAAAACATCTTTCTTGAAACATCTTTCCTTCTTACTGTCTTTTAAGGGTAAAGAAGAAACAGAAAATCACTGCAATATCACTAAGCACCCGTACCTGACATTATGAAGTTTGTTTTGCTCTCTCTTCCTCAGAACTCGAAAGGGTTTGCTGGAAGGAAGCCTCTCATGCTGCACACCACTAGTCACTAGCACTTCAAAGGACAGAGAAAAGGGCTTCTTACACATCACAGGCAGTTTGCTAATGTTTACAGTAACAGAGTATTATTTCTACTCATAATCCACAAAAATTGTCTGCAGAGGGTGGGGTGGGCAGAGAGACATATTTCTTCCTCTATCACGGATTGCACAGCATCCCATTGAGAAATGAGGGTGAGAAGGCTCGACAGCAGAGTGGGCTAAGCCACAGCCAGGCTGACAGCTATACCAAAGGGAATACCTGTGCCCCCGGGCCCAGACAGGCATCAGGCTGCAGCTGCCAAAAAACTACTTCCTGCTTGGTGCACTCTGACAAGCAGAAGTCTGGGTGGAAATATTTTGCAGGGCAGACTGACCCATCTCAGATGAAGGATGTCTAGCACAGCAGAAGGTGAACTAGCTAACAAAGAGAGGAAAAAAGCCCACACTGCTGCTCATGGAGGACAGAGCAGCACAACCTGTGAGTAATGTCTGCCCCAAAGAAGAGCAGTGCATGAGGAACAGGCAGTCTAGACAGGATAGGGGGTGGGGGGGTGTGGCTTGTTTGCTTCAACTGTTCCACAATGCAGACTTTTCCCACATCAAAAGGAGGGGAAGGGAGGGGAAAGAGACAGGCAGCCTTGCAGGAAGACCTATCACACTTTTAAAAAAGACAGAAAAGTCGGCCACCATTTGTTCATGATACTTGCTTCATGTCTTAGAAAAACTGATTTGCTACTTAATAACTCGAGGACTGGGTTTTTCCATACAGGGGAACTGAAGAAGAATGGAATCCAATTCATCATCTCCCAGTAAGTCTGAATGTGTCTAAGTTGCTGCCAAGAACCTTCCAGTCCATAACTTACTTTTAGAAACAAGAAAAAAAACACTAAGCTGACTGCTTTAATGAATTGTGGTAAGCAATTATGCAACAGATTAAAAATATAAAATAACAGCAAGCTACCCTAAGCATCTATACCCTGCATATCATCTTCTCCCAGCAGCAGTTCTCCAGTCATATAACACTCAGCCACATGTACAAAGTCTCAACCTTTCAAGCAGGAAAATGAAACAGAGTAAGGGTGAGGAAAGGACATATTAAAAAATTTATGTCTTCACAAACCCAGAAATTATTTGCAACATAGTATTTAAGAGCCATTTAAAATATGAATAAATAGGTTTGGAATAGTTATACTCATTTAGAGCACAAGCACATTTGTTTAAGTAAATACAGTCTGACAGCAGTTTGGATCACCTATCAGAATGAATCAACTGCAAGTTTAATATGCGTTATTTGTATTCTACATAACAGTCTATGTGTTCTCTCAAGCCACTGCAGCGATAGCACATTTAAAGTCTTTCACTGTGCACTAAATCTAAGGTATCTAGCAAAACACAGTATATTCCAGTTGGATCCTTCCCAAACCATATCACTCAACTTTTTAAATATTACTGCCATCTGGCTACTAGGCTTTGTTTACCAAAACAGTAGCTGTGCAGACATTTCTACAGCAGCTGTAGTCAAAAAAATTAAGTCATGCCCATTTGGTAATTCACATTAAAAAATGGAAAACTCTAAAACTATTTTATCAAGCCAGTTACCATTGTACCAAGAAAAATTCAATATAGGTAGCTTTGTGTTTTGCTGTACTTTCCATTTCAGTGCTTTAATGTTCTCCACCAACTCACTTCCCACTGGCATTCTCAAAGTCCAGAAGTAACAGTGACCGAAGAACATGTGAAAAGCAAGTAGTGTATCTTTTATTACCTGCAATTCCATTCTGGATAAGTATCAGTGTTACAGAAATACAACATGGAAATGATGTCATAGTAGTACCTCTGGTCATTCGTAGGGTACACAGCAAATCAGACCCTTCTCAAAGAGACCCCAAAACCACGCTGAAGGCTCTGATGTAGTCCAAGGGCTCTTCCCATTGTTCAGGCCACACTAAGCCAAACAAGTATTTAAATTATTACTAATCTGAAACAGTGCACAATGAAAGCTGGGGAAGTCCTGGGAACAGTGGGAATATTTAAATCAGAAAAGAGCCTGTGGGTTTTGGGTTTTTTTGTTTTTTTTTTTTTTTTTAATTACAGTACATTATATTAATGAGGCCTGGAAGCCACAAACCTAAGGTTCTTTGTGACTGAGTTGTCAAGGCAACACAAAACACACTCAAGGCCAAACAGGTAATGAAGCATTTTGAGCAGTTTACTTTGTGGATATCTTACAGGTGTATGGCAGAATTCAATCTTTAAATAAAGGCTGTGGCCTCAGAGAGTAGATAAGCTTTGGCTGGATAAAAGCCAATGAGAGTGTAGTTACAGCAAGGTTTTTTTCCCAAGTTCTGCCATGCTTCAAACACACCTCAAGCTCTATATACATACTTATTCACTTCACTACCCAAATAGCCAAATGTAAGAGAATCTAGCAGTTGCTTGAAGAATGCATAACTAGAACTGAAATAGTTGCACCAATTTAAAGCACGAACATATGGGTTTGTGGACAGTAAAAATATCTGACAACAGTCTGTATCAACTGCAAACTTAACAAGCTATAGGATAATTAAGAGAAGTTGTTCATACATATGTCAATAAGTTGAGTCATGAGTTTTTGTCCCAAATGTTCCACCAGGAACTCTGTACAGTTTGGTACATGCATATACATTCCTTGTGGCAGTAACAGCTTGTTCCTACATCTGAATGAACACAGCAGATTGATAACGCGCTTTACAGCCCAGAACAGCTCTGAAGGCTGATCCTGCAGAGAGTGTAGTCAAAGAGTCTCTTTGTTCTCTTCCAGAGAGCAGTATTTCTTGACCTATAAATTGTTTCCATGTTGATGTTTTAGAAAAAAAATCAATATTTTTGGAAGCAATAGCTAGACTTTTACTTTTTTTCTCCTCTCTCTCAAATCACAGGCACTGAGGTTATCTGAGAAGTGACATGGCCCAATCTGACTGAAACAAGTACAGCCTCTGGACAAGTTTTAGCCTGATCTGACTTGAGTACTTTATAAAAGATTTCAGGCTGTAAGTACAGATTCTTCTTTGCTAGGGATAAAAACATAAAGAGCTAAGAACCACAAGCAACCAAAAAACCCGGTATCACACGATTTTATGGAAAGATCACATAATATGCATGGAAATCAGTGAGTCTATCACAATTAAATATCTTTGTAAATGGATTCCAAAGTGCCAGGAAAGTTACCATTAGGTATTATGTATGAACCATCTACTAGGCCAAAGAGAAAGCAAGATTATTTTCTTCTCATCTTAAAAAAAAAAAACCAAACAGCTTTCAGAAGGTCTCAAAAAAACGAAGAACCACACTAACTTTCCTCAAATACTTTCACAGCATGATTTTCATCCCTAAGATAAAATAACACCTAACCCAAAAGATTCAAGCAACCAAATATTAATGAACAGTACCAATGTGATACTGAGATTTTTGATACTGCTCACCTGCTGACTGTTTGAAAATGACAAGCGCTGCATTCTCACATCTGTGACTCTTACAGCAAGCTTGTGCTGCAGTTAAACAAGGCCAATACAGGTTATTCAGCAGAGCATGTTAAGTAAATCTCTCAATAGGTAAGTAAAGTTAAAAAATAGTGAACAGTTGAGGACATACGACATTATTTCAATTTATGACATCTGACATTGAATTAATTCAATAATTACTTTTTTTTTTTTTAGACGCAGATCACTATCAGCAAAGGCAAAAAATATGGATAAGCAAAAAGAGACAAGCTGTTAGAACTGCAAAACCAGATTACTACTCTAACTCTACTGATGTCCTAGAGGAAGATCTTGTAGCGCGGTACTTGCTTCAGAAACATGTCACTCTTCCAAGAGATTACTTTCAAGTTGTTACAAACACAACTGGCAGAGAAGACTGTTATTCAAGTACCAAATTTCATTTATCTTCTTTCTGGATAGAGACAGAAAAGAGGAAACATTGGCTTGTATAAAGACATCTATTTTTATTTATTTATTTTTTTAAAATACTGCCTTACCATCTTCCACCTTGACCTTTTCTGTATTTCTTTTATCTGGTAAAAGTGATAATGACAGAGAATTGTCATTGATGCACCAAGTGGTTTTCCTGTTTGTACAGTATACACTTAATCCCAGTTCCAGTCTCAATGAAGTCCCTAGCAGTTAAGAAACCTTTACATTTAGTTTTTAAATCTGACCTCCATATACAGTAATCTAAACACTTAAATGAAAGTTTTCAAGAAAGAGTGATTGTTTTAATTCTCTTCTCCCCCTGCTTTCTTCCTCTCGCCTTAGTTCTGAAACAAGAAATCCCCTTTTAATACCTCCTTCAGTTTCTGATACACACCTAACTGCTTTTGCAGTGCTAAGTAATACCAGCTGGGGTAGGTGTGGATGAAAGCATTATTCACTTGCCCTGGGTTTCATGAGGTGAAATCCACAGGCAAATTTGCAGAGGTTGTCTCGATTCCCTCTCTATCTCTGCAACAATGCATACATATCTGAATTAAAATTTAGCAAGGGACAAAGTTTAAATTAATGTAGTTGAGAAGAGGGAGGCAGGATTGTTTCAAAATTCTCTCTGAGAAGCAGCCTGTTGTATTAGAACAAAGCAACTGATTTCTATAGTTTCTTTGTTCGGGCAGGTTAAAAAGGTCATTTATGCCTCAAAGCACCGAATTAACATTTGAGGACATAAATTTTTAAAATGGCTATTTGCTTCTCCTCTCTAAATTACATAGGCAAGAAGTAAAGGGGAAAGGGGAAGCCAGACCTCCAAAGGAAAAAGAGCCTTCTCCTCAGGCAAATTAGGCATTGAATTTACATCCATAACAGTAAATGGTGAGTGTATATTAATTACACCTCAGAAATTAAGTAGATAGTTCAAGTGGTGTCTAATAAAACTATTTTTTAATTACTTAATAATTTTTGGCATAGCATATACAACTTTCTCCCTCCTGTCCACAGACACAAGCTCCAATATTCACAATGTGAAATCACCACCAGAAGAAACAGCCTTCCAGCATGTTTTGCACTGACACAATACTGCTCATCTTGCTGGTCCTGATTTTAATAAACTACATCATAACTCATAACACAAATACAATTATTTATATAATAAATGTTGCGGGTCTTAAAAGAAATAAACAAATCAAATGTGCTTTTAAATTAGATAACTGGAAGTATTTGGGACCAGGTTCTCTAACACTAGGCTTTTCACCTCTGAAAGCACTTGTGGTTATCATCAATTCTTCACAACTAGCATTGATTGAACTATTAACTGCATTTCTATGAAAACCTTGCAAGCTAAAAAGTCTTTCACAAAGCCACAAATATTCTTCACAAAAAAAATCATGCTGAACTCAAATAATGGCCTTCGGATACAGTTTGAGCAAAAGCTCATAGCTCATCATTTGCTTTCTCCGGCTGTCCAAAATCTGGCTGTCTTGCTTTCATGTCACCCTCCCAGCAGATGGAAGCAGGACAACAACCTGCAGATAATGTTCCTTGCCACACGGAGGTCTTGCTAACTCTAATTTTAGACAATAATTCCCAAACAATCAGCAGCACCCCTTCAACTGCAGCAGCTTGAACAATAGAGTCTCACAAAGTGAGTGCCAACATAGTGGTACCAAAGAGGTGGGGAAACAGAAGAATCATGGTAGCACACATACAGTGTATATATTGGCAATATCTCTCGGATACTTCCCCACTCGGCAAAAAACATCACTCAGAATTCACTGGGAATTGGTTTTTAATGCTTCCTTCAATGGGTAATTTTTATTTAAGGAGAGCAAGCCAACATTCACCATTCAGAATTGTCCAAACCCTACAGCCAAAAAATAACCACCTGTTGAACTTTTTCAGACTCAGGAACAGCTCAAATATCCATTACCAAATGTAACAATTTGCTCCGGCCAGAGAAAGAAGAAAAACTCAGTGAAACCCAGACACTCCATGTACCTTTAACAATGCTGCTTCACCTAACAACCAGATAGTAAAGACTCTGTTATAGAGTAACCCATAGGAGCAAAAGATGAATGCTGCTAGGCACTAGCTCATGGTAAAAAATGTAAATTGGTAATACAAAACACAGCTGTTGTTTTGAAGGCAACAAAAAAATTCAGACAACAGTTCCTTACACAAGCAGGTGAAGGCAAAAATTTTCTTCATGTTCCCACCTGTCAGTGTGAAGAGTATCTGCCACAGCTTTCTGCCAAAACAGGAAAAAGATCAGCAATCAAAGAAGAAAACTCAGCCTGCAGGAAGTGGCTTATAAAATGCTTTGGCACTTTTCTTCTGTGTTTTTTGTGTTATTTGTTGAAACATCAATGCACAAAAAAGAGAGTATTATCACATAGTTACCCACAGAAGTTGTTTCTGAACAAGAGAAATTATTCTTTTTGCGCCATTATCAGCATTAAAAACATATATACAATGTGGGTTTTCTTGTCTTCTAAGCCTAAAATTCTCAGCTTCTAGGTTTCCAACAAAACTGTACTTCTACATTACTCAATTTGCAACTAATAGATTTTTAATAGATTCTTATTAAAAGCACCATGTAATTCCAGATAGGCAGGAGTAACTGTATCAAAACCTGTGAATATTTTTAATTTCAGTTAGCTTTACAACAACATGTCAATTATAAGGATCTGTACAGCAACTGTCACTTCAAAGAGCGTAACTGCAACTACCCTCAAGAGAAAGTTTCCAAAGTGTCACGAAGCCAGTTGAAACCACTGCTGTGCTCTTCCAGTCTGTTCATAGAGATACAACAAATCTCAAAGTACTAGAGAAATGCAGATGCTGCTGTATCTCTGTGTACAATTACAGTATCTTTGTGACACAAGTACCATACTGTGTTACAAGAACTTGCCAGGTACCACCAAACAGCACTGTGATATGTTTCAAGGCTAGAACAAGTTTATATTTCATGGTGTAACCATATTCTTTTTAACTGAACAGGATCCAGCTTTTTCTGCCTCAGGCGTCATCTACCAGCACAGGTCAGCCACATCCAAACCACACTAATTGGTGTCTTGCTTTGGTAGGCACACAAAAGGTACACGCAGCACAATGACCTGTACCATTTACATACTAAAGGTAATAAAATGCAGTTTATATTGTACAGAATAAGATAAAAGAGTCGAATATAGTCAAATCAAATTTAAACTAAAAAGATACAAGATTCACAACAAGGTTTTAATAAAAAAGATAAAGGGGTTCAGAGTTAAAAATTTTCTATGGGCACTTGAAAGACATTTCAAGGGAAGTTTGAGAAAGTGCTCCTTTTACACATTTAGCCCTGGGGTGCTTCTTTTACACAGGTCCCTGGGGGATACTTATTTACTGTTACTCAAATAATTAGAGAAAAATGTACACAATTTATGATAGTCAAACCAGTTACTTTCATCAAGTCTACTTTGTGCAACAGAGTTCTCTGAGCCACATGTTGCATTTTGTATAGGGTTTCCAGAGACATTAATATTCAGATTCTCCTTGTTGCTGCTCAGTTGAGGTTCCTTCAATCGCCCAGAATGTCCTGGCAAAGGGCACCAATAATTCTGTCCCACACAATGGCTCACATCCTGGTATAGGGACAATATCGGATGCTGGGCAGACAGACCTGAAGAGAAAACTGCCAACCCTCTGGGGAAGGAGAAATGGAAAAGGAAATGATACACAGCAAATGGGACGAGAAAGAAAAGTTGCTTGACACCACTACCATATCTAAATCCCATTAAGGCAATCATCAAGAGAGATTTTTTACTCTCCTGATTCACCCAACCAGAAAGCAGGAGGGTACTCTCTCTCCAAACACCATCAACCAATGAACAAAAACATTCTGATGTTTTAAAGCTAGAGAGGTGTTTTCATCCCTACCCTATGCTAACGAAAAAACAGCTGCAGAACAAAAGCCAGTTTTGTGCTACGGCATGGGAAAAAAAAGAGGAAGGGACAACAGGTAGGAGACACTTGGAAAACTACTCATAATATTCAGGAAACTGTTTCTGTTGGGTGTTATTTTCTTACCTAATCAAATAGATGACTAATTTATTATTCCTAATTTATCTGCCAGCTCTGAGAGCATTCTACTGTCAGCTCTCCAAGTTCAGGAGGGCACCAGACGCATTGTCCCCAAAAAGTGATATAGCGGGGGAAAAGCACAGGAACAAATGCGGTGTCTTAAATCACAGCCCTTGCAAAAGTGGTTTCAGTAGAAGCTGTATGTGAAGTTACGTTTTGGTTAATCCCCTAGAAAAGAAGTGAGGCAAAAACATACTGAGTTTCAAATTCCTTTACATATTAAAACTTAACACAAATTCAGCCTGAGTACCCCTTTGCCAAAGTAACTGATAGAGGAAAAAAATCCAACATGGTACGTAATACACTCTCAGGGAAATAAGGATCCTGGGAAATCAGTTAGTACACACATGGCACTAACTGGACATTTGATCTCTTTTGATTATTACTCTCTGCCCTTTAGCAGTGACGCAACACCTATAACTGCAAAGGGGTTGCTACTATATGATATTAGATTTTTTAGAAGCCTTTTGCTGTTTTCTTCCTGCACACTTACACTGACACTGTACTGAACTGGTAATACTGCTCTGTTATGGATGGAAAAAAACCTATACAGAACCATAAGCCAGTAGAGCACACAGGGAAAAGTGTGCCGCTTTGTGCACCAGTGCATCTGTGTTGCGGCACCACTCTATAGTTCTGGGGTTTAGCTGGTTGGTTTTATTGGTTTATTTGTTGTTTGTTTCGGGGGGGGGGGGGGGGGGGGGGAAGGTTAGCTTATTTTTTGTTGAGGGGGTGTTTGTTTTGGTTTTGTTGGGTTTTGGGTTTTTTTTTTCCAAAATTATAGTAAACGCACAGGGTTTCTCAGTGGATACAGCACTGGGTTCACTTCCTTTTCCAGGAAAAGGGCCTCTCTCTTTAGAACGGCTTCTAAGTTTCTTTCATTATGAGTCATAATGACAAGACACTTCAGGGAACATGTGTACCGAACACAAAAACAGGCTCAGAAGAGAAGTGAAACATCACATCAAATATGAGGAACTTACACACCATAACACCAGTGAAAACCAACTAAGCAACAATATTGCCTCTGCCATGTTAATTCATAGATTTAATAAAAATAATTTTAAAAAACCCACTTATATAGGCATTCTAGCAAAATCCATCTCCACACATCAAATTAAACCTCTGACGGTGAATTTCAGAAGTAATATATTAAGATCTATCTGGTGCCAATTTTTAAATTTTTTTTCAGAAATGCAGAACCACTATGAGTCTCTCAGGGCTCAAACTCAGCGTAGGCAATTCCTATTAAATAGCTTGCAATATTTAGAAAGCTTGAAAGATCCAAACTCTTGTTTTATACGGTTTATGCTGCATTTAACTAGACTTAGTCATTTTATAGCTCAAGAGGAAATACCAAATTGTGCTTGCTGGGTTGAGAAGCACAAACTAGTCTGATTCAGAGAAGCAACCCAAAGCCTCGCTCACAGTCAGTCACATTGTGTCACTACTGCCCTGATGCTCCAGACAGAACTTGAGGCACCACAGAGGAATGCACTGTCCAGCAGCAGTCATAAAATTTAATAATAATCTGCAACAGACAAGACAGTGGAGAAAGCAGCACACACAAAGCAGAGTGACTCATGCAGAATCATGCAGCACCACAATGGTACAGACAAAATTTACTACTTCTGACTCCTAAAACACCAACCACTACATGATGTATCAAATTTTAAAAGACATTTTCCATACTAGTACTTCTGCTGGTTTTTGACTCTGGTTAAGACTTGATTCCAATACCATTTGACTAAGAATTTCATGAACTAGAGTAGACCTGCCTTGTAAAAACAAGTTACTTTATCGGGAACAAGCCTATACCAATGCCACCAATACCTGCAATACCATTAACAGGACAGGAAGAATGGGAGAGGAAAGAGAAATGGGCTTTTCTTGAAGGTTTTTTTTTCCCACATCACCGCTCCTTCATAGAACTATTAATTAAAGAATTCCATCATGTATTTATATTTACACTCTGAAGAGAGTCCTACAGTCTGTATCTCCAATTTATATAAAAGCTTTTACACCGCTGTGACAAGTGTATACTGATCAGACACGTGCGATGAAAAGCTCCCCAAGAAATTTTGTAGATTTAACTATAAGGAGCAAAACTGGTTATAGGAAGGAAAGGTAGACCCCAAAATACTGAATTTTAAAAAACAAAGAAGAGAGCAGCTTCAAAAAGCTGACTGGACCAGTTAAGCAGGTATCCAGGCAGCTTACAAGTTTCTGCAATCAGCAAGTCTCCCAAAATCCTTTTAGTAAGAGAAACATTTAGGTAATGTTCCACCTACCTCTAAGCCAGTAAAGCTGATAGCGAATCATGTTGTCTGTCAGTCTTGCAGAAGCCTGGATATTGTCCAGGTGTGATTTTTTTTTCTTTTTTTTTTTTTTTTTTGCATTTGTTTCACAATAATAATCCAAAAGCATAGATCCACCCTGAAATCTGATTACAGAGCTGAAGAGAGTATCACCCAGAAGATGCGTCACCCAAACAAACACAAAACCTGGGTAATTTTATTCATTTTTAACTGAAAAGTTTAAACCTTGCCACCCTAAAAATATCTTCCTACGCACGCTCTCCCCTAATTTACGAAATAAGGGGCTGTGATAGCACCACTGCGCTTTACCGCTGCAGCACATTTCTCTCACCCGGCGGACAGCAGAGGCAGGGCAGCAGCGCCAGCAGCGCCTCCCAAAACCCCTAACCCTGGAACGCCGAGAGCTCAGAGCTCTTCAGGGGCTCACCTGCAGCACTGAGCGCGAAATACAGACGGGCCGGAGAGTGTGCGCGAGCGCGACCCCGTTTTCTCCCCGTCACACAGCGCCGCGCCCCGCCCCGCCGCCCGGGCCCGGCCGTGAGGCAGCGGGCGGGGCGCGGCCGGGCCCGCCCGCCTGTCCCCCGGCTGAACCGCCGGCCCGCGCTGACGTCACCGGCGGCGGCATTCCTCAACAGCGCCGCGGGCCCGCGCCGCCGGCGAGCGCACACCGAGCTCACAGCTGTGCCGAGGCGGGCGAGGGCTTGGCCGGCAGCCAGGCTACTGAGCTCAGCATTTTGCAATGCACTTCCTTTTTACTGCACGGCTTTGCATAATGCCGCGGCCCCGCCGCCCTTAACCCCCGCGGCACTGGGGTCGCGGCCTCGCTCCGCGGGCACACCGGGACAAGAACGGGGAGGCTGTCCCGACCAGGGAAGCGACAGCCCGGTCGCCCACGACTGCGGGTTGGAAAGTGAGGAGCCAGGCCCGCCCAGCAGACTCAAACTGGGAAGGGAACACTCACAGCCCTGATTTCCTCCGGTTCTACCCAAGTCTGCACGCTGATAGCCAGGCACGACACTGTATTTATAGCAGCTCTGGTTTTAATCACGTTCTCATGTATGATAGATTCGAAGCCTGAACGTGCCGCCGGTCGCGCAGGTGGATTCACACGAGCACAGAACGGGCAGAGCACCACTGGCTCTGTCTGCGCTGGAGCTGGGCACACGGAGAACGTGAAAAGACGCTCCCAGGTCTGTCTTGGTTTGAAAGACAGGTATTTGCTAGGGAGGGGCAGGGACTCTTTAGGAATGGGGGATTCCAATACCTTCCCTCCAAGTTATTATAATTTAGAGGCTTTTCAGTCAGAGCTATGGGGAAAGGAATAACAGTTCTTTACTAGTAAATATAACAGGACAAACAAACAACTACAGCATTAATAATAAACAGAACCAGGAACCTCGAGGGGGGGCAGTCGGATCCCTTGGGACTCCGAGAGCACCAAGCTGGAATGGTGCAAACTCCCGGGCTGGTGGCTGAAAAGGCGAGGGTCCCCAGCAGGCAGGGGGGTGTCCCGGCGGGAAAAGGGGGGGGGTCCCAGCCACGTGAGAAGCACTGAAGAAACTGCGACAGCCGGACAGGGCTGGCCCAGCTCCAGCAAGGCAGACGAAGGGGCTCAGAATTCCTAGGCGCTCCAGCAGATGATGGACGGTGGTAGAATTCCCAGGACCAGACCCTCCGTTAACAATGGACTCCTCAGGTAGTAAAACAGCCGCCCGAGACAGTACTCTCCGATGCCGAGAGCAGGAGAAAAGCACACCCAGCTCCCGGAGCCCCTAAGCCTTTCCCTCCCCCAAATTTAAGTTATCTTCCTCCCCCTTGCCCCCGACCCTCGCCACTTCTTTTGTGTGGGTCAAGCACCTTCTAAGCATCTGTATTTAGTCTCTTAGCAACTTATGGGGGAGGAAAATTCCATAGAAAAAAAAAAAACAAAAAAACAAACGAAACCAAACCTAACCCCCAACACAGGTCACACGGAGGTGGGCTGAGAGAAGGCTCAGAATAAGCACGTCTAAAACCTGAGGTGGAAAGGAGGCTAGGAACAGCTGGTGTTATTACAGCCTGCTATATCTGATGCACAGATGTCTTCCAATTACCTCTGCAATTCTGAAGAAAATTAAGGAACCTTTCTGAAGGACGTGACACGGTAGTTTTCACCTTCCATTCCAACAGCTCCGCTACTTTTAAGAGGGCTACTATTCCAGAACTGTGAAGGCAGCATAGTAAATTCCTTCCCACTACTTCATCTACATTGTTTTGGGACTCCCTGAAGATAAAAACCCATTTTTAGACTTCTGGTCCCAGACTGTAGCTCCATTACATCCATGAGCTATTCCTGCCCAAGCTCATCCCCTAGAAACACACACCAGTTGTTTTGCAAGTAAGACAATGACAAGCATAAAAGAAAGTTTCACTATCTCTGAACTTCTTTTTTGAAAGACATTTAAGAGTGAAGTTAAACACAAGGGCTCAAGCTAGTTTAACACTGACAAGTGCAAGTACCACCAACAGCATGCAAATAAAGAACTCACATGCCAAATAAAGAACTCAGAATGTCCTGTCATGTTCTCCTGTTCAGATTTGTATTCCACCTGATCAAGTTAAGCTCTGGTTTTCAGAAAGCATGGAAAAATACTTTTCTAGAACAAAGTATTTTTGCCCTTTTAGGTGAACATCTATCCAGCACACACTACCTTACCCATCAAGGGGCACTCCTTTCAATGTAGTCATCACCCTAAGAAATATCGTATAGAAGTCTTTCCTCTGACTGTCAGCATGACCTCAGTACCACAGCATTACAGATACTGCACACCTAAATCAACTAATCTGATAATAAAACTATAGGTTTTTATTTGGTTAGCAAATAGATTTCTAACAATGTACAACCATCAAAAAATTGTTGACAAAAACAAGACACCTCTTCACAGATGTTTTCATCAGCTGTTTCCAGCTCTCCAGAGTCATTTACAAGCTAAGTAACTGTATTCCTCTAACCATGTCAGATGTCCTTAGGAAAAAGAAAAAAAATCAATGTATTTCCTGAAGAAGGACAAGTACAGCACTAGTAATGACTCCTAAGCTTACAGTTAATTTTGTTGTTTTTTTTTTTAATTATGAAATAGATTTCCTAAAATGGTGTTTATGTTCTTAATCAGAAAAAAGAAGTTCTGATTTTTAAAGTACCCCACTTTAAGAAAACAGAACAGGGAGATAGCCATCTCATCTAGCATTCCTTGAATCAAGATTGCTCAGGAACAGTTTAAAGCAAAACAAAAAAGCTTAGACTTCTGTGCCATAGTAGTTTCATGCTACATTTTAATTTGAAAGACTGTAGAATTAACCTGAGCTTCTAAACTGAATGAGCAGGTAGGATGGCTGAAAAGATACCTCTTCCTCACACTTCCTCCATGCCATGTGTGCAGTCTAAAGCATGATTTCAAGAAGAGTCCTTTTCACAGGCTTCTGTAACCACCACTTTTAGGAAGTGTACAAGCACCAGCCATGAAAAGAGCATAAACTTTGCAATGTTATTAGACTGCAATACATATGGCATACACAATTTTAACAGGTGGCATAAAGAATTTCAAATATTAACAAATACCTATCTCTTCTGCAATTCCTTTTACGTTAGGTTTTATAAATCTTGCCCAGATTGCATGTGGTGGCAAGCTGGACAAATTGAGGACCTAGCTACAACAACTAGAAGTATTTTATCTGATGCATAACTGACACCAGTGTCTAAATGCATGGAATACATCAGTTCGATGCCTGCAAAGCACCAGGGCACTCATTTGAATAAAAAGTTCTCCATAGCTATTGTAACCAACACAACATATATATTTTAAGGAAAGATTTTATTAGCATATACAACAACACAAAACTCTGGCACACTAGGGGATGACTTAATAAATACTTTGCTGTTGGGGCCATGAGTTTTAGGTTTTTTGATGATTACAAATTTGGTCTCTGTTTTAAACATGTGCTCTGTACTTCTTTTACATTTAACAGATAACTGAGTTGGACAGAATCTGTAGCTGTATCTGATCTATCACAGGTTTACTCCACATTAATCTTCCCAAAATTGTCTTAACAATGCCAACTCCAAAACTGAGAAAAATATTCCACCTGGTAACTGACAGCAGCATTGAAAGGATTTCCATCATTGAGCTCCCATCTTCCTAGTTTCAAGTTTTCATTTGTGACACTTGCATGAACAATACCTCCTCCTGAACCTCTCCTGTTTCTTCTGTTACCATAATGCCCCTAAATCATCTTTGCTGATAAAATACAACCTGATATACTGCAGAGTGTTACAAAATTGCAGTAACAATTACTTTTCGATGTAGTAGTAGACAGAAGTCATTTGTTTAGGCTTAACTCTTGACCTTGTTTGTAACACTTTCTCCTCATGGTGATTCCAGGTAGTGCTGCAATTGAAAACTATGTCCTTTGGGTGGATTTTACCATATCACTACTTTAATAATCTCAGCAGCCCTCAAAAATGATTATCAGCAGAGAAGCCAAGCACTTCATGGGCTGTTTCTGACTACTGTCTATGATTTGAAAGCAGGAAAATGACTGATTCTACCAGCATTTAGTATCACCAGGTTTCTGATACTAAATTTTCACTATTAATCTACCATTTGAAAAAGCTGAACATCTTGATATTAACACAAGCAGCTGCTACTATCTTCGGAAGTCTTCTTTAAATAATCACATTCTGAAATATATCATGGTTTTCAACTCACCATTTCTCTCATTTAAAACAATAAACTTTACGTCTGTCTGCTTTTTACCCCTCACATTGTTTTAAGCTTCTATTTTTTTAGCTGTAGAGGACAGTTTGAAAACTGCAACCCTCTAAAGCATTACAAGAAGCAAGTAACTCTGAGATTTCAAAATTTTCTTCAAAAGATTTTTCCAATTAGTTTTTAAGCCTTTTGATTTCAGAAGATGTTAATCATGATTTCTGAACACTTTGTTGCCAGTTACACAATACTGTAATTATGTACCTATTTAGACTCTGAAAGACTACACAAGGTCACATCTTTGTTCTCATGCACTTTTTTCCCCATGTTTTTGCTTAATTATATCATAATTAAGAATAAACTTTATTCATAAAATCATAATTTAAGAATAAACTTTTCAGAGTTAGGACTGATCAAGCTTACACAGGCTCTTGCACAAAGCAGACAGAATAATAAATATTACAGACTACAGTATAGGTGGGTAATGGCAGAGATGAATGGGAAATACTGGAGTGACAGTATACTCAAGCCCTGAAAAACCCTTTAGTCATCTACTGACATCTCCTCTACTGTCAAGAATATGACTAAAGCCTAAGCAAATTATTCTTTTAAGACAGGTAAGAACAATTGTAAAAAGCTTCTAATGGAAAAGGAAATCCAGAGAGAAGAAACTCAACACATGAACAAGGAAGTGAAGGGAACCAAAAGGAACAATCATAAAAAATATTAACATCTCCAAACCCCTCAATTTAGGAACTTCATTCTCATCTCCAAAGGGAAACACTAAAGCAGCTCTTATAATCAAGAAATAGCTTCTATTTCTATTGCCATTAAAAATAAATCACTACCCTTGCTAATATTTTTAAAGAAACTCTAGTGCTAAACTGCACCCTTTTTAAAGCTGGCAACTCTGAGTTCTATTTAATAACAAAGTGAAGTCTTGCATTTCATTTTTCCAGACTAAGACCTGGTTTTCTCCTGTGAGATCTGCACTTTCAAAAAATCTCCTTCTTGATCTACAAAACAAATTTGCATTCATATGTGGTCTAAAAAAGGGGGTTTGAAAAAACCTTAACTTGTCCCTTTCCTGCCTTTACAGGTAGCCTGCACTGAACAGTCCAGTACACAAACACTGAGTGATTTCAATCACTGTTGTTACCAGTTTGCATTTTGGCTTATCAAAGCTTTAAGCATCAGGCTATTTCATGAACTCTGCAAAGGAGTTAGACATGTTACTGAGGGAACATTTTCCAGCCAACTTGAATGTATTAAAGGAAGCTAAGCAGCATACCTTGCCCATGCCCCCCACCCCCCCCTTTTTTTTTTTCCCCTACCAGCAAAAGACAGGAATAGGAAGAAGCTTTTCCACTAAGGCTTTTACATGGTCTTTTTAACATACAGAACTACATCAGCTAAATCAAATCCCTGAAGGAGTCACCTGAAGGAAAGGGACACTTCCCTGTGTCAGGAAGAGCTGTCAGGTATTTCTATTCTTCCTCTTACTTTGGGGTGGCAGGAGATGGTTAGTTTTTCCTCCTTCCATCTTGTCTTTCAGAAAAGCTTCATTAGCCAGGTCTAATCTAATTTAAGAGCTGGCTAGGAGAAACTGGGTAGGCCAGACACAAAGTGTCCCCCCCCCCCCTCCACTTCTCCTTGGGCAAAGATTTAGCATAAGCACAGGTCAGAAGAAATAAGGTAATAAAATGTTTTATTAACAATTCAGGATTAGGATTGGGAAATCCATAGCACCTCAGGCTAACATACCTGCTGGCATGAGCTCATGCATTACTTTCAGCATTAGAGAAAAGGCAGAGGATGGCACCAGCCACTGACACTTATTTTTTGCTCCCATTCTGTCTCATAAGTTTTGGAAAAACTTCTCTCTGTGGTTTCACATGGTCATTCATCTGAGCAATGAATGGACCCAGCTAAGGAGAGGAAAAAAAAACACCCCACCCCCCCCCCCCCCCCCAAAAAAAAAAAGGATAAAAACCTCAGAGTGTTTCACTAGTTATATTCCCTGATGCACATCACCATGCCAGGACACACACTGAAAAAACCCAAACCAAACCATTTCTGTATAAGTAAAGGAATAACACAAAGACAGAGGAAAGCAGCTGAGAGTGACTCCAGCTTACACTGACACTGAGAAAAACGTAAGTGAAGTCTGAATCATAAAACACATACAGAGTCCCAAAGCCCATGGTAAAGTGTACATGCAAACATTTATCACATCTTGACAATTTTAAAAGGTCTTCACTAGTTTAAAATGTAGATTTCAAAGTAAAACTGGCTAAACTAAAAAGGCAACAGCTTCTGTGCAAAGACAGTAGGTGAGAACACCCACTTCACTAACTTTCATTCTCTCCCTACTGCATTTGGAAGTAAAAGGCCCAGAACCTGCACGTTAGTTAAATTACTCACCTGACAAGAAAACATCTGTCCCTGAACGGGTTTTACTCTCCTGACTACTTCAGCTAACAAGACACCAATATGTACTGATCGGGAACACTTCCACAGTCTACAGACATTCTGAATACACAACTCTACACCCTGCAATTTCAAGTGAAAAACGCCAAGTTTCAACCTCTGCATTTCATTATGACATGGTTCAGGGTATATACTGCGAGTAACTCTCTTTCAGAACAGTTCTGTAAATATCTAACAAGAATTAAACCTGCATTCTTGAAACGTCAAGCACCCACAAGACACAAATTCCTCTTAAGCAATCTGCTGGAGTTTTCTGCTCCATCTTCTGCCCCTTACAAAAAGTTGTCCTTAGTTCAAACTAGAAACTTTGTTGTACTTTCTGCCTATAATATAGTGCTTATGATAACAAGCAATATCCTATAAGAAAGCATCATCAGCTACTCAGAACTATAACTCTTGCAACTGAAAGAGAGCCATCATCACAGGGTTAAAAAAAATGCAAAAATACAATGACAGTACATCATGCTCCAGCAGTACAGTCCTAAAACTGTGTTTCGAACAACAGAAGTCGTTATGGAAAAAAGGAATTTCAGATACTTAAAATCAGCACAGTTCATAAGCTACAAGACAACTACCTGTTTAAAACAGACTCTTCTGAGCAATTACCCCTTCTTAACGACAATTCAATGTTTCACAAAAAAATAGAAACAGTCCTCCCTTGCGCCAACATAGGAAAGCCCGCTTTTGAAACAATGGTATTGCTAAGACAAAACATAAAATTAACAAACATTGATTCAAGTGCATCAAAACACTGAAGGGTAACTTTCACATGGCAAAATTAGGAGGCATTAGTGATTCAAAGCCCATCCAATAAATGACTAAAATATGGATAACATATTTACTATCCAAGAAAAGCTACAGAAAAAAAGAAGACACTAGTAAAATCCAAAAATCCAAAACTTGCAGAATGTCATCACAGCAACACCACCACCTACAGTGGTAATGTTCAGTTAATAACCAAGCATTGAATTCCCTTTCTATTTACAGAATGCTGGGGTAGAGTGCAGGGAAGAAGGGTCATTACTATTATGGCACATTAAAGGATTTTGTCCCAAGTTAAGGATAGGATGCTAAAACCAGAAAGGATCATCGAAGCTAACAACAACAGTACTGAAGGCTCAGGGAGTTTGATCCAGACTGCCTTTGTTGAGGGTAAGTCCCACTGAGAAAATGAGGATGAAATTCAAAGCAGACTAGCAGTCTTAGTCACCTCAAAATAGCAGCTATTGGGAAGCCTCTTGAAGCTTGCCAACAAACAAAACATCAGAATCTGGGCAAGCAAAATTGAGACCGAGAAACCAACCCATCCTTGTATAAGTCACCTTCCCCAAAGATCTTTAGGGGAAAAAATAGTCCCCAGGCAGTGCCTGTTTCCTCAGAACAGTAAACTTCCTTGGAGAAAAGTATCCTACATTTTAATACAAAAGATTTAGCAATAATGAAATATGGACAACATTTACACAGAATTTGCTTCTTGCTGTTCTTAAACTACCATATATCTCAAGGATTGCATCATAATCAAAATTATCTACTTCAAACCTTCACCGCTGTTACTTCAAAGAACGCAACTTTTTAGAAACATTTTTCAAAAATCAGCTTTCAAGTCTTACTATGAGGTGGTTGTGAGCTCAAATTTTATCTGGTATCATCCTTAAGTCAGTATGTAAGGACATAAATTATAACATCTTAGCCAAAGCTATGACAAAATTCCTACTGAGAATCCACACCGTGTGTCATGTTCCAAGCCTTTTGATTGAAGGGACAATTTTACTAAGTACTGTAGAAGGTGAAGATATGAATGGTTTACAGGTGAAACCAAAATATTGAACGAACTGCTGTGACAGATTTGGTTGCAGTGACAATGACAGATTTGGCTGCAGTAATATCTACTTCTAAGGTGAAAAATATTCCTGTAAGTTATTTTATCTTCTCCCTCCAGGAGACTCTTGGCTAGAACAAGAGCGTCACTCCCCGGTCAAGTGAAATCGTCTAGGTAGAATCTGCAGACGTACACAAACCAGTTTCTCCTACTGTTTCACTGCCTAGCACAGAATGAGAGAATTGGGAAAGAAATATGTCTTCATCCTAGCTGCCTCATGAGACACGGTCTAATCTATACACAAAATAATAACTTCTTAACCTGAAGACACTGAAGTAAAGACAAGGAATCTGCTCTGGATGAACAGAAACAAAACTGCTCAACAAAGCCTGAACCTCACCAAGCTATATGCTGTCTTCCAAAAATTTTAGGAAAAAGCACGAGGTTAGCCCATCCTGCCACTCATACCGAGAGAACATGATCTGAAACAAATACAGCCAGAGCAACAGACTGATTTGCCTCCTTACATCTTTTGAAAACCCTTTTGGCACTTTGACAGAACAGATCTTGATACATAAAACTGTAAAAAGTGTACAGAACTTCTAAAGATGACCTGAAACACCCCAATATTGCCTCAGTTATATTGTTCTCTAGTGACAAAGATAATGTCCTGTAGAGGCACAGCACTAGAAAAGAAGCCGCGAAGATTAATTTTATTTGTTGGTAATTTCCTTATTAGTGGGGGGAAAAAAATTAAAACAAAAACTCTACAGACATACTTGCACAAGTAGCTCTGTCAAACCAAGTTTCTTAGACCTAAAAAACTTTTCCTTTTGGGCTGAAAATACCCATTTGCCTCATCTGGTTGGTATTTAAATTCAAATCCATTAACATGCTCTCCAATCCTTAAATTCCATTACTATTTAATTTCAGTGTGGACTTGTAGAACTCCAAACTGTCCCTCATCGATTCTTACTTGAAAGACTCTAATTTGCTCTAGCTGCCTTGTACTCATATATTTTCTTAACAACTTTGATGACTGGATTGAAGTAATTTTAAGGAAGATGCAAGGCAAAATTTTATATTGATGGAATTGGTGAAATAAATACTTTGTTAAAGTTCACAGCAAGAAGGGAACACGAATGAACAAAGCTCACTTGTCACTAATGTAATAATTTTAAGTCCTCTGCTATACTTGAGATACTTTCCTGCATCTGGCATCATACTAAGTTTCATTAGTTTCATTACACAATTTCTGATCTTTAAATTATTACATTTCTGATCTTTAAATTATTACATTAGTTTCACTACACAATTTCTGATCTTTAAATACCATCAATTCTTGTATTACATTCGAGATCAGAACAATACCTATTTCTATTAGTATTTCTGCAGTGTATTCTAAACAAAGCACTTAAGAGTCAGGTGTGCCATCACTAGTGTGACCTTTTCCTTAAAGTTTATCTCCATCTGCTCAATATATTTCTAGAGTATGTAGGAAAACTACACCTTTATAGATTCCAAGTCAGTTCAGATCCACCTGAATGAATACACCCTACAAGTAACAATTTGACAAGTAGGTTGCGGCCATGATTTTATCCTTACACATCCAGAGGTTATGGCATAACATGCTCGAGGCTTTCCACTGAACATTCAAAGACATCTTCATCGTTGGGGCAGGGAGTAGAAAAATAAAGCCTAAGCTCCCCTAAAGGAAGAGCACTTTAAAACATGTGGATCTGCTTATATTAGAATTCTGAGACAGGGGGAACCACGCAAACTGGAGTTATTAAGTACACTGCTTACTCATTTCCAGAAGTTGTTCTAGCTTCCTTCTTTTTGTTTCATTTAGGAGGAACTACCTGCAAACATCTGTGATGCTCTATCATTAATGCACATCGAATTTTCTTCTGAGGCCAAGGACTAAAACCTTTCAAGGTGGTATCTTTATCTATTTTATCCCTACTTTCTGGACTTCCAACCATACACTTCTGAAACACAACCTGAATTTTTTAAGCGTAATGAAAACCCAGAAACAACAAAGCTGTTTATTATAAGAACAACAGAAACAATAGCACACCCTAAACATGAACTTTAGGAAACAAGCATAGTTAAATTTTAATTTTTTCCTAAACTCTATTGCACTATTTATCTTCTGCAAACCTAAGTGACTTCTCAAACAGCAGGAAGGAAGAGCAGATGGGAACACAGATCAGCTGCCTCCTGCTCCATTTGAAAACAAGCTTCTAGGTTGAACTGCAAACTGAAAATCCAAGTTTTCATTATAAAAGTCGCAAAAAGTCATCAGAACACAGCTGGTATTTAATTATCCCTTCATCTGCATGAAATTGCTTATGCTGTAAGTCTTGGTGAACATGGAAGTCACACAAACTGAAAACTGCGAATCTCTGGGCCACTTTCAAGAAAAGATCTGCTGTTAAGAAAGGAAACTAAATAATTTCACTTTTCAAATGTAATTTTGCAGATATTTTTCTAGCTTGTCAACTTTCTCTAACTGTGATAAACTGCACCAGTAAAAAGTAATACTTATTAAGGGCAAATAATCATTCAACTTGCAAACTGCTTTACTTACACAGCATTCTCTGCTCTACACTGACATATTTTTCAGCATTTGGCCAGAGGGTAGCCACTCACGTATTTTGCAGTTCTAATTTTTGAGTTTAGGTAATACATAGTTGTAGCAGATTCTTCGTAACATTTATTTACATTCTGGAATAGTCAGAGCTATCTTGGCATTTGTTGGTTAAAGGGAGATGAGGAGAGGACAAAAAAGGCAAGGAACAGATCCTGATAGATAGCTTTCTCCACCTACACAACTGTTTCCATTTCAGCTGAGGCCACTAACAAAACCAGAAGGTAAACCACTATAGAGCTTTCCTCTTGTTCTATTAAAAGCATGTAATAAAAAGCAAAGCAAGTTTTTTCATTGCAAAGAGAAGATACAAATAGCCAAAATTTCTCCAAGAGATAGCCTCAATTCCTCTTTACCCAGTCTTTGCTCTATTCAAGATAATCTGAGGGAACCAGAGAGGTGGGGAAAAGAGGCAATCCAGGCAAAGCTTACATGAGTACCCTGATGCCTCAAGAGTCTTATCTGCACAAACTAAAGCAACCAAGTTCTAGTAAGCAGAAATTCAAGCAAATCATAGAAACAGCTATTACTGGTGGCAAGAAAACATTATGCTAACAGAGAATATGTAATTCATTAATTAATTTTGTAGCTCATCACAAATAAAAGCAGCACCAATTCTGATCACCATCCACTAAGAGAATAGTGTTAATGCTGGTGTTAAAAATCCAAGCTTGAAAACTAATTCCTGTTAAGAAGGAAATCATTCCAGTTACACTGGCAGGGTAAATGCTGAGTTGTGGTTGTTTTTGAAGTGTTTTTATTTTACTTTTACTTGGGTTTAAGGGTAGTCTGAAACCAGAATCAGTTAAAATGCACGCTTTTGATTGTTATTTGAAGCAAGAGGTAGCTAGTGGTATTATGGGCTGCAAGAAAAGGAGTGTTGCCAGCTGGTCAAGGAATGTGATCCTCCCCCTCCGCTTAACGCCACTGAGGCCACACCTGATGTGCTGAAGTGCTGGGCTCCCCAGTACAAGACAGACATGGAGCTGAAGCACCTCACATAGCGAAAAAAAAAAAAAAAAAAAAAAAAAAAAAGAGAGGCTGTGACTGCTCGATCTGGTCATCCTGGAGAAGAGAAGGCTCAGGGAGGTCTCACTGATTTGTACAAATACCTAAAGGCAGAGCATGAAGAAAACTGAGCCACACTCTTGTCCGTGGTACTCAGTGGCAAGATAAAATAGAACACAGGAAGTTTCTCCTGAGCAGAAGGAAACACTTTTTACTGTCATAGTGACTTCCTTACCAGTCTGTCATGCCATGTCTTTAAGTTAGACAGAAATCTTGGGAAGGAGTCAGATAAAATTACTGACTTCTTCAGATCTTGCATTTATTGCCCTAACAGTTTCATAAGCATGCTAGTCAATATTCTTCAGCCTTGACTGAGAGTTCAAAATCCCAGAAACAGAACAATCGTTCTTCCTGGATTAACTCTGCCAAAAAAAAAAAAAGTAGTAGAAATAGACTAAAGAGTTTCAATTCTCACCTAGTCACTTAAAAAAGAGAGAAAAAAGACAAAAAACAAACACACAAACAAAATCACACCAAAACACAACTCAAGGAGACAATAGTTAATCGATTAAGCTCTATTGATAATTGTCCAGAAATTCTAAATCTTAAATTCAACTGCCAGCAAACACAATGACAAGTGGTTAATGACAAAAGCCTGAAAAGCTCAAAAGAAAAGGGGTAGTGTTTTTCTTTAAGAATGCGGCTCCTCTTCATGGAGCAGTAATATCTTAAAAGAAACCAGTAAGGACCTGTTTATGCTGTGGTATTTTTTTAAAGACATTTTAGTGCCAATGACTACAAACACGCACAAAGTTATTAGCTGCATAACTGCTGCTGTGTTATACACTTGTGCAAAAACTTAGGTACAAAACACTCTACAAATCTGACTTCACCCGTTTTGAAAATCAGATTAAAGTTTTGCAAGCAATTAATCATCTTTCAGTATGTCCCATATTAGTAGTATATGCTTAGTAGCATATGGAATTCTTGCAAACTCAATTTACGACTCATCAACACTGCAAGGTTTCATGTTCTTCAACTGCAGAAGCAGCCAAAGCAGAAATGTAGTAGCAGAAATATCCAGTGACATACCACACAGACACAGCACAGGTCAACCAAGCCTCAACCTTTCTACAGAGACAATCAAAATGCAAAAACAAACTATGGCTTTTAGTAAGCTCTACCTCATAGAGATCATCACAGAATGAACCACATCTCAAGACTAGTGGATTCCCCCTTTTATACAAAGTTTCAAAACCAACCATAATAAACGCAGTAAGAAAAAGAACTGATGTAAGTATCAAACAAAAAAGGAACCCAGTGAAGCTTTCAAATTGCACGAGTTATGAAAAACTAACAGTCAGGCCATGGACAAGAAACTTCATGCCATTATTTATCTGCAGCAGATGAAGAAAGCAGTACAAACCAATAATCTGGAGAGAGGGCCAGAAAAGCAGGAAAGGGAACATCATGATACCAATAATCTAGCCAAAGAGAATCCAGAATAGTCCTCGAGTTTCAGAAATGCTGCTCTACATAAACCAAAAAGTGTCTTAAGTAGCTGACATATTTTGCCACAAGTAAGATGAAAAAAAAGGAAACAAAAGAGTGTTAAGCCTACAATTAGAGATAGGTGATTTTGACTTAGTGGGGTGACCCCACTCATAATGATTGCCATCCATTATTTTCCTATGTCAAGTCACCTTGGCTTTCTCACTAACACAGAACATTTTGAATACTACAAATCACTGTATCATTAGTGTTGAGCCTGCTGTGCTCGGATAACCCTGTATATATCAGTGAACTGCTATAAACAGCCTTCAAAAATGCACTACTATGCCCTTGCAGAATTGTAAATTCCTACTAGCTTTTGCTCCTTACAGACAATGTAGTTGAATAATTGCAAAGCGATTTAAAAACAGTGTAAGTAGCTTAGAAAATGGTGGGTGTAACCAGTTACAAATTGTTTTCTGTTTTCAGTGAACACACTTGCCCTCTGTAAAAAACCAACCTAAACACTCAAGTCTGCTGTAACTAAGCTCAGTGTCCTCTATATGCAAAATAGAACTGAGAACCATAACGTTTTTAAGACTTCATGACTGGGACTGAATAGAACAAGATAAAAAAATGTAGTTTAATTACTACAGTATAATAACTTATTCTAATTAGTAAATTTGAGTTGTTTTTGTTTTAATATTAAGTGTCAGTTATTTTGTTTGAGATCACAACTCAGCTAAGTTTAAACCTTTTTTCTCAAGGAAGACACCCAAAGCATTCAATAACACATATTTTAGAAGTGGTATCACAGCATGCTAGAAATGCTCTTCAAATTAAAGGAACTAGTTTCTACTATTTTTCAGACTGGTAGATTCATAACAGTTTATAAACCAAAGTACAAAAACAACTCTTTGCCCATTATGAAGGTTGTGATAACAACTTTTGTTTTGCTCTTCAAGAAATTTTGAAGGTTATGACACAGACTTTTTCATTTTGTTCTTCAAGGAGAAGCAGTTTACTCTCAACAAATGAACAAGCTGGAAGGACAATATTACCTTGGTCCATCTGTGGAAGACACCACTTTCTACGTCATTTCTATAGATCACGTACACTGTATCCTGTACAGTGCAATTGGGCGGCCTTCTTGTTATCATGCTGTTGCAGTCAAATTCCTTCTCTGTGCATGGAGAACATGATTTGATTTAGTGGCAGCTATCCTTCAAAGCAGAAGGAGCGTTTCTCCCTAACAAAGCTCTCTACAAACACTGTCACCAAGTTAGAAGGTGAAAAGGCAGAATAAACAAAACACCAGAGCTAAAGCAGTCCACAGCTAGATCAAGACTTTGTGGTAATGGTTTGAGCACACAGAAAAATTAAGGAGGGGGCAAACAGCATTCCTTTAAGGTTATCTAACTAATAACACACATGCAAAATAAGTGGTATAATGTCTATGGAAGATTACAAAAGCAAGCACATCAGATAACCGGTTTACAAACATCAGGGGTTGCTTATTTTGAATGAGTATTTCCATCACACTCCCACATAATGCTGAATTCAGGGAAACCCAAGAGCTCTAGGACCTACAGGGTTTATTTATTTAATCTAGTTTAACCCCAATGACTCCACCATTCCTCACCACAAGACAAATCACACCACACGTGCAAGCATGTCCATTCCTCCTTTTTAACAATTATTCTCTGTGCTTTAAAACTTTTTATACAACCCAAAAAGCAGCATACAAAAGCATACAGTTTTATTTGCTAAATATTAAAATCCTTAAAGAAACTAAAACAAAAATAAATCCTTGCACTTCAGTAACACCACAACTGGGGGAATTAAGTTTCCAGATATGTTTCCAATCTGCACTCATGCTGCCAGCTGCCCTTACATTTGTGTTTTGGGAGTGGGGGGAAGGTCTTTCCCATTCTGACAAAGGTCTTTGTTCTACCCAGAAGCCAGCTCACCTTACCTCTGAAAGCATGAGTTTTTGTCAGCTGTTCATACAATAAACAGCTGTGGATGTATGAAAAACCTATTTCTACTGGCAAGAAACAAAACCTGGCAAGTAGTTGCTGTTATTTACAATGCACAAAAGTCTCCAAAGCACCTAACCATTTCAATATATTCTGGAAGATCTTTTTCCCCTTCCTCTCACACCTAATCTTATAAGCCTTCAAAATTAGCCTGTGCAGACAGCACAGTAAACGTAATTAACCTCAAAATGCCAAATTAAAGTGAGTCTCCCTGCTAACCACTAATGTAAAATGAGAAGAGCAGCACAGTCATCATCAGCATATAGGGTTAATAAAGGTTCTTCCTAGAGGTCTTGCTCTTGCTTTAAGTGGACTAGGTGAACTGATATAAATCTAACAGGGTAGATGTATATCAACTCTGAACACCGTCAAGAGAAGAAATAAGTTATTCTACTTTTCAAGCATGCTCAAGAACTTAGTAACTTCCAGTGAACTTGTTAAAAGTCACAGATTCCATTCACGTGCTATGCTTTTTCTATCTTGAATAAACTCCCAATTATCGTACAGTTCCCAGTGTGATGTATCATTTCAGGTACAACTTCAAATGATGGCCAAGATACAGCACACATACTTTATTCACTCTTCTGATGGAACGTTTTTTGCTCAGTGACCAGGCTGAATGAAGCTACTTCTAGTCTTCTGCAGAGGTTCCTCCCTTGCATTCATTCACTCTCTCTGTATGAATCGAATTACAACAGGCTTAATAAAGATATGTCAAATTGTATTCACAATAACAAGAATGCAAAGAGATAAAAAAAGCTTGCAGTAATCAGGAATATATTTCAAGATTTTAGCAATAAGAATTGAGGGATTTCAAAATATTCACAACCACCGCATCTCTGGAGATTAGTGTCACAAATAGGTGTCTTAAATTGCAGCTGTCTTTTCATAATAAACTGCTTTGGATCTGGGTTTATCTTTGTATTCCCATCTCTTCATTACTACATGGGAGGGCAAGGAAGACATAGAAATGAACTGAAACTATCATGACACTCAGTAAGAAACACAGTGTGAACCTGTACATTCACCACAATTCATCATTCAATAGATATTTTTTCCTTCACTGAGAGATTACAGTATTTCTAAAACTGACACTCTACTTTTAATGTCTCAATTTACTAAGCGTTCACAATGGTCTAAGTGAAGAACAGATACTCCTAACTAGAAGCAAGTTTCAGACATGTGATCTGAATGACTATGTTCTGAGGCCTCCCAAAAGCACCGGTTTTCATGATTATGCATAAAATATCTTCTATTTTCTTTATTACCCGGTGCTGCGCTGCTCTTGGGAAGATAATACTAAAGTACACCTCCCAGACTAATTAATTTTGTGCCTGTTGTTTCTGTCCAAGTACTATGAGCTAGAACAGATCCAGCACTTGATCATTACTGTGACAGACTCATCTTGATGGAAGCTTATCAAATCACCGTGCACACTAAGATTTTCTGGGATGCATTTTGCAGAAATTGCATGCTAAAGTAATTTCATGAGTCTCGGTTCCTAGTCTGCACACAATTTTGTCTTTAAAGACAAATACATTTAAGGAGACTACTAGATGAACTAAACCTACGATCTGCAAAGCATAACTGGCAGAAACTTTAGCCTGAATTCAAACAACACATAAGAGGACAAAATTACACGAACAAGTTTAGAAATGGCAGTAACCTGAACCCTGTAGGAGCCCCTCCTCATATGCTCAAATTTAAAAACCAAGACTTGTATTAAACTTCTCTACCAGGTCAGACAACTATGCAAAACTTCACACCCACTGCAGCAACAGAAGAAACTATGCACAAGCACACCTGGTGACACATTCATTGCTCCATGGAAATTGCCCTGTGGACAGTCTCCCAAAAGGACTTTAGCCCTTGGTGGAAAGTGGTCGAGTGTCTTTCAGGAAGGTGAAGGATAAAGCTCTGAAGAGAGAAAATTACAGTGAGCAGCTGAAACACAGCAGCTTCTGGCCATATACCCACAGGCAGCATTCTCACCTACAGCCAGCGTGAGGGTAATTACATAATGCTTCTGGAGGGCTTTGGCAAAGATGGCAAAGTGCAAGTCAAGATTCCTCCAGGAGTTCCACAAAATTCTCAACTTGCGAGCAAATCTATATGCAAAGACCTAAGTGCATGGTAGTTAGTGGCAGACTCTTTTCCATTCAACCCAAGAGCCATATGAGAACATCCACTTGGACCCATTCCATCAAGAAACATTAATCCAAGAAGAGTTCTACACTTAGCAGCGTTACAGAGACTCACTCAATGCCAGCAGATAAAAATCGCAGGTTTTTAACACTATTTTGAGTTTCCAGTAAAACAAATGCAAAAAAGGTTTTCCCCAGATTAAAGATAAAACATACTCAATTATGAGTAAAATGAACAAAATACTTTTTCTAGAATTACAATCTTGGATTTGTATAAATATAGAAATTAAAGTACAGGAAATAACTTCAGAATTTCATGAAGTTAAAGGATGTCCACAAGCTCTGCTGCACTCCTGTTCCCTCACCCGGGTCCCATCCTTCCTGATATTGTGCTGAATATAACTTACCCAAGTTTCAAAATTGAACACTTTTGTTGTATTTGAATGTGTTTAAAGAACCTCCTGCATCACTCATGAGGATTGTTCTTCTTCCTATTTGTTAAATTTTATGTGACAAACAGCACTGTGTATAACTCAAAACCCTGTTCTCAACAGCCAATTTCCCCTGATTGTACTTATCTTCAAAATAGCAAAGCAGAAGTAGGAATAGATGTGGAGGAGTCAAAAACAAGACAACCATGAAATTGCACTAATTCATACAAAAACTGAAAGACTGATACACCCAAGTGCTTTCCATTCTCCTAAGCAGAGGACTTCAAACTGGTACTTCTTTAACAAACCTGGCTTGCAGAAGTCATAGTCAGTTGCCAAAGTATCACATTAAACATCTCTGAGGAGCCTAAAACAAGATATTACAGAAAACAGACATCTAATTTTATAACCATCTAATTTTATACCATTAGCAGTGGAGCTATAGAGCAGGAGAGATACCAGACTACATAACTTCACTTTCCTCAAGTAAGAAATGTTTAGCTTAGGAGCTTAGACAAACACATACAATAAACACCATCTGAAGAGGTTTGGAAGTAACTAGACACCTCAGTTAGGGCTGGAGGTCATGCAGGCTCCCTTCTACCAGGAGACAACCCAGAGAGGTAAAGAACGCTGCTTAAGTTTTGCACAACTTAAGGACCCCATGTCTTGCTCATGAACGCCTCTAACAGTCTGACAGCCACAATGGTCTAATCAGAACTGTAAGAAGCCTCTGGGAAGTGAGCAAACCAGATGAATACCTCCTCACTAAAGTAAGGAAGTATTTACTGTTAAAAGTAAGCCAGTAATAAGCTTTGATCTCCTACTGTGCAAGCAGTTGAGAAAGCCAAAGCACCCTCTCCCAGACAAGCAAGTCCCACAAAAAATCTCCTTATGGTAAAGGAACCCATTTCTGCCCTAAAAATGGCCTGATCTGCACTGTGAAGTGCAACAAAGTTCTCATGCACTTCTTACCTCCGCCAGTTACAGGCAAAAAAAGCTCTGCATTAGTTAGTTCCATCTGGAATAGATCACACATTGACTTTGAGTCCTGAAAACAAATCATTTCAGTAAACACACCCCATTCACCAAAGCAGCTCTCTGTCATTTAGCTTCCACACTACAGAAGCTATTCAAAAGCACTATTCTGCTCAATTACAGTTCTACTTGGGGAAGCAGTAATGATACTGGAACACCACAAAGCGATTTCAGACTCTCAGTAAATCCATATCAAAAATACTTGCTTTATAAGCAGTAAGGCTTTTTCTCACCTACAAGCCAGCCCTACAAACTCAGCTTGAAATCTCCACACTGTGCTCTATCAGCTCTTTCTCAAGCATTACTGCCAGTAAAAAGAGACCATACCAGACACCTGAAGTCTCTGCTACGCTACCACAACCCTGCAAACTCCAGTGACTCTTGAGTGGCAACAGATCAAAGCTCAAGAAGGAAGAAGAGACTTCTCATTATTAGTTATGTTGGCTCAGCAGGTCTAATCACACACAAAAAGCTGTGAATGCTTCCTTTAGCAACAGCTAGGATGAAAATAAGCAGGTCAACAGCTAGGACGAAAATAAACACAAAACACACAATTTGGATGCCAAACGACAGCATAATAAGGAGAAAAATTACTTTGAAAGTCCATATTATAAGTATGCTCAAGTTCAGCAGTGCCACAAAAGAAGAAATGTATGAACTTTGAAAGCAAAAAGTACCTTTTGCAAGAGCTATGCAAATACAGGCCGATAAGAATGTGCACAACTGGACTAAATGTTTAGGTATTTCCTTCCCCTTTCCCGTACTCTTAAAGTAAACATTTGTCTGGCTTTCTTTTAACCACTGATGGGTGTGTAGGAGGGGTACTCATCACTTAGCCAAGGTTTTGTGCCACAAAAAAACCCCCACTGTGGATGAAGTGATACAGAAAATGGCTCACTTATATATGCCTAACACAGAACCTGAGCTCAGGAAAGGCCTGTGCTGATGGTTCTGAAACAAGCAGCTTGCCTTTCACCACAGGTGAATTCCCAAGCACAGAAGCCATCTCCTTTCCCCAGGCAGCAGTTAGGGCTTCATGTCCACTTCAGGCCAGTCTAAGTGTGACTGACACAGAAAGGAACCCTGCCCTTCTCAGCACACCCTCGTCCAATCTTCCCTGCCTTGCATCAAGAGTAGCATTTTCTTGGCAAATAAACCACGTAAAAATCACCAAGCGAGAGCCGAATTCATAAGCAGGTCAGCCATCTGGCTCACCATGCAGCTCCACAAGCCGTAACACAAGCTGAAAGCTTTAGAACTACAGTGTTCCTTTGACAGCAGCCTGCATCTAAGCCAGCCTAAAGCAAACACGTAACTTCAGGGTGAATAACACAGTGGGTGAAGTTTGCAAATGGCAATCACAGAAAATTTTTCCAAAATACAAGTTTATAAGCACAGCAACGTGCGTTTTCTGTTCTAAAAGTTACACAATGAGAGAAGTAAATGAGTCATGCCTCAGCAAATGAGTCAGTTCTTTCATGTACCATATTCATACAAGTATTTCACCAAAGAAAACAATTATTTTGATAGGCCTGTTTTGTAGTCTCTCCTTGGAGGAGTTCACTGAGTGACAAGAGATTGCAAGCCTGCTGGAACAGGCTCTTGGAGAATTCTTGTGCTCACAACCACACTGTGCTTCTATATCAGCAGCTTTCCTTAGGGCAGCAGGGCTTGGTCAATCAGGACTTGCCCCCTCCCTAAGAAAAGGAGTAACTGGAAAAGTAGTTCCAACTTCTGTCAGAGTTTAAGGCCTTTGTCACTTATAGTCTTTGTCAGACAACCTAAGGTTACCAGCCTTAAGAAGACAGACATCAGGCCTATAGCTGCACTTGAAATCCATATTTACAAAGATCAGAAACTACCGGTTAGAGCCCTTGTTCAGCACACCACATTTATATAGGTTTTGCAGGCTCATACAAGAGCCTCCAAACAGCTGACAGGCAGCGCTCAAGTCAGTGGAGGCCCTGTGTTGCTGCACCACATCAGAGCCTGCGAGCTGTCACCACCACACTGGACACCACCACTGTTAGACACCTACAGTACATATTGCCGATAAACGTTGCAAGAGCCCCCTGCTTGCAAATATACCCATTCCTGACAGAAAGCAGCTGACCAAAGTTGCTTTTACCTGTGCAAGAGGAGCTGGTCAATGCAGAGAGTATGGTGTGAGGACAGTGTGCTTTGCAAAGAATAAGCCAGTCAAAGGCCCCTCCAGCCTGTATTGAACATGCTGCCGCTGACTCACATTATTTGTACCTAGCTACTGACAGAAGATTAAATTGCAGGCTCCTTCTGCAGCTGTCCCACCTCCAGCCCACTGTACAAATACAGCATCCCCACTCTGCTTCTAATACTCTAAACCAACATCAACTGCAATACAGGTGGATCTGCTCTTGACTTTGTCATATACAAACATCACACACCCCAATCCCCAGGCTCACAATACTTACTGCCTCACTACGGCTGCATGACATGCTATACCTCCTGGGCTCCTGGAGCAAAACAGCTATACAAAACCCCCACGCCTTCCAATCAAGCTACATGTATGCCAAGCTAATATACAGATACTCCTTGCACTCCAATTCTGATTCTCCCACCTCGCTCACTCATTAACTTTTGCCTGAGGTGCTTTCATTATATCACACCACCATCATGCCCCGCATCACCCTCTTGCTCCCACAACAAAATCAGTGAGTACACCAAGGCTCTTGCCTGGAACATGGCTCTGCCAGTGGGCCCTTGTTGGCTCCAGTGTAGTGCATCACACTGGGATGGCTCTCACCATGGTCTCTAGTGGTGATATCATCTGGATTCAGATTCCTGTACCTTTCAGCACTTTCAGAAAATGTTGATTCCCCTCCCAGAACTTTAGACTTCTACAGATTTTTGCGCTTGTCTTTTTACTTCCTAAAATCACATCTTAGTGTCTCATTGTTCAGCCATCTTCCTCTGCTTCTGCCTTTCACATGTTTCTCAACACTAGATCTCTGCCTCTTAACTTCCTTTTGTTATTCAGTGAGGGAGGGGAAGATGGACCTCCTAACAGGTAGAATTCACTCTAGCACATGCATGATTCATATCTCTTTCCACCCATCTATTCTAACAATTCACTAGCTATCATGTCACACTTTGAGTATCAGGAAGGAGCTGCTTTGATGTAACCGCCATCTTCTCCCTTTAAACATATTGTACATACTACAGATGTTCAGCTTTCTGAGACAACAACTTCCTTTGTCCTGCTGAGCAGACACAAGTCCTTCCTTTTAAGTACAGGATGACTTTGAATCTCTTCAGTATTGGAATTACAATGCTCACATCTGTCCTATGTTTTTAGCCTTTACCACTTATACCCCTACCAATGTTAAGTTTGTCTTCCATATGGCCTCTTATCAATAGGAAAAACTTCTCTAGTCCTGATCACCACTGCAGCAACTCTGACAGTTGTCTTCTTTCCCCTTCCTACTTTTGTCTTAAGTACTATTCAATGAAGCTCTGTATCATTCCTCATCAGATTCCTTTCTGCACTCCCCATCCCAGGTCAGGCCAATATATAGGTTCTGGGGAAAAAAAAAAAAAAAAAAGAAAAATCTGTTATTCACAAGTCTGGGTATCACAAATATTCACTATTGGGTGGAGGGGACCAAAATAGGAAAACAAGTCTCTTTTCGCAATATACAGTGCTTTAAAACTAAGCAATGTAATGTCTGTTCAAGAGAATTAAACTATTGAAAATGGCTTATAGGGAATGAAATTCAGTTAAGAGTCTACAATTTTAACAATCAATAATTAATGCTATGAAAAAAAAATCTCTTTCAAACAGTTGTACAAGATTAAGTCAATGGTTTTGTTATACCACTGGCCAAGCTTCCATCACTATGTAACAGAAATAGCTTCTGCTAAAATAACATCTGACAAACACCCTCCAAACACACAGATGGTCACCATTATCTGAAAAATCAGAGCATTACCTTTATGCATCAGATATATCTTATTTATAAAATTGAAATTGGAACCAAAGGTTGAAGAGAATGACAGGACATCCACTTCATAACTTAAAAATATTTTACAGTTTCAAAAGCTACAGAACAGATAAGTTGCTATTTGCTAACCTCTTTTCCATCTTGAAAGCTGTGTTTCATTTTGTAGGAAAAAAAACTATCAGCTTCCATGCTTTCACTAATACCCATTAAAAGTAGAGCATACAGAGGGAACAGTCATTCAGACTATATCCCCCTTAAATACACCTCATCAGGTATCTAATGAGATCTTTGACCTCTGTCTTATCTCAGGAAGTACCACTTCCCCACTTCTCTTCTTGGCCTCTCATCTATAAAGCATTTTGCTCAGAATTTCACCACCTTTCTTCTCTTCAATATATTATTCAGTAAGACAAACTCTTGTTTATTCCTGAACACATCTTTGTTCCCTGCTACCAAACAGTCACATTTATCATCTACAAAATTACCTAAAAATCAAACCTGTAACTACTGCCAGGATACATGACAATTGAAAAACTGATCACTCAAAACTGTCAGTAAAACTAAGTGGTATGCTGCTTCTAAAATTTATACATAGGACTAATAAATTTATCCTCAGGTTCCTTATCCCATCAGACTTTCACAGCATCTGTTACATCATGTCCCAGTCCTAGTCACTGCCTGCCATTCATGCATTAGCGCATTGAGCCAAAGTCACTTCTATTAATTCATGCATTCATACTTGACCAGGAAGGCTGCATGATGGTGCTCTCACTTATAATGGCTTGCAGTAACAAAAAACAGCTGTGCATTTCATGTCATCCTCATCCTCATCCATGCTGTGGAGGAAGCAAAAGAGAAGTTTTGGGCTTCTGTATAATACAGCTACACTAAATCCAGAAACAGAATGTAATGTACTTGATATTTTATCCCCCAGACACTAACTGTAGACAGTTTGCATGGTTTCAGTTTACAATCTAAATCAATGGAAGAACTGAGACTCATTTTGCATGTACCACAGCAGCAGCACAGCCAGTTGTCCCAGCTGTCATTAGTAATAACAGTATTTCAGAGTAAACGCGTTCCCTTTTTTGATTTTTCTTGAGCTAATAGATTAAGCAGTTCATTTAGACTACTGATTTTTCCCCTGTTCTTGAACTTTTAAAATCAGCAGACTCTGCAGAATTGTCCTAAAGAACAAGCCATGTTTAATCCAGCAAGCATGGTCATGAAATCCAGCTTTGTAAATATGCAAATAAGTGTTTTACTAAGACTACTTTCCATCCTCCCAAAACATTTATTGTAACCTACCAACAGCAGAAGCAAAGTCTGATGGAACTGGTGTGGAAGCAACCATCAGCTTACAGTACAGTTCTCCACTCAACTGATTTCCTTACACTTTCCAGAAGATCCCAAGAAGATTATTTCTAAGCATACTTGGTAATGAATTATTAACACAGATCTTCTCTGCTATCCTTTCACAGCCACAGCTGCACATAAGAGGAAGAAAGGACCAACAATCAAGCATATGAAACTTTGAAGACCACACTACCTGTATTTATTTATACTACTCACAAACATACTATCATTCCCATCATTAAGTGCTGAATATGGATCAGTTCTCCTTGCACTTCAGCCTAGTCAAAATCTCAAAGCTGAATGTAGAAATTAAAAACTAATAATAAAGCTCAGAAGCCAAGGGTAAGCTAGAAACGAAAGTGTTTAAGTTTAAAAAGTTTGTGCTGCCACTAGGCCTTGCACACATAATGGAACATTGCTACGCAGAAAAAAAGTGGGCCACTAGCATAAAAGAAGAAAGAGTCAAACTCTAAGCATACAGAAACAAATCTGAGTGCCACTGCTCAAGTCTTTAACACAAAGCCAAGCTTTTAACATAAGCTTAAAAACACTTAAATAATTACAATACATGCAAGCTTGATCCTTTACTCTGTTACAGGCTGTACATTAGTCTCACACTCTATAAGACCTTATCCAGTTTTAAATGCATTGATGGTCCAATGTTTTTTTTATTTCATTAGTCAGTGTAAATTAAACATTGTAGTCAGCTGCACAATTCCTGCATAGTTCCTGCAGTCACTGCATTACTACTGGCTGTCAGTAACCAGTTAGCAGTTAAACTTGGCACACATACAATATAGTGTCTCATTTCTTAGAAGTCATACAGCTATGCAACAGTTGATTTTTCAGGCCTTTAAAACAATCATTTGAATGCAATTAACTTTTGTGTAAAAATATAGTAAAGAAAGACATAATAAAAATATATATTATCATGTACTTCTGTGAAATACCTTACTATGCCACTTCCCTCATTATTTTTCCAATGATGCCAAAATGTATTAAAGGTCTGACACCAATTAGCAATGAAAGATGACTTATGTTAACAGGTGGATTGTTAAATAAACTCCAATAAAAGGTAAATCACCTGAATTTTTAGAACATTAATTCAGTAAATGAGCTTCCTATTTATCTAATCAGCTAGCTCTAGTAGTGCAAGTTTAAACTTACTCACAGGTTTTACTGCATCCTTCCAATTAGTCAGACTTTCTCAGCCATTGCCCTTGCATTTCCAAAGCAAAACTTCCAGGAATTTCAAGACTGTCAAATACACTCACTCGCAAAGAGAAATGGAGGCTTAGAGTAATACATAAATAAATACATAAATAATCTTTAAAGTCACAAATAAAAAGCCACATTCTCCTTGTTAAAGCATGTAATGGTGCGCACCACAATTACTTTAAAATACTTTAAACGCTGCTGAGATCTGCCCTCCTTGACAATTTGGTTTTCACTTTTCAGAGATGTTTAATAAAGTGTTGGTAAAAATTCCACATTCGGAGACTCTTTAGTCTATACTGAATTGTGTCACATCAATTTTTTGTATGCCCACTCAGCTCTTACAGCAGGCCTTTTCTCAGTTCCAACTTAACCACAAAAGAACTCTCTACACTGTAGTTACAATTAGAAGGCTCACCCCCTTCAGTCTGTTTGCACATCTGCAGAATTCAGTGAGAAAACAACTATTTTAAGATGGCGATTTATATATCAGATTTCCCAGACTTTCTGGCCCTCCACAGCAGGGCCAAGGCAACAAAGACTGGATGCATGTTGCTGCTTCAGAGGACAGCAGGGTAATGTGCTGTAAGGCCATCACATAAATCATGGTAATTGGCATGTAGCTGGAAGGAGAATGTAAACCAGTGTACAGCACCAGCCAACATCGCTAGTGATCCAGGTCACAGAAGGTTATGAAGCCACATCAAGGGCTGCACACGTACCCAGCTGAGAACTTTTTACATATGTCGTTTTAGACAGTAAACCAAGAGGAAAAACTGGAAGTTCAAGGAGACGGATCTCTCAGAACAAGCGCAGTTGTTGGACAGCACTCAAGTATTCACGTGCTGTCAGGGTGACTGCATTCCAGGCAATCAGAATTCACATTAAATCTATATCTTGCTGCACATGAAAGCTTTTTAAGATTTCAAATTAGTTCATGTCACAGCATATTTATAAATTAGGATAGCTTTTGTCAGTTAAAATAGTGTGGTCCTTTTTTGACTTGGCCTTTGGGTTTTTTTGAAGATGCAGTGACTTCTCCTACCTAACCCCTCAAGAAAACAAGCTAAAGAGAAAATAATTTAAGGAATGTCAGCTGCTTTCCTATACTACTGTAACTTTGCACTCATATTTATACTACAACAAAATTTCACACTTTATCTTGACATCAACTAGATTACCTAGATAGCAGGTGACACTTAAATTGAACTCATGCAGACGTATCTTAGCACATGCCTTCAACAGTAAGAACTGCATGTGACAGTTTAGAACATTTTTTCACCTGAATTTTTTACGTTAGAACTTGACCAGAGTCTTAAGTAATGGTTTGATTTTTATCAGGTTCATTTATAAAAGCAAATGATACAGCAAAACGCAGCAACTAGCTAATTATTTTTAAGGAAACCAGTTTGTCTGATGATGGCTTTT